>NC_138543.1:4096136-4696136 GCF_964234715.1 Podarcis melisellensis
CGCCTTAAAAGCGTAATGATGAAGCCAGGCAGATGTGCGGTTGTGCTCTTAAAGAAGCGCTTGGAAGCTCCCCCCCCCCCGTCTCGCGAGTATTCCCCGCTTCTCTGTTTAGGAGTGAACATGAAGACCAGATGGAACCCGGGTCATCTGTCAAGAACTAAGCACGGTGAAATACGTGTTCGTGGGTAACGTGTGAGTGTGACTGTGAGAGAGCGCTGAAACGCCGGTAGGAGAGTTCCAAGAAACTTCCTCTCCCAGGGCCTCCATATCAACTCAGGTCCTTTTCTTCTCTGGCACGCGCAGGGCGCCTGCTCCTCAATCGCAAAGATCACGGTGGGAAGCCTGTGGTGCACAAACACTTCTTGCTCCCTTTTGTCAGGGCTGGCGAGACAACTAGCGAGCTGGATCTGATCGCTAGTTCTGCCACTGTTTCAAGTGTATTTAATCATATTCAGCGAAGTCTTACACACGTGCTTCGAGGACGATGGAACATAGTTCCAATATCCTGCTGAGAACGAGGTAGACAAACGAGACACAACCCTAAGCTTTCGTTAGAATACATTGAAGCTGCCAGCGGACCAGACTCTCTGTTCTAAGCCTTGAAAATGTCTTGAAATGAATAGGATAGATTTCCAAGGAAGATGGGATGTAACTAATGGCGTTATCCACCAACCAGAACTAAAAGTATCCCCATCAAGTCAAGTGGGAAGTGGATCTTGCCCCTCCTCCTCAATCCATTGGTTTAAGTGAACTGCTGTGGGCAGGAATCCTGGGTTCGACTGGATGACCGCAGGGATCCCTTTCAACTCTATAATTCTATTATGTCCGCTGAACGTACTTCAGCGTCCATCTTTCATTCCGTCTTCCACGCTCTCATCACACACCCTTTTACTTGGAAGCAAATCTTGTTGGGTTCGCTGAGACCTAAATACTCTTGAACGGGGAATGCTGGTCGGGGTATAAACAAAACAAAATAAAAACCTTTCCCACGCAGGTCTACTCAGTCAGACGTATGCCCCTCTGAATTAAAGAGGACCTAGGAAGTGTATCCAGGATTCCAGTCTTCCTCGCTAAATGCACGACATCTGTAATCCAATGCATACTTAGCACACGGGTTCACTCCAAGAAAGCATTCTCAGGACTGGACTATGTCGCTCACTGAACTATGGAAAGGGAATTCTAGGTGGAAGAGGTGTAATTAATCAATTTTCCACACAAAGCCTAAGGCTGCCTCACCAAAAACCTTTCTAGTTCAGCATTTCAGAAGTCAAGACCTTGACTCGGGTTCCGAACAGGCGTTTCTGTTTTCCTTGGCATCGCTTCTCAATAACAAGAAAGCTCAGCCATGAGCCATCGCCATCTCTACAGAGAGAAGCAGGCGGGGGGAGATTCCCAGGACAGGAGCGAAACCGAGCGGCACGGAGTTCAAGCGGCTGTGAGTGGTGGGCGCTGGGGAGACGGAGGAGGGAGGAGGAGGTCGTCTCCTTGCCATCCTGAGAGAGGAGGGGAGGGAGGCAGGGAAGCGATTTAACGGCTCCCTCCAGCGTCGCCTCCCTGCGCGTGTCCCTGGCCCCACCTTGTCCGCTTAAAGAGTTAAGCGGGGCGGGGGGATGCGATCCGTGTCTTCTGCTGTTCCCTAAGCCTCTGTCATGTGATGCTAAAGAAGCTGGAACTGGGCGGGGTGCTTCGCTGTCCCGGCCAGGGATCATCACAAAACGGAGCCGGGAAGCTTTGCCGAGCCAGAAGCCCACCTGCGACGCTGCCTTCTCCAGCCGCCGTCGCCGACCTCTGCGCTCTGCGCTCTGCCTCCAGGCTGCGCGGCGGCCAAGCGCTCCGGACGCAGCTGCCTGGCACTTCCAAGCAGCTCCTTCTTTCCTCGAGGGGATCCCGCGGGCCAAGCACTCGCCACCAATCCGCTCCCCACGGCAGGAACTCCAGCCACAAGACACCCTTGCCAGCAGTGGATCCCCTAAATCCAGGTGGCCGCGAGTGACTTCTCCGCCTCCTTCGCGGGAACGTGCAGGGGCCGCTTTCGCCCTGCGAGGACCGTGCGGTGCGCCGAGCGGCTTCTTCGACGGGCCCCGGCAGCTCTGCTTCGAGCGGTTCCTGCGCGGAGGGAGGCGCAGCTCGCCGGGCATTGAGTTCTGCCGTGGGACTGACCTCCCCAGTATGGGCTGAAGCTCTTCGCAGAGTAGTGAGACATGGCGAGGGGGGAAGTTCAGAAAAAGACCCGTGTCAAAGAAGTTGCCGGATTCTGTCCCGCCGGCGGTAACGAGACGGTTGGAGATGCGGTTCGAAAGCACCTTGATTTGGGAGCAGTGAACCCGCTTTGCATGTAGCATTGCAGAGCCAGTCCTAGAGGGAAAGAACGGGGAAAGAGGGGAGAGATACGGATTAAAGGGGGTGGGCTCGCAATATGCATTCTCCGCCCGGGGTCGCAGATCTGCGGGGAAGGACGTGCCGGGAAGGCTGGACGTACCACTGCCGCCTGCACCAGTGATGCCGTGAGAGGAGCAGCGCTCCTTCGCGGTCGGGAGAGATCTGAGCGTGCGGGTTCTTCTTCTCCAGGCGCCTCAGCCCGGGGCGGGCCAGTGCCATGCCTCGCCCGGGCAAGAGCTCCTACAGCGACCAGAAGCCCCCTTACTCGTACATCTCCCTGACGGCCATGGCCATCCAGCACTCGGCCGAGAAGATGCTCCCTCTGAGCGACATCTACAAGTTCATCATGGAGCGCTTCCCTTACTACCGCGAGCACACGCAGCGCTGGCAGAACTCGCTGCGCCACAACCTCTCCTTCAACGACTGCTTCATCAAGATCCCGCGCCGGCCGGACCAGCCGGGCAAAGGCAGCTTCTGGGCGCTGCACCCCGACTGCGGGGACATGTTCGAGAACGGCAGCTTCCTCCGGCGCAGGAAGCGCTTCAAGGTGCCGCGGCCGGAGCCCCACATGCCGGCGGCGGGCAAGGCAGGGGGCGTCCTGCACCCGCACCTCAGCCACTATTTCCACCCGCACCACCCGCACCAGCCGCCTCCTCTTCCTCCTCCTCCTCCTTCTTTGCAGCCTCCAGGAGCCGCCAAAGGCCACCCAGACTCCAGCATGGCTGCTGCGGCTGCAGCGGCGGCGGCGGCGGCTGTGGGGAGGCTGCCCCAGTTCCAGCCCTACAGCTCCTCGCCGGGCTTCAAGCACCCCTTCGCCATCGAGAACCTCATCGGGCGAGACTACAAGGGCGTGATCCAGGGGGGCGGGCTGCCCCTGGCCTCGGTCATGCACCACCTGGGCTACCCAGTGGCCAGCCAGCAGATCAGCACCATGGTCAGCTCCGTGTGGCCCCACGTGGGCGTGATGGAGGCCGGCGGCGGCGGCGGCTTGCCCCTCTCCCCCGCCGAGTACGGACCCTTCGGCGTGCCCATGAAGGCCCTCTGCCACCCGCCCGCGCAGACGCTGCCGGCCATCCCGGTGCCCATCAAGCCCACCCCGGCCATCTCCTCGGCCACCGCCATTCCCGCCCTGGCCGTGAGCCAGGTGGCCCAACAGCTCTGCCCGTCCGCTTCGCCCAGCTCCTCCTCTTCCCTTCTCGAACAGACTCCCACAAACTCCTCGGAAGGCAAAAGTTCCTGACATTCCGCCTCGCCCATTCCTACAAGAGCGGGGGCGGCATTGCTTTTCCCTTCGCCTTCTAGGAAACACAGATATTAAGGGCAAAAGCCCGGCCACAGCAGAGGGTTTGGGAAGATCGTTGCTCTGTTCTTATTCTTATCCTCGTTGTCATCTTCATTCTTTCAAGCTCTGTATTTTAATTGTTGTACAATCAGTTTGTCGAGAGCCAGGTTCAGGTAAGGGTCGCTGTGTTAACTGTTAAACCATTTTTAAAAATCAGATTGCTGGGGATTATTTAGCAATTATGTTGATCATCAAACTCTCAAAGCTGCATCCAGGCTTGAAATGCTACACAAAACGACACCCTGCCTGAAAAGAAAGAAAGAAACCCTTTACGATCGGGTCCTAAAACCAAGGTCCTTAACACACTTCCTTGAAAGTAAGCGCCACTGGAGTCACGGAAATAATAAAATATCTCCCAGGTATCAGAATGTAAAGTTTTCAACGCGAAGCCGATTCCTTAAAGGAAGTTCCTTGGAAGGTCTAATCAGCCCAGACATAATTTCAGATTGTGTTTAGAGAAGAGGTGCCGAATTATTTTCTTGTGTGGTCTGGTGGCTGTGCTACTGGCTTCAGTGAGACTTATTTTAACGTAAACGTATTGCAGAATAGGGTGTTGCGGGGTGGGGGAGTCTAGCTGGTATTATTTCAGGAAGTTATGCCTAAAAAGTATTTTAAGCATGACCATCAATCTGTGCAATCCGAGGCTTGAAAAATAAATAGGAACGTCGCCATGGTCTTCATTTGGGCTCCTCCCGTGAGATAGGCCGTGGCATCTTTAATTGGAACTTCCTTTTGCTAGCTTTAGAGTTACCAAGAACTCTTCATCGCCCAGGTCTGCACTGCCTATTCCAAGCTACTAATAATAGATCCAGCCCCAGTGGCAAGTCGAGATGGAGGCGCACAGGTAACTTTGAGAAGTGAGCCAATATAAAATTTAGGAATAGGGTTAACTAGGAGATCGCCTGGGATCATTTGCTCACTCTTTGGTGAACTAACCTTTCGGAAACCTGGTTCAAACTGAAATGTGTACTATGGATTGAGAAAAGTCCTGCATGGGTGTATTGGTAACCCTCTCAGATTCACACCGAATCTGCAACCTCCCCACCCCCCGCCAAAAAATGTGACCAAATATATACAGTATTAACGCTGACATCAGCAACCAGCAACAGATTAAAACCCTAAACTTTAAAGGAGAAATGAGCGGGGATTAAAAGTGGAAATGGGTTTTGAAACCTAAGAACTGCCTGATAGTCTATTTCGGTTTGAAAAAATGTGTCGAACGATGACATATAGAGACAATTTTTTCGAGTGGAAATTTCACACAGCGTTCTTTAGTGAAGTTACGCGTTTGGTGTAATATTGTTGTGTAAACGTGCAAGACCTGTCTCATCATTACTCTGTTCCGAAAGCATTTTTTAAAAAATCCTCTTTCTTGTAAGTATGCTTATTACAACACCTTTATTATCCCTACTGGTATACATACATACATACATACATACATACATGGCTGCTTTTCACAGGCTCCAACGGTCTGTTCTTACTCCACTTGAATTTAGAAATTAAATGCTGATGGAGGGGGGGGTGAGGGTGAGGACCTGCGGGGGGGGGGGACACAACTCTTACATGATAAGCACTTTACGCAGAAGAAAGTTCTGTGAGAGGCAGGGAATGGGTCAAGCAACCATTTCCCGAGCACAACTTTCTTTTGGGTTGGATTTCTGAGTCCTAGCTGGTTTGTGAAGTATTGTTGTTGGCGCTTCCTGTCTGCCTTACTGTACATCATTGTTTCAATTAAAATATGACTTGTTGGCTTCCTCCTTCTAACCCCGATGCTTAGGGGGTTATTTTCTCCCTTTTAAAAATCCGTGGTTTATAGAGCTGTGGGCGCTAGAAAGCTCCCACATATGCCGCACCCGAGTTTGGGATGTGCTCTCTTGAATTGAGGAAGGTCTGATCCACAGGTTAGCGAGTCACTTCGGGCAAAGCGCGGAAGGCGTTAACCAGCGCTGGTCGCAACAAAACCGCGAGAATTCTGTTGAAAAGTGCCCTGGATCGCGCAGACCCAGAGAACAGACTTTTCTTACAATAAACTGGAAGGAGGGCCACTTTATTTCAAGAAGACCGACTGCTGTGCTTGGATATCGATGGGCCAGTTAGACCCGGAGTTGCTAGCTTGCTTTTAGTTCAAATGTACAGAGGCTTTTGCGTCTCTGCCAATGCAAGCACCGGGGTGTAAAAAGACTCTTTATAGAAGGTAAAAACTCTTTCTGAAAGTATGGGCAGGAAGGATGTGTATAGTAGAAAAGACTAACTCGTTTTCTGTGAATTTATTGGAAGTAAATAACGAGGGGCTCTACACTGCGGCAACAGTCTGCTCAGACACTGGGAATAGTTTTGACAAGGGAGGCCGGCCTGTTCAAACACTTCTGCTCTTCATTCTGGCCCATGAGTTTTGTATTCATGCAATCCTAATCCCGCCCTTTACCTGGGATTGAATTCAATAGGACTTGCTTCTGAGTAGACATGGTTAGCCCTGGGCTGTAAGATTGCATTAGTCCCTCAGTACAAACTCAGTGATGGCTCGCGGTCCTACGTGGAAATAAGTGCCACGGGAAAAAACGTGCTGAACGTGGAAGATAATTAAAACTGACACTGGTTTAAATCTTAGTCGCATCTGCGCTGCCGGCTCTTATGTCGAGTTATGGCCATAAGCAGCCTTGGTCCGAAGTTAATTCTGTTGCAGTCAATGAGGCTCGCTTCCGAATACACGTGCCTGAATTGAGGGTTGGAGCGTCATTTCCAGACATGGGGACGGGTAAGTAAAGCCATTCACTAGCATTGCGAATTCTGCCACTCCATTCAAAAAACCCGTACAGTGTAAGAAAATGCATTGTTGATTTAAATAACTCTTTTAATTTTAATCCTTCAGTTAGATGTACCAAGGATCAGAGTATTAAAAGGGCAAAGCCATTATCCTCTCCATGACCTCCTCTTCTAATATCTTGGCATCTTTAGCATCAAGTCACTTTTGAGCGACCAGGAATCTCACCTCATCATTCAGCAACCTAGAGGTTTAAAAAGTTGGGTGAGAACACGAGTCCATATTTGTAGTGCAAGGTATATGCAGTCCCATACATATATACTCAAAATCAAGTTCCATTTAATTCAATGGGATTACTCCCAGGAAAGCGTGCAGCATTCCTATTGTGGAAAGATTATGCATGTTATCGTTAAACCCATCAATCTCCCCTTAAATCAGAAAATGTTCATCCACATGCCATAATTCATTTTCGGATCGATTCAACTGTTTTACGAAAACCTGATACTTGCTATATTTCACAGGTTTCTCTCCAGGTTGTGGGGCGAAAGTTTCCGTGATATTATTATTATTAAAACTTTAAAGATAAAAATGCTCCTTTTTTGTTTGTTTTCTACATTACTCATTTCAGTTTCCTAGTTTCGTAACAGAAAATAAATTAATAACACCGGACTTTGGGTTAAGTAAGAACAGAATTTGAGTTCATAGTTCACATTAGGCTTAAAGAGATTCCCTGCCTTCTTAAAAAAATTAACAACACTGTTTGGGTGGAACAAGTACGACTTTCTTAAGAGTCCAGGAGCGGGGGAAAGTTCTCTACGAATTCTTGGAAGTCAGTCTATTGATATTTTCCAGTTTTTCCATCCTGAGCTAAAGTCTCCGGCTAAAAAGCACGTTTGCAGTCTAATATAATTGACGGGACGTTGGGGACTGTTTTCTACCTATCCATTCTAAGCGACTGTGGCCACCGCACCGCTTCCCCATCTCTTTTGCCATTCACTTGAGGCGACAAGTGTAGAATCCTTGTGATCATCTCCGATAACCAACAGGAATGACTGCAGATGATCCCCCGCCCGCCCGCTCGTGTTCGCGAGGACCGTGAGCAGATTTCTCGTCTGATGTCAGCCGCAGAGGAATCACAGCACTGTTTCGGTTTGGAAACTCGGTTCTCGGCATAACGGCGAATGGAAGACTTTTATCTTTCCTGCCTGTAAGAGGAAGTATTTCTCCGCTTGCTTTTTGGTTCAAAAGAGGCAGAGACCACGTGAAAGAGATGCAGCAATCTGGATATTCGTGCTGAGTTTTTTCCGGCAAAGGAAAGCGAAGTTAATTTCAGTTCAAGAAAATAGAATGCACTATGAGGAAACTGTAGGAGCCTTAGAAGCAATGAAGGAACACGAAGAAGGAGGCGAAACCTGACTGATCTCAAGTGGACACTTTGACGTTTTTCGCTTCCGGGCTGATTTCTGCAGAATTTCCGAGCGAACGTTCCTGACTTTGCGATATGGAGTTTCTTATCGCAAGGACAAGACAGCAGCAACCTTTTCCAGGCAGGTTTCAAGGTTTTACGCCCCTCACTCCCCAGAACCACGGGCCCCAGCCGGTTAAGGCTTGAAATAAGTCGTGGGACTTGCTTGGAACAGGCAGGAGGGCCCACTGAAACCAAAGAAGAAGAAGAAGAAGAAGAAGAAGAAGAAGAAGAAGAAGAAGAAGAAGAAGAAGAAGAAGAAGAAGAAGAAGAAGAAGAAGAAGAAGAAGAAGAAGAAGAAGAAGAAGAAGAAGAAGAAGATGTTTAGCTGGATCGGAGCCACCCACGCACGCACCCCAATTCTATGGTGCTTAAGGTGTAAGAGCTGCTTCCAAGTTAAGGTGCCAGTGTTTTTAAATGACATGCTATCTAGAAACCAAGGCTTTCCTTCCCTAGGTAACGCACTCCTAAAGAAAGTAACACGGCTTTTCGCAAGGCTTCCTCGCCCACGTTATTTGTCGTCACCTCAACCTGAACCAGGGAAGCGGGACGGGGCCGAAAGTTCCCAGGGTGGATGCCATTTCAAATTCAGATTTTTCGGAAACTATTAGACCTGAGGTAGTAAGCCTTCATTCTTCTGAGAAATAAAAGCACCTGCTGATTCCAGCACTTTCTACAATTCTTCATTTGAGAAGGACTGAGAAATTCAAAGTTGGGCTACTGTTATTTTAAGACCCCCATGAAATCCTGTGCTACATAGTCCATAGATTATTACATTTGTCTCCCCCGGGCATTATGTTGGGGAGAGTTGATACAGGAATGAGTAAGAAAAATTCTTGTTAACTGCTGCTAATCCAGCTTGACTTGGGCTTCGAGTCTGAAGCGAGGATTTGAGTTCGGAGAAACAAAAGACGGTCAGTTCCAAAGGGCAACTGTTGTCCTACAGAGAATAAAAACTCGGGGGGAGGCGCTTCCATGCGCGGGTCCAGTTCTGTAGAAATAGGCAGGGTGAGGTAGCGATTTGAAACTCTGGAAGTGTCACATGGAAGTATGAACCATTTCCTGAAATCGCGTTTAGGGTCAGGATTAGGGCACTGATCCAGCAACAGAACAATGAGATCAAGAACTGGAGGAGTCCTTAGTGTAGCCCATTCTTTCTCTCACCCACGGACTCCCTGCATCTTCCACTGGAGCCTACAAAATGTTAGTTAAGGGATCCAGAGGTGCTATTCCGTTGGGATGTCTTGAGAGTAGTAGAAGTTAGCAGTCAGTTACAGCAACCTAAAGCACCTTAAAGAGATGCTTATTCTGGCTGCCACTTCAGGAGATGCGAAAGCTTGCGCCTTGATGAAATGTTCCCCATTCCGTCCGCGGGATTCAGCCAGGACCGGAGGGCTCTGTTTCCCGCACCGCTGCGGGAAGTTGCCCGAGGCTCTCGCCCGTCGCCGGAGCCTCTTCCTTGACAGTTGGGCTTTGCTGCTGCAGACGACGCTGCAGCCAGGCCGGCACCACGAAATCTGCTGCCTGCCATGCAATCTGCGGCGGCAGCGCCCAGGGACGCGGCGGTGGCCCTTTTCTTTGGCACCGACCTCGGGCAGGAGCTGCCAGACTCCCCGTGCAGAGCTGGCGCGGGCTCCCAGGGGGGCAATCAGCCTTTCTTGTTGGCCATAGGGGGAGGGTGTCACCATAGAAGACGCATCTAAGCCAACGTAGGGGGCTGTCGCGCTAATTGCCCGCGTCCAGGGGGCACAGCCTGGCTGCCAGCCGCCGCCCCCCCCCGCCCTCGACTCCGCAGCAGCCAATATTTGGATAAGGTGTAATTTCTACTGCCGCCCCCGCCCCTTTGGAAACCCGAACCGGTCTCTGACTGAAGCCCGTGCGATTAAGGGGAGATGTTTTGCCTGCTCGTAATTGCCTCGCAGGTTTCTCCCAGCAGCTCACGCAGGCGGGACGCGGGGCTTGGAGAAGTTCGATGGGTGCCCAACACCCACCCAGTTCCAGTAAGGTGTGTTGCATAATCTAGGTGGGGAGATGGGAGGGGGAAATAATGAAAGGCAGCAGTGGGACCCCCCCCCATAGGGCAAGACCTGTGGTTCAGCATCAGCTTCGCATGCAGAAGGCCTCAGGGTCTGTCCCTGGCATCTCCAGGACGGGCTGGGAATGTCTCCTGTCTGAAAACCCCGGCGAACCGCTGCCAGTCAGTGTAGGCAATACGGAGCTAGATGGACCTCAGTGGTCCGGCTCTGTATGTGTTCAGGCTCGCTGAACTGATAGCCAACAACTATCCTTTGAATAAGGTGCAGTCAGGTAGAAGAACAAGAGACTACTCAGTGACCAAACCTTCTCTCTCTCTCTCTCTCTCTCTCTCTCTCTCTCTCTCTCTCTCTCTCTGTCTCTGTCTCTGTCTCTGTCTCTTTCTGTATGTAGAATCCAGTGTTTCCCAAACTTGGGGCTCCAGCTGTTTTGGGACTACAATTCCCATCATCCCTGACCACTGATCCTGCTAATTAGGGATGGTGGGAGTTGTAGTCCAAAAAAGCTGGCGACTCAAGTTTTTAAAACACCTGTTTAGTCATTTAGTTTCCCGTAGATAACGTAAGGGAGACCCCAGGGCAGTTTTCCAGGAAGTGCTGGGGAGGGTGGGGTCCCTCCGTGTCTCTAGAAAATTTCCACCTGCTCCGTTTTCTTTCGGAGTCAAAGAGAATCCCAAATGAAACGCAGTTAACCTGTTAACAATTACGGATAGTGAAATGCGTGTCCGTGGGTTACGTGTGAGTGTGACAGGGAGGGAGAGGGGGGACGACAAAGTGGCAGCAGCTCCAAGAAGCGTCTCGCTCCCAGATCACCGTAAAGATTGAACCTTTCTCACACAAAGACGAATGGAGGTCCTTCGCGTCCTCTCCGATTGCAAAGGCTGGCGAGACACATCCCGGTCCTGGAGCTGAGCCTGATCCCGACTTTGAACTAACGCCGCTGCTCGACACTGACTTAGCCACCTGTAACCTAACCAGAACACACCCCTCATTTGACCAAGATGCGGCTCCCTCTCGTTCAATTCACTCGAAGCAAGTGCCCCCGCCTGCCTTCTCCCCTGCCAAAGAGGGACAGGAGTGGCTCTCTTCGGATTCACCTCGTCGCGCTGCCCTCAGCTTGTTCGCTCCTCTCATCTGGTCCTTGAACAGGAGGTGAGAGAGAGAGAGAGAGAGAGATTTTGATTTACTGTCCAGGGCAAGAAAGCGCGTTCCAAAACGGAGCTTTGTCCAGCTGCTGCTACAACTGCCTCTCCAGCCACTCCGCCTCCCCATTCTGCACTTTCCTCCGGGCTTCTCGGCCGCCAAGCGCTCTGACCAAGACCCAGCTTCTTTCCTTGCAGGGATCCAGCAGGTCAAGCTCTCTACTGATCCAGTCGCCAATCGCTTCCTGGCTTAAAAGCCAGCGAAAAATCTCCAGCCACCCCACGCTCTCCCTTTGCTTTCTCCCCAGGAACAGACAGGCGCCGTTTTCGTCCACGCGAGGACAGTCAGAAATTCCGAGGCAGCCTCCGGGCCAGTCTGCTGCTTCAAATGGCTTGGGGAGTGTGAGAAGGAGGTGGGGAGTTCACTGGACATTACGTTCTGCAGTGGAATTCACTTTATTTAAATGAATACACGCCTGCCTCTCTGCTGATACATTGCTCCCTCTGCTTTGATGTTCTTGCAGCAGCTCTCGGCACTAAGAGAAAGCTCTTTTCCCTGGAAGGGATCCAGATGAAATCTGGTGGCAGACTAGGGGCTCCACACCCTGGACTAGATCCCCTGTGCAGGTGATGTGCCAGGCAAGGTTTACTCCCCTCTGATTGGTTGAATCCTGCCATTCTCCCACCCCAAATCTACCTCCTGACACATAACAATTGCATTATTTGGGAAATATATTGTCCATCTTTACTGGCCTCTTTCGTGCGGGATCCCAGGTTCTCTCCCCACATCTAGACATTAGCATCACCTCCAGTCCTCTCTCACATACACTTCCATGGTAAGGAACATATGAGGCAGCACTAATAAATTTGGTGCTTTGAAAGATGAAATACACTCAAACATTTACATAAGGGACTTTGAAAAAAATGCCCTTTGCAGTTGGTACTCCAGACTGGTACGACTGGATAAGAATCTCTACATGCGTAAGGTATTAAATGTGAGAAGTAAAATGCATGCATTTTAGTATTCTTATACTTCATGAGAAATTAGACTTGAGAGCTGCAACTGACTAGAAAATTGGTGCTATGACTGGTCTTGGAAACTTGTGGAAAGCAGAGTGTGGAATAGAAATAAAAGAAAATCAGTGGAATGCTTTATGGGGAAAGTCCTCTTTGAAAGCTGCCTCATCCCACATGAAAGAGACAATGTTGACTATAATCTAAGGATCATACATCACTCCTATAAAGCTTCCTAAGATCAATGCAACCTTCTACCACAAACTGACAGAAATGATGTGATGGCAAAGGTTTCTGTCCACTGGTGATGAAATTCTGGAAACATATATTTAAAGGAATACAGCAATGACAAAAATACCCTAAAAGCACGAGAAGAGCCAGCTGGTTCAGTCCAGCACTCTTTCCTCCCAGTGGCCAGCCTGATGCCGTGAGTGTAATAGAACTCTCCCTGCTTGTGAACTGACTGGCATTCAGAAGCTCCAACAATGTAGGCAGAACTAAGCTGCCATGGATAGTAGCCATTAACCTCCAATAATTTTTCTCACCCTCTTTTCAAGTCACCCACGTTGTGGCCACCACCATGTCTTGGGTGTGTGAATTCCACAGCTTAAGAGTGCCCTGGGTGAGGAAGTGTTTTCTCTTGTCTGTCCTGAATCTTCCAACATTCAGATTCCTGGGATGTCCCTGAGTTCCAGCATTATGAGAGAGGGAGAAAAGCTTCTCTCTGTCCACTTTCTCCACACAATACATAATGTTATACACCTTTATCACATCTCCTTTTACTCCCATTTTCTCTAAATTAAAAAGTCAGCGGGAGTTTGAGTAAAGAAATATTTCTGAATAAATATAGTCAATCAATAAATATAAGGAAACTCCCACAACAGATGCATCACTTTTCCTCTACCTTCACTGCCCCTGCAACAATTTGGTGATACATTCATGTTTATTAAATGCAATTTCTCTGATATTAAGTGTCAACAACCAGCTGCACAAAGGATTCCTTGATGGCAGCCAAATTGGATTGACTCAGGGTTTCATCTATAATCCCTCCAATTCATCATTAAAGGTAAAAGGTAAAGGTACCCCTGCCCGTACGGGCCAGTCTTGACAGACTCTAGGGTTGTGCGCCCATCTCACTCTATAGGCCGGGAGCCAGTGCTGTCCGCAGACACTTCCGGGTCACGTGGCCAGCATGACGAAGCTACTCTGGCGAACCGGCACCAGAGCAGCACACGGAAACGCCGTTTACCTTCCCGCTATAAAGCGGTACCTATTTATCTACTTGCACCCGGGAGTGCTTTCAAACTGCTAGGTTGGCAGGCACTGGGACTGAGCAACGGGAGCGCATCCCGCCGCGGGGATTCTAACCGCTGACTACGTGATCGGCAAGTCCTAGGCGCTGAGGTTTAACCCACAGCGCCACCCGTGTCCCTAATTCATCATTAGTTATGCCTTAACCCAAGTCTGTATTTGATACCTGCTTTAAGCCACCCCACAGAAAACTGTTATTATTGTGCTATGAATCATGGACACCACTTGCCATGAGATTCATTCATACTTTGTTTCAGGCTGTAACTATGGTCAGTTACTATAGAATAAATTCTATTTTATGCAATAGTGATTTTTCTGAGTAAACATGCTTGGGACTGTACTTCAGTTAACAAAAGAAATAACTTTTTCTCAAGTCTTTTCTCAAATCAAAGAAGACCCAGTCCAAAAGTCAGGGTAGCTGTTAGATTCAAAGCAGTACAAACTCTGTCATTCCTTTTATAAATACCATATTTGCCTGGGATGAAGTCTGTAAATCACATGTATAGGGTGTATATTTTCTTTCTGGGCAATGAGACTAGAGAAGCAGTAAGGGATCAAAGACAGAAGGCATGAAAGCGACAGAGACACAGAGGCTTCTGAGAGAGGCTTCTCCAGGTCCCTTTGCCAGTGTCTGTAGAATTTTCAAGAACTGTGCAGCCTGAAAAACATTTAGAGCTCTAAAAGAAACAAAGGATTGGTTGGGACCACCCAGATCTTTGAATACTATAAAGGACTTTCAAGGGCCTTTTGCTAAGTTGAAATTGTTCCTCTCAAGTTTCTCAGAAACCCTGCATGAGCAGTTATCCAACATCACCAAGTGACAAAGACCCTTTTCTCTAGTCTTCTTAAAATACTTGAGAACAATTGTATTGGGCTGAAACAGTTCGTGATCTCCCTTTAACCAGAACAGAGAAGAAAAAGGAAACCCACCTGTATAATAAGTTTGAAAAATAAATGATTAGTTATAGAATGTTTTAAAATACCCCTTTTCTCTGTTTGATGAGTGTTTGGAAACAGAAGAAACGCCTTATTTTATTTTACTTTGTCATCTACAAACTCAAAGTCATCAGATACTGGAGAGGAAAGATAAATCTGTGACTGAATTTGGCAAGCAACCCCAAAGCTCATAGCTCATAGATTCCAAAATAACAGATTTTGAACTTTCCACTAGGCAATTATGCATTTATACTCAAATACACATGCATGACATCTTTTTCAGAAAGAAATAGAAAGCTTAACCATTATAGAAAGAAACATAGGATACTTAGGGCATATTTGTGTTGCGGTGTTCCTTGTAAAAACAGCATACAATGTTTCTTTGCATTGTTGATATAGCAGGTCAGGTGTTTATTTCTTACTCACATTTGAAAAGTACCCTTTCACAGTGGGACTGCATTGTTGGTCTTTGCACCTGCAAAATACAGGGACAGTACAATTATGACAGATTTTTCAATTCATATACATCTGTGCACTGGTGTGTTAATTACCAGGTGCCACTGCGGACAGTACAAAACAGATTGTTTTAAAGGGACATAAAAAAATAAGGTACTGGCACACAGTAACTTGACAAGTCAAGGGCTTGGACCAGAGGTTCCCAAACTTATTTGGTCTACTGCCCCCTTTTTAGATTTTTTTTTACTCAGGGCCCCCCTGCCGTCTCAGTCTGATCCTCCCCAGAAATGGCAGTGGTGCTGCAGCCCTCCTGCCATTGGCCAAATAGACAGGCAAGCTGAAATCAACTTATCAGGCCTGGGAGAAGCCAAAAAGGGTTATCCAAGCCTAGGAAAAACCCTCACCTCCAGCACAACTGCCGGATCCAGGGGAGGCGTTTTTGCCACCCCACAACGGCACTCAATCTGGCAATAAGCATCATTACACAACAGATGAAACGTGTACTTGTGGGTGAACAAGGAGCTTTAAATATACAGATATGCATGAATCAACAAATAGGTTTTATGGACGAACTACATTATCTCTGTCCAGCTTGAATATGCACGATAACAATACCTGTAGTGTTTTGTAGCATACAGTTACAGGCAGTTTGTAGTCAAATCAAAAACATAACATTTCATTTCTGAATTTCACAGCAACAGATAAATAATAGATATGTTGCCTTGTCTTCCATAAAACAAAATTGGCATACATAACACTTATGACACAGAAAAATTTGCAACAAATTATATTCCTGTAGCCTGATTGTGTAGCCAACCCACCTGATGAAGGTGTCGAAGGGAGTTAGGATGAGGTTTGGGCCTCTGTCCTTCAGCTTCTGTGGGAAGAGAGGGACACTGAGGATGGGAAGGGCAGCTCTGATGTGCAGAGGCCTGGTCTCTGCCAGAGCAAGGCTACCACTGTGAGTCCTCCCACCGGGGGGAGCTGGTGTATGGCCCTGAAATGGAGAGCTGGCACAGCAAAAGCTGTCAAACACACACACACACACACCCCATCCATCCTTTCTGGCGGGAGCTGTCAGAACTTTGGATGCAGAAGTGGCTCAGGTGGGGTTTGTCATGGAGGGAGTCATATCCCTGATTCCTCCCTCCAGGCTACTAATCAATTACACACAGGCACTGAGCAGGTTACCAAGCTTTATTGGCTTCTTCCTTGGCATAAGTTACAGGACATCAAACAAGTCCAATAAACAACGTGTTCTCTCCTGCCCCTGGCAGGTTAACACAAAGATTTCTAGGGGCCGAGGGATCTGGCAACCAGCCAGCCCCATCGCATGCTCCCACTTTGGGATACTAATTGTTACCACCTGCCTGAGGGGCCCCACCCAGCAGTACTTGCTCGCAGGATCACTACTCCATGACAGGCTTAGGATTGCTCTGCTTGATCATTTTGGATAATGTGCCATTGAATTAAATTAGTCATGAATCATTTTAATATAATTTGTATGTAGTGTTTGCATGCACACAAGCACATATATATGAAGATCCAGGTGTGAATGCTGGTTTAGGGCTGTATCCAGCGCTGTCATTCCACTTACACGGCAGACTTCTGCTTGCACATTTCCTCTGCAGCTCCACATGCTTGGGGTTGGGGAACAGATTTTGGGGGCATATGGGGAGAGGAGAGAAAGCGGAAGCCCTGGATGAGTGGAACTCTGCACATGCTGCATTGGATACAACTAACAGTGATTCGTTGCAAAACAATTTCTGAAGAGAAACTGCATTATTTGGCTATTTAGAAACATGTACGGAGCATTTAATCAGAAAACTCTCTTAATTTTTGGTTTTCAGTGATCACAAAACGGTAACAAAATTCTATTGCTAACCATTAAAGTAGAGGTGCTATATGCTGGTGGTAGTAGAGTTACCATGCAATTTTCCAATTTATGATACCTATTTTTTCCCCTCAAACCACTGTAGAAAGGTAGATAATAAATGCTGATTGATATTAGCCACCTTGTGATAAATTTCAGTTGCCAAAATAAACCACAGTAAGCTTTTATATGTGACACCAGCTAAATTCTTATTTAAAAGCCACCTCATTAGCATGCAGAATAATATTCTCTGTTTACAAGCACAAAAGACCGCAAAGAGTATATTAAGGAAAAGCTTCATTCCCAGTACCTTTCTGCAACCTCCCACTTGCACCTGGCGCCTGGCTTTTTGTGCTTTAAGGAGGGTTATTTTGACTTGTAGAGGGAAAGACTTTCATGACTTCAAACATGGACATTAATCAAGTTTTTATCTTCTTACATAATCCTGCCTTTGATGTCACCAGATTGAAGCCTCTCAGAACAGAAAGAGAAAGCTGTGAAAAGAAGCTCAGTTAATTTATACATTTAAGTGCCACTGTTCTAATTTGCTTGTGTAGCATTTTCATCATTTTCTGCTTTGCATCTTAAAGACAGGCTTACGCCCAGCAATTATGAATGGCCCCTCTGAACAAATAATTGAAATTCACAAGTGGTTAAACAAAGTCCTGGTTGGAGGTGTGAGGTCAGACATTCTCCCAAAGGCATTATTCAATTGTAGGATACTATTTTCCTTTGACCTGAAATACGTATGTTTGTCTTACATTAGCTTTATAGTAACAACTGATCAGACAAGCTACATGACTAAAATGGCAAATAAACTGTGTGCAGCATTTATTCCCCCCCCCCAATATTTACTCACCTAACTTTTTCTAGCCTCCTTTTCTCTTGCTAACAAAATTATATATATATAAGCATCCTGCAATTGGAAGGTACTTACAGGGCAGCATTAATTATTCTGTCTTTAAAATCGCTCTTAGCCAAAGGCCTTTGCAAAAATCCAAACTGGCTCAAAGGTATACAACAAATCATATTTGCAAGAACAAATGCTGAAAATTTACTATATAAATAAAATGCAGTAAATAAAAGCCAGAATCAAGGATTTTTTAAAAGATTAAAAAGCAAATAAAATAAATAAGAAAAGTATGGTCAAATGAGGACATGTCAGTTTACAGCAATCTCTGAAAGCGCTTTTGCGTGGATCCTTGCAGCAGCCAGGAAAAAAAGAAACACTGTGTAAGTCACAGAAAACATCAATATCTGTTAATGGATAATGATATCTTTTCTGGGATGATTTTTGAGTGCAATCCCAATAAAAGAGTATCCAGAAACTTAAAATGTACCCCAAATAGAAAGGACAAAATGAGATGTAATTTGAAGGAGCCCCTATCTGACCAGTTCCCTAAATGGAGCTATGCTGAACCAGAGAAGGAGGATGATATGGGCCAATGTCATAATTTGAAAATGAAAAACTAAAAAGACTTTCCTGAGCACTGACAAATTATTATTATTACTACTACTACTACTGCTATTACTATATTGTCATTTATTACATTTTTTTGTCTCAAAGTTGCTTACAATTAAAAAAAATAATAGTCAGAACCCTTGATGTTCTACCATGGTCCTTTTTACACAGACAAAACCACTGGGAAAATTCTGAACTTAAAATTATTGTTCCATCAGGCAGTGTGCTTTGCTCTGAAATCCTGCAGGTGAGTTCAGCATCTGCACTGAGGGTAATAATAAGACTTTTAATCTCAGATATGGAAACTAGGAACCACGGAGACAAGTATGGAATATCCAAAGGGAATCTTGGCCACTGCTCTGAAGATTGATTCCCAAATATCTTATTGTAATGCACATGAGCCAGTCACTGACATATATCTGCATGTTAGTTATAGCTTTAACTGTATATAATCTTGATGAAGCAAGATCCCAAAAGTTGGATTATTTCTTTTTGGGTGCAGTATGTGTGAATTCACCTCATTTTTGTGCAGTGTGCGCCCTCTTTTTTCTCTTAAAAGTGCCTTGTATTATTAATGTAATAACATCACATGAATCATTTTACTAGTGGCCCTGTCTTTAACAGGATCATCAAGGTTATGTCATTAATTCTTTATTTGTATGTCCATGTTCTTAGTCAAACTACCTCTGCAATTTGTGCTAAAACACTTAGTATGGCCCAAAATAGTTTGTAGGTGCTGAGCTGAACAGTATTTTAGTAAGAATATAAAACATCCAATTCACTGCCAAGGCTTCCTGACAAAGTATCCTTTCAAATAACCCAGCTATAGAAGAACGTTATGTGGGTTGACCACCAAATTAGATTTTCACCAGTTTGGACTCTGCTCCCTTATTTCCTCCACTGGAAGAGACCCAAAGTATCAATTACCAGATCTAATGGATAATAATCACTGTCAATCCTGTTGCAAACCTCAAGCCTATTTGATAGTAAAATAAAGAGAAGGAAAGTGCAATATAATCAATGGTACTAGCACCTCAATTAGAAAAGTACGTATGGGTTCCCAAAGATATATCGTACTTAGAACTATGAATGCAGCAGAGTTGATAAAAGGATAAGTTAAAGGAATTTCAGGCCTGGTTACAGCAGGAAAAGCAAGTACAGTGGTACCTCGGGTTACATTCGCTTCAGGTTACAAATGCTTCAGGTTACAGACTCTGCTAACCCAGAAATAGTACCTCGGGTTAAGTACTTTGCTTCAGGATGAGAACAGAAATCGTGCTCCAGCAGTGCGGTGGCAGCAGGAGGCCCCATTAGCTAAAGTGGTACCTCAGGTTAAGAACAGTTTCAGGTTAAGAACGGACCTCCAGAACGAATTAAGTACTTAACCCGAGGTACCACTGTATAAGGAAGTTGCAGGGCTACACTTTTAGTCCTGCTTGCGTCATTGCAGTACTTGTGCTGGTGACTCACAAGTTCAGCTAAGACTTCTGCAGCAAGGATCCTCTTGTACTCATGGATGCAACAATGTAGGGGGCATGACTATCTGCAGCCCCCATGACCCCTATTACTCACTTTCCCTCTTTGTGCCAGTAACGAGTGCTATTGTCTTGGGTGAAATCTACACACATATAAAAAATGCTGTGAAAATGCTTTTTTAAAAACATTTTGAAAAATATATTGAATTTGCCATAGCTCACAATTGCCATCTAGTGTCACATTTGTATATTGCACTTTACAACACACTTAAAATGTTTTATTTGCAGCAGTATAGCTGAGTCCTTGGTCAATATATACACATTCTGTCTGTAACGGTAAGCTAGTAAAGTTTTATCAAACTAAGGCAAGGTGCAACTAAATGTTTCCCTCTGATGCCTATCAATGAAGGGTGGGATATACAGTCGTGTAGAATCTTCTGGAATTTAATGCCCTGCTCTCCTCTGGTTCCTAATCTAATCAAAACCACACTGTACCAGGAATCAATTGGAGAGTCCTGAGAAGAGTCTTGGGCATAGCTGTCACAGATTTGAAAATAAGGGACCAGCAGCCTCTAAAATAAGGGAACAGCAGCCAAAAGAAGGGATTTTCCCAGCACAGGTATGTTCAACCTCTGAGCCCCTCCAAGCCAGAGGCAGAAAGCCCAGCCAGCAGCCAAAGAAAGCCTCAAGCGGTGGTTCCCACAGCGCAGCAACCTGGCAAAGGGGATGCAGCAAGGAAAACCACTGTCATCTCTCCACTGGGAAGCACTGAGCAAAGGCAAGTCCCCAGGCAACGTGTCCGATTTGATCGGCACAAGGCATGCAAGCTCCACCCCCCCCAGTCATTCTCAGACTCCTTATTGGGTGAGAAACGCAGCCAAGCAACACAGTTGGAGCTTCCCTCCTCCCTGGCTGGCAGGGAGGGAGAGGAGCTGCTTCCTTTGAAACCCGGGAAATTTAAGGGACATCATCAATAAGGGACAGCAGTGGGACACTACGCTGGGATAAGGGACTTTCCCGCCAAATAAGGGTCGGCTGACAGCAATGGTCCTGGGGAAGGACTGTAGCTCAGTTTCTGAGCATCCAATTTGCATGTAGAAAGTCCCAGGTTCATTCCCTGGCATCTTCAGATACAGCTGAAACCTTGGAGAGCTGCTGCTAGACAACATTGAGATAGGTGGACCAACAGTCTGATTCCATATAAGGAAGCTTCCTATAGTCCTCACTTTAAATTCCACCTACTTCCTACTTCCTTTGTTCACAGAATCATATAATTGTAGAGTTGGAAGGAATCCCAGGGGTCATCTAGTCCAACTCCCTGCAATGCAGGATTCTCAGTTAAAGCACCCAGGACAAATGGCCATTCAACCTCTGTTTAAAAAACCTCTAAAGAAGGAGAGTCCACCGCCTCTCATTGGAATCTGTTCCACTGACAAACAGCTCTTACTGTCAAAACGTTTTTCCTGATGTTTAGTTCCTGATCCCATTAGTTTGGGATCTACATTCGGGAGAAAACAAGCTTTCTCTACCTTCCATGTGACAGCCTTTTAGATATTTGAAAATGGCTATCATCTGTCCTCTCAGCCTCCTCTTTTCCAGGCTAAACATACCCAGCTGCTTCAACCATTCCTCATAAGACTTGGTTTCCAGATCCTTGATCATCTTGGTCACACTCCTCTGCACAAGTTCCAGTTTGTCAACATCCTTCTTAAATTGTGGTGCCCAGCACTGGACACAGTTTTCCAGTTGTGTTCTGACCAAGGCAGAATAGAGTGCTGCTCTGACTTCGCTTGATCAGGATACTATACTTTGGTTGATTTAGCCTGGAATGGCATTAGCTTTTTGCTGCTGCTTCCCACTGTTGACTCATGTTAAGCTTGTGGTCCACTAAGACTTCTTGATCCTTCTCACATATACTGAGGTGGAACCACAGAGGCACTTACACACACACATACAAACACTGAATTGCTACTGTTCATTTGGAGGAGTCTTTGGCAGGGCTTTTTTCCATATTGAACTTACCAGAACTGAGTTCTGGCACCTTTTTGGTAGGTTCTGACACCTCTGTACCATTGTAGCACAGCATCATGGCGCTTGAGGGTGCAGAGCGGAGGCTGCGAGTGGCACGATCAGTGTGTCGCAGTGGAGGGTGACAGTGTAAGGCTCCAAAATCATCGAGGGTGAGGGGGCAATCTCAATAATTTTGGCTGGGTGCTCCCCTACTAAAGCTCAACATGTGGGTGTACAGGCAAGAGCTGCGCACCCACCTGCACAGTCTCAGTCTCCACAATGCCACCCAAGCAAGCAGCAGTGATGCCAGTGGCAGAGGGGTCTCCAGGGCTCTACCCCATGTGCTGTTCCTTTTTTCTGTACTCCCGCTTCACCCAGTAAAGCTTTGCCATAGCCAAGGAACATTTATTCCTTTTCTTTGGGGGAGGGGGACTTTCTTGGCCCTCTTCCTCCTTTGTTTGGATAGAGCATAAAGAAAGAAAGTGATCTCTCTCTCTTGCTTGCCCTCTTACTGCATTGAAATTCTCCCTCTTCTTCCCTTCTCAGAAGCTAAGAAATTGCTGGGCCCCTTCCTGGGGTTGGCAGCAACTCCAGAAGCTAAGAAATTGCTGGGCCCCTTCCTGGGGTTGGCAGCAACTCCACGACTCATCGTGCTTTTACTTCTTTCATCCATTCTGGGATGGCCTTCTAAAAGTAACTATTAAATCGCAACTTTTCTATATTTTCTTGATAAAATTCCATTTCTGATCTCGGCCTGTTGCTCCCTGAGTACTTTACAAGGTCACACTGCTATTTAGACTAAATGATCCACAGTTACGCATGCTGTACTCTTTTATGTTTGAACACATGATAGTTTCTGGTCATGGGTGTAGCCAGGATTTTTGGGGGGACAGGCAGAACCAAGTTATCTGTGAGACAGTTAGTCAGTTAGTTAAGCATTTTTATTCATATACTTTATTTTGGGGGCATCTGCTCCCCCCTGACCCCCCTGGTTATGCCCACGATTCTGGCACTGGACAAGCAACAGCCTCTCCTCCAGCAGAAGAAATCACAAGTCACTGCAGGAAAAATAGTTCCACTAACACATTTAAACTAAACCCTGTCACTAAGTAATTTGTGCCCCAGAAGGACTTACTCCCTGAAAAGGGAGTTGTATATGGAGACAAATGTCCTAAGCAAGTGTGGCAGCAAATGATATTTATATAATTCATTGTATTTTATTGACTTTGCCCTTTACTAGAAATGAATATAGCCAAATGTGTCTTTTCTGGTGCTAAACAAAATGTTATCTAAAGCAAGTCTAACCTATTCATCTTAACCCTTGATTATGGTCTTTCCTAATGGCTATTAATTTTTAATTTCCACAGAGACATGTTCCCTTTTTTCCTACTCTCTAATGGGAGGTTAATACATTTAGACCCTGTTTATTAAAGGTTGCTGTTCCAGACTTTATTTCTCAGGAGAAATATTGCTGGCTTTTATAGCTGACCATAAAACAAATATTTGACAATAACCGCAACCTCTGAATCACTGTGTCTGGATCTGTACTAGTAGTCTAACACCAGCCTTTTACACTTTATCATCCAGAATCCATCTAGCCATGGCTATATGCACACAACTCTGCCCTGATCCATAAAGACTCGGTGGTGTGATGGATAAACATATAGCCCATGCATGATCATTAGTATGAAAGGGTTGCTGGTGGTGATAGAATCTTAGTGGTCATTTAACATGCGTTGAAAACCTTTGATATGATTGCACATGTTCATGATGCATCTGAAGGACCTGACAGATGTTGCTGAACTGCACTTGAGAGCATAATGGGTGGCTGCTCAACTCTTCCCAGGCCTGTCCCTGGTTTTATCCTGACTTCTCCATGAAGCTTTATCCAAGGAACTACGAAGGCCTGTTTCTCACTGATATCTGGGTAGGAAATTGCCATGTATTCCTACAGATAGTGTTTTGAGCTGTCTTTGAGCAATTGTATCCAGAAGTGTTTGATATCTGATTATTTGAGAGGAGGAGATCAGAAGAGTTGTCAAGATCCTCAAGGAGGCAATACAGTGAATTCAATGGACATAATCAGTAGGCTTATATGATAACAACTAGACACTGCCATAAATATGACAAAGGGTGACTCTTAAAAGGCCAGACCCATTAACTCAGTGGTGGAGACTGCTGAAAGAAATAACTTGTAAGTACCTCTTATACTCTTAAACATATGACCCCCACATACCTATGGGGAAATAGCATTAAAATGCAGAGCATGAGAGCTTTCACCAGACACAAAGGATATTTATTTTATCTTCAGGGTAGTGTTCTGTGCTGAGCACAATCATTGTGTTTCTGATTGTAATGAAAATCTAGAGTAGGACCTTGAGTTTTAATTTAGAAAGCAAAATAAAATGCTTTTATATGTTACCAGCATCACAAAGAATAGGTATTGCAACTCTTACAGCACAATTATCCTATGCATGTTTACTCAAAAGTGAGTCCCACTATTTTCAATGGGACTTACTCCCAGGTAAGTGTGCATAAAACTGCAGCCTTAAAGGGTTTTCCTCCCTTCATTAGCAAGTGAAGAATGAGGAAATCAGATACTTTGTGACTGGAAATACTGGAAATCCTCATTGAAAATCAGGCATTGTAATTAGGCCTATATTTTACTATGGTTTAAATGATGAAACAAAACTTTATGCAAAGTTGCTTTTGAAATGATGGCATGATATAGTCTCTCAGTGTTTTAGAAGTGCTTTTGGGAAGTGCATACATGGGATTATAGAACATGAAAAAATAATAGTAAAATTGATGTCTTTCTAAAGTTCAGATAATTGTTCTCCAGTAGGCATTTGACGTGCTGGGTTGAAGTATTTGATTGGAACTGAGTTTCATTTTATTTGCTGTTATTGTCCTCGTTTTATTGTTTTGGAATCTTTATAATATTTTGGTAATTATTTTCAACTTGTAAGCTGCCCCCTGAATACTGCAGGGGGAGGGAAGAATATAATTTTGCAGGGGTAGTGCAGAATGTACTTTCTTTCTTTCTTTTTTAGTAAATTATAAGTCAATGGAGAGTTTCAGAGGTGATTTTGGAGAGAATCAAACCTCATATTCATTACAACAACTCAAGTCCCCACAATTCACAAGGTGCTCATCTGACATATGCATTTATTGCTGGCATTTGGTTACAATAACATTTCTGAAATAACGCACAATTAATGTCTATGCTTATGATTATAACTGTGTCTGGAGAATGTCTGGATAAAGCAATAGGAAAACAGGAAAGAGCAGGCAGTTTGATTATTAGTTTGTTTGGTTTTGCCACTGGCACAGTGAGAACAGGATTGTCATTAACAAAATATTATAAAGCAATGGTTACTATACTTGGGAAGTCATAATTAAATTGTAGAAATGCTTCATTTATATTGAATACACAACCCTGTGTTCATTGGACTAAAGAGGCTTATGTGACATGCCATGAATAAAATACATTTAAGATTTCAAATATCAATGTTACATTTAAAAAAAATCTGTTAAATATGAATATCTAAATGAATAAAATATGAGCACATCAGTAAATCACCCTGTTTTTGTGAACCCTGACTGGAAAATAGAGGTTTGCATTTTTTCCTGATATGTGAATGGAGATGGAATTCAAGATAAGGTATTAATCATAATTAGAGAGACTATGACAGGTCTGCAACAATAAATTCTTAACAACGAGAAATAATGCTCATCCATAATGAACTGCTTAATACATTAATTTTCTTATTAAAATTGGCCTTACACTAATAGGTTCAAGACAAAGTTGATATAACTTTATATTTGCATTCTCTATTTTTATCAATTTTCATTTAAGTAGTATATTATTCAGAAAATTAAATAAATCATTAAAACATATAATTGCATATATATATTCTCACAGATAATTCCCCTAAGCAATATTGTGGTTATAAGGTGTCAGTGTGCATATTAATTCATCATAGCAACTAAGTCATGTTCATTTATTTGCTAGTAGCCCTTGGAAAAAGCACGCACTGTTCCTCTTTGAAAGTGCAAGGAGACCAAGTATTTGCTTCCTGCAGTTTATCAGGACTTGAAAATTACTAATTACTGTTCTAATATGTTTGTATGCATGACTATTTATGAACATGTACTAAGTATTGCATAAAATGATGCTTTGTGCTTTAATCACTAATTCATGTACAGAGAAATAATATTTTTAAAATCTGAATACTTCACTTCAGGGTGAAAGTATCCAAGAAGGTATTTCATTTGATATTTCTCAGCTGAATAATTGAACTTCCTCTCTTAAAAAGTATTGTGTTAAAGCAAATGCTAGGTAGCGTGAATGCTCTGTCCACCGTGTTTGATTTCACCACTTACTGTTGCGGTAATCAAGGGATAAAAATGTATGTGCCATATGGACCCTGCCTAAAGGCTTCCCTTGCACGCATGGTAGGGTTGCCACCCATCCCTAGAAAAAGGTGATTGTCCTTTTTTTTTTTTTGATAAAAGTATCCTCTGTCCTGTTTGGACTTCAAACAGGATGCCTTTTATCACATATTCTAGCTCTTCCTCCTCCTCCAAACTGTGTGGGCAGAGGGTGGGTCTGGTGGGAGGAGGAGAGTGAGGGCCTGAGCAGGAGATTGTGTGGGCAGTGGGCGGTTCCATGAGGAGGAGAACCAAGAGTAAGTTATTGCAGGATGTGGGCAGAGGGTGGAGATGGGCTGGGAGAGTTGAGAGAGAGAGTGTTTGCGCTGACAGAAGGTGGGTTGCAGAGAGTGAGAAAGGGGGTTTGAGGTGCCCAGGCCTGCTATGGTGGAGTCTCTTAAGAAATAGATTCACAAATTTTAAATTTCACAATAAAACACAGTTGCTTAAAAACAACAACCCTGGCTTTGCTTAAAGCAGTCCTTAAGCTCTTCTTTGAGAAGACTTTAAGACTGAAGTCCAAAAATCAAAATCTGCTTTCAAATACATTGCTGTGATATACAGAACTCTTTCCACTCCATTATGTTGCCAAGGGGCTCCTATAAGGGAAATGTATTGTTGTATAGTTACACATAGTTTATAACTAGCTTAGGTATTTTCGATAAATTGAAGGTCATTGCCATAAGATGTTAAGATAATAAATCTGGCTTATCAACACACTCTCCTGGTAGCAAGGCCATATCCTCCTGAGATCATTTATCTCCAGTTCATTATCTTGTCTGCATTATTCAGCAGCCCCACTCATGCTCAATTGGGTTTGAATAGCTTTTAGCTGCTGAAGTCTTCTTCAATTTTGACATAATCTTTTACTTGTTCTTTAGTAAGAATTTGAGATCCTACTTTAATCGCTATCTAGATAATTGAACTGATGTCAGTGTTCATTGTTCCTTTCCTGTGCATCTCCAGTGTTATTATTAAACATTTAATATTATCTTCATGGTTCCAAAGTAAGTGTGCATTTAACTATTATGATATTTTACACACACACACACACACACACACACACACACACACACACACACACACACTTCTTATCTATAGAGGAGATAGGAAAAGATAGCCAGTTAGCAAGAAACAGCTAAATTCCAGCTTTCGTCCATAGAAGAAATGAAGACTAAATTTCTCATGGTTATATTTTGTGTACTAGCAATAATGGGGGGGGGGGTGCAGCTCCAGAGTAGCTCTCCCTCCACACGTTTCAGAACAGATTTCACTAAATACCAAACTTTCACAACTAGGAAGACTTCTGTAGTGCTGAATATAAATCAATCAAAAGTTTCTCAGTTTGCTAAACATTAGAGGTACATCATTCTCCTTCCCACAATCACACAACAAAGACATAATGTTATAAAATCTTTTCTGTGAAGTCAGAAAACAAATAATAAAAATATAAAATTAAATATAGTCATGTTTTTCTCAGTCCTGGAGTGTATGTATACAGAAAGAGAGGTATCTCTTGTAGGGTTGGGAATATGTTCTTGTTAGAGGTCACACTTAGCAGGAACATGACTGGAACAAGAGTGTCACTGAAGACCTCACTCAGAATTAAGTGTTCATAGGTGAAAGAGATCAGATCAGGGGTGGGGAACCTTTGGCCCTCCAAATGTTGTTGAACTACAACTCCCATCATGCCCAGCAATTGGCCATGTTGGCTGGGATTGATGGGCGTTGCAGTTCAGCAACATGCAGAGGGCCAAGAGTTGCCCACCACTTGATTAGATGATGAAAACAATTGTGAATGATTGCTAGTGAATCTATATTAGGGCCATATATATTTATCATAGTTAATGCTGCACTTAGTATGCTGACTGCTAAAACTGTAAGCTGGAAACTTTTGATCACACCCTTTGGTTTTGATTATTATTACTTTTTAAAGTTCTACTGGCACAAATGTCTCACACCCATTCTGTGCAAAGGCTATCTTTATCTGAGAGAGGTAGGTGAGTTCCCTGTAAGAAGGCACTATTAGCCTACAGTTTCTTCAGTTCAATGTAAACCTTTTTCCTATTGTTTGTACCTAACACTCCTGGTAACAATGTTTAACTACATGTTTACTGCAACATATAGGTGCCATGAAGGGGCCAGGCACCCACAAATTTCAGTGCCAGGGCCATGCACGCTGCATGGCACCCATGGCCCCAGGCACCCACTGTCGTGAGGCCAACCTGGCACTCCTGCTGGAACATATTATATATAGGGCTGCTTCGGAAGACAGTTCGGAAAATTCAGCTAGTGCAGAATTCAGTGGTCAGGTTGCTCACTGGCACAAGATGTTTTGAGCATATCATACTGATCCTGGTCCAACTCCACTACTAGCTATAAATTAGCTTCCAGGTTCAATTCAAAGTGCTGGTTTTGAACTATAAAGCCTTAAACAACTCAGGACTGCAGTACCTCAAGAACCGTCTCTCTACGTATGAACCTAGCCGGACCCTGAGATCATCTTCTGAGACCCTTCTTCGTGTGCCTCCTCCACAAGAGGTCCAGAGGGTGACCACATGAGAACGGGGCCTTCTCTGTGGTGGCCCCCCCATCTGTGGAACACTCTCCCCAGGGAGGTTCACACCTTCATTATACACCTTTAGGCACCAGGCAAAATGTTCCTTTTCAATCAGGCCTTTGGTTGATTGACACCCAATGCCCTTTTTAAAATGGGTTGGGGAGGGGGGGATTTTTGGGTTGTTCTTGTTATTTTTATTACTTATTTTGTGTTTTTATATTGTGATTTTATGTTGTGAACCACCCTGAGATCTGTGGGTATAGGGTGGTATACCAATTTTAATAATAATAATACATGTCAACTGTCAATTAGGAGAAAACAGAGGTGTGTGACAGGAAAGCAAGCATCCTCAGGCTCCATCTTTTACCACAATCCTGAAACCAGTGAAGAAGGCAACCTAAGCAGAGCAGATTATAATGATGTGTGATGTTCTCTGGACCTCCTCATATGATGTATCCTGCCTATCAGCAAAAGAATATTATACAGAGACATATCTGTATCAGATATATAGGACACAAGTCAGATTATATGAACCGATTAAAAGAAGTGCATTTATTTACCAAAGGGCAAACAGAAGGATAGAATAAGGAGAGTAACAAATTTAATAAGTAACGTGACCTATAGAGACCAAAACAACTCAGGACACAAAGTAGAAAAGCCATCTGCTGAAACCAAGCCAATGCTTCCAAAAAGGGAGGGAAGGGGAAACAACCACCAAAGGAGCCAAATTGGGGATCCATCCCCAAAGACACACCGAATTTATTTTTTAATTCCTTGAACAGGTATACAACATTAACCCTATTCATTAATTTCATACCTGCTTCTTAAATAATGCCAGAATTACATTAGTGTTTAATATCATAAACAAAGTCCAAGACCACAGCAGCTGCAAAGATAAAAATGCAATCATACGAAGGGTTATTGGCATTATGAACAGAGGAGTCTTGACACTACTTGACATTCAGTCTCAATTACCAGGTTCGGGTTTTTCTCCTTCACTGAACAATGCTATAGAACACCTCAAGAAAACGAGTGGATACTATGCACTCATCATAGCAAAAGTAGCAATCTCCACTTTTTCGAAGGACCTGGGTCAGCTGACAAAACATCAGACATTAAATTACATTTGACAGCATTTACAGACTATGGGAAATACAACTTGCTCTTATTTTTTCTGATGGAAGAGAGCACTCACTCTTTTATTACAACAATAAAGCCACTTATAATGATTTATTTTTTAAAAGGAAGAGGCAGCAGTCTTATTATTATACACAGCAGCATCTTAATTTCTTTTTCCACACTTCTTTTCACCTACAGGTACTGGTGACGGTGTTTTTTCAGAGCATAGAATTAAGGGCAGATGATAAAGAGCTGTCAGAGTTTGTACACAAAAAAAATTGTACTCAAAAAAATACAAAACTAGACATTCAATGTATTTGAGAAAAAGGAGTTGTGCCCAACTTCAGGTACAGTAGGCAAGGGGAACTTCCAGTCCAAGGGCCTAATGTGGCCTGACAGGCCTCTTCACTTGGCCCCTGAGATTGACATGATGCCCACGAAGCCACACTTGCCTCGCTTGCGCCACAAAGGAAGCCATCTCTCCTCAATGGCCATCTTTCATCTCATCCTGCTGAGAAAGGGCTCCACTTTTGCAATGCACAGAGGGGAAATGAAGCAATCTCATTATGCAGAAATTTCCTTGTATTGCCAGATCATTGTGTTTCAATGATTTTATTTATCCCTTTTCTAGGAGCACAACAAGAAACTCAACCTGTGTGTGAAGAGGGTTGCTTTGTGCAGCGGCGGAGCAGGCTCCAGCGGCGCCCAGGGAGAACTTGCTGGGGGGCACAGAGGGCAAAAGGAGCCCAGCGCCCGCCCCCCTCCGTACCATTTGGCAGTGTGGCCTGGGGGGGCGGCGCGAGAAGGACTTGTGATGCCGCCACCCTCCCTGAGCCAGCTCCACTTGGCGAGATTCGGATCTGGGGGGGGCAATGTGAGAAGGGGGCAAGGCTGGGCTCGAAGGGCAAAGGGCGTCCTGCTCACGCCGCCCTCCCCGAGCTGCTTTGTGAGGCTGGGATCTCAGCAGGGCTGAGCAGCGCCCCCTCCCGGAAAATGCGCCTGGGGCAATCGCCCTGGCAGCCCATCCCCTCACCGCTCCGCCCCTGGTGTGAGGAAATGGTACCGTGTGTTTGGCCCCAACCAGTCTGGATATTGACACTACCCACTATAGGCACACCAATTCAAAGAAATTGGGCAATTATTACAGTTTAATCCTATTCCTATCTACTCAACAGAAAACACCACTGAGTTCATTAGGCCTTTTTGTCAGTGAAATGTGCATAGGATTGCAACCTTAAGTTATGAGAAAAAACTTGTCCTCCAGCCGTTAGGAAATCTGACCCAGTTTGGGTCGTATTTACACTATGGAGTTCACCACCTTCAGATTTGTGGACATAAGGAACACTAGGTTTTTCTTTATTTCTACTCTTGCCTTACAAGGGACTTCAATCTTTCAACAGGTGTTACAAGCAGATCTGAAGCACTGCTGAATTAATTTCAAATATTAAAGGGAGGGTATCAATTAATTTTTCATCCAAGCAAAACTTCCAGCTACTGAGATATTTTGGTACTGGGTTTATGAGAATCTTTTTAAGATCCTGTGCACACAAATTGTGAATCATCCCCATTGAAATAAATATGACTAACCTTTGAGGAAACATATTTAGGACTGGGTCAAACATCTGCCAATCACCTCAGCAGCTAAGATAGTTACAATCTGCAGACTGGTCTTCTACATCACACCCACCAAATTATCCATAATCTTGATTAATTTGTCTACATATTGTGAATTCTTGAGAACTCAAAGCTTGTGATATTCAAATACTCAAATATCTTGTGATATTTAAGTTGGTCCTAATAAAAGTATTGTACTATTGTTGAGTTTTTATTTGTTTTAAGGTAGTAGACAAATATAGTAACTTGACATTTTTATTTACATACAATATTTGTCTTATAATAAGCAATTACAGTTGATGATATCTGATTTCTTTTTTTATGGAATTACAAACTTGGTAGATCAGGGAAATGTTGTGGACACAGTGTATCTTGATTTCAATAAGGCTTTTGACAAAGTGATATGATATTCTCTTGAGGTAGCTGGTAAAATGTGGGTTGAATGAGGTAACTGTTAGGTGGATTTGTAACTGGTTGACTGACCAAACCCAAAGAGTACTCATCGATGGTTCCTCATCATCCTGGGGGAAAATGACAAGTGGGGTGCTGCAGGGTTCTGTCCTGGGCACATTTTGTTCAACATATTGTGAGGGGGAGCTAATGCGGCAGAAGACAGAATCGGAATTCAAAATGACCTTAACGGATTGGAGAATTGGGTGCAATCTAACAAAATGAATTTCAATAGGGACAAACGTAAGGTTCTGCGCTTGGGAAGGAAGAACTAGATGCACAAATATAGGATGGGGGCTTACTAGCAGAACATGTGAAAAGGATCTAGGGGTCTTGGTGGACCACAAGCTTAACTTGAGTTAACAGTGTGATGCAGCAGCAAAACAAGTTAACACTATTCTAAGCTGCATCAACAGATGTATAGTGTCCAGATCAAAGGAAGTAATAGTCAGACCACACCTGTTCTGGGCACCACAATTTAAGAAGGATATTGACAAGCTGGAACGTGTGCAGAGGAGGGCAACCAAGATGATCAAGGGTCTGGAAACCAAGCCTTATGAGGAACGGTTGAAGGATTTGGGTATGTTTAGCCTGGAAAAGAGGAGATTGGGTGGAGATATATCTTAAGGGCTGTCACATGGAAGAGGGAGGTTGTTTGCTCCTGCTTTGGAAGGTAGGACTCAAACAAATGGCTTTAGGTTACAAGAAAGGAGATTCTGACTAAACATTGGGAAAAACTTTCTGAAAAGAAAAGCCATTCAGCAGTGCAACGGGTTCCCTCGGGAGGTGGTGGACTCTCCTTCCTTGGAGGTTTTTAAATAGTGGTTGGAGGGCCATCTGTCATGGATGCTTTAGCTGAGATTCCTGTACTGCAGTGGGTTGGACTAGATGACCCTTAGGGTCCCTTCCAACTCTATTAATCTCTGATTCTATACTAGACAGATGGGCTTGATCCAGCAGGGCTTCTCTTATGTTAACAGATAGGATAGCTCAGCTGGTTAGAGCGTGGTGCTCATAATGCCAAGTTTGCAGGTTCGATCCCCATCAGGGACAGCTGCATATTCCTGCATTGCAGGGGGTTGAACTAGATGAGCCTCAGGGTCCCTTCCAATTCTACAGTTCTATGAGTCTATGATATCCCACTAAATCACACTCAGAGCAGACCCACTGAAATTCATCAACTTAGATCTAATGTACGATCAATCTGCAGACAATTTCTAAATGTAGGGTGGTTGAGCCCTCTCTCTGTCTGAAAGCCATGCTAACCTTCCTAATCTTAAAGGTACTGGGCATGCTGTTGTAGCTTATTGAGATTTAACTCTGTGCATTCTGAGAGACGTTGCTTTCTAAGACTAAACCATGGTAGCAACAAATCCTTAGCCAAGGGTTAAGCAACCTGAAAATGCTGAATCCATTCTCTTAATAACAAAACGCTCTTACCTAGCATGAGCAGGTGAAAAATAAATTGGAGCTCCTGCACCTTTAATGCACCCTGTATGACAAGTTGCACCTGCTGAAATTCCCTCTTACTCCCAGGTAGACGAGTGCAAAATTGCAGCTGTAAAGTAAGCTCAAGTTGACAAGAAAGAATTGTGAAATATATTTATTTTTTGCCCAAAATTTCATTTATTTCCATTAAAAACTGGGAACTCTTCTTCCCACTGCCTCAAGATGTATGGACATTTTGTATCTTTCAACTTTCAGAAATCTTTAAAACAGATTTCTTTGTGTATGCATGACTGGTGCAAATGTTATTTTTTGTTGTTGATCTCAATAGTCAAAACAAGTGCATTTTATTTATTTGTTTGTTTATTTATTTGCTCTGATGGGAAGAGGTTCAAAATAAAGAATACTGTACTCCTCAACACCATCCACTGCCATCTTCTGGCCATATTAAAAAGAGCAAGTATTTTTAAAAGCCACTGGAAGTAGAAAAGAGTGCTCAGAATTTAGTAAAAATAACTGCAGTAACAAATTAATAAAACCTACTGACAGTTCACATGTAGAATAATTTTATTCTTCAGTTTAATGATATTTTCTTTCACCAAATTTTCATCTACCAAGTTAACAAAAGTCAAATAATTTTAATAATTTTAATACTGCCGTACTAACAGGATTTATAAACTGCAGCAATTACAATGATTACAGTGGCACCTTTTGCAATATGGCGATCACAAGAATTGGTGTGATAATATGCAATGGTCTACGGGAGTATTATCTCTCACTTGCTGATTATATTCATGGTTATTTCAATACCATAACCCAGAGCTTTCCAAACTTTTCATGTTGGTGACACACTTTTTAGACATGCATCATATCACAACACAGTAATTCAGTTTGATTAGCAAACCAGAAGTTAAAATAACCCCTTTCCAGTCCTGGGAGGAGTGCAAGGAGCGTTCATGCGACACACCTACACACTGCAGCCGACACACTAATGTGTCGTGGCACACAGTTTGGAAAGCTCTGCCATAACCAATTCACCACTTCAGTGATGTATTCATACATACTGGTACAGCAATGTGTGTGTATTTCACTTTGTGCTCTCTGAATTATCACATTTTAAGGCTGGTTGGTCTACACACACACAGTACTATCAGAAGGTTGGCAGTTCAAATCCCCGTGACGGTGTGAGCTCCCGTTTCTCTGCCCCAGCTCTTGCCAACCTAGCAGTTTGAAAGCACGCCAGAGCAAGGAGATAAATAGGTACCGCTGTGGCTGGAAGGTAAACAGTGTCTCTGAGCGCTCTGGTTTCTGTCATGGTGTCCTGTTGCGCCAGTAGCGGTTTAGTCCTGCTGGCCTGTGGACGGACTCCGGCTCCCTCAGCCTGAAAGCAAGATGAGCACCACAACCCATAGTCACCTTTGACTGGACTTAACCATCCAGGGGTATTTTACCTTTTTTTTTTTTTACTATAAGTAAATATGAATTATTCAAGCACCATTCTTTATGTTGCCAAAACGGCACTATCTACACAAATGAGGGAGATATCAATAGGTTTGGGGAAACCTAAAGGTTTGCAGAAGCAGAAAAAAACCCTAAGTAATGATGGAGCACCCCAAAACTGCCCAAATGAGGCCTCAGCATAGGGAGTAGCCAAAGACAACAAAGAATTCTGGGATAGCTTAAAGACTAACAATTTCTTATCACATAATATTTCATGGGCCAGAAGTGTTATTCTAAATTGGGAGGCATATACACACACATGGTTGGAAGGTGGAATGAAGAAGAGTGTGGTCTTAAGGAAACATGAATCAAGAGTCAATATCTGAAGATGCATGGTGTAATCATAAATTAGGAGGCACACACACACATATGGTTAGAGAATGGAATGGAAAGGAATGAGATCAAACAAAATGCAAAGAGTAAATAGTGATACTTACTTAAAAGCCAAAGAGTTACCATGACAATTGAAAAGACAAATATGTGGCATCGGGTCAACTAATTAACATGTGTGGTCTGATTAAATCTTGATTTAAGTCACTGGTGATTGAACTGAATTTCCTGATTAATTGTAATTCAGCAGTTTCATGCTTTGAAATTCCTTTGTTTGAGGATGGCCACCTTAAGAATTGCTATCGTTGTTGCTGTTATTCGTAATTCAAATTTTTACCTGCCTTCACCATAATGCCTCAGGGTGGGTTACAGCAATTCAAAACATCATATTAAAAACAGTTAAAAACAAATTACAGTCACAGGAATAGTTACAGTTCAGTTTTGCCTCCTAGAAAAAGAGCCTGTAGAAATCATTGTGGCATCTGGGGACAGAAAATTCAAATATGCTGTCTGCCCCAAAAGGTAAAATAGTGGATTAGCATTGGAAAAATGGATAAATGTGCCTTGGAAGCTGTTTGACCTCCGAGGCGCATTTGAAAATGGAAGCATTCACTTCCAGGTTTTCGGCGTTCGGCTTCCGAAACATTTGGCAGCCAAGACGTTCGAAAACCGAGGTTTGACTGTATTTCAGAAAAACTAGTCCTTCATACTTCAGCATGAAGAACCAATGAAATAGTAACCATGAAAGAGAGATAAATTAAGTGATTTTGAAGTATCCAGATTTTAAGCCATTATTCCACAATGCAAAACATAAAAATCACCTGAAAACTGGTAAGTGCCAGCAACTGGGTTTTTTGTGTTGTTTTTTTTAAAGTTCCCTACACACCAGTACCTCAGTTAAAAACACCTTTACTTTGGAGTATGTCTCACAGATTTACTTAGTATTTGGTACAAAGTTCCACATAATAGCAATTCTAAGTCCTGGCCAGGGAACAGCAGCAGGGACGCGGACTTATAAAAAATATTGGGGGGGCCCGGGAAAGCTCATGAATAATAAATAAGCTCATGAATATGCAAATAAAGTGGCGCCACCTCCTCGTGAGCGAATAGGGGAGAGCGTGCTGCGCCTATTAATCAGCTCCAAAGGAAATTGGGTGGAGCTTTTGCTCGGGAGGGAGGGCAGGAGGCATGCAGCCCGCCCCTCCCTGTGCATTTTGGGCTGGGGGAGGGGCGGCGATGGCGCTCTGCTGGAGGGGCGGCGGAGATTATTGGGGGGGCAGAGCCCCCCCAAACGAATTTTTGAGGGGGCTCGGGCCCCCTCAAGCCCCATGGAGTCGGCCCCTATGAACAGCAGAATGGAGTAAAGTCACAAAATTCAGTATTGAAACAAATTGCAGTCATTTGCACTGGCAAAGGTAGAGGGTAGAACAGTTTTTACGGTACTTCTTTTTTGCTGACCAGTTCCAGGCTGTTCCAGGAAATAATTAAATAATTATTTAATTAAATAAGGTGATTTAAACTGCAAAAAGGCACAAAAAGCCTGAAAAGAGTGGAAAACGTGTCAGAATGGTGCAAAAATAAATAAATAAATAGGAAAGCTGCTAGCAAACCCAGGAACCTTGGCAACTGCAACCCCCTGAGTCTTTGCATCAACCTCTGAGGACTGTGAAGAGTGAGAGATTGAGAAAGGAGGTTGGGGGGGGAGCAATTGTTGTGGATTTTGGTGGATTTTCAGCCAATGCTATTGACCATACTCTGTTATACCAAGAATAATTGTTCAGCCCATCACTGGTTTTCCAGTGGAATAACAGCAACCATGAGTCCCACAAAGCTTTTAGAAATGGCATAGCTCCCATCAGTCATGTTGCCTACAGGCAACTCTCCCAGTAATTGCATACTATTATCACTAAGCTAAGCAGTGGGCAACTATGTTTAAAGGAGGCTCCAGATGAATATATTTGGGGAAAATGTGTATAAAAGTGAAGATATTAGTGAAAATAACCAACTTGCATTTTATTTGAGAAATTGCTTGCAAGAATGTGTACATTAGTCAAAACTGCATATAAAAATATGTTTATTAGGAGAAATTTGCACTAAAATGGTGATGAATTTCCAGAAGGGTTTTAAAGTAGTAATTGTAGCAAATTGCTACAAAATGTTGAGAACAGAATTTAATACAGTGGTACCTCGGTTTTCGAACGTAATCTGTTCTGGAAGACTGTTCAAGTTCCGAACCCAAAAACTTAATACGGAAGCCTCAATACAATACGGAAAACTCAATACGGGAGCTGCGGGGCATGTTTGACTTCTGAAAAGTGTTCGAAAACTGAAACAGTTACTTCCGGGTTTACCATGTTTGAAAACCGAAACGTCCGTCAACGGAGACGTTTGAAAACCGAGGTACCACTGTATTGGAAAAATGAAAAACTGAGAGAACAAAAATTGGCAGATCCTTCCATCTCTCTTTAAGAGTCATTAGCATTTTCTCATCGAAGACTGGAATCCTTTGAGAAAGTATAGGTGCCTGATACAGCAAGACAGTCCGATTTTTCAAAGAAGGTGGACATTTCCCCCCAAGCTGGGAAAGTGCTAACTAGGCTTTGAGAAGGGAGGTGGGAGGATTCTAGGACCCTGTCGGAGCCCTCTTGCCTCCTTCCCAAAGTTCAGCATCTCGCTTACCAGGCTATTTCTATGTTTTCTTTCCATGTTTTATACATTTTTTAAAGAACCTTTTGAAAAGTACTTAGGGCATTCTTAATTTAAGAAACAACCTTCCCCAAACTGATCACTGAACATAGGTTCTTGTTAGGGCATTCTAAACATTTATTTTTCTTCTAATGTGAAAACTAATATACTTCTCTATATCCAAGTATGCAAAAACCACTAGCTCATTTTTGGTGGATCAGTTTACCTTACAATATGATAGGCATAAGACAATCGTAAGTTTGGTATTAAAGGGCATGCTATATATGTCTACTCAGAACTAATCCCAGTGAGTTCAGTGGGACTCAGCATAAGGTTCAAGCTTAATGCTTAGTAGAAAGCTTCTGAATTGGGTATCTGTTTAAGAAAAAGAAGCTTAATTTACCAGAAAGTAGACCTGACATTAAACATGGTCAACTTAAAGAAGAAAGCGAATATACAGAGCAACATATACACCCAGGATACAATTATATTGCTAGGGAAAGCAAAACTGTCAATTTCAATAAAATTATAGCTCACATTATCAGCTTCTAACTTGTGCATTCAGTAATGGGTGACATATGAGTATTGAATCAATACAGCACTAGAGCATGGAGGCACTAGAGAGGGGATGCCTCTGAACAAGAAGTTTAGAACTGTGGTTAACACAAGTAATCAATTCTAATTAATAAAAACATTTGGGAAATGTTCCGTCCAAGGAAAAATAGGAAATTGTGTGTCCACCAGATGGTGCTATTTGAATCAACCAATAAACTATTTTCTTTGTTTTTGCTAGAATTTGTTCAATTTACATTTTCCCAAAGAATTTGTAAAACATAATTATACTTCTGTCTGCTATGTTCTGGAATGGTGTCTGTATTTTACCTAGTACTGTACATTTATTTGAAAAATAGTGTCAGGATGATAAGCTCTGCGGCAATACAGCCCTTTGTCTTCCATTTGCCTTTCCTAGAGAAATAACAACCTAATAGAAAGGGAGTAAGATGAATGAATCATCATCATCATCATCATCATTCCACTGCCAAACCCAAATGCAGCATTAAAAAAGACAGGAAATTAATTTTAAGCAAAACATGCCATTTCCTCCTTTGTACATTTCATGCAGAACAAACAATAGTCAAACTAACACACTCACTAAGTAGACCCATAGCTACTGGGGTACTGGGGAGGCTAGCTGGTGGCTTTTTTGCCCCAGGTGAAGCCTCCGGAGGGGCACCATTGAGGCTTCCAGCCTGTGTTTGTGTGTACACGAATGTGTGTATGGGGTGCCAAACTGGGTCATTGACCCAGGTGAAATAAAGCCTTTTTTTGCCCCTGCACTAAGCTAAGCGCTGAATTTGCCTTACCCACATGCCCATGTAGCTGTGGGGTTGAGTCTCCTTACATAAAGTGAAAACTAGACCTGTATACTTAAAAGATTTTCCATTTCCATTTGCCAAATACAAAAATAGCACACAGAAAGGATAGATTACTTTTGCAGAGCAGGATACCATGAATTATTTTAAAACTATAAATAGATATAGCAGACCCTCCAAGGGTCTCTATTTTTCAGGGACGTCCCTGATTTAGAGATGCTGTTCTTGTCTCTAATTTGATCCTGGAATGTCCCACTTTTCCATAAGATGTCCCTATTTTCATTGGACAAATGTTGCTGGGTATGTGATTACCTGGAAGTAAGCAGTACTACAGAAGAGGGAAATGATATCCACTCTAATTCATGTGGAAATCTAGATATGTCAGCTATTATACTGGAATCAGCAAGGGATAACCCACATGACCTGAAGGTGCTGCTGTGCAATGCCAGGTCAATGATTCATAAGACCACTGCCATCCATGGCTTGATTGTGGAGGACTTGACCTGGCATGTGTAACAGAGACTTGGTTGGATGAAGCAGATGGGCCTGTCCTCGCCACTGCTTGTCCACCAGGTTTCTCTTACACACAGCAACCCAGGCCTTGTGGGCGCGGAGGGGGGGGGGTTGCAGTGATTTTTAGAAAGTCATTAGTTTGCACCAGGCGTCCTATTGGGAAGACCCAGTTCTCTGAGTGCATGTTCTGGAAGTTGGGCAATAGGGGCAGTACAGGATTCCTTTTGGTGTACCGACCTCTCCACTGCACCAAGGATTTGCTGCCCGAGCTGCTTCAGGTTGTGGCGGATGTTCTCCTGGAAACACCTAGTTTGGTTGTCCTAGGGGATTTTAACATCCATGCCGACACAACCTTACAAAGGGCCGCTCGGGACTTCGTGGAAAGCATGGCCTCCATGGGGCTGTCCCTGAATAAGTCTGGCCCAACTCATAGCCGCGGACATGCCTTAGACCTGGTGTTCACCTCTATGGATGTTGGTCACTTCCTGGTGCAATTGGACTTCTCTGTGACCCTTCCCCTCCACTTAATGGATCCAAATGGTTTCCAGAGAGTGGTAGGGGATGCTTTATCCCATGTTAATGGCCTTTCAGCTGATTCCCTGGTGGGAATCTGAGGGCAATGAAACAATCGCTGAGATGGCTAGAGCACCGGTGGTGGATAACTCATTCTGAAGCTGACCGGGCATGGGTTAGAGCTCAATGTTGAGCCTACGAAGTGGTGGTAGCGACAGTGAAGACTTTATTCACCACCTCTATTGCATCTGGAGAAAACAGCATCAGGAGACTTTTTCAGGTGGTTTGCAATTTAGTGGAACCACTTGCTCCATCGGGGCCCAGTATGGGCCACATGATCTCCTGCAATGATTTTGCAAAGTTTTTGGCAGATAAAGTCGCTCGGATTCGGGAAGAGGTAGACTCCACCGTGGGAGCAGGGCCAGGGCTGGAGAGTGCTAGAGTCCTGTCTAGTCAAGTTGCATGGGATCAATTCCAATCTGTTACCTCTGAGGATGTGGAAAGGCTGCTTGGATGAGTGAAACCAACCACCTGTCTCCTTGATCCTTGCCCATCCTGGCTTATAAAAGCTAGCTGGGAAGGTCTGGGCGATGGGCTTTGTGGGGTGGTGAATGCTTCTCTCTGTGAGGGAGCCTTTCCAGACCTGTTAAAAGAGGCGGTTTTCAAACCACTTCTTAAAAAAAAATCTTTAGATGTGGCCAAAATGGCCAACTATTGCCCAGCGTCAAATCTTCCATTCTTGGGCAAGGTGACTGAGCAAGTGGTTGCTGAACAACTCCAGGCACGCCTGGAAGAAGTGGACCATTTGGATCCCTTCCAGTTGAGATTCAGGCCTCATCATGGGACTGAAACTGCCTTGGTTACACTGGTTGATGATCTCCAGCGGGCTAGGGACAAAGGTGAGAGCTGTTTCCTGGTTCTGCTGGATCTCTCAGCGACGGGATAAAAATAATAAATTATAATTATAATTATTATTTTCTTGGCGGGGGGTAATAAAGTCTTTCAACAAAAGGGTATATTGTTGTATTACAAAAACACATAAGAAATAAATTTCAGCAAGCTACAGAGCAACTATACTGAAAGGTCATCTATTAGAAATATGCTTACCCCAAATTCTGAACTCCATTCCTAAAAACAATCTACCTGTATATGTTACACTGTCAAAAGAACTGTTATTTTGCCTCCTAGTTCTAGATCTATGTACTAAGAGTGAAAATCAATCTCCTGATCATCTCAGAACATCTTAAATAAATTTAAAATAAATTAGATCATAAAACTTTGACTGTAATTTTAAAATCAATGCTCAGTACTTCATTGACTTGTTAATGGGGTGTATCTTTTACTTTGGAAATGTTACGCTGATAAGATGCACCTTAGGTATCTTAATGATTTTGGCAGAATGCCTTTCTTTATGGACAGCGGGGGAAAGCTTCAATCAAGTTTCATTGGGGCAGTGGTTTGGGTGTTTTAATTCTAAAATGGAAGCACTTTCAAACAAAATAAATTTTAATTGGTGGCGGGATAGAGAGTGGCAAGCATTGAGGCTCGCCGGGCTGCCTCTTCAACGAAGATGCGTGGAGCGCCGTGCGTTTTGCGCATACAGGCTGCTCCCCTCTTACGTTCGCTTGGGGCGGCTCACATGTGCATTGCCATTGAAATGGTGTGCATGTGCCGTGTCTTGTGACTGATTATGTGGGGAGGGGTCAGGTGCATAGCGTGGAGGAGCCAGGGGGCCCATGGCCCCAGGCACAGATTTCTGAGGGGGCGCAACCAGACACCCCACTACAGACTCCCTCATGAAGGCCAGAGCCGTGGAGACACAAGCCAAGCTGTGCCTCGGCCAGGCCTTCGGGGCTGGTGCAACAGGCTCCATTCACCTTCCGCTCCCCCCCCCCCCGCAGCGTGCATGTGCCTGCCCCAGGTGCTGGCAACCCACACTATGCTTATGGGCAAGACTTACCTGCCACTAATACTTTAGTCAAGTTGGCACCCCTGCCTCTGGGCAAGGAGGGAGGACAGTTCTCTTGCATTGCCAATGGCCCTCAATTGTTTCTTAATGGCCCTAGTTTGGCCAGGTTGTTTTGCATAGGCCAGCCCAGGAATTCCTCTGCAACATGTATTTCTCCCTTCACATCCCAAGTAAACAAAATCCTACCATTTATTCCTTTCTAGGTTTGGGGGTGGGTCTCCCCCCAAAGCTATAACAATATTATGTGCCTTAAAAACACATCTAAATTCAATAAAAGGTAAAGGGACCCCTGACCATTAGGTCCAGTCGTGGACAACTCTGGGGTTGCGGCGCTCATCCCGCTTTACTGGCCAAGGGAGCCGGCGTACAGTTTCCGGGTCATGTGGCCAGCATGACTAAGCCACTTCTGGCGAACCAGCAGCACACAGAAATGCCATTTACCTTCCCGCCAGGGCAGTACCTATTTATCTACTTGCACTTTGACGTGCTTTCGAACTGCTAGGTGGGCAGGAGCAGGGATCGAGCAATGGGAGCTCACCCCGTCACAGGGATTCGAACCGCCGACCTTCTGATCAGCAAGTCCTAGGCTCTGTGGTTTAACCCACAGCGCCACCTGCGTCCCTCTCTAAATTCAATATTAATGTACAATTAATATTAACTGTATAACTTAGCCTATCTTATATGTTTACTTTTTAATGCACTGTATATTCTGTTTCGGTTAGCCATAGGCTAGGGACATAGTGATAAACCGGCAACTGGTTTGTTTCACACAAAGCACTAAGTCATGGTTTATTAAACCATAGTTTGAGTGTTCAAATTGCCCGTAAGTTTAACTATGATTGTTTACTACAAACAAACCACAATATGAAACCGTGTGGGACAAGTTATGGTTAACGTGTGATTTGTTAAACAACAAATGACTTAACATTAGACATGAATCAGCATGTTTACCTGAAATCTTGCTTAGCCCCTACTCTCATTTCTGAGATTTCACTAAGCACCGTCTTTATATTTTTAAGCCTATATTTACAGTCTTCTGTAGAGAAACACAATTTAAAGGGAAAGTGAGGGAGGGTGGGTGGGTGTCAGGGCAGGTTGATGCAGAATTTCATACCCAATAGTAATTGGTGAACCACGCCATAGTCCTGAATCTTATAATTATGTATGGTAAAAATGGGCCTGGTCTAGTTGGAGGGAAATAATTTGCATTCTAATAATGGAATTTGAGGCTAATTCTCTGTTGCACGTTCTTCCTGACCCTGCCAGATCTCTGAAAAGTATTCTTCATAGATATTTTTTTAAAGTTGAAGAACAGTTGTATAACCATGCTAATAAAATAAAATTTAAATTGAATCAATTATCAAACCATGTTGGTCAGCACTTGCATTTGAATGTAAACCTCATCTCTGGCAGCTATACAAATAAACACTTCAAGGAACACACTGCAGTTTAATGGTATTGTTCCTGCCATTAGCAAAATAATATACTGTACTGTATTCTGATGGTCTATGTGTGTGTTTTGAATGCAGCTATTTATGGACATAGGAACTTTTAGCTATGCCCAAAGGAAATGTTGAATTTTTAAACTTTCAAATTCCAAAAATGATGGGTTGCGACATGACTTGGGAATTGAAAATATATTTTGGATATAAATATAATTTAGTTTTGCTTGGTAAGTTAAATTGTGTAAAATTGCATCGAAATAAATAAAAATGATTCCAAGTACTTGCAGTTATGTTATGTTATAATTACTTAGCATTACCTGACATTTTCAGAAGGCAAAATTTATTTGGTTTTCCGAAAGCAGTTTATGTACTTCTTCATCAAATGTAAACTTACCATGCTAAATGTTGTCCAGGTGGATGGCCGTCTGTCAGCATGGGTGTAGCCAAGAGATATTATTGAAAAGCATTTAATTAACTGAGGTTCTGCCACCCCCCTCCCCATAACGCCTTCCTTTTCAGAAAAAAAGTTCAACTGAAGGAGGTGAGGACAGGCGACCCCACCTAGGCCCAAAGTCACCCCCCCTCAATAATCACCCCAGTCCTCAAAACTGTCCAAAATTCCTTTTGTCTTCTAAAAATCCACAGCTAAAGCTTTCCTCTGTTTTTCTCATAAGATGCTGTGCATAGGCAAAATGTTACTTTTATCAGCACGAGAAGGCTTCAAAAAGCTAATGAATAGGCTCTGTTCAAAGCAAGCCTGAGAACTGGCTTTTATCTCATTCAGTTGCAACATCTTGGACATGCTGAACCACAAGGCTCCTCAAGCCCCCCCTGGTTTCTCACCCCCTTTCCTGGGAAGAGTCCCGAGAGTCCCAAGACAGGAGCTTTCTGTTCATGCTCAGGGGAACTCGAGGCAGAACTTCGGAGGAGGAGGAGAATGGGGAGGGAACTAGAAGGGGAATATATGCTCTGTGCAAATGACTGTGAACCTGTGCTTAGTTTGTGAACTATCACACTTGCTCCTTCTACCAGCTCATGGATGGTAGAAATAAGGCTTTTTCTCCGAAACTATTCCTTGAGTGTCTGTTGACTCCCCTTTCCCCTTTCCCGCGTGCAATACTTTTTCCCACCCGAGGGCAAAGCCTCATAAGGCTACACAACAACTTTGGCTGACCCCCCCCCATGTCTGTCATGCACGACCTACTTGAGATTCCTGCATTCCAGGGGGTTGGACTAGATGACCGGGTTCCCTTCCAACTCTACAATTCTAGATAGTTTCTTTTTAAAAAAATACATAGAAACGTGTAAATACCCCCCAGAGGGCTTCAGAAATCTTGAAGTGACATCGACGCACCCGGGAATTAAAGGGCTGTGCAGCAGACGGCAACCTCTCGGTGCATTTTGCACTCCGCTGCCTTGAAGCGGGGGAGCTGCGCTCGGGCGCCCGTGGGCTCCCTCACAACTCCCCTGGGGCAGAATTATGTCGACACGCGGGGAGGGACAAGGCACCGGCGGAGGGCGGCCCTGGGGGGCGGGCGGAGGGGGCAGTTTAACCGACGCCACAGTCTCGCGCGACGCAGAACGCCGCCCGCCTGACGGAAAGGGGGCGGGTGGGAGGCCGCGCGTGCGCGCCGCCGCCGCCGCCAGCCTCTCTTTGGCGCTGCCTGGCTGGGCGAAGGGAGAGGCGGGAAGAGAGCGAGCGAGCGCTTCCCTCATGGCCGGCCCTCGGTAGCGCCCCAGCGTCCCCGGTGCGCCTGCGCGGCAGGGCAGGGCCAGTCTGGCTCCACAGCGCGCTGAGGCGGCGGCGGCGGCGGAGACCTGTGTCCGGCGGGCGGGCGAGCCCGAGCAGGGGCCGGCGGGGGCGCCTCCGCCTCCCTTGGCGTCCTGAGGGCGGAGCGAGGCTCGCCGGGAGCCGCTTCCCAGGATGGTGTTCGAGTCGGTGGTGGTGGACGTTCTGAACCGCTTCCTGGGCGACTATGTGGTGAACCTGGACAGCTCCCAGCTCTCGCTCGGCATCTGGGGAGGTGAGTGAGGGGCGAGGCCGCCCTTGCCTGACCCCTCGCCCTCCAAGGCACAGGCGGAGGCGGCGGAGGCGCTGCTCCTCCGCCCGGGGGCGCCTCTCGGCCGGTGCTGCTGCTGCCTGAGGGAGCCCAGGGCGGCCGTCCTCGCTGTGAAGAAGGGAGTTTCGGCTGCCTCACGAGCCCCACAGGCGGCTGGCGCTGCCCTCTTAGGGCCCGCCCGTCTGGCCGGCGCTCCGGAGCCGCGCCAGGCCCTGTCACGTGCGCGGCTCCTTGGCGCGCCTCGCCCTCCCCGCCTCGCCGGGTCGGAAGTTTGGGTGGCCAAGAGCCCTGGCCGTGCGGGGCGGGTGAGGCAGGAGCACGTTCTGGGCCAGCTGCTTGCTCCTTTCCACGCCCTGCCCAGCTCGGTTGGGTCGAGTTCTGGAGTTGGGGTGGAGCGGAAACAAGCAAAAACCCACCCAGCGTAACTCCTTTTGCCGTTGGCACTGCACGTTTTTTTTATCTGACCGCTCACTTTGTGGAAGCAAAGCATTCAATGTATTTTTGAGCCACAACTGTTAAAAAAAAGTTTCATTTGCATCCATCTGCCCTAATCTCTCTGCAGTTTATTTCATATCCATCCTTTCCGCTTTTCAAGGAACTCAGAGTGGCATTCATAAAGTTCCCAGGCAGCATTCCACCCTGATCATATAAAGAACTGCTTAGTTTCAGCGAGGTTGCAGTACTATTTGCTTTCTTTTTAAAAGTGGAATACTGTATATAGAAATTAGTGTGTATTTGTATGATCATTCTGCATCATTGTGGTCCCTCATTTTGTGACACTAACCTCTCAGTATTTTTGACGAGGCAGCTGCCATGCTGCTTCACTGCATTATTGAAAACAAGTAATAAGTACTTTTTAAAACTGTATCAACTACATTTGCCACAAATGAGTGACTGCTTTTTAATGGGGCCATTGCTTTACTAAACTTTGTAGGAAGAAAGAGAAACACTGAAGGCTGCTTTTACAGATTACCACTTTAGCAGGTAGATCCTGCAGGTCTGTAATGTGTATGTATATTTAAAAAGCTGATGTGATATATATTGGCCTGATAATAATATAACAACAACAAACATTGCATACAGTGAGCAGATGGCTCTCAGCCACATGTATCCATTGTGTATATCTCATGTAAAAGGGAACACATGGCTGCGTCAGATGTTGCAGGTCTGTAATGGATACTGGCTTTGAATGCAATAGAAGGAGTTACGTACAAAATGTAGACAAACAGGTTTTCCATCTTGTCAGTGTATTGGCATGGTTCATTTCAAACAAGCAGCACAAAATTCGGTCTAATCTAAGAGCAGGCAAATTCTGGCAGCTGCACTAGTGTGAAATAGGGTCACATGTAAACCTAAATCAGAATGGTTACTCGGCAAGACTTGTCTTGAGGTATTAGTGCCCGGATCTTCAGTATATAGCTTGCAACTAAGCCAGATAAATCTTGAAAGCTGTGTGTAAAAGTGCTTGTATTTAAAAGTATCTTTAAAGTGTTTAGAGTGAAAATAACTGTTGGAAACCGAAAAAAGATAAACAGTTAAAGTAGACAGCTTTGTCTGAACTCTGTGGTTAACAAGAGGACATGCTGTGCCCTAGATTTAATGTAATGTCTCTTAAACCTTATGTGATATTAACAGTAAAATTAGGAAGTTTGCTTGACAGAGTTAATCTGTACCTTCAGTTCCATCCACAGAATTGGCACTATTACAGGTGCCATGTAATACTCATTATGTGTAAGAACCTAATCGTCTAGTATGGAACTCTATTGATATAAAGCAGGTGCCTTCAATATATTCTTTTCAGTGCCTGCTAAAAACATTCTTGTTTAGTCAAGCCTATCCAGATACTTAGAAAAGCTGGTGTGAATTTTAATCTGCTTGAGTATTTTAACTTCTTGTCTGTTTTAATTTATTGTATTTTCCCCTGATTTTATGGTGTTATCTTTTTGCAAACCGCTTTCAGGTTTACCACAACCAAGCCGTGTATACATAAGTAAGAGTGACAAGGAGGTTCAGTTTGGTTAGCACATTTAATTGGCATAGGATCTGGGCTCATAATTTAAGAGGTAGAGGAGTAAACAAGAAACTGGCCTCAGTTGCACATGCTCTGGTTATATTCTAGACTAGGCTACCATAATGTTCTTTGTGTAGGACTTCCTTTAATAACAGTTCAGAAACTTCAGCTGGTGTAAAATTCAGCCACTAGAAATCTTGTGCAGACTACTTGGTTAGATCAAAACTGAACTAGTTATCTATTTGGTTCCAGGTTTAGATTAAAGTGCTGGTGTTGACCTTTAATGTTCTGAATGGCTTGAGACAAGTTCTTGGGTCCAAAGATCAGCCTGAGAGGCCATGCAGTCTGGGCTACCATTAAAGTTGATCAGGTTTGCAATATTAGGGCCCTTTTAATAGTGACCCCACAATTGTGGATTTTTCTTCTTTGAGAATTGCACATAGCCTCACATTTGGAGTCTTTAACTGGAACTCAGCCTGATGCTGTGGACAAGGTGCTTGCAGTAATGCAGTAAACCATCTGTTCCCTCATCCCTTGTCTGTCATGGCTGTCTGTAGTTTCTGAGGGAGTATGACTGGGTATAGTGAATACTTTTTTTGTGGGAAGGAGAGATCCTGGCTATCTTTAAAGAGGCAATGATTTGACACATCCTGAAAATGCCTACCCTGGACCCATTGGCTTGTGACAACTGCCACCTGGTTTCAAATACCCACTTTCTGGGAAAGGTGATTAAGAGGGTTGTGACACAAGGGTAACCAAATACTCTTGGATGAAACTGATTATCTTGACCCATTCCAGTTGGGGTTCAGGCCTGGCTACGGGACTGAAATTGCCTTGTTTCCCCTGACCTTAACAAGAGGACAGTGGGAATGTGACCATATTATTCTTACTAGATCTTTCAGTGGCTTTTGATACCACTGACCATGGTATCCTTTTAAACTGACTATGTGAGATGGATATTGGGGGTTGTTGTTTTATAGTGGTTCTGATCCTATCTCCAGAGTCAGTTTCAGAGCATACTGTTAGGTGATTAACTCCCAGTCCTCCAGCAGTTGTGCTGTGTGATGCTGCAGGGTATCATCTATATGAAGATTTTGGTAGCAGTCATTTGGAGCTTTGGGGTGAGGTGTCATCAGTACCTTGCAAATACCCAGCTCTGTGTCTTTGTAACATCCAAATCAGGAGAGGCCCTGCAAAACCTGATGCCTGGTCAAGGGCAAGCTAACTGACATTGAATCCTGGGAAGATGGATGTTATATGGTAGGCAGTTCCTAACTTGGGGTAATTTGTCAGTTGCCTGCTATAAAAGAGATTCATGTGTTAAAGTAGTTTGCTAATTACAATTATATATATTTCATAACAGGAGCTGTAGCACTTAAGAATCTTGAAATAAAAGAAAATGCACTGGTAAGTTCAGAGCAAACAAAACTTTTAACTATGTACTGTTGTCAAGTGTTAACTTTGTAGTAGGCATGGGGAACCTGTGTTGTTGGATTCCAACTCCCATCATCACCAGCCAGTATGGCCAATGACCAATGATTATGGAGTTGTGGTCCAAGAGCATATGGAGGACTACAGATCCCCTGTCCCTGTTCTTTAGTAAATGAACCAATACAGTACAAACTGTGTTGCCATTGGACAAGTAATTTATGCATGTAATTCAAAATCTATTGAGCTTGCTGCCCTTTCTAAACCTTTTCTATTTCCTGACCTACTGTCTTAGCACCGGACGTGTGTTGCAGAGGGAAATGTAAGGTTTTAAGTCTATGCACATTTACTTGAGCAACTTAGCTTGGTGAGACTTAGCTCTGAGTAAACCTGCAAAGGATTGAATATATTTATATCCGTTTACATCATTAGGCCTTAGTACAAGTAATTGAACATAAATTCTCACAATTTTAAAGCTAGCAAAAACACTGGGGTAGTTTGAGACTCAGTCATAATTAGAATAAATCCATAAAATCCATGGCGCTAATATTAGTCATGACTAAGTCCCACTGATTTCAGTGGATCTACTCAATGCATAACTAAGTCCTGAGCCAACCTGCTCTATAGAACATAATATATAAAGCAATACAGATAAAACATGAGACCCAATAATCAATGTAAAACACAGTCAGAATTTTAAATTAGAAATGAAACATCTTCAAACAGATTTCACATGTATTTAAACAAATTTGCAGCAGCAAAAAGCCAAATGTATATTTTAAACATTTTCCATGTTTAAACTTAATGGATAATCATGCATATGGTTTAGTAAATTCTTTTTACTAAATACATTAAATATATAATGTAAGGTAGTTTTTCTGTGGGGTCATCAACAGAGTGGTCTTTCATTATAGCTTACAGAAAACATTTTGTATCTGTAATTCCTAACTGAAAACAAAAAAACTTAGCACATCAAAATTCAATCAAATAAGCATGTAATATGAAATTTAATATTTGCAAAAAGGAACAAAGATCTTTATTTCACGATGCTTGCTAAATTTTGATGAATGTGAGTCATCATTCCTAATATTAGCCTAAGATGGCTGACTACCAGTTTAGAAGGCTTCTCTTGCAGTGTGGAGAAAAAGGATTCATGCCACAAGATGTACAGGACCCCAGCATTGTGATCCTCTATTTAAAAAAAGGTGACCGCCATTATTGTATCAACTATAATACAATCTCCCTGCTGAGTACTGTGGGGAAAGCCTTGCCCGTGTAGTTCTCAACAGATTACCATCACTTGCTGACAAGATCTATTCAGGGTAAAGATGCAGCTTTAGAGTTCAGCAGTCAACAGTTAACATGATTTTCTCACTGCGCCAACTGCAGGAGAAGTGTCGAGAGCAGAGATGCCCCTTGTGCATTGCCTTCATAGACCTGACAAAGGCCTTTCACCTTGTCAGTTGAAAATGACTTCACACCGCTGAACAAGATAAGATGCCCACCTAAGCTTCACAATATGATTGTGTCCTTCCACAAGAACATGCACAGCACCATCCAGTATGAGGGTTCATTATCAGACTCCTTCCCCATAAAGAAGTGGCGTGAAACTGGGCTGTGTCCTCGCGCCAACTCTCTTTGGCATATTCTTTCCCCTGTTGCTCTCCTATGCCTTCAAGGAGTGATGGGTTCTTATCTGGGAGATATTGTTTGTAGATGATGCAGCTTTGACAGTGCACTCTGAGGAAGCTCTACAGAGACTCATCAACTGTTTTGCCCAAACCTCCATGGAGTTTGGCCTCACCACCAGCAATAAAACTGGATTCCTACAGATTCCAGATAGCACCCACCTGGAACTGTTGCTGTTGCTCTTGGGGAAATTGCCAGAAGAAAACTATCGGGTGGAGGAATGGTTCTCCCATGACACATGGGGAAAACCATATTTTTCTCTACGCAGTCATCCTGACAGTAATGTAACATACCATAATAGGAATATAGAAAGCTGCCTTATACTGTCAGACCAATCCTCCATCTAGCTCAGTATTGTCTACACTGATTGACAGTGATTCTTCAGATGGGTCTGCAGGTTCCAGATACTAGTGAAGTAAACTGGGACCTTTGTCATGCAAAACAGATTCTGTACCCCAGAACTACAACCTTCCTTGTGAAAGTTCATAAGTTTCCATTGCCAAGGATGAATCAAAATGAAACTACTTGTTTCTGTAAGTGAAATGGGAATACAGTATATATGAAATAAACATTTGCACAACTGTGCAGAAATTCACTCAGGGACATGCTTGCAGCATGCAGCTGTGTGAAAAAGGCTGGGTAGGGAACCCATGGATATCTGAGTGGTGCTGGACTACAAATCACATCATCCCACACTACTAACCATTCTGGCTGGGGCTGATGAGAAAGTCCAACAATATATGCGGGGCCACAGGTTTGCCAGCTCTGATCTATGGAGTCTAAAGTGAACACTGGCATTATAAAGGGGAACAGAACAAGAAATCTCTGACTTCCTAACGCTTCACAGAGTGAACATCATTAGAGTAAATAAGCAGAACGGTTTGTGCATAGGCACCATATGTGTGATCTAGACCCTGTTAACATGACCAAGAATCCAGCTTTTTTCAAGGTCCCCAGTCATGCATGGAGAGTCTGTGCATGGACAGACAATATACACGTGAGTTCTGTGAATTATGCTGAATGAGTGTAGTCCAGAGACAATGGGCACAATCCCATTTATTTTGTTTTCATTAATTCTGTGTTGTCACATCGTATCCAGGCTCTTGGGCTCACAATATTTGACCAACGTAGTTAGTACCAGAAAGTTGTTTCACTTGCTGCATGATATTTAATTATTTATCTTCCAAGCTGAAAAGCAGTAAAATATATGTGTATGGTTTGTACTGTTAAAATAACTAATTTTGTTGCTGAAATAACTTTTTTTTTAAAAAAATTATCTTTACAGTATCAGTTTGATGTACCATTTAAAGTTAAGGCAGGGCATATCGGTAAGTTGAATTCTATCATATTTTGCTGCAATAAACAATTATTTATTTATTTATGCCAATAAAGATATTATTATTATTATTATTATTATTATATTTAAAATTGTCAACTTGGAGTTGAGTTGATTTTAGTTTGGTATTCTATTTTATTGACCTGTATTTGGATAAGCAGTTAATTGTTGACTTATTAGATTTTTATATATTTAGGATTTGAACATTAACTATGCAATACCATGCCTGGGACATGGGTGGGCGCTGTGGGCTAAACCACAGAGCCTAGGACTTGCCAATCAGAAGGTCAGCGGTTTGACGGGGTGAGCTCCCGTTGCTCGGTCCCTGCTCCTGCCAACCTAGCAGTTCGAAAGCACGTCAAAGTGCAAGTAGATAAATAGGTACTGCTCCGGTGGGAAGGTAAACGGTGTTTCTGTGCGCTGCTCTGGTTCGCCAGAAGCGGCTTAGTCATGCTGGCCACATGACCCGGAAGCTGTACGCTGTCTCTTGGCCAATAAAGCTAGATGAGCACTGCAACTCCAGAGTCGACCACAACTGGACCTAATGGTCAGGGTCCCTTTTTACTATGCATGTCTACTTGGAAGTAAATCCTATTGACTTTAGTAGGACTTTATCTCAGATAAGTGGAATGAAGGTACGCAGTCTTAGTTGAATGTGCCCCTAATTAAAGAGGAAACAGATTAAAAAAGTAAGAAATGATTGTTCTTAACACAAGTTCTTATAAAAACAGTAGATGCCAGATGTCATCTTATAGACAAAGCATTCCACCTTCTCTTGCACACAGAAAGCATGTTTTTCATTCACATGCAAATTTTATGCATATTTAATCAACTAAAATCCATATGATTAATTGGTTTATTCTGTAATCTTACTCCAGTTTACCTGGAAATAGGCTCATTGAACGGATTAGAACAGGGTTAGGGTACCTCTGGCTCACAGGCCAAATTTGGCCTGCCAGGCCATTTAAACCATGCATACCTGCCCTACATCTGATGTCATATGTGAAGTCCTGTATGATAGCGAGGCAGCTGGATTGGCTACTGCTACAGACACCAGGATTGAACTCTTGCTGCATCAGTTTATATGCAGGGAGTTCATTCCTGATTGGTTCAGGTGCACTAGTGAGTTTCCTGTGGGGAACTCGCTGGTACACTTGAACCCTGCAGAAAGGAATGAACTCTGTGCATCAGCTGATGTGGCAGGAATCCAGTTGTACTTGGTTTCTATCGCCTTCCATCCTCATGGGCAGCTTGAACAGGTGGGTGGGACAACCTACCCGACAGTCACCTAAAGTCTCTTTATGATGTCAGATGATTGACAGGTGGGTGGTCTCCCCAGTGTTCAAAGTTGCCATTTGGGGTGGGGGCGGGGAGATAAAGATTTGGCTCACGAAGCCATTAAGGTCTCCCTTCCCCTGCCACGCTATATATATATATAAATATTTATTTATTTTCTTTAAAGCATTTGTATACTGCTTTTTAACTGACAATGCACCCAGAGTGAGTTACAGAAAAAACACACACCAACAAATACAGTTCCTTCTCTCGGGCAGCAATACACAAGGAAGAACTGAGGAGGACAGAGGAGGAAAAAAAGAAATCCAGGCACCATTTCTTAATATTGGAGTTCTTATAACTACTTGTGAGGCTCTGTAGCCTGATAGAATATGTAAATCTAAATATTGATAGGATTGCATTGTAAGACTTCCTTATTTTGGTGTCAGCTCTACAAATAATTATTGAATAGCATTTTTATATGCAGTGTAGTTTTATTTGTTGTGGACTACTAAATGTCCCATTTTCATACAATTTCATTGCAGGTTAAGCATTCAGTTATTTTTGTTCATTAAATGTTGCTTTTCATTGATAGGTTATAAAGAACCCCGAATTTCCCAATTAATACAGCTTTAGACCTAAAAGTGTGTGTGTGTGTGTGTGTGTGTGTGTATATTTATTTATTTATTTATTCATTTATTTATATAGATACACATAAACATGAGAAAGTGCACATTTCATTTTAAAATAGCTATTTTCTTACTTCCAGAATAATTTGGCCTTTTTTGGCAACTTGCAGTACATGTGGAAGCTGCCCAGAGTGGCTGGGCAAACCCAGTCAGATGGGTGGGGTATAAATATTATTATTATTATTATTATTATTATTATTATTATTATTATTATTGGAGAATCCTATCAGATAATGTTCGCTTTTAAAAAAATCAGAGCTGTTTGGTTTCCAGTATGATTAAAGCAGCTTTAGACTGTGGCTTTTTATCTTTTACAAACCTAATTAGAACATGAATATTAATCTTTTTAGACTTCTGACTATGAAATGGTGATTCAGACTTTGTGTCTGCAGTGGGAAGACTTTGTGTCGATAGAAGTGTGAAGGAAGGAATGATGCAACCTGCAGGAACTTCATTAGACAGGACAAACATTTATTTGCACAACTTCTTTGCATTCAGAAGCACCATCCTGTCTACTGAGTGAAACAGGATGAATAAAAATAGTGGGTGATGTGAACCATCTGTGTGACATGCTAGTGACATGACAGATGAGATCTGGGTTGTACGACTTGACCCTTAGGATTCCTTAAGGCAAGGATAGGGAATCTTTTTCTCTCCACTAGTCAGTTCATTATAATGACCTGTCTTGCAGATCCAAATTGACATGTGGGTAGGGCCACCCACTTGTCAGTCAAATGACATCATCAATGATCTCAGATGATTTTTCTGTAGTCAGGGGCATCAAAGCACTTCACAGACAGCAGGGCCCTACTAAGTGATTTCCCCGTTTTGTTTTAGTACTGTATCCCTACACCCCTTATATGATGACAGGTGTAGGGCAGGTGGGTGTGACTTGACCAAAATGACTCTGCGAGCCAATTGGGGAAGCTTGGTGAGCCAGGTTTGGTCTGTGAATCAGAGGTTTTCCACAGCTGCCTTAAGGCGACTGTTAACACTCAGCCCTTGCTGTTTTCTTTTTTTAAAGAGTCAACTTCAAGTTATGTTGTTAGTGTTAATGTGTAGTGAGGCCCTGATTGTGTAAAGCATTGTAATAGTAGGATGTTATATTCCTTGGTTTAAATATGCATTTGGAGATGTTGTATTGGCTTAACAAGTGACCAGAAACAGGGTTAATTTTGTTTATAAAAATAATTACATATGATTAAACATAATACAAATATTTGCAGTAAGAGTATATGTTCCTTTGTATTCATAGGTCAACTGAATTTGCAAATTCCATGGAAAAATCTTTATACTCAACCAGTTGAAGCTGTTTTAGATGAAGTTTTCTTACTTATTGTGCCTACAGCCAGTAAGTAGATTTGTTTCTTTATGTAACTCTGTAAGATAAAATCATGTTTATTTGATTGGATTTCTTTTTGTTTTTATTCATGCAATAGTTTTAGTATGATCTGTATATCAGATATTACCACGTTTTGACAAAACAAATATTCCCCAGTGAGTTGAAAATGCTGCCAGCCTTCCCAAGTTACCAGCCAACAATTTTGCTGGTAATGTTCAGTGTTGTCAAGTGTCTAGGGTCCATTACTAATGCTATCTTACGATGCCTAGCTATATGGTTCGTTAAAGAGCAGGTTCCACCCCTGTCCAGCTCTATGGAGTGGTTCTTCCATCCACTCTGGGATGGTCATTGATTATAGGAGCTGCCAGTGTCTGTGTGCTAAGAGCATTAGGATAGGTTTGCAGCTAGGAGTAGCTGGCAGGGAGGGGCATCTTTCCTCTTTAGCCATGGCTTAGTAACCTTGGCTAAAGCTTGTGGTTAAGCAAGAAAGGCCTTAATCATGAGGCAACATGTTACGTTTAATCTTAACTGCTTTACTTCAAAAGTGTGGTGAAGAGCAAAGCAGCTGCAATCTCCTTAGGACCCAGCATGTTCAGGCTAAGCCCTTAGTATGATATGCAAATTGAGCCATGGTTGGACTCTAAAATCAGCCCCAGCTAGCATGGCCAATGATAAGGAATGAAGGAGGTTGTGGTACAACAACGTATGGAGGGCCACAGGTTCCCCAAACCTGTTTTACCATTGCATGCAGACACAGGAATGACTTTTAAGTAGCTTTTCCAAAGTCACAATCCTCATTAAAAATTAAATGGAATGTTTTGTTTTCGAAAGAAAAGGAATGCAGTGGCTTTTGGTAGGTTTCCCCTTAAGAGTGTGGACCCTAAAGCACAAACACAGGATAGGACAATATAGAAATTTTGAAATTACTTTGTGATTGAGAAATTCTATTAAACTGGATTCAGCACTAATGTGTGAAAATGTCTTAAATCTTATAGCTTTGATTTGTTTAATAAATTATTTGCCTGTTTCATCACAACTTGGCTTTATTGTGATCTTAAAAATGTGAAGTACTGTATTAATTCATCCATTTTGTCAGGTATTAAATATGATGCAGAAAAAGAACTAAAGCAACAACTAGAAGCAAAGCAGAGAGAACTTCAAAGAATAGAAGATGCAAAGCAAAAGATCGCTGACATAAGTAAGGAAAAAGAAAATACCAATTTTTATTTGTGGGAGTGGAAGCTGCCAAACATCTAAAGCTGCAATTCTGTACCCACTCACCTGGAAGAAAGTCCCATTGATGGGACACACTTCTCAACAGAGATGTATAATATTGTGCTCTGAGAGTGATAAGATTTACTTTTCAGTGAAAGTGCAGAGGGATGAGGGATTTTTTTTTTAAAAAAAGACTCTCTGGTAAAATTGAAAGTTGAAGCTGATGTTTTGTGAATAGTTGATTTTATGTTGTGGTTATTTATTACTCAACTGTGATTTATTTTAGAAGAGTCATATTCTGAGTCTTTGGTTAACCAACATTATTTTTTTAATTGTGGTGCATGCTGTTGCTAAAGATAAGTGTGCCATGGTTTGGCTACACTTTGCTAAATCTTCTAAGAGGCACAACCCATTATGAATTATGGTAGATTGGTTTCCCATTTTGTGAATTATTTAGGTAACAATAAGATCTCAAATAGTTATTTGTAATACTAACATGGGGTCCTTCAATATCAAATGGCCCAATTTTTGATGATTTTCTTTACCTCATTTTGTCGAATTTTCTTAAAATTGTGTACACTTGTTGAACAATTGGAACTAAGTTTAAATCTAAAAAAAGTTCAATATTTTATCTCATCCTGTTTTTGTGTTATGAGAGTTTTAAATTTTTTAAAAAATGACAATTTTGGCCTTGCCGGACTAGTCAGATTAGCTTTCCAGATACCTTTTAATTGAATATCTTTTTAAAGATATGCCTGAAGTAACTGATAATATGGTGTGGAGTCTTGTTTATTCTGTTACATTTTATTCCAGGAAGACCTATTTATCCTAAACAACAATGTAAAATACAGTAGCACCTTGACTTACGTTACCCTCGGGTAACGTAAACTTTGGGTTGCGAAAGCAGCAAACCTGGAAGTGTTTTGCCTCGCGCGCATGTGCAGAAGCACTCTACCGTGCCACACGCATGTCTGTCCGGTTGCGGAAACCTTGGGATCCGACCAGAGCTCCGGAACAGATCCTGTCCGCAGCCGGAGGTACCACTGTGTGTGTGTGTGTGTCTGTGTAGATATATCACTTAATGTGATCCCATTGAGATCCCAAGATGAAATTTTGCAAGAAGCTCATAGAAATATAAAATAATAAATACATTTTTGGGGAGATTTTTAATCATATTGATTTTTTAAATCACCTTCTAAAATTTTAAATTATGTAAATTAATATGAAATTTAAAGTAAGTTCTTCATGTGCCATGTCATATTAAAGCCCATGAAGTTCTGAAGAGATTGGTATATTTACCGTATTTTTCACTCTATTGGACGCACCGGACCACAGGACGCACCTAGTTTTTAGAAGTAGAAATCAAGGAAAAAAATATTATTCCCCCCCCCAGCCCCAAAGAGCAACGGGATGGATCACGCTCGCTGCCCGGGCTTCCTCTTTAGCCTTGCACAGCCTCCCACGACTGGAGAGATTGCGCAAGGCTTTTCCTGCTTGCCTCCCCCCCTGCATTCGCTCCATAGGACGCACAGACTTTCCCCCTTAGTTTTTAAGACGGAAAAACTGCGTCCTATGGTGCGAAAAATACGGTAGTTTGGAAATATCTCAGTTCTGGGCTGAGCGTTTAAGGTTTTTGTGTAGTCCGGCAAGGCCAAAATTGTCATTTTGAAAAAAATTCCAACTCTCATAACTCAAAATGGGATGAGATAAAAAATTAAAAACAGAGATCTGGGACCTTCTCTTATACTACTTTTATGAAAGTGAAAATGAAAGTAATGTAAAATGGTAAGGTGAAAGTCCTTGGATCACTTGACATGGGATAACCCATGGAACCTGTCAGTTTGATGGGCATATTTCTCCTTCTGCATTCATCAAATTCTATGTAGGTTTTGTGGTATGCCATGCTGAGAAGGTAGAGGTTGAGTACCTGGATGCTCTTAAACAGTTCAGTAGTATAGACACTATCTGGCACCTTTGTCATGCTATGACCACTCTGGCTCAAATGTGGGAGGTAGTGGGGAAAGTATGCTTTTTATTCCTAAAAGGGCAGCAACCTAAATATTCTAGATCCAGCTCTACTACATTTGCTTTCTTATGCAGTTTTAACATGTGCATAGTCATTACTGTGAATTGCAATTGCTTTTCACTGGGTGAGCTATTCAGCAGTGTGTTTCTACAGGGTGAGTCCTTTAAAAGAGGCCCCCGTGGATACAGAGTACACATGTTCCACGGGGCCTCTTTTAAAAGACTCACCCTGTATAATTGGAAGTGGTAGAACAAAGGTAACCAATGTTACACCTTCAAACATTTTGGTCTATAACTCCCTTGAGAGGAGTTGCAGAAGGGCGGGGTGTTGTTGTTGCTGTATATGACAGGCACGGAATTATTTATTCCTGCCTTAAAACATAAGGAGGCACCCAACAGAACAACAACAAGAAGAGCCCAAATCACATCTGCAATTTAATGTCCTAATATTACTCCTATTAGGTCTCTGGTTAAAATATATGGAATTTAAGTACATCACTTTGCTAATCAGTCAACATTGGTTAAGTCTCTGTAGAGAATATCCAATGTTAGCCATACTCAAAATAGACCAATGTGTATTGATTTCAATGGGTACTCTTAGTATCACTAACACTGGATGCCACTCCTTATGCTTAATCATACTAGGTATTCATTAGTTGTACTTCAATTTAGATAAACCAGAAGAGAAGCAAGACACTTTCATAGAAAAACTAATTACTCAGGTCATCAAAAATCTTCAGTTGAAAATTTCTAACATCCATATTCGCTATGAGGATGATGTAAGTATTTGTGTATGCAATATCTATAAATAATTCAAGATGTGGTTACAGATAATTTGTTATCAAACTTGCAAGCCTACAAAGAAACTGAACATTGCACTGCTGCAGGGAATGACTGTTAGCTTTCTGCATGTGACTGTGCATGATTGCAGTTTGGAACTCTCCGGGAGAGGTCAAAACAGTATGTTAATTTTTTATGCTTTGGGATATTTGGAGGAGAAAAAGCATGAAGCTGCTCTATTAATCTATTATTTTTGCTAGGCACTGTTCCCAAATCAAAATAGATAAGGCCCTGTCATCATATTATGAGCCAGTTTGTGGATGGAACTGGAAAATGAACTATAAACAACAGCCTTGCTGTATGTGGCAAGTGGATCAGGCCCAAAACACACATTTTAGGAATCTTTTTTTGCAAAAGGGATTGTAAGGATAGCTGGATGAAAAACCAGACCACAATCTCGGATCTTCATTTGCAAGGACAAATGTCCCAAGGACTCCATGTTTGTCTTTTCCAGCCAATGTAGCATCCTGTAGTCAATGAAAGCTTAACATTCTTGCAGTGGTGGTCTCATTCCTTCTTTATCTTTACATTTCCAACATTTATTTGGCTCTGAATTTTTTTTGCTAATTTACTTGGTGTCAGGTACCATCTACAGGTCATTTTCATGTAATTTCCCTTTTAATTTACTGGCTGTGACCCACATCTCTCACCCAACAGATCATTGCTGATTTTACCATTTCATCCTTTGTTTCCCATTCCAAGAGTAATTTATACATCTTAGATATTAATTTATCACTGTTTTCTATCAGATACTTCGCAAAACGTGAATTCTGATCAATGAAACCACATTTTTTACCAGCTTTGAGCGTTTCATTTAATTGATGTTATTGTAACCAGTCTGTCACCTGGGTACCAACATCTTCAAACTTCTTCAATTTGACTTCTTGCTCCATAAAGCCCCAAAGTTCCTTATATGTTGTCCATCTCCTTCCCAGGTTAAGGTTTTTTTGTGAGATTTCGTCAATTGGAGATAGCCATAAGGGTGTTTTTCTCTCTAGCAGGTTTTTATACTCCTCCCAAACTCTCTGTATATTTTTCCTAATGACATTCTTTTTAAAAAATGAATTTACCTTTACCATATCGCAAGCATGCATTCCACCCAAAATTTATACCATAACCTTCCAGATCCAATAAATGAGTGTTTTCCAACATTATCCGCTCTTTTAACCAACACAAACATGCTGCTTCATAATATAAATGAAAATATGGCAATGTGAAGCATCTATTCATATTTTATATTTTATTCTGGGTTTCTTCCCTTGCCAGATAAATCTAGAAATATCCTTCTGCCATTCTTTAAAGCAGTCTGTATTGTTAATTATTGGAGCGGTTTGAAATAAAAACAATATATTAGGTAAAATGTTCATTTTTGTGGCTGAAATCCTTCCCAACATAGATAATTTCATTCTCCCCTATATTTCCAGGTCTTAAAAAACCTCTTTCCATATTTTAACATAATTATCTTTAAATATATTGGGGGTTTTAGTTGTTAGCCATAATCCTAAATACTTCACCTTTTTATTCATTTTCCACCCACTCAATGATTCTAAATCCTTTTTTGCCTACACATCCATGTTTTTAACTAACATCTTAGTTTTCAATTTATTTATCTTACATCCTGCTACTTTATCAAAATTATTTATTTCTTCAGTCACTTTGGGTATACTACTCCCTGGTTCCTCTAATGTAAGAACTACATCATCTGCAAATGCCTTCAATTTATGTTTGACATTCTACTCTCACATGTTTTATATTTGCATTTGCTCTTATTCTTCCTGCTAGTACTTCAGTACTAAAACAAACAATAGAGGTGATAGTGGGCATCTTTGCCTTGTGCCCTTGGAAATCTGTTTTGTTTTATTAGATAAATAGTCACAAATCTTAACGTTATTTTATCCAAGTTGCAAATCGTGTCTGTTTTGGTGAATAACCTTTTTTGTTTATTTTCAGATTACAAATAAAGATATTCCATTGTCATTTGGTGTCTCCCTTCAAAATCTTAGTTTACAGGTACATAACTTTCAACTACTGCTGCATAACCCTATTTTTATTTTTTTAATCATGTTCTACACTCAAAGGTAGATTTTTTTGAACATGCAATAATGATTAAATTTGCAATTTAAATTCTTCAGAAAATGGAATGTAATAACAAATGTTATAACAAATGGTAAAACCATAAATATTTTGGGTTTTGGTAGTTCCCCTTAGGAAATACATTTTTATAGCTTTGGGGCAATCATACAATGCTTTTTTGAAAAGATATCATAATGGAGTGGGCTTGTCTAGGGAGTGTAAGAACTGTGGTGTTACTCACCAGGGATTTCACAGATAAAAGTAAAGGTAAAGGTACCCCTGCCCGTACGGGCCAGTCGTGTCCGACTCTAGGGTTGTGCGCCCATCTCACTTAAGAGGCCAGGGGCCAGCGCTGTCCGGAGACACTTCCGGGTCATGTGGCCAGCATGACGAAGCTGCTCTGGCGAGCCAGCACCAGCGCAGCACACGGAAACGCCGTTTACCTTCCCGCTATAAAGCGGTACCTATTTATCTACATGCACTTAGGGGTGCTTTCGAACTGCTAGGTGGGCAGGAACTGGGACCGAAAGATGGGAGCTCACCCCGCCGTGGGGATTCGAACCGCTGACCATATGATCGGCAAGTCCTAGGCACTGAGGTTTTACCCACAGCGCCACCTGCGTCCCTATTTCACAGATAGCAGTAGCCAAATGGAGACTGAGACACCTGCTGGCCACATTCTGCTAAAATAGATGGGGCAAGAGGCAGAAGAGGGTGAAGCAGCTAATGTAAATTTTACCTTTGTACACTAGACTTGTCCCATGCACAGTTACATAGTTGTCTCTATATGATAGCCGGGCAGGAGATTGAGGACAAATTCCTACCTTACAAAAACATTCATGGAAGGTGCAAAGCAGTCCCAGTAAGGCTGTAGCATGGAGAGAGTCCCAAGGGTGAGCTAAAGGAGACTGGAGGGCCACATTCAGTCCCTGGCCTAAGGTTTCCCACCTCTGCACCCAACAATGGTTTAACAAGATGTGCATGAGCATTGCTTTCTTTTTGACTCTCATGCCCCCCTCCATACAATCAGGAGGACAAGTTTGGAAGGTTTTGCTTCCACTTTCAGTTAACCATAGCTTGCTGTCTCACCGACTGATGAAGTGTAATTCGCATTAACTATGGTTAGTCTAAAATAAGCCAATTTAAAACCATGGTTTTTGAAGATGACTTGTTTTTATCTATCCATAATGAATGCTTATCACAGTTTGTCAGCTTGGGTGACATGATAAGCTGTGGCTTATCAAAAGTGGAAGCTTTGCAAACTCATCTTTGGTAGTGCAGGAGGGGAGAGCGGAACACTTCATCAAGAACTGGACCAGACTCTGTTCATAGAATCATAGAATTGTAGAGTTGGAAGGAACCACAGAGTTCATCTAATCCAACCCTCTGCAATGCACATAGCTGTCAACGTTTCCGCGTTTTTAAGGGAAATTCCCTTATTCCGAATAGGATTCCTCGCAAGTAAAGGGAAAAGTTGACAGCTATGCATCACAGCAGTGTTCACATCACAAAGTTCAGTGTGATGTGATGCAACTGATAAGCCTACTAGCCTGTTAGGTGGCCAGGGAGGGGGAAGTACATTTTCTCAAAAATTTAATATTGTGCTTTATTGTAGGGAAATTTTTCAAGCTCAGTTGATCTTTGTACAGTATTAGCCATGTAATTTTTAAAAATGTGTTTATACTAAAAGTAGAATTCAAGAGATAATTTTGTAGTGCTTCTTTCATAATAACTTCCTGTTTGTCTTCTAGACTTCAGATCAAAACTGGAATCCATGTATACAGGATGCATCTACTAAATTGTTTTATAAGGTAAGTCTTAGCTTGGAAGGCTTCCTGTATAAATGTGTGTTCAGAATGTAATATAAATAGCATATTGCATATTGCAGTTGCATATTGACAACCTTTCTAAATGCAAATCAGTTGCTGTGTGGCAAATCACATTTTGTTGCAATACAAGCTTTCCATAAACACTTCTGAATGTATCTGAAGAAGTATGCATGCACATGAAAGCTCATACCAATAACAAACTTAGTTGGTCTCTAAGGTGCTACTGGAAGGATTTTTTATATTTTGTTTCGACTACAGCAGACCAACACAGCTACCTACCTGCAACTATAAACACTTCTGTTACTCGCATTTCAAATTTTCAGTAGCTATTGTTTAGTTTTTCTTATCCTGTCTGTTGTATTGCATACTGGTAATTTTAAATTGCCAAAAGGCAAGCATAAAGTTTATTTGCATTGGTCGGAATCCATTCACTCATTGGGTATGATCTCAACACTCTGCCCTGATATCAACTGCTTTGGCTTAATCCATTTTTATTTACCCCTGCTTAAATTTAACAGCCGTTTTCCCCCTCACATAATTGTAAATTACCAAAAAATCAAGCATAAAGTGCTTCCTGTAGGTTAGATGTTTTACATATGACTTCTTAAAACCATTAAATTTTGGAAGGAGTTAAGGTACAACCAGACTGGCTGGTTTTGTGGCCACTTCAAAATATTTTAGAAGGGTTTTTAATGTAATTTATGTTAGAGGTCAATGACGGACTGATTGTGGGTAAACAAGCTGAGACATACTCCATACGAGATGGAGGTTTTGTTGATTCAGTGAATGGCCCATCAAGGAATAAGTGTTTAACCTATTCTAGATGTCGAAGGCATATCTTTTGCATGCCTTGGTTATATCCAGATTAAGATACTGCCGTACAGATACAGGCAAGTATCTGGAAAGTTCAGTTGTTGCAAGGTTGTTGTTGTTTGTTTGTTTGTTACTTTATTTACAGCTGAATGCCAAACTGAGCTTCTATGTAGTTTAAAAGTATAAAAACAATCCCACCACACAGTGTTAGAAGCTGAGATATGAAAGCTAGGAGCTAAATGGCACCTTAAACCTAGGTTATGGGCAGTGCTTTTTTCTGGGGGGTACGCAGGGGTACGCATACCCCCTAAGCATTTTGTAAATCTAAGTTTGGCCTCATTGAGGGGCAGTATTTCAATAGGAGTAGGAAAATCAGAGTACCCCTAAACATTTTTAAAGAAAAAATAGCACTGGTTATGGACACCACAATGGAGTGTCTAGGCGTGCTTTTTTATAACAAGAATACAAAGCTGAAAATGAGTGAACTGCAGCTAAAATTTGGATACAATAAAGGAACTGGAGGCCCCTCGACTGTCCTCGGGTCCAGTATTGGACCACTTCGACCGGATATCCCCAGCCGATGTGGACAGACTCCTCCGAGCTGGAAAGCCCACCACCTGTCCTCTCGACCCGTGCCCGTCTTGGCTGATTAGAGCGTGTCCAGACGAGGTGCGGGCCCTCCTGGGGGATATCATCAATTTGTCCCTTGGCACGGGGACATTCCCTGTGGAACTGAAGGAGGCAGTGGTGCGCCCGCTCTTAAAGAAAACATCATTAGATCCTTTAGATCTATCCAATTACCGCCCGGTTTCGAATCTTCCGTTCCTGGGTAAGGTGATTGAGAGAGCGGTTGCCGAACAGCTTGGTAGGTTTCTGGATGAAACATCGGCTCTGGATCCATTCCAGTCCGGCTTCCGCGCGGGTCATGGGACTGAGACGGCTCTGGTTGCCCTAACAGATGATCTTCGTAGACAGCTGGATCGAGGCGGGTCGGGGCTGCTGATTCTTCTAGATCTGTCAGCAGCTTTCGACATGGTTGATCACGAACTCCTGGACCACCGCCTTGCCGACGTGGGGATTCAGGGCACAGTCCTTCAATGGCTGCGCTCATTTCTCTCTGGTCGGGGACAGAGGGTGGCGCTTGGGGGGGAATTGTCATCGCGCCACTCCTTGGTGTGTGGAGTACCTCAGGGTACGATACTCTCCCCGATTCTTTTCAACATCTTTATGCGCCCCCTCGCCCAGCTTGTCCGGAGTTTTGGGCTGGGTTGCCATCAGTATGCTGATGACACCCAACTCTATCTGTTGATGGATGGCCATCCTGACTCGGCCCCAGACACACTGACCAGATGTTTGGAAGCTGTGGCTGGATGGTTACGTGGGAGCCGGTTGAAGCTAAATCCTTCGAAGACAGAGGTCCTGTGGCTGGGACGGGACGATATGGGATCGGGGGGGGGGCAACTCCCATCTCTTGCGGGGGTGCAATTAGTGCCAGCACCATCCGTTAAGAGTTTGGGTGTAATCTTCGACACCTCCCTTTCCATGGAGGCGCAGATTGCAGCTATAACAAAGGCAGCATTTTTTCATCTCCGCCAAGCTAAGCAGTTGGCTCCTTACCTCTCTCGCCCTGACCTAGCCACTGTGATCCATGCGACGGTCACCTCCAGACTGGATTATTGTAACTCACTCTACGTGGGGCTGCCCTTGAGACTGACCCAGAAACTCCAGCGGGTGCAGAATGCTGCAGCGAGACTCCTTACGGGGTCTTCGCTGCGAGACCACATTCACCCGCTGCTATACCAGCTGCACTGGCTCCCGGTGGAGTACAGGATCAGGTTTAAGGTGCTGGTTTTAACCTTTAAAGCCCTATACGGCCTAGGACCCTCGTACCTACAGGACCGCCTCTCCTGGTATGCCCCACAGAGAAACTTACGGTCTTCAAATAAAAACATCTTGAAGGTCCCAGGCCACAGAGAAGTTAGGCTGGCCTCAACTAGAGCCAGGGCTTTTTCGGCTGTGGCTCCGATCTGGTGGAACGCTCTGTCACTAGAGACTAGGGCCCTGCGGGACTTGACATCTTTCCGCAGGGCCTGCAAGACAGAGCTGTTCCACCAGGCCTTTGGCCAGGGCACAGCCTGACTCCCTCCCTCGGCAATCTTCGTGGAGCTCTGGCACAATGGTTGCCAGTGGCCTGATTTGAATCAATTTTATAATGAATGATTTTAGAGTGTTGTTTGTACTGTACTTTTGTACTGTTTTATTTTTGTTAGCCGCCCTGAGCCTGGCTTTGGCTGGGGAGGGCGGGATATAAATAAAATTTATTATTATTATTATTATTATTATTATTATTATTATTAAAATCTTGTGTTCATTTTTCACATGGTCTAGTCCTCATCTGAAGACTGCAAAAAACAAAGCCATACTTCCCCTGACAGCTCCCCCAATATTCTTATGAGGGTCCCTTCTCCAATCTTCAAAGAGTGGCTGGAAGTGGGGAGGTGGAAAAAGGTCCTCCTTTCCTTCCATCAGTGACAGTTTTAATCTGAAATCTTAGGCACAGTATTGCCCCCAGAACCCAGAAACTGCTTGCATTAATGAAATTCCCTGTCTCAAAACATTGAAAGATAAACATAATTAATTAAAATATGCAATGAAACAATCCCTTTTAAACAGTACAGCAGTTAACTCCCAACCAGAGTCTCCTGGTTTAAGGGAATGGCTGTGTAAATAGGTGCATCTTCTAAAGTACAATGCCAATACAGATCGGGGCCTCTTGTATTTCATCAGGTTCTATACGAACTATATTTCACTCGCTTCTATAAAATTGGTTCTATAAAACTAGTGCCAACAGTAGAAAAAGCTTTCTTCCCCACCATTGCAAGCTGATAATCATTAGGCCACGGTAAAACTAATTGGGTTCCATTTGCTGATCTTAGTGTCCTTACCAGGCAAGGTGAGCAATTCAGCATTGTGCTAAGGTGATCATTTGGCTTGCCAAACAGAATAATCCCTGTCCTCCCCCTGTGTGCTGTTCTGGGGGTTCTCCTAAAGCTTCCAGAGCCAATTCTGAGTGGAGCAGGAGTGGAGTGAAGCCCTATATATAGTGCTGGGGAAACCCTTAAGCTCTGCTTCTGCTGATGGGATACATTAGTTGAATCTGACCCATGACATCTAAATTTGATTGATGCCTACAAAGTTGTGACTGTACTAGAAGACACATCCTTTGAAGATGGAAAAATGCTATAAATAGCCTGTTGATGCAAATGCACAACAGAAATAAGGGTTGTGTACAGACATGCTCAATTATAAGAAGGTACAAGATTTATATAATAAGCATCTTGTATAAGTAGTACAATGGTTCCTCATGTTACGTACCCCCCCCCTTGCGAATGCTTCAAGTTACACACTCCACTAACCCGGAAGTAGGTCTCCTTGTCGCAGACTTTGCCCCGGGATGCGAGCGGAAGTTATGCTCTGGTGGCGCGCACGCAGCGGGAGGCACCATTAGCAAAAGCGCACCTCATGTTACGACTGGTTTCCAGTTATGAATGGACCTCTGGAACCAATTAAGTTCGTAACCAGAGGTACCACTGTATAAAGAAATAGTTAAACAACATGGAACAGCTGATGCCATCATAGCCATATCAAATCGTTTTTAAAACAGATGCATCTTGCTGTGTAGCATTTGTTTTGCACCGATGTGTCACTAATTTCAGACCAGCAGTGGAGGTTAACTTGTCTATATAAGTGACAAGTTGTCAGATTTCTTCTTCCAAACAAACAGTGGTTTGTTCACTCATTAGCAATCAGCAGACCATTGGTCAAATTCTTTAGTGCCATATCTTCTGTTGTCAGGGAGACCACAGGTATGTTGCTATTATCAAGTTTTGTGATTTATGCAGTAAGTATTTTGAATACACTTAATCTTTCCAGCTGTTCAGTTACTTTTAAAAAATTGCCTGGATCAGTCGTGTGTCTGTCATGAAGCTAGACAAAGGAGGGTATGCATGCAGTTTTGTTGCCATCCTTTTTAGCTTGAATAGGCATTTTACATCCATTAGACAATTTCTGTTGTAGCAGAAATAATTAAAAGCCCTGTGGCACCTTGAAGACTAGCAAATTTATTACAGCATAAGCTTTCATGGAGTACAGTCTATTTCTTCAGATTCTTGAAGTGTTAACCTGAGGTTTGCAGGCATGTGGATACATGGTTGGTGGACAGAAATTGTTGTTGTTAATTTATTTATACTCTGCCTTTTTCCCTAGCAGAGACCTCAAGGCAGCTTACAGATAAAAACAATAAATAAAAGCAATCAAACTTTGATAGAGTTACAACTACATATATCTATCTCTATAGCTATCTGTTTCTATCTTTCCAGACATATAATATACAAATAATTAAAATAAAAACAGCACAGGACTAGCTCTTTCATTACAAAGCAGTCAGTTCCAAAAAAACCTGTTGGAACAGGTTGGAACATGTCTTCACCTCCTGGCGGAAGGACAAGAAGACCAGTCTAACTTCTCTAAAGAGGGAGTGCCAGATTCTGGGAGGAGCCAGTGAGAAGGCCTAAATGTATGCCAAATAATTGCTGTGATCATTTAACTAAGCAATGTTGATGATAACACCTACTATTACAGTTGGGGTGCCTCGTTATATGGACCTTAGGGCACCAATCCTCCCAAGTTACTTGCAGAAAACTACTGACTTTCAGAGGAAACTACAATCCAATCCATTGACAATCTCTTAGAGAATATCATCCTAGCTGCCAAGAACTTTGAGGCTCTTGAAATCAACACCTTCATAAAGATGAGCTGTAAGCTACATATAGGAGAAAGATAAATTGTGCAGAGTAGATTGTGTAAAACTGCTGTCTGACGATGTATGTGAATGGCACAATGTTTGACTGGAGTTTTTCTTAGTCTTGATAATTTTCTGATGTTGACATGTTTTGGGCCACCTCATTTTTAACTGTCTATAGACCACCTTTAGTCATTATTTCTACCTGATCTGGAATTTGCACATTCCTTTTCATACTGTTGACTCTTCTAGTTAGTGTCATTTCATGCACAAAGCTTCCTCTCTATGGTTGAAGTGTACAGATCTGGTGCTGAATTATGGTAAAACAAGAAGCATGGCTTTTCCTTTTCTCTTAATTACAGGCCCTTTATCTGCAATGATTAAAAAGGTTATGGATGCATCACAGTAAATGAAATAACACATTACTTTGCCAAATTATCATTATTTATTAACATGATACAGCTTCAGTGACATGACTCTGGAAGGGTTAGATCATTCTTCCGCTATCTTGCACCAGTTTTAAAAAGTATGACTTCAGGAATTACAGTCTCTCACAGGTGTGACAATGAGCGGGAATGAATGGGCTACCAGTTAGAGGACATTTCTTTTAAATGGGAAGCCTCATGGCAGTCCCTGCATGATTTTGTACCTTGGAAGATCAGGGCTCTAGATCATGTAGGGAGTCTTCATGAGTACAGCAGGCTCCCCATTTCAAAAGTTTGCTCTGCAGCTTGCACAGGGTGACAGAACTGGAGCTTGGTCTTCCCTCTCTGCCATATGATGCTACTCAAGAGAGGGATTTTAATGCCTACAGAGCTCTTATGGCTCCTATTTACAGTCATAACGTGGTAGGAGTTAATACAATTTGGGCATCCAAACAACAAATGATAGGAAATAAGTTGAATAGTGAATATGTTATAAGCCTGAAATAGCTTGTTTAAATTGGATAAGAACTCATTACTTCCAAGGTACATGTAATGTAATGTTTAAAATCAGCATGTAATTTCAGTGAGCTCTGTTTTTCACAAGGCAGGGAAAATGGAGGTGCTAGCAATGAAACTTATTTGCTGCTAAGCCATTGGGCTAGGGGTAATTTTCAAATAAATAATGCATTTTCTACAGATTTCTTGGCTATGTATATAAGTCACTATTAATTTAACGAGGACAGTGACTGCAGTTTTCACTTTAGCCTAAGTATAGCTAGTGTTCTGGGAGTGTCAGTTTTGAACTGTGTATGCCCTTCCCTTCTGGAAGGAATTTCTCTCTCCTCCTGGTGCTGATCTCTCAGTCCCAATGATCCCTCTTGGAATATGAAGGATTAGGGAAAAGATACTGCTTGGAATATTGCTGGTGCTTGGAAAGATGAGATGAAAGGCTCTTGCACTTCACACACCACCACCTGACCATGTAATATGATAGTACAAAACAGCCATGAGAGCTGAATCCCATATGAGATACAGCATTATGGAGTGAAATATTCAATTTCTAAAAAGCAGAGGAACACAAAAAGCAGGCAAAATTCACAGACAGTACCAGCTTCCCCCACATACATTAAAAACTGCCAGAGCATAATGGAGAATTTTGTAAAACTGCCATAGTAGCTCATAAAGAAAAGTTGTTGCAGTGGATTGATGTCTAGAGTGTATATCTGGTAACTAATTTGTGCTGAATACTTGAGCTATTTTTGCATATTAATAGAACCTGGCCAAACTGCAATATGTTGGTATTCTGGGAGAAAAAGAAAAACGCTGATCCTTAAACCAGTCATAGTATTCTGACCCTTATCCTTATTTTAATTGATTTCGACAGGATTTGTTTTTAATTAAATGTGTCTGTGATCAAATCCTGAGGGTACCATGTTTAAAAAGCCTTTATGTTTTAATTAATGGCATTAATTCCCCAAAATGTGGCATGTGTGCAGAAGCTTCCTCTCAAACATTTATATGTTTAATATACTGTATATTTCTCTGTATAAGACTAGGCTTTTTTAACCAAAAAATTTGGTTTAAAATTGGGATTGATAGTGCTTAGGGGTGTTTTCTTAATTTGGAGTTCCCCAAAACAGGGTGTGTCTTATACATGGGGGTGTCTTATAAATGGAAAAATATGGTATATGGATCCTTTGTATTGCATGGAAAAGTACTGAAGGTGACAATTTCGTTGATTCTGCTTAAATTTTTGATTTCAGCTCGTTCGATTGGACAACTTTTTTGCATATTGGAATGTGAAGTCTGAAATGTTTTATCAGGGTGGTTTTAAAGAATCTTTGGTGAGTGAAAAAAGTATGATATTAATTCCATAAATTGTTTCAAGATAAGGTTTGCTCAGTAGGGATTGCATTTTGTTGAATATGTTGGGTTTGATGTCTTTGGACTCAAAATGTATTGTTCTTTCTACTGTATTAACATTGCAGTCCTGTCCTAATTTAATTGGGAATAAGCCCTTCTGAACTTCGTAGGAATTACTTCTAAATACATGTGATTTTATTTATTTAAGGCATTTACGTACTGTCGTTCATAACCAAGGTAGTATCAAATCATTCTTAAATATCTCTCACCTTCAAATGATGTAGAATGACCAAATGCAAAATAGGAAAAAGTCCCAGTGTCTTTAATTATTAGAGAGGGTGGGGTTTTGACAGGTGTACATTGTGTAGGGTTGGGAGAGGTTGGACTTGCTGAAATTCTTTCTTCCTCACAGTTTTTTAAGATAGTATATCCCTCTATGCCTCTGAATGTCATGGGAATCTTATACTTGTAGCAAAATGCTGCTAAATTGAAGGTTTGTTACAGAGTCAAGTCTGACCAGTTCCTGTATCTTTCTAGATCATCTTTCTGGAAATGGGATATATATATATATATATATATATGCAGGTTTTGGTGTCCTCGGGTGTCTTCCCGTGTAAAAGTTGGGGTGTCTAGGCGACGTTTCGACGAGGTCTCACTCGTCATCTTCAGGCTGGTGCTTTCGGCTTCTTGTTACTGGAACAGAGCAGGATCTCAGTGTTTGAGTTCCTATAAATACTGTTGAGGGGGTGTGGTGTATAGCCTCCAATGTTCTGGGCAGAGAGGAAGTTCCCAGGCTAGTGTGCCTTTTCTTCTTTTGTTCCTTAATTACTTGAGGGATATCTTGAGTGATTTCTTGGGTGATATCCTGAGTACCACTTAGGTGGGTCATTAGGTGTGGATTAGTTGCTAAAGTCTTTGTGTCTTGACCTCTTGAACTTTGTGAAGAGTTTTTCTGAGAAGATGGCTGTACTGCACTTAGTTGTGCTCTGGCTTGGCTTCGTGTATAGGGGCGAGCTGTGGTTTTGTGGCCTGTGTCAGCCAGATCTGTGTAGGGATTGCAGGGGGGTGCAGCATCCGGAGGTGCCACCATGGTTTGGCTACTGGATGGTGTCTGTAATTTATCTGTGGAGAGGGTCTGGGTTTGGGTCTGGTGTGGTTGATTGGTGATGGCGTTCTGTGTGCCTCTGGATCTGGTGTCAGTTTTTGTGGGGAGGGCTAATTTCCAGATGTCTGGCAAGCGGGATGTGTCGTCACGCTTGTTCATGTTGTGAGGGTGTTTCTCTATCTCGATGGCTTCCATGATTATTCTCTTGTGGTGATGTTCCATGTTAAAGAGCAATTTGGAATCTGCAAAATTAATTTCGTGTCCTGTTTCTTTCATGTGTTGGAAAAGAGAGGAAGTTTTTTCTTCTTTTTTGACGGCATTCTTGTGTTCTGCGATACGTGCATTTATTCGTCTGTTTGTTTGTCCAATGTACGTGGCTGGGCAGACTTTGCAGGGTATTTCATAGACCCCTTGGTTTTCCAACTGGATTTTATCCTTGGGGTTTCTGAGGATATTGGCTATTTTTTGGTTGGTGCAAAAGGCTGTTTTGATATTGTGTTTATGGAGGATTTTGCTAATTTTATCTGTAGTGCCCTTGATATAAGGAAGGAGGGCCATGCCATTGTTTTCTTCTGTGTCTTGGTTTTTGGGGGGTGTTTCTTTTTGGATTAGCTTCGTAACCCTGTTTTGCTGGTATCCATTGGCAATTAACACATTTGAGAGATTCTGTAACTCAGTTGTCAAGTGGTCTTTGTCAGCCAGGCGTTTGGTTCTGGAGATGAGAGTCTTGGCTACGGAGTTTATTTGTGCAGGGTGGTGGTGTGATTGTGCATGTAAGTAGCGGTTGGTGTGTGTTTTTTTCCGGTAGATAGTGTGTCCTAGGGAGCCATCAGGCTCTTTAACATGGAACATCACCACAAGAGAATAATCATGGAAGCCATCGAGATAGAGAAACACCCTCACAACATGAACAAGCGTGACGACACATCCCGCTTGCCAGACATCTGGAAATTAGCCCTCCCCACAAAAACTGACACCAGATCCAGAGGCACACAGAACGCCATCACCAATCAACCACACCAGACCCAAACCCAGACCCTCTCCACAGATAAATTACAGACACCATCCAGTAGCCAAACCATGGTGGCACCTCCGGATGCTGCACCCCCCTGCAATCCCTACACAGATCTGGCTGACACAGGCCACAAAACCACAGCTCGCCCCTATACACGAAGCCAAGCCAGAGCACAACTAAGTGCAGTACAGCCATCTTCTCAGAAAAACTCTTCACAAAGTTCAAGAGGTCAAGACACAAAGACTTTAGCAACTAATCCACACCTAATGACCCACCTAAGTGGTACTCAGGATATCACCCAAGAAATCACTCAAGATATCCCTCAAGTAATTAAGGAACAAAAGAAGAAAAGGCACACTAGCCTGGGAACTTCCTCTCTGCCCAGAACATTGGAGGCTATACACCACACCCCCTCAACAGTATTTATAGGAACTCAAACACTGAGATCCTGCTCTGTTCCAGTAACAAGAAGCCGAAAGCACCAGCCTGAAGATGACGAGTGAGACCTCGTCGAAACGTCGCCTAGACACCCCAACTTTTACACGGGAAGACACCCGAGGACACCAAAACCTGCATTCCTGTACCCGTGAAAATCTACGAAAGCATATATACACACACACACACACACACACACACACACACACATATGAGAGAGAATGAGAGACTTTGATTAGACAATCAGACCTTGTATCTTGAAAATAGTTTTATTTAGCTGCTGAGCAGGAAAGTACAATTTGATTTGAAGCATTCTGTTCTTGGATGTTAATATTCCATTTTTACACTTTATTTCTATATCCCCTTTCCTCTACAAAAGAATAACTTAAAAAGTGGAGTTGCGGGCACTAACATGATTCCAGATGGCTACAGCTTTGGTAAGTTCTTCATAATATCTGTAATTCCACATATGGTTTCTATGATTGTGTAGTTCTCTAGCTCTGGCCCTTCTGATAATGTGTTTGTTTATTTATTTATTTATTTATTTATTTAATTTAATTTAATTTATATACTGCCCTATACCCAGAGGTCTCAGGGCGGTTCACAGAACAAAATCAAAATATAAAATCATAATATATATAAAATCAAAATAAAAACAACAACTGAATAACACCCACCAAAAGAAAAATTTAAAAGGGCATCGGATGTCAATCAAATCAACCAAAGGCCTGGTTAAAAAGGAACATTTTTGTCCCTAAAGGTGTATAATGAAGGCGCCAGGTAAACTTTCCTAGGGAGAGCATTCCACAGATGGGGAGCCATTGTAAGGAAGGCCCGTTCTCATGTTGTCACCCTCCAGACTTCTCAAGGAGGAGGCACATGAAGAAGGGCCTCAGCAGGTTCATATGGAAAGAGGCAGTCCTTGAGGTATTGCACTCCTGAGCCGTTTAAGGCTTTACAGGTCAAAACCAGCACTAGTGCAGTCGGACCAGGATCGGTGTAATATGCTCAAACCTTCTTGCTCCCATGAGCAACCTAGCCGTTGAATTCTGCACTAGCTGAAGTTTCCGAACCATCTTCAGAGGCAGCCCTACATGTAACACATTGTAGTAATCTAACCTTGAGGTTACTAGAGCATAGACAACAGTGGTTAGGCTTTCCCTGTCCAGATAGGGGCTTAGCTGGCTTACCAGCCAAAGCTGATGAAAGGCACTCTGGGCCACTGAGGCCACCTGAGCCTGGAGCGACAGTCAAGTATCTAGGAGTACTCCCAAGCTATGAAACTACTCCTTCAGATGAAGTGTAACCCCATCAAGAGCAGGCGAACTCCCACCCATCTGGTCTTGGGAACCACCCAGTAACAGTGCCTCAGTCTTATCTGGATTGAGCTTCAGTTTGCTGGCTCTCATCAAGGCAAGGCACTGGTCCAGCGCTTCCATTGCCTCACCTGCAGATGTAATATCAGTCATATCTCGTGTTGCGTTTGCTTCAGGTTGAACGTTTTCAGGTTGTGTCCCGCGGCGACCTGGAAGTACCAGAAAGGGTTACTTCTGGGTTTCGCTGCTCGCGCATGCGTAGACACTCAAAATGGCGTCATGCGCAGATGTGGCGACACGCAGACGTGGGTTGCGTTCCCATCAGGTTGCGAACGGGGCTCCGGAACGGATCTTGTTCGCAACCAGAGGTACCACTGTAGAACCAAGTGTCATCAGCATACTGCTGGCAATGTACTCCAAACCTCTGGATAATCACACTGAGTGGTTTCATGTAGACATTAAACAACATGGGGGAAAGGATTGAGCTCTGCTGAACCCCACATTGAAGGTTCCACAGGGCTGAAAAGCATTCCCCAAGTAACACTCTCTGGGAACGACGATTCAAGTAGGACTGGAACCACCGCAAAGCGGTATCACCCAGCCCTAGTTCGGAGAGTCGCTCCAGAAGGATACCAAGGTAAATTGTATCAAAAGCCGCTGAGAGGTTGAGAAGAATTAACAGGGACATGTTTCTGTGCCAAAACTGGGCCTAAAGCCTGGTTGAAATGGATACAGAACATCAGCTTCCAAAAGCGTCTGGATCTGGTCTGTGACCATTTGCTCCGGAACCTTGCTCAGGAAAGGGAGGTTAGCAACTGGCTGGTAGTTAGTTAGGTTTTCTGAATCCAGGGAAGGTTTCTTAAGGAGTGGTTTTACCACCGCCTCCTTCAAACAGGCAGGAACCACCCCGTCTCGTAAAGAGGTATTGATCACCTCCCTGGCCCAGCCAGCTGTTCCCTCCCTGCTGGTTTTTATCAAGAAGGGCAAAGGTCTAGAGTGCAACTGGTCGCCCTGACTGATCCCAGCACCTTGTCCACATCCTTGAGCCTTACCAACTGAAACTCATTCAACACAACAGAACTAGACTGTGCTCTGGGCATCCCATGGGATTCATCTGCTATAACAGCGGAGTCAAGGTCTTGGTGTATGCAAGTGATTTTATCCTCAAAATGCTTTGCAAACAAGTCACAGCGAGCTACCATTGGTTCTATCACCTCCTTTGGTTCTATCACCTCCTGTAAAAGGCCCTGTACAACCTGGAAAAGCTCTGCCAGATGACATAATGAGGATGCAATGGAGGCAGCAAAGTTTTTGCTGCCTTCATTGCCACTAGGTAGGCTCGATAATGAGCCCTTACCAGTGTTCGGTTACATTCATTCAGATCTTTCTTACACTTGTGTTCAAGCTGTCTCCCAGCTTGTTTTCTTGCCCTAAGCTCTGGAGTGTACCATGGGCCCAATTAGGTTCCACAAAGTGGGAGAGGATCCTCAGGTGCAATCGTGTCAATAGTCCGAGTCATTCGGGTGTCCCAGAGGTCGGCCAGGGCTTCGACAGGGGTGCCAGTCATATCAGTTGGAATGCCCCCCCAGCTGTTTGGAATCCCACTGGATCCATCAGTCTCCGATGGTGGACCTTCCTAATAGATTCCTTGCCTCATTGGAGGGGAAAAGGTGCTGACATCCTAAATCTCAACAGGAAGTGATCTGACCATGACAAGGGACTGATGTCAATGTCCCCCAGCTTCAAATCACCCTCTTTCTGCCCAAGAAAACAAGGTCCAGAGTGTGGCCTGCCATGTGCATTGGGCTGGTGACATGTTGGGACAGCCCCATGGTTGTCATGGTAGTCATGAAGTCCTGAGCTGCCCCAGAGCCGGCTGCTTCCGCATGGATGTTGAAGTTTCGCAGAACCAGTAGTCTCTCAGCTAGGAGAATATCTGTAATAACAGCAGGTCAGGGACTGTTATGTTGGAATCTTTCTCCACTATGAGCTTCCTGTTCTTACATCCTCCTCCTCAATAATAACAATAACAGTAATAACAAAAATGGTAATTTCTTTAAGTAGATAGTGAGGTATATAGCCCAGATGTGGTCAGAAGGTAAATCAGGGGTTATTCTTAGTTCCTGGGTAATTTGCAGTAGTTCAGCAAAAAATTCAGACTCCCATCAATGTGCTGCACTTCTTCAAGGGAGCTCTCTGGCCAACATAAGCTTGCCTATTTTATCCTTATTAAAGTTTAAACCAATAAGTTTGACTGAAAGTTATGAAAGCTAGTGACTGTCTCAAAGCCATATTGTGTTTTGTTGATGAGGTCTGTTGAACCACCACATTCCATCTACTATACCACACTGACAGCTGAGGAGGTTGCCTCAGGGATGCTGGCTCATTCATAGGTTCCCTCATTTCACAACAGAACCTTTGTTCTGTGCATAGTTCTACTCATATAGACTACATTAGCAAGCACACTGCTTGTGATTGGGGAAGTGGTCACGAAGACAAGCGTTACTACCTGGTGAGTAGCAGGGAATCCTGTTTTCTTTGCTCACAATAGTCAAAAAAGAGAAGATCTACTCATAAATGATAAAGTTGTTTACAGGATCCACTTCCCTTTTGACTGCCTTGTTCTAAAAAAAATCTGTTTTTTGTTGTAGTATTCCGTCCAATATCAGCTAAAGCCAAGCTCCGTATGAATCCACGATCTGATGTTGACTTTTCTGCACCAAAACTAGATCTAGATGTGAATCTTCAGGATATAGCCATAGAACTTAATAAACCACAGGTAACTTTCCAGAAATGATTTTAATTGAAATAAACTTCATTTTTCTCATGGACCCGGAAGCACATTATAACTTGACATTCCTAACACATTCCCTGTTGCAGATGAACTTTCTAAAATACTAACAATAATATAATGATAACACCCCGCACCCCCACCCACCCACCCACCCCAACAGCTGATCTTCATATGTAGATGGTGTCCCCCTGCTTGCATTGCTTCCCACCCCCTCTCACTGCCCCAGTTTCCCTCCCCAGAACTGTAGTGTGTGTTCTTCCTCACTTCCAAACCACAAAAGAGATGAAATGTCTCCCCTCTGTCTCTCCCATCCATAGCTTCCCTTCAAAAGAATCTCTCTTCCCACGCTACCCCATTTATCTTTCTTTCCCCCCTATTCCCATCATCTGCTACAAAATGTCTTCCTAGGGGCCAGAGAAGGTGCAAGGAGAGGCCCTCCGCTCCAGGTCATGGAAACACCTCCCTCTCCTATACTCCTCCTTGGGTGACTCAGTCAGATTCAGGTGGATTTCTGCAAGGGATGAATTCCAAATTCAGGCTCATTCCATGTGCCTCTTGTACCTGCTAGTGGCTTAGACAGACAGTACAAATTATATAGAGAAAGAATTATCAAATTTGTGTTCCTCATGTTGTACACTGCCCTAGAATCTTTTGATAAAGGGTGGGGGAAAATGAATTGAATAAAGAAATAATTTTAATGTAACTGAATTGTGAGGCCAACAGATTTCATTCATTTCTGTGTTCATAATACCATATTATACAATGAGAGCAATAATACACTGAATGCATAAATCACACACAGTGGTACCTCGGGTTAAGTACTTTAGCTAATGGGGCCTTCCGCTGCCTTCGCGCCACCGGAGCACAATTTCTATTCCCATCCTGAAGCGAAGTTCTTAACCTGAAGTACTATTTCTGGGTTAGCAGAGTGTGTAACCTGAAGCGTATGTAACCTGAAGCGTATGTAACCCGAGGGAGCACTGTATATCAAAAGAGACTGAATCTAATTATACAATCAACTCAGCTCAGTATCCAGAAACCTGGCTGCATTGATAAATTATTCAATACACTAAACAGTAACAGAGAAAACAATGAAATAAACTATGTAATCTTATGGTCCATGAGAGGCTATCTCAGGGACTGTAGGAAGCATTGGACCATCCTTTCCAAGGGCAGAGAGTGTGTTCCAGCCTCAGAGAGGGAGATCCAGTATTGAATGCCCCTTCTCCAGTACTACAGAATCTACTGCGGATCTCACCCTTATTATTTTGGTAAAACTTAAAAGGCTGTGTGCTAGGGATAGATCCAGCAACTTCTCAGTCCTCCGACATGCCTGCCCCACAAGCAATGGCAAAAACTACCCCCATCCCGTTCTCAGTGACAAGGAAATTTTTTTTTTAAAGGAAATTAAAGGAAGGAGGAGTGCAAGAACATTTGTCTGCCCTCATGCCTGCCCTGCTGGCAAGGAGCACAGCAGGGCATTGAATGAAGTGTATCAGCTGCCTTAGGTCTTTCCTTCCTGTGCCTAAAATAGTACAGTGGTACCTCGGGTTAAGAACTTAATACGTTCTGGAGGTCCGTTCTTAACCTGAAACTGTTCTTAACCTGAGGTACCATTTTAGCTAATGGGGCCTCCCGCTGCCGCTGCATGATTTCTGTTCTCATCCTGAAGCAAAGTTCTTAACCTGAGATAATATTTCTGGGTTAGCGGAGTCTGTAACCTGAAGCGTCTGTAGCCAGACTTAAAATATGTGCTTAAAATATACTGTAATAAAGTTTAGATGCAACTTGTTGCCACCTGCTGGGTATCAGAGCAATATTCAGGAAAAATAACAAGTGTGTTCTATACATTGCATACCTGCTCACAGTGACCCCCACCCCCAGAGTAAGGCTTGAGCCAAGAAGGGGGACAAACAGGACAGTCTGGGATTTAAGAATTGGCCATAACTTTATTGATTCCAGATGTAGGCTGGATTTGGCCTAGGCATTGGGTGTATATCGCTCACATCCCCTCAAATGACAGGGTCAAGACACGGGTCTACACGTATGACCCTCCCCTTTTTTTTTTTAAATGAAATTTTTTATTAATTTTCCAAACACATAATAAAAGACATACACATTACAAAACAAAAACATACCCAACATTAAACATATACCGACTTCCCCATACCTCCCTTTCGCTGCATCCTTATTCCAAAGTTCTTTAGCAACCCTTTAATCAGTTTATCTACTGTTTCCCTTTCATTAAATTTCTTTAAACTTAATAATTACAGCTGTATTTCTCTACTTCTTACCCCTTGACATCTCAACACTCCTCGATTTTACAACAGTTTTTAAGATATAATTTAAACTTCTTCCAGTCCTCTTCCACTGTCTCTTTCCCCTGGTCTCGGATTCTGCTGGTCATTTCTGCTAGTCCCATGAAGTCTGTCACCTTTGTCTGCCATTCTTCCAGAGTAGGTAGTTCTTGCATCTTCCAATACTTTGCCAGAAGAATTCTTGCTGCTGTGGTAGCGTACATAAAAAATGTCCTATCTTTCTTTGGCACCAGTTGGCCAACCATGCCCAGGAGAAAAGCCTCAGGTTTCTTAGGAAAAGTCCATTTAAGGACCTTCTTAATTTCATTATAGATCATTTCCCAGAAGGCTTTAATCTTTGGGCAGGTCCACCAAAGGTGGTAGAAGGTACCTTCCGTCTCATTACATTTCCAACATTTATTATTGGGCAAATGGTAAATTTTTGCAAGCTTGACTGGGGTCATGTACCACCTGTAAATCATTTTCATTATGTTCTCTTTTAAGGCATTACATGCCGTGAATTTAACACCAGTGGTCCATAACTGTTCCCAGTCAGCAAACATAATGTCATGACCGATATCCTGTGCCCATTTAATCATAGCTGATTTCACCGTTTCATCTTGTGTATTCCATTTCAACAGCAAGTTATACATTCTAGACAAATTCTTAGTATTGGGTTCTAACAGTTCTGTTTCTAACTTTGACCTCTCCTTCTGAAATCCTATTTTCCTGTCCTGCTTAAATGTCTCATTTATCTGACGGTAATGTAGCCAATCTCGAACTTTGAACTTTAGTTTCTCATAACTCTGAAGTTTAAACTTCTCACCATCTTGTTCTAGGATTTCACAATATTTTGGCCAATTAGTATCCATATTAAGTTTTTTCACCGCCTTAGCTTCCATTGGTGACAACCACCTGGGAGTTTTACTTTCCAGCAAATCTTTATATCGAATCCAAACATTATATAGTGCTTTCCTAACAATATGGTTTTTGAAACTTTTGTACACCTTTACCTTGTCATACCATAAATATGCATGCCAACCGAAGTTATTGTTATATCCTTCCAAATCCAAAATGTCTGTATCTTCAAGAAGCAGCCAATGTTTCAACCAGCAAAAAGCTGCTGATTCATAATAGAGTCTTAAGTCCAGCAGGGCAAAGCCCCCTCTATCTTTTGCGTCAGTTAAAATCTTAAATTTTATTCTGGGCTTTTTGCCCTGCCAGACGAATTTGGATATGTCTTTCTGCCACTTCTTGAAGCAGTCCATCTTGTCTAAGATCTGTAACGTCTGAAACAAAAATAACATTCTAGGCAATACATTCATCTTAATAACAGCAATTCGGCCTAACAAGGAAAGTCTCAATCTTGACCATATTTCTAAATCTTTCTTTACTTCTGTCCAACTACGTATGACCCTCCCAAGCCGCTGAAGTAAGCTCTATGGCCCATCTGCTGCACACCTTGGCTTTTGGGATAGGATGAAGCTGTTGAGGAAGTTTCTTCTTTTGCCTGGCTTCTTATCAGAAAGAAGTTTCGGCATGCCCTTCAGCTCATTGGTCAAAGACTATATGGTGCTAGTATCAGTCGGACATCTTGTTATTCATTGGGAGCAAGAGCCTTATCAACAATTGTCTGGGTCAAATGGGGAAATTTCTATGTTATGTTAATGTTATGTTGAAAATCAATAATAATTTCTATTTAAAACAAATAATGGTTTGGCTCAATTCCTTCTGGCAAGATTCTTAGGTCAGGGTCTGACATTAAAGGTTTTGCTTCTCTCTCTTTGCTTCTACAGCAGTCGTCCCTTTGGACAATTTGCAGTGCAGGATTAACTGCTCATTTTGGGATAAACACTTGATTATGAGCATTCACGTGTCTTCCTTCACTGAGTGAGCGAGAAAAATGAAATTTTCTGCAAATTTCCATTTACTCAGTAAAAAGAACAAAATTCTGTTTCACCCAGTAGTTAATCTATAATTAGTTAACCTGTGTCTCTAGAGCAGAACATGCTTTCACTCGTATTTGTCATGTTTAGTGTGATTTTCTTTTTTGTCAAGATGATGGTTAATGCAGAATCCTACTTGCATACCTGCATTTCTCCATTAAATACATTATTGGCAGTTTAAAAAAGAAAGTTCTGCTAACAAATAGCTTGTACTAAAAATAATGTTTTTAAAGTTCTGTTATAATTCTTTTGTAAGAAAACTCCTAAGTGTAACATTTTTTCCTGCAGTATTTCAGTATTATGGAGCTTCTTGAATCAATTGATATGATGACTCGAAATTTACCGTACAGGAAATACAGGCCAGATGTTCCTGTTCACAACAATGCCAAAAAATGGTAACGTATCCATTTTTTAAAATAACTTGCTTCTAAAAATTACCTGTGAGGTTTTTTTTAATCAAAACAACATTGTTCTTTCTGAGAGAAAAATTAGGCATGAATTCATTTTCAAATATATTTTCCAGGAGGGTTTTAGCTCATCTCTTGTACGTATTAATTCATATGTCTTTAAGCTGTGTATTGAAAAGTGCACAACATAATTACACCATATTTCAGACTGTTAAACAAGATAAGTTCTGTCCAGTGTCATACTTGGAGTAAAGTCTTTAAAATCAGTGGACTTAAGTTAGTCATGAATAACTCAAGTTCATTTCTAATAGGTCTGTTCTGAGCATGGAGATGGGCATGTTACTTACCGGTAATCTGGTACAACCCTAGGATTGGAGATGAGCATATGTCCCTCATTTCTGTTCTACTGCTTTTCTTTTGGAGGCTTAAAAAGAAGTTAACGCTGCCTGTCTCCAGAAGGCCTCTCTTCTTTGGAAGAAACAAAAGTGTCACCTAGAGCTACTTTTTTTTACTATGGCTTTTCTGAATTTGTAACTGGTTGGTGGACCAAACTCAAAGAGTAGTCATTAATAGTTCCACATAAACCTGAAATAAAGTGACAAGTGGCGTGCCTTAGGGTTCTGTCTTGGGCCCGTTGAGGGGATGTTCATCAAATTTGCAGATGGCAACAAGCTGGGAGTGGTAGCTAATACTGCAGAAGACATGATTGGGGTTCAAAATGACCTTAACAGATTGGAGAACTGGGGCCAAACTAACAAAATGAATTTCAGTAGGGACAAATGTAAGGTTCTGCATTTAGGCAGGAAGAACCAGCTGAACAGATATAAGATGGGGGACACCTGGCTTGCCAATAGTACATGTGAAAAGGATCTAGGGGTCTCCACAAGCTTAACATGAGGCAGCAAAAAAAGCTAATGCTGGTGGTTCGAATCACTTCGATGGGGTGAGCTCCCGTTGCTCGGTCCCTGCTCCTGCCAACCTAGCAGTGCGAAAACATGTCAAAGTGCAAGTAGATAAATAGGTACCGCTCTGGCGGGAAGGTAAACTGCGTTTCCGTGCGCTGCTCTGGTTTGCCAGAAGTGGCTTAGTCATGCTGGCCACATGACCTGGAAGCTGTACGCCGGCTCTCTTGGCCAATAAAGCGAGATTAGCGCCGCAACCCCAGAGTCGGTCACGACTGGACCTAATGGTCAGGGGTCCCTTTACCTTTATTCTGACTTATGTCCAATTCTGGGCACTGCAATTTAAGAAGGATATTGACAAGCTGGAACGTGTGCTGCAGGGACAACCAAGATGATCAGGGGTTTGGAAAGCAAGCCTTATGAGGAATGGTTGAAGGAGCAGGGTATGTTTAGCCTGGAAGTGGGGAGACCGAGTGGAGATATGATAGCCATCTTCAAATATCTGAAGGGCTGTCACATGGAAGATAGAGCAGACTTGTTTTCTCTTGCTTGGAGGGTAGGACTTGAGCCAGTGGCTTCAAGAAGGTAGATTCTGACTCAGCATCAGGAAAAACTTTCTGAGAGTAAGAGCTGATTTGAGGTGGTTGCTGATTACCCAAATGGGTTGGATATTATCCCTCGTCACGTGATGGAGGCAGGAGAGCAAAGAACTCTGGGAGGCAGATGCAGTCCCCTCAGTTTTTCTCTCTCCTGCCTGATGGATCAGATCTTTTCACCTGGCTCTCACTGATCTTCCTTTTCAGTTAACTTTTTCAAATTTCAGCTGTTCCTTACTGTTGTTTTTTTCTGGTGTTTTCCAATTTTTCTTATTTCCCTTTAATTTCCTTCTGAGTTTGGTCTCTAACTTTCCTTTCTCTCTCTCTGCTGAGGTAAAATAATAATAATAATCCTCCTGTGTCTTGCTGCTTCACTCTTACTTTTTCCTTGACTTTCCCTTCTTTCCTTTCATTCAGTCTCTACGAGAAAATGTGTCATATTCCTGTCAGTTTGCATTTCTTAGTGCAGAAAGTATTGATCTCATATGTAAAGATCTTTCCTATCTTTCCTATTCTGATCAATACAATAAACTACTAGAAGCTTCTATGTGTGAGAGAAGCGTAGGCAGAAGGGTTAACGATTGTTTGGGTTATACCTTTTGGGAAGCTGCTTTGAACTAGTTCTCTTATCTCTATTCTGCAGAGTCATGCTGACTAGAAATATAGGCCAAAAGGAGCCTGGGTCTTACTTTTCTCTTTCTCTCTCTTCCTTCTGGTGTGGTGTTTCTTAGTGCTAAGGTTTAGTTTTATTATGAGTCAAGTTCATAAATGCTGCAGCTGGATTTTATATGGACTTAGCCAATCCTGATTGTATTGGATTTGATAACTATTATGCTCATTTGCCTTCAGCGCAAGCAAAGCTCTGCTGAATGAAGTACTATTAGGACAATTGGTCTTACCTTTTGAAGCGTAGATTTGAGAGAGGTTGCTGATGGTACAAATGGTACCCATCTCTACTGTGGTCTGCAGTAATATGGGAAGGAGGGGAATTTACTATACATTTTCCTTTCTGGCTAAGATCAATGTGTAATGCTGCTTGGCAAATCTGAAAAAACTGAGGTGACCGCACCTGCCTCCCAGACGTCTTTGCTCTCCTGCTTCTGTCACATGATGAGGGGTAATACCCAACCCATTTGTATCATCAGCAACTTCTCAAATCTACACTTCAGGGAGCGGATTCCCTCAGGAGCTTGTGGACTCTCTTTCACTGGAGGTTTCTATAAGCAGAGGTTAGATGGCCATCTGTCATGTACAATCTTGCTGAGATTCCTGCATTGCAGGAGGTTGGACTAGATGTCCCTAGTGTCTCTTCCAGCTCTACTGTTCTATGATTTTATGAAATGTTACACATTCCAAAAATGGAAAGCTGGACAAATCTGGATTCTGCTGAAATCTTGTTGTGGTAAAAAGTTCCAAAAAATTGGTAGGGAAGAATTCCATAAGCATCCCATAAGAACATATTAAACTTTTGTGTGCTTTGGAGGAAAATCAATAACTGGGTTCTTTTGTCAAAACAAAAAAAAATCCTTCCAGTAGCACCTTAAAGACCAACTAAGTTAGTTCTTGGTATGAGCTTTCGTGTGCATGCACACTTCTTCAGATACACTGAAACAGAAGTCACCAGACCCTTCTATATAGTGAGAAGGTGGGGAGGGGTTCTTTTGCACCAACTTAAGACTCATAATATGTCCTTTAAAAGGAAAAATCCTTTTTCATATTGTGTTTTTTTCCCCCCCATTAGGTGGAAGTATGTTACACTTGGCATTCTTGAAGTAAATGTCCAACCGAAGTTACAGATGTGGTCTTGGGAACATATTCGTTACCATAGGAATAAAGTGAAGAGCTATAGAGATCTGTACAAAACAAAAATAACATCAAAGAAGCCTGCCGAGGAATGTTTGAACATGCTGGAAGTTAGTACTTTGAAATTACTGTTAATTTGGAGATTAACTTTCATAATAAACACTAAAAATTCTGTCTGCTTTTCCTGATAGTTTTCTAAATGCTGGTTTTGCATATTTACTTACATATTCTGGTACACCATTTTTAGTTTGTGGGGCATCATATCCAGTGGAAAGGGTGTTCATCTTGTCGCAAGACACTAGACAGGAGCAAAGACTTGTGGGAGCAGGCTGGACTCAGTTTTTCCTCCTGTCTAGACTCAGACAGTACATTCCTCCCAGCTCTCCTGACTCAGCTAAGTTTTTTACTAGTTTCTGAACCCCCTTTTTTTCTTTAGATTTACCTTATCATTTTAGTTTTACAGTTCTTTGTGCGTTGTGGTTCCCTGCCCCCTAAAAAACCCCTTTTTACATTTGGTTGTTCCGCTTATATGCCGCCTTTCTTTTATTCCTTAGTTGTTTACTTACATTGATAAATTTTCCAGAACCGGTGTCCTTGCCGCAGCACCAATGGCCGTTCCCGCCTTCAGGCGCAGCGGCCCACTGCCAGCGCGCTCTTTTTCTTTCCCTCAGCAGCCTCTGCAACCACTGCCGTTTTTTGGGGGGTCACAACTGTATTTCTGTCTTTCGTTTTGGTGTGTGCACTACTTGTGTGACTGGTGGTGTGGTGTTTGCGTTCTCCTGTCCTGATTTAAAAACAACTTGGCCACCTCCTCCCAGTTTGCTGTTTTTACACCGGCAACGGAGTGAGTGTCCCTGTCACATCCCTGCCTGGCTGCTTCTATTGGCCTTTGATCTTGAAGCCTGCCTGCCTGCCTTCTGGTTTGCTTTGGGCGCGATGGAGTGCCTGACCCTCGTCCTCATCTTCCTGGTCTGCAGCTGTGATAAGGAGAGAGTGTGTAGCTCCCCCCCCCCCACTCCTGCTCCATGGTGTGGCAAACCAAGTTTGGCGTGAGGCTTTTGCCTGCCTTTTCTCCTGGTCCACGGAGTGGCAACCGGAGACCTTTGGGCTGAATATATCTATTCCTCCTCCCGGTCCATGGTGTGGCAAATGGAGTTGAGTGTTTATTTGGTGAAAATCGGAGGCTTTTTGTTTCTCTGTGTGTGTGCGCGCGCATGCCTCTTTGCTGTTCTAATGGCACATGGAGAACACTTGTGGTTGAAGCAGCCCACCTCCCAAAAAGCAAAGCAAAAACAGCATGGTGCCCTCTAATCTGGGAGATTTGCTAAGACTGCTCCCCAAGACCTTCCAAAGAAGCGTCTTTCTTCCATAATTTTACCTTAGTCCCAGGCTTGCCAACACAGTACAAAGCAAGCCTCAGCTCCTAAAAGCGCTTCCACTCTGTCAAATGCTAAGACTATACTGCCACCTGCTGGCGAGGGACAGATTGATGTTTTATCAGATTCTGAGCCAGAATTCTTAGGTTTTTCAGCAGAACAGGTACAAGAGTGTCATGTTCCCTCGCCAGCCATTTAAGGTGCCCCACTCCACCCACCCACTTCTCAAACCTTTCCAGCCTCATTGATTGAGCAGTTAAAGAAAGTCCTAATTGCTTCACTGAATTGCATTTAACTTACTTCCAAAGAAGCAGCCTAAGTTTTTTTTTTTAAAGCAGCCCATTCTGCCACCGGGGGGGGGGGGAGGGAGTTGGAGTTGGATCTTAGGGTCTCTTCCCCTAACTCCTTCATCTCTATGGGAAAAGAGGCTGAGGATGAGTTTTCTTTTCCTTCCTCTCCACCCTCTTTGCTAGAAGCAGAAGTTGATGATGATTAGAGTGATGGTTCTGTTCAAGACAAATCCTTTTCTATAAGACTGTTCCAAGAGGCTAGTGCCCTCATCCTGAAACATAAGATAATGCACACATTGGAATTATCAACTCAGTCTGATAAAATGTCAGCCTCAAAACCAGAGAGTGAGGTGTCTGTACTAATAGCAGCACCTCAGCTAACTTTATGTTGGTGCCATCAGTATTGAAGGTGGTTGTTAAGTCTGAGCTTGACATGCCTATGTATTCTAGAAAGAATAATGCCCTGGCTGACGAGTTATATGATATGGATCCTGAATTCATGGCATATATTAAGATCCCTGCCACAGACTAACTGGTGTTAAATCTTTCATCTCATCATCTGATCCTTCGGGAGGGAGATGCCCAACTCCGGGATATGACTGACAGGAGGCTGGAGTTCGCTCCATGTAAATTCATGAAGCAGCTGCCGTTTCCTTAAGAGCTTCCTGGGTTGCTTCATCATGTGACCAAGCATGCATTGTGTGGCTTGAGGACTTATTGCAATCAACACCAAAGTCTGAGTAAGCTACTAAAGGCTCAGGCCTTTATGGCTGATGCCTCTATGGATTCCATTCAATTTTCAGCTAGAGTGGTGGTGTCCCAGGTAGCAGCTAGATGCACTTTGTGGCTAGAGCTGGAATGCAGATGCAGCATCTAAAGTGAACCTTTCTACCATTCCCTTTTCCGGCGGTCACCTTTTTGGGAATTGAAAAATGTCCTTATTGAATCAAAGGAAAAATGGAAAGTTTTGCTAACCCAGAGAGATTACAAGTGACCAGCCAGCTTCTCAACAAATGCTTCTCAATCTCAGTCCTTTCTCCTCTTTGAAACCCAAATAGACAAAGGGACTTTAGATTCTGATCCCACCCCTTTTGTTAACGTTTTCAAGGGAGGCAAGGGTTCCAACGGTTCCAGGCTTCCTCAAATGCAGACAACCAAACAATGAACTCAGTGACGTCTCTTGTGGACGGCTCATCTTTCTAGCTTTCTTCCTGCCTGCAAAAGTCTGTCTCTGACTGCTGGGTTAAGGAAATTGTTTCAGAAGGTTACCTAATAGACTTCATTTTGGTTCCTCCCAATCATTTCGTCCCTTCTCCACTACCAAAAAATAAACTTTGTCTTCAAGCTGTTTGGTCTTCAATTCACTGTCTTTCCATGGGAGCTATAGTTCCAGTTCCTTCACACCAGCGTCTTTGTGGTCTCTACTCCATATTCTTCGTTGTGCTCAAAAATAGGACAGAAGAAATGGCACCTCAGTCTCCTAGTGAAAGCGCCAACCTTTCAAGAAGCTCTCAAAATAGCATCCTTCTCAGCACCTTCTTGGATACAGTGAAAGGGGAAGTGTCTCTCCAGAGAGGATTGTCAGGATCAAAGCAGCAGCATCTCTTTTGATTTCATTGAAAGTAATGTTCATCAAATTTATTATGAGGCAGCCTGGTATATTTCCAGAATTCTTCTGTGCTCTTATTTCATTTATTTATACTTCCATTCTGATCCCTGAAGCCCTAATCTTCCTTCACTTTCCCCAAAGCACTTTTCTATTTTCATAGCCCCTATTTTGCCTAATCCAAATTTCAAGTCACCATTTATATTTAGTCATTAAGTTTGAATTGTACTAGTACAGAAATGAATAATTAATAAATAAAGAAGGACTCCACTGGGCTCTGATTCTTTTCTCTGTAGCATTCTGTAATTTGATTTCTGGTCTCCTGCGATAGGACCTACCTAAAGCCACCGAGCCTCTTTCCTATATCCCCTGTGTCATTCCCTTCAGTACTCCTGAAATTTGTATTTTACTATGGTGCCTTTTCAGAAAAGAGTTTGGTAGTAATTTAAATACTAATAAATTTATTATGGCATAAGCTTGTGTGGACTAGAGTCTATTTCTTCAGATGCAAGAAGTGTTACTTTGGCAGGTTGATGGAGTAGAGGGAGGAATTGTAAACAGTGAGATTAGAGGGAAATGAAATGAAAATTACAGTGTGTAATTGCTACATTAAAGTTTAAATATATGTAACTATTCACACAGTAGTGTTCATGATAATACAAATGTCATTTAACCTTGATAAATTGTAACGCAGCTGTTTCACAACTTTCTCTCACAACTTCCTCTAACTCTGACCAGAGTGGTGGGGGGAGAGATCTACCATAACATTTCTCTTTTCATAAATAATTATGGAGGAGCCATTTTGCCATTTCTCTGTGTAGTGACATTTTATGTTACTTTCAACCCCCTTTATAGGAACTAGAGAAGACTTTGGACATATTCAACATCACTCTGGCAAGACAACAGGCAGAATTTGAGGTAACTGCTCTAAAGTGAATTTGATTTTATGGAAACCATGAGTTAGTTGTTTAACATCTTTGAGGTTAAAAAGATTCTATTCGCTCCTAGCTTGGAGAAATGCATAGAAGTCTTCAACAACAGCAAGCTCAAATTAAACTTCCGTGGAACAGTTTCTGTGTATACATTTCAAATAAGTTCCAGGACCTCAGTCTTGGCATCTCCTTTTGGGATGTCTATAGATTCAACAATTAAATTTTCAAGTTATAGTTACTTATGAATATGTTTCCAATATAATTTAAATTACCAAGCAGTAACATAGGTTTGCACTTGCTCCTCCAGAGCTCCCACATTCTGATACAGATCTTCACACACCTTGCCTGATTTCTACACACTTGCTCTATTCTGGCCTTTTTTGAGCCAGAATGCCCCTGGAACAGAGTTCTGTCACCCCCAGGAGGCCAGGGAGTGGGGGAGAGACCTCAGCAAAACTCTGCTGCACCTCTGGCTCATGAGACCCTCTCCAGATCCCAAAGCAGCCATCCTCTGCAGCTCCAGAGAGGGTCTCCTCAGGAGCAGGAGGTGCAGTGGGGCTTTGCTAAGGCTCTCCCACCTAACAGCTGACCTCCCTCTGCTTCAGCTTTGCAAACAGCCCTGCTCCTCCTGCTTGCTTGCTTGAGCTGGAGAGGCAGGGCCTCTCTGTGAACCAGCTGAGCAGAGGTGCAGGGAAGTTCATTGCACTTTGCAAGCTGTCCTGTCTCTCCTTTCTCAAGAGGAAGAAAGCACTTTTTCATGCCTTTAAAGCTCCCTTTGCTGCATTTTGCCTGTTTGTGAGCTGAGCTACCCAGCTCAGAAAGCAGGATACTGCCTTGAGCAGGGGTTGGCAAGGCTTACTGAGCATGGGCTGGATCACTCCCGCGGAGATCCCCTGTGGGCTGGACTGGCGCAGTGCGATGCCGGAAATCGCGTCTGTGCAAGTCCGTGGCGCCGGAAATCACGTCTGTGCATGTCCAGATGCTGAAAATTGTGCCTGTGCCAGTTTAGTGCAGCGCACGGGGACTTGCCGAGTGGGCAACTTGGTTTGGGGCCACTCATGGGCCGGTTAGGCGACCCTCATGGGCTGCTTCTGGCCCATGGGCGTTAGGTTGCCGACCTCTGGCCTTGAGCCTTCCTTTCCTTCTTCCAGAGAGAAGCTGTTGCTTAAAATTAAGGGGTGGAGGAGGAAATTGCCATTACTTTAAATGCCCCTTTGCTCCATTCTGTGTGTTTGTGAGCTAGTGCAGTGTTTCTCAACTGGAGGTCATATGGTTATTCCAAGGGGGCCACAGGTGAAAAATGTGTAAATGGGCCATTGCACAAGGCTGGGGGGCACAAGAAGAGAGAAGTGAAGAAAGAAAGAAAAAATCATTTTTAAAAATCCTGATTGGCTGGCTATCTGCTTAGCCAATCACAAGCAGGTAAGGGGGCAGCCCACCAGGGCCTAGTGCTCCTTTTTCTTGGAGCAGTCCCGGTTTGTTTCCAGGGGAGGAGAGGGCGATTGCTGAGGCTCCTGCTATGACCAGTAAAGCCCGTGATACAGAACTCCAATGTCCAGTAAGTGTGGGGGTGGGTGAGCCAGAGCTGCTTGTTGCCAGTGCTGGACCTGGTGGCAGCCTGGGTCTGACTCTGCAAGGCACAGGGTGCAATCCACCCCAGCATCTAGCAGAGTGGGGTTGCCTGCTGCTGCTGACTCCTTAACTTCCCCTTTAAAGCAGCTCATTTAAAAGTTAGGATTGCCTCTGAAATGGGAGAGAGCTCTGTTAAGGCTTGAGGCAAAACATTGGATGGAAAGGGGGGAAGGGGAAGGAGCTTCTGACGGGACACTGCAATCCTCATCATGTCTACTCAGAAGTAAATCCCACTCACTCCAGTGGGTCTTGCTGCCAAGTAAGTCAGAGTCAATCTAGGATTGTTGGTTTTGAGGAGAAGATAGGATGTAGAGAAAGCAAAGCAAGGAGGTAGTAAAGAAAGAACAAAAGGGGGAAACCCTCTGAAGTAGCCCTTGTGTGTGTGTTGGCTCTTGTGGATTCACAACAAGGGAAATTGCCATCTTGAGCGAAGGTGGAAGAAGCAAGGGACCAGCCACCTCGTGAAAGGCGCATACTAGGAATCTGAAGTCACAGTGCAAGCCTAGCCATGTTTACTAGGAAGCAAGTTTTTTAAAGCAGGAACTTGGGGGAACTGAGTTCCTTTACCTTTAAAAAATTAATAGGGGGTGGGGACTGGAACAGATATATACACCCAATACCCAAGCCAAAAATCCATCTACATCTCTAATCAATAAAGTTGTGGCCATTTCTAACCCAGATCATTGTCTGCTTGAGTTTATTAAAAATTTCTTACATTTAGCCACTGCCTGGGGGTGGGGGTGGCACAGCATCTGTCTATCTAGCCATTTATTTATTTATTTATTTATTTAGTGATGAGTTCTACTTTTCCCCCCAGGAAAAAAACACTGGCTCTATTGAATGTTAAACTTTAAATATGATTGTGTTGTTTTGCGTAATAGGCAACTAAGGCTGGATTAAAGATTTTCAAAGCAGGGGCTAAACAAGATGATGAAGACTCTGGTGGCTGGTTTAGTTGGATGTGGGGTTGGACTGGAGGAAAAGGCAAAGAATCCACACAAGAACCCAAAGGTATGTATATGTCTATTTTGATTTAGGAATATTGTGAATGTTCCCAAATTGCCCAGGTTGGGAATAATATGCTGTCAACAGAGGCCTGCTGAAACTGAGAAGTCTTCAAATGATGTATAGATGCCATCAAAGAGTCTGGAGTTCACATCTTGCAATGTTGCTATGGGGAATACCCTGATTTTTTAAAAAAACAGCTAGATGCCAAACCCTGCAGAGAACTCCTTTTGTAGACTGGAGATCCAGGGATCATCCAATTGCACTGCAACTATTAAGAACGTAATGAGTTCTTTATGTTAAGAAATTTAACTATTAATTGAAGTTTTTTTAAAAAAAAAAATCTTGGAATTTCTATTTCCTAAGATAATACAAGACCTTCAACTTCTGTATCAGTACCAGCCTTCCTATAAGTCCTCAACATTGAACATAAATCATAACCATATTTAGCAGGTGACTGGAAAAGCTGAAATTGTTGGATTTCTACCTATTTAATTTATTGTTACTGTTACTGTCCAGACCGCTTTTTTCCATGATGAATATAAACCCAAATCAATTATCTGTCAGAAAGTTATTAGGCATATCTGTAACAGGTGAATAGGAAAGTTGTATTTGCTGAATTTCTGCTTATTTACTGAATTTCCCCTGAATATTTAGTGCATTTTAATTCCTTACAAATTCAAGGTGATTTGTACTCTCAGTATGAAAATTGGTACAAAGGATCTCTTGGTAAAGGGATAGAAGCATTGGTAACTTTGAGGCTGGGCTACTGTAATGCACTCTATTTGGGCTGCCTTTGGGTATTGTTCGGATGCTCCAGCTAGTACAAAACGTGGCAGCCAGACTGCTGATGGGGACTTCTGATCGAAAACATGTTAAATCATTCTTTACTGTCCCAACCCACCAGGCAAATAGGGCCCACTCCAAGACAGGTGCACTGTGGTTTAACCGTAATTGCAAACAAGCCAAACAACATCTTTGTGCTATTTATAATGATTACAAATCCTCAGGGGCGACTATGCTTCCCAAGGAGTACTATCAGGCAAAATCAGCTTACAAATATGTGCAAAAAAAGGCCAAACAGGAATGGCAACTGAACCGCTGGCATGCACTTATAGCTGCCTCAAATACCCGTAATTCCCGAAAATTCTGGCTGTTGGTTAACAGAAAATCTAAAAGATACCCACTAACGGTTATTCCTGCCCCAGTTTGGGAATCATTTCTAAGGAACTATTTTGCCTTACCAGACCTTAATATTAATACAATCGATGGATTCTATGAGCAGCTCCCTCTTTGGCCACCCACTGACCCGGAAGAAATCCACGGACTCATTTCTAATCTCAAAGTTGGAAAAGCCCCCGGTCCCGACTTCCGGGTCGGCGCCATCGCCGAATGGCGGGCTCCCTCCGAGCTCCGGAGGGAGCCTGCTCGGCAGGGGCTGGGTCCTACCGCACCGGCGATGCGGGGACCCTTAAAAACCACGGCCACGGAGGCCGTGGACATGGAGACTCGGCTGGCACCGTCAGCGCCCTCTCGATTCGTGAAGGAGCCTTTTTAAAGGCTACGGATCGGGTGCCGGGGAGGAGCGTGGTGCTTTGAGTCCTCTGCTATCCCTGCCGAGCGCAGCCGCATGCCATCCGGCGGAGAGCGCTGACTTCTTCTATTGAAAATTTGGACCCAAAAGAAGAACCCGTGAGTAATTGGAATATGGACTAAAAAGAGGGATAAATTTTTAGAATTTGGAGCGAACGGGGGAGGTGGAAAAAAGGAAGTCAGCCCCCCCCCGAATTGTAGAAGAGCCAAAACAAAGGACTGGATAACTAAGATCGAGAAGAACCTTATCTTGCCGAACTAGCAACTTCGCGAGGGAAATTTATAAGATTGAGCTGGAGGAGAAAAGTGGAATTTGTATTAAAAAGTAACCCCCCCGGAATCCCTGGAGCGATTCGTGAAAATGCCTGGAGAAGAACAACGGAGGTTTTGACAGCTGTCAAAGAGATGTCAAAACGGAAGAATGAAATTGAGACTTTGTTATGAGGACTTTGCCGGCTACATTTGTTATAAATTGGAGATAAATTGTTTCAAATAAGGATTTATAAGTTATTTGGACTGGCGGATGTGATCTGGAAGGGAACTTTGTTATTGTAATCCACCTAGAGGAGCTGAGGGACATTGCACGTGTTTTCGACGGGAAACTTGAACAGTTGGATAGAACTTTTAATCTCCTGGGAAACTGCAGAAATGGAACATTATTTTGTCTACAGAGACCTACACTTTACTGGAAACAATGGATTAATCTGTTGAAAAATGAAAGGAACATGATGTAATGTTTTGCTCCTGAATAACAAGCCTCTGTAGAGACATTAGAAGCCTTTGGAAAAAGAACATTTCTGTGAGGGAATAGGGAAGTAAAAAGGAGGAGAGTGATTGACAAGAACAAGGAAACAACAAGAACTGGACAGAATGTGGGAACATTTGGGATATCCAGATTTGACAAGCTTATGGATATAAAATTGGAGTTTATACTCCTGGATATAAAAATCTGGATAGAAGAAATGGGCCCCCTTTGATAGACTCCTTCTATGATTGGACATCTGTAATTTTAAAAATGCCAGAAGTTTAATATATGCCATTTAAAAAAAAAAAAAAAAAAGACCGGTAAAGAACCAGAGGGATGTGGGTTTAGTGAAAGGTGGGTTCATCAGGAAGACACTAGAAGTGGAGGGATAGGGGGAACGCAACAGGGAAAGAGGGGAGGGAAATTTGGAATCCAAAGGTTGTAAAATTATTGTTTGTTTTTATTCTATTTTCATCTGTATTATATCTGAAAGGGGGGAACTCGTGGAAGGGAATAGGTCGACCTTAGGGGATGGAAATCTGGATAAATTGAGTTATTGATGATGAGTGTATTTGGGGAATAAGAATTTGTTGAATATCATTGCTTTTTTGGAAGATTTGGAACACAAGAGGGGGTGGGGAGGGGAAGTCCTGGATATTGGAAAAAGTTTATGAATTGGATTTTATTTGTTTTAATTTGGAAAACCTTAATAAAAATTATTTAAAAAAAAAAAAGGAAAAGCCCCCGGTCCCGACCTAGTCCCGGCGGAAGCTATAAAACTTCATGCACACTGGTGGGCGAAAATCCTGGCCGTTACTTTTGATGCCGTAAACAACAGTGGGAAGGCTCCAAGAATATGGAAGGATGTGATTATTATTCCAATTCATAAAAAGGGGTCGACAGATGATCCGGGAAATTACAGGAATATCAGTTTATTGTCAATAATTGGGAAAATATATGCACGGTTCTTGTTAACTAAGCTTACTAAGTGGGCCGAAGAGAACAACCTGATTGGGCCTGAACAGGCTGGTTTTAGACCGAATCAGTCAGCGGTTGATCATGTCTTAGTTTTATACCACCTTGCCCGGAAATATTGATTTAAAGGCCGCTTTTGACAGCATCCCCAGGGGATTACTTTGGGGAAAATTAGCACGATGGGGAATAGACAAAAGACTTTTGTGGCTAATAACTAAATTGCATGACGGATCAGCCGCAAGGGTGAGAATCACTCCGGCCGGCGACCTCTCAAATTCAGTAACCATCAATAGAGGTGTCCGTCAAGGATGTATCCTTGCTCCGACCCTTTTTAATCTATTTATAAGTGATATGAGGGCGCCTCTGATAGATTCTCAAGAAACGATCCATGCCCCCCGCCTTGCCCAATATCGTTGCCCCCTTCTACCCTACGCAGATGACGCAGTGATCCTATCTTTCTCAAGAGTAGGCCTTAGGAGGGCACTGAAAATTTTTGATGCTTACTGCAAATCAAATTTTCTTACAATTAATCATGCCAAGTCCAAAGTTCTAATTTTCACCAAGAGTCGAAAAACCTATAATTGGAGAATAGACGGAAAAGCCATTGACCAAGTCTTTAAATTTCAATACTTGGGAGTCCTTCTCCAACACAACATGGGCTGGAAGGTCCATCTGGCATATGTATTAAATAGAGCTAAAGCCCTTTCCTTTGCGCTACTGAGTTTTTTCTTTTCAGATGGGGCTTTCCATATTCCATCAGTGTTAAAAGTTTTCAAGGCAAAGGTGATTGCAACAATAGCATATGCAATCCCAATATGGGGGTCCTTTGTTAATCTAACCCAATTGGAGGTAATCCCAAACCAGCTGCTAAGAAGGTTGCTAAAATTACCCAGGTGTGCAGGCAATACTGCTATACGACTCGAATTAAATGTTACATCTCTAGAAACCACATTATGGAAATGCATGCTCTGTTACTGGTTGGCATTGTGGCATAAACTTCCAAATCTCCACTTGATACAGTGTCTCTGGAGAGACGACTTCCCTAGCCCTTGGGCAAAAATAATACATGGGAAACTTGTGTCCTTAGGACTATCTCCATCTGAACTACTAAAATTGGATTTAATTTCTGCCAAGAGAATTATAACTCACAAATTAGAGGAGATGGATTTACACTTTAATATTGCGACAGGTGGTGGCACCTGTTCGCCGATAAACCTTGGCTTAACACCACCAACGAAACTTCCATCTTACTTAACTACCTTATCTGTGGTGATGCACAGGTACGCCTTTATAAAGGCTAGATTCAATGTTTTCCCATCAAATGTGTTGGGTAACAGACTCTCCAACGGACAGATCTCACTCCTCTGTGACTGTAAAAGTGGATCTATAGAATCGTTATATCATATAATCTTCTGTTGTCCTTTACATTCGGCTTCACGGTCCAAGTTTCTGGCCCCATATTTATCGAGAATTGCTGACAGACCTCAGGAAGCCCAAATAATATACTTATTAAACGACGAAGACTCAAGTAGATCCCTTGCAGTCGCTAGATACCTGATTAATGTCTTATTTCATAAGAGGAGAAATGGATCACTGTATGACTCTGACAGCTTAGCCAAACTTAAGAACCATCAATAAGTGCCAGAACTAAGACGCATATCCCCCAAAATCTGAGGGATTTGAATTGCGGTTGACATAGAGGGAACTTATTGTGTATAGTTTACTTAATTGAAGCAAAATTGGTTTTATAGGGGTGTTTTAACTTGGAACTGTTTAAATTGTATTGTTTATGGATAAATTTTGATGTATTGTTTTTAGATATGGGCCAATGGCCGTAATAAATCAATCAATCAAAACATGTTAAATCATTGTTAAAACAGCCACACTGGCTGCCCATCTATTACTGAAACATGTTCAAGGTTGAAAGCTCTGAGCAATTTAGGTCCATGGTGTCTTAGCCGTTACATTCCTTGATCACTGAGATCATCTGCAGGAGTGTTGTTGGTCATTTCCCTTGTTGGTGAGGCTCATTTGACAACAAGATACTGACTGAGCCTTTAGTGTCTACTGGAAGCTCAAAGTCCTGTAAGTGGGAACAGTTGCAAGAAAGGGTTCTTCTTCTTTTTTTATATATAATTCTTTTTATTGATTATTCCGTGAAGAAAAACAGAAACTGACACACAAGTAAGAGAAAAATACACAAAAAAGAAAAAGATAAGAAACATACAGAAAAAAATAAGTAAAAAGTACACAAAATTATTATTTTCATAACACTCATATAACGTAGGGTTCTTCACATGGCCATATGTAGAGGCAGGGGGTCATACATAAGTAGTAATCGCAGACGGGCACCTCCTCACCGTCCCACGGCGAAAGTAGTACAATGGATCAGAAGACCTGTACTCCGGATGTTAAGCAGGTTTCGCAACAGCTTCTTGGAGGGAGGGGCCGCCACCACTTTATTAGCAATCGGGAAAGCCAAGGGCCAGTCTTGTAATTCCCTTCACCCAATAAAAAGGATGCTTGTTACTGGAAAACAAAAATAAAAACCCAGCCTACATGCCTGCTCCATGGGAGAATAATAATACTGTCAATGTGTGTGTGTACACACACACACACACACACACACACACATATATATATATATATATATGTCAGGGAACTGACATCTAAAGCGCCGGAGGCGCAAAGGCTCACTGAGGGTGAGAGAGCAGTAGCAGCGGAAGAGGGAACCAGTAGAGGGCGAGCAAGAACTCCAAGGGAAAGTGAGTCGGAGGGATGGCTCAGAGACGCTTCAAGCGAAACCAGTGGGGAGGTCTCAGGACCTCCTATAGGGACACCCACACCTCGACGGAAACTGTCACGCCGAGAGGCCAGACGACGTGTTTCCGTTAAGGAGCTTTTATGTTGGAAACGTTTCCGAAAGCAGCCACTTTCGGATTCTACTAGTGATTGACGCAGCCATGCTGGAGGGGCTCCGTCACAGGCAGAGGTTTGAAAGCCTGATCAAACTCTGAGGGACTTGCATTTTACGCACAAGCAGCTCATCGTCCCATCACAGCAATCCGAAAGTCTCCGAAAGCCAGCTTGTGCAGGGAGAAGCATCATGAGCAATCCAGCCGGAACCGGGGGAGCAGGAGCAGCTGGAGGAGGTCCAAGCCTGGAAGAAAGGTACAGGGCGTTGGAGATCCAGTTGGCGCTGCAAACGGCGAGGCTTGAGGAGAGGAGGGCTCAGGATGCAGAAAAGGGAAAGGAGAAAACCACCCCGCTCGCCAGAAAGGTGCCAGGATTGGTGCAGAAATTCGGGGGGGATCCCAGGAACTATCATGCCTTTAGAACAGAGATGCAATACGCTCTAAACTTGCAGTTTGATGACTTCCCCGATGAGGAATCGCGAGTGGCGTATGTGATTGGCCATCTCGAATCCGGGGCGAAAGATTGGGTTAGACCCCTGATGGCAGCGAATAATGAGATCTTAAAGGACACGAGGAAGTTTTTTCGTGCCATGGACCTGATGTTTTCCAGCGATATTGAGCAGGGGGTGGTGCGAAGGCAGTTAATGGCTTGCCAGCAAGGAAGCAGATCTGTCCGTGAGTACTGGACTGAATTTACCATGTTGATTCACAAATTGGGGTGGGACCTATCGGCGGAGCCCATCCAAATGCTTTTCGAAGAGGGGCTTTCTTCAACCGTCAAAGATGAGCTTTCCCGGGGCCCCAGGGCGGAGTCTATGGACCAGTTAACCAAATCTGCGCTGGCCATAGGAGCGCGCCAGGAGGCGAGGGCTATGGAAAAGCGGGAAGGGAAAGGAGACCGTTGGAGGGAGTTCCGCATTCCAGACATTCCAGAGCCACCTTTCCCGCCGGCAGAGCCGATGGAAGTTGGAACAGCGCGGGCGCGCGCAGTTTCAAATCCCAGTGAAGGGCGGAAAAAGGAGGGAAAGAGCGCCAAGAGATGTTATCTCTGCCAACAGCCAGGGCACTTTGCCAGAGTTTGCCCACAAAGAAAGGAATGGCAAGGGATGGCAGGAGCTGTTGGGGGAAAGGAAGAGGAAGGCAAGGAGCAAGTAAAAGCCAACGCCTGGCTGCCACCGTTGGGGCACAGCAGCCAGGCCAAAGAGCAATGAAAGTGCCCATGCCAGAACCCCCCAGACCCGCTTTAGTGATAGAGGTGTTACTAGAACTGCCAAACGGACACCCACTAAAGGTCAAGGCGCTTTTGGATTCAGGCAGCTCCTGTAATTTCATGAGTAAGGAGTTTGCAGCTGAGCACCAGATACAGACTATCCCTTTAAGTAACCCCTTGCAGGTGACTACGATTGACGGCAGAGAGCTGTTGGGGGGAGAAGTTAGCCAACAGACTGTCCCGATGATAATGAGAGTGGCAAGGCACACCGAACAGATAGCGTTTAATGTGGCCATCCTGGGAGGAGCGCCCATCATTTTGGGGATGAGCTGGCTGGCGCTACACGATCCGCTAGTGGGCTGGCATCAGAGGGTGGTCTCCTTTGGGTCAGCGCATTGCCTAGAACACTGCAAGGAGGGGAAGGTTTCGGGAGGAGACAGAGTCACCCTAGCGGGGATGGAAGTGATGGACAAAGGGAAGGTGCCCCCGCAATACGCAGATCTGAGCAACGTATTCAGCGAAAGGGAAGCAGACAAACTGCCACCGCATAGACCCTTTGACTGTCAAATCAACCTACTCCCAGGGGCCCAACTCCCAGTAGGCAAGCTGTACGCCATGTCAGACAGGGAGATGCAGGAGCTGAGGGAGTTCATTGACAAAAACTTGAAGCGAGGTTTCATCAGAGAGTCCCGAGCGGTGGGGGGCAGCCCAGTGTTCTTTGTGGACAAAAAGAACACAGACAAACCGAGACTGGTGTGTGACTTCAGGGCCCTCAATGCAGTGTCGGAGCCCCTGGCTTTCCCTATGCCCCGAATTGATGACATTTTGACCAGAGTAAGGAAGGGAAAGATTTTTACAAAACTGGACCTGCGGGGGGCGTACAATCTGATACGCATAAGGAAGGGAGATGAATGGAAGACCACCATGTTTACCCCGTTGGGAGCCTTTGAATACCTCGTTATGCCCTTCGGTCTACAAGGGGGCTCCGCGTGTTTTCAAGCTTTTATAAACCACGTTCTGGGACCTTTGCTCTACAAGAATTGTGTGGCCTTTTTAGACGACGTGTTGGTGTATTCGGAAAATGAGGAACAGCATGTGAGGGACGTTCGAGAAGTGTTGGGCAGGCTGCAAGCCAACCAGCTGTGGGTGAAACTGGAGAAGTGCCAGTTTCATACCAAGGAGGTGGAATTCCTGGGGTACCGCTTGTCAGACAAGGGATTGGCCATGGATCCAGGCAAGGTCCAAGCGGTACTGGAATGGAAGACACCGAAGACCAAGAAGGACGTGCAAAGATTCTTGGGATTTGGGAACTTTTATCGGAAGTTCATCAAGAACTTTGCCCACTTGACGGCGCCCATCACCGACTGTCTCAGCAGCAAGAAGAAATTTGTTTGGACGGCAGAGGCGGATCGAGCCTTTGAAGAACTGAAAAGGGCTTTCGCCTCGGAAGAACAACTTCTGCATGTGGATTTACGAAAACCCATGAGAGTGGAAACAGATGCATCCGACCGGGCGGTAGGGGCGGTCCTTCTTCAACCGGGGAGGAGTGCGTCGGAGTGGAGACCGTGTGCCTTCTTCTCGCGGAAGCTGAATAAGTCCGAGAGGAATTACACGGTGTATGACAGGGAACTACTTGCCATTCACGAAGCATTCCGGAGGTGGAGACATTTATTAATTGGGGCACAACACAAGGTGCAAGTGTGCACCGACCACAAAAATTTAGAGTATTGGAGAACAGCTCGAGTGCTCAACCAACGACAAGTGAGATGGGCACAGGAATTCTCCAAATTTAACTTTGAGATTTGTTATGTGCCAGGCCCAGAAAACGTCAGGGCGGACGCGCTCTCACGCAAACCAGAATATTGGGAAGGGGAGGGGGTGATCGAAGAGAGACATGTCATCCCGGAGGACCGCTGGGTGTGTGGGGCGGTGATGGTGGGGCAACGAGAACTGGTGGAGGAAACGGAAAATGATGAATATGCCCAGGATAAGCTCAGAGGTCTCAGGGGGGAGGGCGAGAGCCCCGGAGGTTTTGAGGAAAGAAATGGGGCATTGTATTACAAAGGGGCACTGTATATACCCGAAGGTGAATTGAGGGGGAGAGTACTCAAGCAGTTGCATGATAGCCCCACGGCGGGACATTTTGGGCAACACAAGACCATGTGGTTGGTTACCAGGGAATTTTGGTGGCCTAAGGTGAGGGAAGATGTAAGGGAGTATGTAAGAGGGTGTGACCAATGTCAGCGAGCCAAAGGGGAAAGAAGGGCGCCGGCAGGGTTATTAGAACCTTTACCCACACCAGAACGGCCTTGGGAAGCGATATCAATAGATTTTATGACGGATCTGCCAAGGTCCAAGGGGAAAACAGCCATCATGGTAGTAGTAGACCTGTTAACTAAGATGTGCCACTTTGTAGCATGCTCACATGCAGTCACAGCGGAAGAAACGGCGAAGTTGTTTGTGGAACATATCTTTAGGTTGCACGGGGCTCCCTCGAGGGTGATCTCAGATCGAGGCAAACAATTTACTTCCAGGTTCTGGAGGAAGCTCATGAGCTTGTTACACGTGGAAGTCAATTTTTCAACTGCCCGGCACCCTGAAACCAACGGGCAGGCGGAAAGGGCAAATGGCATTCTTCAACAATATCTTAGGTGTTATGTCAATGACAGAGAGAACGATTGGGTCGAAAAGTTGGCGTTGGCAGAATTTGCCTACAATAATGCGGAGAATGTGTCCACAGGGATGAGTCCCTTTTTGGCTAATTACGGGTGTCACCCCAGGGCATTTCCAGGGGAAGGAGGGGAGAGATGGAGCGTCCCAGCGGCTGAACATTTTGTAGAAGAGATGGAAGCCATCCATCAGCAGCTCCAGCTCAACTTAGAAAGGGCTAAGGCACAATATAAGAAGCAGGCAGACAAGAACAGAAGGGAAGGTGAAACCATAAGGGTGGGGGATCAAGTGTGGTTGTCAACCCAAGGGTTGCCGTTCAAAGGGGGTTGTAAGAAACTGAGGCCCAGAAGATTGGGACCCTTTGAGGTGATTCAGCAGGTCAACCCGGTAGCTTTCAAACTCCGATTACCCAATCACATGAAATTGCACCCAGTGTTCCACAGGTCGTTACTGTCACCATACAGGGGAGGAGGTGAAGGGGAGCACGTCAGGGGACCAGCCTTGGAAGAGAGGGAACGCCGCAACCATGTAGCGGAAATCCTCGATTCCAGGTGGAAGGGAAATCAGGTGGAGTATTTAGTGGCGTGGGAAGGGGAACCGGAGTCAGAAAACACCTGGGTAAGTGCGCAGGAAGTCAATGACGAGGTTTTAACAGAAACGTTCCATCAAAGGTTCCCGAGGAAACCTCAGCCGATAGCAAGGTTTAGGAGGGAGTATTTCGGCACCACCGATGAGGAAGAGGAAATGGAAGGGTTCGCGGAGTCGGAGTTGGAAGAGGGAGTGGACTCTGATGACGAAGAGTACCTAGAGAGTAGGAACAGCAACAAGTGGAAGGAAGTGTTCGCGACGTCGGAAGATGAGGGAGGTTCTTTCAAGGGTTTTACCTCCTCACCGCCAGTAGGAGAGGAGACGGGAGGGGGTGAAGGGGGCCCTGGAGGGGAGGTGGATGTCAGGGAACTGACATCTAAAGCGCCGGAGGCGCAAAGGCTCACTGAGGGTGAGAGAGCAGTAGCAGCGGAAGAGGGAACCAGTAGAGGGCGAGCAAGAACTCCAAGGGAAAGTGAGTCGGAGGGATGGCTCAGAGACGCTTCAAGCGAAACCAGTGGGGAGGTCTCAGGACCTCCTATAGGGACACCCACACCTCGACGGAAACTGTCACGCCGAGAGGCCAGACGACGTGTTTCCGTTAAGGAGCTTTTATGTTGGAAACGTTTCCGAAAGCAGCCACTTTCGGATTCTACTAGTGATTGACGCAGCCATGCTGGAGGGGCTCCGTCACAGGCAGAGGTTTGAAAGCCTGATCAAACTCTGAGGGACTTGCATTTTACGCACAAGCAGCTCATCGTCCCATCACAATATATATATATATATATATATATATATATATATATATATATATATATATATATATATATATAACATATGGAGAAGATTTTGTAGAAGGGAAAAAAGCAGCTCACCCGTAGCTGAATTAAGTATTACACAACAATGAAGTTTAAAATCTGCACCTGAATGCTGGAAGATCTGGATTTGACAAATAGAGTTGAATGTCATCAGCGTACAAATGATATTGAAACCCATGAGAATGAATAAGCTGGCCCAAGGATAAAACGTAAAAAGAAATGGTAGGAGACCCAAAAGAGAACCTTGGGGAACTCCAACTGTAACAAGAAAAGTAAATGATGAATGTAGAAACAATAAATGAATGGCCTACAGATACTAGGCAACCCACCTTAGAATATCCCAGGTCACTGAGAAACCCAGCAAAAGGGCTTGATCAACCATATCAAAGAATGCAGAAATAAAAAAAGGATTAAGGATAGAATATAAGCCTTTTGATTTGGCAATAAAGTCTTTACTGATCTTCATAAGAGCCATTTCAGTGGAGTATAGGGAACAAAACCTATATTGCAGAAGATTGAGGGCCAAGCTAGAAGAAAGAAATCAAAACAGAAAGAATAGCTTGCTCCTAAAGTTTAGAAGCAAAAGGCAGCAGAGAGATGGGATGATAATTAGAAAGAGAGGAAGGCTGAATAGGTAAGTGGCTGCTGTTTCCTATACAGTAGCTGTATACTATTGCTGGTGTTAAAATTTGAGCTGGACTTTCAGATTTTCTTGTATCTTCAATATTTATATGTGGGGCGTAATACAAGACTGCTTTTGGGCTCACTGTTGTTTAATCTCTACATAAATGAAGGCTTTCAGTGGCTGTCTTGCCCCCCCCCCCCCAGTTGGCAGTCAAATTATGCAGACAATTTGGCTTTTATCTGAAGTAGGTATAAGAACATTGCCATCTAGATTTGAAATTTATTCTAAGCAGGAAGGCTGATCTATTAGATATAAGAGCAAAATAGTTGTGTTTGCCAAAAGGCCTAGGCAGCATAAATGACTCTTAGATGGCTATACAGTAGTACCTCAGGTTAAGTACTTAATTCGTTCTGGAGGTCCGTTCTTAATCTGAAGCATTACTTTAGCCAATGGGGCCTCCTGCTGCCATCGTGCGTTTTCTAATCTCATCCTGAAGCAAAGTTCTTAACCCGAGACACTATTTCTGGGTTAGCAAGTCTGTAACCTGAAGCGTATGCAACCTGAAGCGTATGTAACCCAAAGTACCACTGTATTATCAAACAGTGTAACTAATTTAAATACTTGGAGCTTACCGTATTTTTCGTCCCATAGGAAGCTCCGTCCCATAGGACGCACCTAGTTTCCCCCCCTTTATTTCCCCCCAAAACCAGGTCAGGGAACAGCGGTATGATGGCGCTGCGCCTCCCAGCTGTCCCCCGAGCTTGTGGGGCTGGCCAATGTCTGCCCAGCGCAAGGGGCGCTCTGCTTCAGGGCGCTCTGCACGCCGGGCGGCAGGCTGCTATCCGCAGCGTGGGGAGGCCAGCGGGAACTCCCACAGGGTTCCCCACGCTGCGGATGTTTGCCTGGCGCACGGGGCGCTCGGCTTCAGGGCGCATTGCACGCCGGGCGGCAGGCTGCTATCCGCAGCGTTGGGAGGCCAGCGGGAACTCCTGCAGGGCTCCCCACGCTGCGGATGTCTGCCCGGCGCGAGGGGCGCTCTGCTTCAAGGCGTCTTGCGTGCTGGGCGGCAGGCTGCTATCCGCAGCATGGGGAGCCCCGGGGGAACTCCTGCAGGGCTCCCGACGCTGCGGATGTCTGCCCGGTGCGAGGGGCGCTCTGCTATCCGCAGCCTAGGGAGCCCTGCGCACCAACCCCTCTCGCTCTCCAAGCTTCAGCGAAAGCCTGTATTTGCCCCATAGGACACACACAGATTTCACCTTCATTTTTGGAGGGGGAAAAGTGCGTCCTATAGGGCGAAAAATACGGTAAATGTGGAAGCCACTTACGACATCTGCCTTTTTATTGGACGCTATAGAGGTCGTTGTCTGATAGAATCAGTGATAAATGTTTTTGTTGCTAAACATTGTGACTATATTCTGTACAGGGCAATCACAATTTACACTGACTTACACAATCAAAAAATAAATAGAAAGGGGTGGGAAATCCTTGGCTACTAACCTTAAAGGCTCTTGAGATCTTGCAAGGAAATCTCTAGTTCTCTTGTGATCATGCAAGGAAAACCAAGGAAACAGCTTGCTTACTGAGCTCTGGGGCAGTTGTGCGAGGTCTCTGGAAGGCTCCTGCAGCATCTCACAGGATCTCAGACAGCCTCAGTCTCATGAGATTCTAGACAGTGGGTACAGTTCCTGGGGTTGTTCTGACTTTGCACAATTTTGCCTTTCCTCCAGGAATGTAACCCTTGTGTAAATTTCAGTTACACTGTATTGCCCTTGATACAATTTTTTAAGGAATAAAGTCCTCCATTAATTTCAGAATTTTGTAGAAGGTCAATCTGATTGTTTTCAAAGGCGATTTTAAAAATCTAAATAGTTTAGGAAACATTACAGTTTTAAATTTTGATTATTTGCAGTTTTCTTTTGGGCAGTAGGACACCTTGAAGTGGGATAGTATTCCTCCTATTGCTTGAAGGCACTCCAAAGGAATCTCTCTATTTAACTTTTTTTGTGATTTATCTTGTAATGACGATTCACTACAAATAATTCAAGTCTGACTGACAGACACATTGGGTTGCAGCCAAAGGTTCTCTTCCTCTGATGGAAGGAGGCTCTTCCATTCACAGAAAAGTACATTTGGATTCATCCATTATTCTGTACCCTTGATAATGCAAGGTTTTGAATTGGTGGCTGAATGAACTCTGAGATCAAATGCCAAGTCTTCAGGCTTATGACGTTGCCTCTATGGAAAGGCAAAGTAGCATACAGTGGTGCCCCGCAAGACGAACGCCTCGCAAGACGGAAAACCCGTTAGACGAAAGGGTTTTCCGTTTTGGAGGTGCTTCGCAAAACGAATTTCCCTATGGGGTTGCTTCGCAAGACGAAAAAATCTTGCGAGTCCCCATGGTTTCCCCCCGCTTTTCCCCCCTTTTCCTAAGCCGCTAAGCCGCTTAACAGCTGATCCGCTGATAAGCCGCTTAACAGCGGATCGCTAAAAGCCGCTAGACCGCTGTAGCGCTAATCCGCTAAGCTGCAAAGGTCTTGCTTCACAAGACGAAAAAACCTCTAGACGAAGAGAATCGCGGAACGGATTCTTTTCGTCTTGCGAGGCACCACTGTAAGTGAAAACGGTGTGTTTACAGCTTTTACTAAATTACAATAATAAAAAACCAATGTATTGATGTAGTGTGTCAGGTATGCCATGATGCATTATGAGAATTGAGGTGTTTTTTATACTGAATGCATTAACTGCATGATGTCTATGACAATAGTGTGTCATACCAAATGTAAACAAACTGAAAAAGACACTATGAATCAAAAATTGAGACACTATACATACTTTTCCTTGTTTATTTGTTTGTTTTGTGACATAAGAAAATCTTTAATAAAAACTAATAATAATAATAATAATAATAATAATAATAATAATAATAATAATTGTTTTAAATGGTAGGCATTGAACAGCTTATGACCCCACAAGAAAAGGATAAATTATATGCAGCAATTGGTTACAGTGAAACAGCTGTTGATCCAACATTGCCCAAAACGGTAGGTATTATTCGGTTTGTATAGTATAGCATTTGGCTTTATCTAAAGTCATGGTATCTTACAAAAAAAGAACAATGATTTTCAAGCTTTCAAATTCACATGGTCAGTATGCAAGAAAAATGTAGTGCTGGCTACCTCCCAGAGGTAGCAATATATGCACTCTATTTGCATACAAAAGTGCTCTAAACATTATATATATATAGCTGTAAATAGACTGGAGAACAATCACTCTGTGTTTTATACATTTATACATTTTGGCAATGTCAGTGATTTTTAATGTGTTAACCTGGTGATTACTGTTTTTCTCCAAATGCAACTGAAGAGGGAGAAAATGTCTGGTGAATTCTTTATTTCTGATGTAGCACTGTCTCATCATGTAATACGGGGGGATGAAGTTTTGACCTGTGTACTCCACTACAACACTGCTTTAACTTTAGTAGAAATTCACTTGAGTCGTGTCGTGTCATATAAAATTTGGAATGCCATGTTTTTAAAAAACCTTTTGCATGCCTTAAATTCTGAATACAATTTGAATATTTTTATTCCTCAAAATCTTTCATGTTAGATGCAGTTACAGTCATATGCTAGTCTAACAGTATTACATACATGTCATATATCTAACTCTTCCTGTGCAATGAATTTTTGAATTGTGAGCTGAGTTTTTAAAATCCAGTTCAGCATTTTCACATTAAAATACATGTGAAAAATGCAGTTGCAACTGGACCTCATAATGAGTTTATTTTGGTTTTCCTGCCTATCCTTTTATCTTTTGTGTGTGTGTTTGAAAGAAAGGGTGCATTTCCCCCTTTACTTTCTGTTAGTTCAAAAGCTTGTATAATTGATTTTATTAGTCAGGTATCAATATGAAACATCTTACATGTTGACCACATATCTTGCAGGGTCAGACTATTGTCCAATTTTAGGCTTGTCAGAATTTTTTGTGAGCAAAATCCTGAAACCAGGGTGTGATTTCAGGGTATGTGGCAAAGTAGGAGAATTTGAGGGAAAGCAAGCAAGCAAATGTTTGTCAAAATAGCAGCTCTTCTTCTGTGCCCCTTTAACTCTATAAACCCTGCTTCTCTAGCAAGAGGGGCAACTAGAACTCTGCCACTTCCATATTTCTTCCACCCAGAAAGTTCCTTTATAACTGTTAGAAAAAGAAAAGAATGAAAATAAGTTTTCATTCACCTCCCCTGAACCCCCCTCCCAAAAAGGCCACTGCAATTAGGAATAGCAGTTAGGGAACCTATTTTGGTTCAAGTCTACTGTCATGGGACTCTGAATTTCATATTATAAAACTGTATTCAAGTTTGTATTTTATTAATATATTTTGCTAGTCATGATATATTTTTGTCAATTTGTACAGTATGAAGCCATCAAACTTTATGTAAAACTATTAAGCATGACTGTATCAATAAGGGAAAACAATCAGAAACCTGAGCTGCTGAAACTTGCACTAATTGATCTGCGTACAGCAGTAACTCAACGACCTGGTGCTGAAGCAATAAGGTAGGCATTTGTTGAATTCATATTTATTCCTTGAAACAAAATTAGTTGGTACTTCTGATTTGAAAACAGAATTTTAAAATTTTCTAGTTTCACTTGGAAAATGTTACTAATTTATGGCGGTTGCTGATTATCCAAATGGGTTGGGTTACTACCCTCGTTATGTGACGGAAGCCAGGGGAGCAACAAACTCTGGGAGGTGGGCACAGTCTCCTCAGTTTTTTCTCTCCTGCCTGATGGAGCAGAACATTTTCTACAGCCTCTCTCTGTTCTTCACAGCTAAGTTCCTTTACTTTCAACTTCTCTTTCTGGTTCCCTCGTATTCTCCTTAACTGTTTTGTGATTATGTGTTTTGATTTCTATCTCTGTTCTTGTTTGTTTCTATCTCTGTTCTCTGTTGAGGTAAAAAAAGAAGAACTCATTTTGCTGCTTCACTATTACTTTCGGTTGCTTTCTGTTCCTTTGCTTCCCTTTTCCTCTGCTACTGGCAAGGGTTTATTATTTTACTATTTCTTATTTTTCCTGATAGGACAAACTATCCCCCCCCCCGAATTGTCCATTTGTGGCTTAGATCAATTCCCACCACCAGTGGTTGCCGCGGTCTCCTGATTGGCCGATTTCAGACCACCGCGCTCTGCTGTGCAGCGCAGCTGCGTACTCAGCATTTGGCCTCTTAACAGCCATTGGTTTACCATTGCAGTACCAGCTGCTTCCACTACATCAGAAGCCGCTTTCTCCCCCTGAGTTGCCAACTGCTACTGTGCTGCATGCACATTTAAATCACCTGAAGGACTTTCTGCCTGTGTCCACGGTACCATATTCGCCGGAATATAAGCCGCACCTGCAATTAATCTGCATCTTTAAAGTTGAAAGGGGGGGGGGGGAGAACACATATATTGGCTCATTCTATTAGGTCAGCAGCAGCTTTGGCTAGTTTTGCCGCTGATATTCCATTACTAGATATTTGTAAAGCAGCTACTTGGTCTTCACCAAGTACATTCACCAGGCATTACAGAATGGACCTGCAGTTGGGGAAAGCTGTGGTATGTCCCGACCCATTCGGATCATCAGCAACCACTGTAAATAGGACGACTGGTCTTACCTGAAGCGGAGATTTAGTAGGTTGCTGATGATTCGAAAGGGGCCCATCCCTATAGTGGTCCGCAGTTCCTTGCTTCTTTCCTTTTCTGTTGCATTGTTAGTGCTAACTCTTTCCATTATTTTATTTGAGCTGAGCCAGTAGTGAGTTAGGCAGATATGTACAGATTCCTTTCCAGATATGTACAATATCTGATGCTGCTGGGCGAATCTGAAAAAAACTGAGGGGATTGTGCCTGTCTCCCAGAGTTCTTTGCTCTCCTGCCTCTGTCATGTGAAGAGGGCAGTAACCCAACCCACTTGGATAATCTGCAACCTACTAAATCTCTGCTTCAGGTAAGACCAATTGTCCTTTTCATGTGAGGTTAAGTACCATGTCTGCATTATCTTCAGCATAGTTTCCTTGATGCTGCTTGATACAGTTTTATAGGCAAATGTGCCCCCCAACAGCTTACTCCCAAGATTCATCCTGTATTTTCATTTCCAAGTCTTGTTTCCCACATATGCTTTAGTCCCCCTGCTGAACACATACCTTGTTTCAGCAGTATATCATGGAGCTATATTCCTCTTTTTGTGTCTCTAATATCTGTTATCATGGTTTCCAGTCACACTTTTATATATTACCATCTACTCATCAAATCATGGGATGGTAATATCGTAAAGCTTTTTTTTTTTTTTTAAGGGCAATATAACCAAGAGTCATCTGCGACAGGACTTAACTGTCAGGGGTCCTTTACCTTTACCTTTTATTGAAAAAAAGTCCCATAGCAAAACCCCAACCTTTTGTTGGTACAACTGTATGTATATATGCTCATGTAATTTTCATAATGTGTTTTACACAGATTTGAATCTAGTGTAAGTGCATTTGAAGTTGAAGGCATGGCTCGGGAAAAAACAGTACCTTGCTTACTGTCATCTCACACAGTCCATTCAGAGCACAATGCATCACTCTTCACCATTATGTTTGAGACCAATCCCTTAGATGAGGCTGCCAATCAAAAACTAAGAATAGAGTCACAGCCTTTGGAAATAATATATGATGCAGTAAGTAGAAATGAGTTCTAGAAGTTTTCAAAAATTAAATTATATATTACATTAGCAATACATTTTCCTGACCTTTTATACTTTTTCAGATGACTGTGAACAGCATAGTAGATTTCTTTCGACCTCCAAGTGATGTTCATTTAGAGCAACTAACATCAGCAACTTTAACAAAGCTAGAAGAATTTCGTGAAAAGACAGCAACAGGTAAACATCAACCACTTGGAATAAGTTTTTGAAAGACTAAATTCTGTGTATTCATAGCACAATGAGCACTAGTGCCAACTTTGTACTGCGTAGTGTACACGGGTAGTTCTCACTATGTGGAGATTATCTTAACATGGCTAAGTTCTTCATGGAATTTTTAAGGGTATATGAATTGGCCTTATTTTTCAAATATCTGCATCTGAAACTCATGTAATACTTGTTACAGATAGGTAGCCATGTTGGTCTGCCATAGTCAAAACAAAAAAATTCCTTCCAGTAGCACCTTAAAGACCAACTAAGTTAGTTCTTGGTATGAGCTTTCGTGTGCATGCACACTTCTTCAGATAGAAGACGATAGAAGAAGATAGAAGAAGATAGAAGATAGAAGAAGTGTGCATGCACACGAAAGCTCATACCAAGAACTAACTTAGTTGGTCTTTAAGGTGCTCATGTAATACTGTTGCGCTGTGTAGAATGGTGAGGAGACACTTCCAGCCCATCAGCCTTGTTAAACCCTCCAGGTCTCCCCTTTAGTGGAGGAGGCTGTTTTCTCTAAGCCACATACATCTGCCTTATGCCTAGTGTCATATATGACATCAAGTGTGGGGCAGGTAAATAGGCAGTTTCCTCAAAAGAAGCTTTGTAGGCAAAATCAGTCAGCTGATTGGTGACAGCTGCAAAATGCTGGATACCTGCCTTTGCCCCACCCAGCTGTCAAACTTGGTCTGCAGGGATGGGAGAGGTGTGGCCCACCAGTCAGATCAAGTTCTCCATCTCTGGTACAGAAGGTCTTTGTTTTGCTTAAATTTATTCACTCATAAATACAGTGTTCTTGTGATCCTTCTTAATTGTCATGCTTTTCTTGTGGTTTTCTAGGCTTAGTGTATATTATAGAAACGCAGAAGGTTCTAGATTTAAGAATAAATCTTATGGCTTCTTATATCATTGTACCACACGGTGGATTCTATGAACCAACATCAAATAAGTTACTTTTGGACCTTGGTAACTTAAAGGTAAAATTCTCAGAAATATCAACTACTTAACACTTATTATTCATCTCCTAATTATGACTTGTATTTTATTGTACCCAATATGTGGATAGTTACACTTGTGCATGTGGTGATGACTTAAAATGGGAATTCAGTGCCATCTAGCAATAGCAAGTAAAACTCCAGCTCCAACAGAATTTTGAATATCCCTCCCTCCTTGGAAGCCAGTTTCTGATTTTGCCTCTACTGAATCTGCACTCATAACATTCTCTGTCTCTTCATTCCTGCTTCAGTGTTTCTCAATTTGTGTGTTTTTTAAGAGTGTGTGTTTTATCCTGTGTCTTCTAGAGCCCCCTCCCCCCAGTGTTTCTTAATAAAAAAGAATATTTGGAGTGAAAAAGAATTTTTATCTAGTAGGTGTATCATTTCAGGAGGTGTTTCTGGGCTCCTGAGTTGGGCTTAGGCTCCGCCCTGATGATGAGGCAGGAGGAAAGAATTCTTCAGGGATGTGGTTTGCTCCCAATCAGTTTTTTTCTCCTGCCTGCAACAAGCAGATCACTTCCGCTTCACTCCCATTCTTTCTGTAATATTTACTTACCTTTTATCACTATCTTTTAAATTTTAACTTCTCCTAATCTCTTTTTGTCTCTGCCCATCATTCCTTTCCAAAGGAAAAACAAAATAAAAAAATATTTACTTCATATTCCCTCTGTCTTTTTCCTTTTCCTAAGAAAAAAAACAAAAAACACTTGCCTCAGATTCTCTCTGTATTCTGTTTTCCCACCGTTTAAGTTCCGCCCTCCCTTTGCTTGGATTGGTGGCGGCTGGTTTTTTCATCTGCTCTTTTGGGTGGGAAAGAGAAGAAGGAGCATTTGAGTAGGTAATCCTCTGTGGCCTCAGCACCAGTCTCTCCAGAGCTTTATTTCTCCCGGTCTGCAGCCTCAGAGTTTGTCCCTTGATTCTCCTCACAAGCTGCTGAGCAATGTCTCTTCCCAGTCTACTGAACTTTTCCTTCTGGTCTACTTTTCTATCCATTATCTGTCTGATCAGTCTGGCCTAAGGGTCATTCCACATCAAATCAATGCAAAAAATGGGTTTCGCCGCCTACTGTCTCAGATTTTGATGAAACTTGATGTACACTCATCTCTTATGGTTGAAAGAAACCCCCTTAATTTTTTTTCCTCTATCACAAATGGTTTTGATTTTATAGCACTTCAAAGTTTCGTGAAATCTGCATTTCTGTCCCTCTTGAGATCCTCTGCCTTCTGTACATTCCCCCCCCCCCCATAACCAATGATCAGATCTCTTTGAAATTTTACACTGGCTGCTTCTCCAATACAGAGATGGAGAGAACAGTGACGGCCTTTCATCCCACCCAAATACATCAGGGGGGTTGCATTTGAATTCTCAGTCAGATCAAGAATGCCTTAATTGCATCAATTGCTTATGAGATGTGACATAGCTCCCCTTCTCAATTTGGGAAGCAGAAGCAACCGTAAGAGAAAACCCTCCTTCCCAGATGCCCCGTTGCCTGATGGTCATGGTGGTATGTCTCTTGGCTCTCCCAGTCCATGTGTCTTGCCCCCGGGTGGCACAGCAAGGAAAGTGTTTGCCTCATTGGCTATGCAATCTCCTAGGAAAGGCTGCTTCCTTGAGTTGGAAGAGAGTGTGTGGAGTGATGGTAAGGTCGCTGAGGAACAGCAATCGCACCATCGTTTTCAGGATGCTCGTTATATGCAATTACTTTGCAGAGCCTTGGCTGCTCTAGGTTTAATCTCCCCCTCAAGAAGCCCCCCTCCTTCTAAGGGAAATGCAGTGCTCCCAGGGCCACAGTCCTCTTCCAAGTTTATTCCAACCTTCACTCTGTTTTAAAAGTTGCCTAAATTGGAGCAGGATACCCCACTCCACCCTCAGTTTAAAAAGTGGTCCAGATTGTGACTTAATATGTTATTCTGAACCCTGAATTTATGTCTTCTTTAAAATCTCTTTGCTTGTGAAGGGGATTCTCAATTGAAGGACACCACAGAGAGTCTCATATACTTTGCCTTACGCAGAGTTCACAAGGCTACTGCTTCTTCTTTTAGAGCAGCTTGTACTGCCTCCTTTTTCTCAAGGGCATCTATCATTTTGGGTTGATGAATTACTGAATAACCCACAGCAGGATCCTGCCAGGGGTAGGTGACACCCCCCTCCAAAAAAAATCCAGGGTGGCAGCCTTTATTGTTGATACCACTCTGGATGCTACTCAATTTCCAGCTCAAGCCACGACAGCACAAGCTGTTGTTTGCTGCACATTGTGGTTCAATCATTGGGAGCCAGATCCATCTCTGGGAAAGAAAGTTTCATCTGCCACATTATCCAGATGCCTATGTGCTTGTATATCTTTGGCTTATGAGTCTCTCAAGTTACCTTTTCCATCACTTATATTACCACACTCTACCAGATCAGCATCTACGTCGGTGGCCTTTGCTGCCAATATGCCTCTCCTGGATATCTGCAAAGCAGCTAATTGGGCATCGGCAAGTACTTTCACTAGGCATTGCAAACTAGATCTATTATCCTCAAGTGATGCAGCCTTTGGCTGCACAATTCTTCATCAGGTTTTATAGTTAGCTCAACTGCAGTTGGGTCCTGCCCAGTTGGGAATCGCTGTGGTATGTCCCAATCTGAAGACTTCATCGTCCACCGTAATAAATAGGATTGGTCTTACCTGAATAGTAGATTTATCAGGTGGATGATGCAGTCTTATCCTCAAAGTTCTCTTTCTGTTAGCTGTTACTTCTGTTCTTAGAATATCTGGGTTGGAGGCATTCATCAGAAAAGCATTTATGTGTTTTTATTAAGGGCAGGGTGGTTTTGAGAACTGATCCCTTCTTCCTACCCAAAGTTCTGTCGAGATTCTCCTTCTGTTTTATCCCAGCCTTTCTCACCCGTTGGAAAAGGCCTGGCATTTGTTAGATTTGTGGTGGACCTTTGAGGTGTACATAGCCAGGACAAAAGAGTGTAGATTAACTGACTCCTTGTTTGCTTCCTTTAATCCCACTCCCTTGGGCAAAAAAGTTTGCTCTTCCATCTTATCTAGGTGGTTTAAAGCTTGTAGTGTGATGGCACGGGGAGCTTTGAAACTTCCTCCACCATCTTCTATTACAGCTCATTCCACTAGGGTAACAGCTAGTTAGGCAGCTTTCTCTGCTGACAACCCTTTGATTGATATCTGTCAGGCAGCCACTTTGCCATCTCTTACTACATTCACGATGGAGGCTTATGCTTCAGCCAAGGTTGCCTTCAGCTTTATGAATCTGCAGCAAGTCCTTCCACCTTAGTACTCTCCATTGCAGTTGGGAACCGCCTTAGTTGGGTATGCTGTGGTATGTCCCAACACGCTAGCCCAGTGACACCCTCCTGAAATAATATAGTTGGTTCTTACCTGAACTGTAGATTTGGGAGGGGTCACTGGACTATCGGGACCTCACTCTGGTGTGGCTGCAATGGCCCATAAGTTTGTATTGGATTGCCTGGATGTTTTTCCTATAGTTCTTTGTTTTTCCTTATTGGGATGAGCGTTTACTATCATTTTACATACCCTTACTGTGTTGCTCTGATGACTGTCGAGCTTCACAAGTCCATAAAACTGATTGAGAGCCAACCACATCCCTGAAAAATACTTTCTTCCTGCCTGGTCATTGGGGTGGAGCGTAAACCCAACCCGATAGCCCAGCTATCCCTCCCAAATCTACAGTTCAGGTAAGAACCAACTGTACTGTTTCTTAATGGTTCATTGTATTTCCTAAAATTTCCTTTTGATATCCTGTCTTTAATTATCAGTACAGGATATCTCATTAGATCGTCAAGAAGTCTGGAAAAGTCTTACAGGTTGTTTTTTCTTGGGGGACAATTTAAAAGTAAGCTTTATCTCAATAAATACTTAAAGATGCATATTTGAAAAACTAACAACTGATTATTGCTGTTATTTTCTTTTTAAGATGACAAGTAAAAGTCGATCTGACATGTGCAATATCAAAATTGGTGAAAACACTCTTGAAGATATTATGTCAAGAGCATATGATATGTTTGACATTCAGCTCAGCAGCATACAACTTCTTTATAGCAGACATGGTAATTATTCATATAAATCAATGCTATACACACACACACACACACACACATATTAAAAAGTATGACAGGTTTAGCATAAGTTACTGTTAGTCTGATTCCAACAGTATGATCACTATTGTTCAGTGCATGTTGTCGGGTTTTATCTGATTTTTAAAATTTCTGATGCTTTATATTTATTTACCTGGCATTTAAAAAACAAATAGTAGTATGTGCATGAAAGTGAAAATGAGAGAGATCTTTACATCACCCCAGTGAGCAAGAGGATGGTGACCAAACAGGACCCAATAGCCTAAAATTCATTTGGGAAAAAATACTTTAATTACATGTGCAAAAGATCAGTGATTGCATCTTAGTTTACTAAAGATGTATGCTTAAATATCAAAGAGGAACAAAAAACATAAAAGAATCTTGAGGAAATGTGGGGGGATAATGTGTGCAGGAAAAATACAATACATTAGTTCAATGAGGGGAAAAGGTTTACAATATACAGTATTAGATTAATTACAACTTAACCATGGTTGACCCTTTCATCAGCCCACCTGAACACCACCCGACCTCTAGATAAGTTTACTAGATTCCCAGCTGTTTTACATAGCCTTTTAAGGGAAGAATATAGCTCGCCATCAAGAGTAGAATTCAGAAAACAGGCTCCTATAGTCTTAAATGCCTATCAGCAGATAATTATCAGTTTATAATTATCACAAGGATCAAGAAAATCAACTTAAATGATATGCACACCACTTACGCATCTAGATGCACCCATGCATTTTGACTTCACAGTAACAAAAAAATATTATTAGAATTAATTAACAAATAAATTTGTGAAGTGGTCCATCATCTCTTTAAAACATGTGCTTTGGTGTGTGCAGGCTTTAGGAAAAATGCGCATGAAACTGAGACTCAAGCATTGTAATAGACATCTTTTCTATCTTTAGATGAAAACTGGGAGGAAGCTCGAAACTTACGATCCTCATCTCAGCATATCATACAGCCTCTGGATGTGAAAATGGAACTGAGCAGAGCAATGGTTGTAACAGATGCAAGAATGCCCAAGTATGACATTCTTGCTGTTAAGTGAATTTTCAGATTGCTGGCTTGGTAGGGAGCACAGGCACTGCTTCCATTGCCCTTCACTTTGAGAACAGACCATTTATTTTCAGCTTCCTGTTCTTTAAGAGCTATTCTCTAGAAGAGCTCTTATCCCATGACTCCTAAGTTTACTCAGAAGTATTTGTTGAGGGACATTGTCAAAAACTGTTTTGCCTGACAACAGTTTCTTTGAAACTGCTGCCCTGAATTCCTTGACAGAAAGGATGTAAGTTTTAAATAAATGCAAATAAAATAGCATTTAAACCTTGGCAGAGCTAATCGGTGCAAGCTGATCGGTGCGTGTTCCATTTTTATTATGTCCTTCAGATATTTATTTCAATGCATAGGTAGGGCTGAGGTCCTTTTGCCCCCTCCCCCCCAAAAATTTTTTTTGAGGGGGCCAGCTCCCCCACATTAGTAGGCATTGCCATTCAAATGGCATGTGTGTGTCATGTCAGTTATGTGGGGTGAGGCTTACCTGCCCCCCAATATTTTATTCAAGTTGGCACACCTGTTTCAATGTTAATTGTTATTTTTAAAAATCACCTGGAACCACTTGTGTTGTGGGGCTGGATTTAATTTATCAAATAGATTAATTCCCTAGTACATGGCCCCCTTTGTTTTCTGATTGCTTTGTCTCTTTGTGTTATAGGTACAAAATGTTTGGTGAACTGCCATTACTGTCTTTCAATATCTCAGATGAGAAATTGAAATGTATTCTGGATCTTATTGATAGTATTCCTTTACCAGAAGCTCCTCCTGAAACTACTGTTACTACACAACCTTCCAAGGCAAGTGTTGTATTGAACTGGTAGAAACATTTGGTTAAGCTTCAACAATACTGGTAATTCTTCTGCCACTTCATCATAGTGCTCTTTTTAGCAATGGGATATTTCTCAGTGTGGTAGAGGTTCACACTAAATGAGTTTTTTTACCATCATGTATTTGCTGTGGTAGTGCTACTCAGCAGGACTTTGTTTCATATCTGGCTTGTAAGCTGAGGTTAAAGCAGAATTTCCCAATTCAGATATAATAGGAAACTGTGGTTTAAAGAAAGCATGATAAAAATAACAATGTCAGATGTACAGGAGGGAGTTCATGACTTGTTTGTGACCTGATAAAATACTGGAGCACTGACCCTATTGGTAAGTTTACATCCCTCACCTCCAAATATTGCCAAAATGACTCCCTCCCCAAGTTTGTTGACTTAGGGTTAGCAATATGTGTGTTTCCCTTTTTCAGATAACATATTTCTAGATTTCCTGTTTTAGCAGTAAAGCAATTCCTATGCTTTTCTGAAGTCTCTTTGCTATCCTTTATGACTTAGTCTGCTGCTCCTTAGAATGTTCTTTAAGTTTATTTATGGCCATATTCCTTTGAAATGATTTAAATCATTCATTTAGTCCAGATAGTTTCAGTAACTGGCAGTGTAGTTTAGTATGTGAATTCTTACACTTTAGAGTTTTCTGAGTGTGTGCAGTGGTACCTCGGGTTACATACGCTTCAGGGTACATACGCTTCAGGTTACACACTCCACTAAGCCAGAAATAGTGCTTCAGGTTAAGAACTTTGCTTCAGGATAAGAACAGAAATCATGTTCCGGCGGCGCGGCGGCAGCAGGAGGCCCCATTAGCTAAAGTGGTGCTTCAGATTAAGAACAGTTTCAGGTTAAGTATGGCCCTCCAGACTGAATTAAGTATTAAACCCGAGGTAAGGTACCCCTGCCTGTACGGGCCAGTCGTGACCGACTCTAGGGTTGTGCGCTCATCTCACTCAAGAGGCCAGGAGCTGGCGCCGTCCGAAGACACTTCCGGGTCACGTGGCCAGCGTGACGAAGCTGCACTGATGAGCCAGCACCAGTGCCGCACACGGAAACGCGGTTACCTTCCCACTATAAAGCGGTACCTATTTATCTACTTGCACTTAGGGGTGCTTTTGAACTGCTAGGTTGGCAGGAGCAGGGACCGAACGACAGGAGCTTCGAACCGCAAACCTTACGATCAGGAAGTCTTAGACACTGAGGTTTTACCCACAGCGCCACCCGCGTCCCAAACCCGAGGTACCACTGTACTAATACAGAATCCTGAAGAAATGTTACAGTTAACATGTAACTGCAGACTGAAAGTTCCCTAGTCTGGAAATCAAAAAAAGAGAAGAATATTCCTCTTCTGCTGGACCTCACTCAGCAGCTTTGATATTTTATTTATTCGTGACATTCATGTCACTTATGGTATCTTGGAATGGCTTCCCAGAATGGAATTTGAAGGTGTTAATTTGATACCTAACCTTCCTAGACAGTTGTTTCCAGAAGGTAGTACTGGGTCTATGGCTAGCCTGTGTCTGGTTGGGACTGACAGGAGTCCAGCAACATCTGGCTAGCCAAAGCTTCCCTATCCCTGATTTATGATACCTATTTTGTCTCCTAAGCTGCTTTAAATTCTGTATAAAACTGGTGGGAGAAATTGTCCAGGGATTTGAAGTGCAATATCTTTGGTATCTGGATCACACACACACACGTCTGTCTGTCTGTCTGTCTGTCTGTCTGTCTGTCTGTCTGTCTCTGTCTGTCTGTCTGTCTGTCTGTCTGTCTGTCTGTCTGTCTGTCTCTGTGTTTTTCTTTGCCTCCATCTCTCCTTGCAGCCTAGGAAGAGATCTTGGGGCTGGGTGTGGGCAAAGAAATTGAATCTTAATCCAGACAAGCCAGAGGGCCACCTGTTCTGTAGAACTCATGACCAGGGACAAGGATCCATTCTATGTTGGATGAGACTATACTTCCCCTGAAGCCACAGGTTCATAGTCTGTGGGTGTTTCTGACCTTAACCCTGGATGCCCTAAGGACAAGTGTTCTCAAAGGTGTCTTTGCCCAACTTGGGCTAGAGTACCAGTTTCATCTGTTTCTTCAAGTCTCAGTTCTGCCCATGTTAACACGCGCCTTAATATCATGTCTGGAGTATGTAGTCTGCTCTATGCAGAAATTTAATTCATCAGTAACATAGCATAGAGGTTGTTAATTAAAGCTGCCTATTGGGAGCATGTAACTCCCCTTTTAAAGCAATTACACTGGCTGTCCATTTGTTTGAGACCAGTTCTCATGACCTTTTAAGGCCTTTGACAGTTTGGGACCAAGATATCAGAAGGACTGTCTTCTCTTGTTCAAAGCTGCCTGATCACAAAGGTAAACTCTGGAAGCTCTCTTGTCTGTTCCATCTCATCTATTATATTACTCCCAGACAAAGGAGAGAGCATTGCATTTGTGGTACTCATGTCTAGGTTGTGGAAATCCCTCCCCAAAAAGGTTGATTCCAGCTTCCCCTTTTGGCTTTCCACTGGCGAACACCTTCCAGTTTAGGAATGCCAATGGCGTTAAACAGAAAGTCAATTTATGTTTTTGGTGACTTGTTTCATTGTTAGCATTTCCTGTTGATGTTTTTTATTTCATTTTAATTGTCTATTGTTGTTATTTTTGTATCTTATGGTTATTGTTAGCTGTCTTGAACAATCAATAAAGATGACACTTAAAATTGTCAAATAAAATTTATTAACCAAATAATAGACATTTTGTACATATAAATTATTATTTTTATTATTATTTATTAAATTTGTGTACTGCCCTTCAATCGTAGATCTCAGGGCACTTCATAGCATAAAAATACAAGATCAAAATACATAATAAAAACAAGAACAAACCAAACTAAGAACGCTCCCCTTGCCCCTACCCGCTCCCACAATAAATAAGTGTTACATATTGCTTTCTGTTTTAGCTTCAGGTATCATCACTGATAACAACACCACAAATGTCAACCTCTGTACTTCCATTTCTAGAATCTCTTTCGGTAGCTGGATCAAGTGGTAAATATTTTCTTCATTTTGTTTTTGGTTAATGTATGTTCAGAAAATGTTTATGATATCCTAATATTTATTATCTACATATTTAAATTTTCAGGCAGTTTCTTTTCTAGGACCTAAACCAGACAAACAGATATGGTGCAATTTGGTGTGTGGGTGTGAAGAATTAGAGTAAAAATCTCACCAAAGTTGAACTTTTGAACCAGAGGAGTGTAGCTCAGAAGTGGTTATAAAAAAGAAAAAAAATCAAGCTGTGGAGTCATCCCACTGGAAGGATCCATCAGTTATCAGCACCTGCTCAAAGAAGTTGCCTCTGCCCTATTTTCAAGAATCCCTTCTCTCTTTGCCTCCTGTGCCATAATAGCTGATCCCATTCAACAAGATCCTCCAACGATTGGGAGAAGTTTTTCAGGGACAGGAGTTGACATGAGAAGGGGAATGTGGGGAAGCCGGTCACTGCCAGCCCCATGATTTTAATCCATATTCTATAGTTCATTTTCTATTGTATATTTAAAAGATCTTTAAAAAATAGATAAGCGGTTGCATTCATTCAAAATTAGTTGTACTTAAATTCAGTTAAGTCAAATGTGAGACAGGCGCCATCTCTGTTGCCTTTTCAGCAACCACTGAAGACCTTTTAATCAACAAGGCTTTAAAGTAGAATTCTTTCCCAGTAAGCATCTGTATTGCAGTTGTTTAGTTGCTGTGCCTTTTATCTGATCTGTGATCCTTTACAGTTTTTTTTTCAATCCTCTTTTTATCCTGTAAGAATATGCTGGTGAATATGCTTGTGTATGTTGATGCAGAACCTGTCCTGCAAGGAGTTAAAGATATCTGTCCACTTATAGTAGATGTTACCTTAGCGCTGTTCAATTTGCTAGAAATGCCAGAAGAATCCATCTCTTTATTATGCCAGACTCAGAACCTATGGGCTACTGTAGTCGTAGTTCCATGGCATCCATGTCTGACAGGATCAGCAACATCTAGGATGTGGTCCTAGCTATTCTTTCTCTAAGAACAGTAGGCCTCATGACCTTTACTCAATGGCTTCCTATGATAGCTTTCTGTACGGTCCATTCCGTGGACATACACACACACAACATTTAGGATGGCTTCTCTTCCTAAGCCAGAAGAAGATCAGAGCCAAGCACCACAATCCATTACCCCTCTCTGCCCTCCTGAAACAAACTCTCATCCGGTGGCTGGACGCTGATCATCTCACATAGAACATTCCACTAAAAGGGCCTCAGAGAGCAGTAATCACTACTGATACAAGGCTTCATGGCTGGAAAGCTCATTATCTGCATCTTACAGCTCAGAAACAGTTGAGCCACTTAGAAAGGGAACACAGCTTAAAACGGCTGGAGCTCAGGGTGGTGCACTTAGCTCTCAGACACTTTAAAAACAGGCTTAAACAGATGCTCATCCCGGTCGTAATGGATAGTGTCCCCACTAGGGTAGTTCTCATCTGACAGGGAAGCGCATAGGAGAACATGGCCTCCTTGATGGTGCAGCTGATCAGCAAGGAGGCTCGGAGAATGGAACATTGGTCATTTATTGCAAATATTCATTTATTTGGCAGCCAAATGAGCCTGTCACACTGCACCCTACATGTGTGCTGCTCAGTCTTCATTTCTCACTGATTGGGCCTTGCCCTTTTCACACAATGGAGGATTCCTATTTCTTTCATTTCTGTCGTGGGTGCCTTGGCTCCTGGTTCAAAAAGTGTTCAAGGGATTTTGCATGAACAGAAACTGTGGACACAGTTGAAATGTTGAAAAATATTAAAATTAATCTACAAGTTTCCTGCCTGGGCTATTAGGAGATGATGTAACCCACAGTGACTGACTCACATTATCTGCTAGAGAAGACCCCTTCCTTATTAGCAACCAGTGCTCCGTTTGCAGTTGTGAATAATAGCATGTGAGTTTACAAGCAAGTTTACAAGCTGCTGCTGCTGCTCTTGCCTGCAAGTAGATACCCCAATTTATTATTGATGTGCTAACTGGACAGATCTCCTATGAAGGGACTTAATTGGAGTGTTTAATAATAATAATAATAATAATAATAATAATAATAATAATAATAATACCCCGCCCATCTGGCTGGGTTTCCCCAGCCACTCTGGGCGGCTTCCAGCAAAATATTTAAATATAATGGTCTGTTAAACATTAAAAGCTTCCCTAAACAGGGAAGAAGGCAGCCTTCAGATGTCTTCTAAAAGTCTGGTAGTTGTTTTTCTCTTTGACATCTGGTGGGAGGGCGTTCCACAGGGCGGGTGCCACTACCAAGAAGGCCCTCTGCCTGGTTCCCTGCAGCTTGGCTTCTCACAGCGAGGGAACTGCCAAAAGGCCCTCAGCCCTGGACCTCATTACTAATTCGTAAATTAGTGACTTCAGCAGCAAAATCTGGGAACTGTTATAGTGGAGATACTTTCTGTGATGAGGTCTTGATTGCATCAGCTGTTCCTGGTATGCCAGTGTTTCTCAAACTTCTCCAGCTGTTGTTGGACTGAAACTCCTATAATCCATGATCACTGGTCCTGCTAGCTAGGGATGATGGGAGTTGTAGTCCAACAACAGCTGGGGATCCAAGTTTATAGTTTATAAAGGCAATTATAGTTATGTAATTATTGGATTATGTTAAATATATTTATGGCTTAAGTGTAAGCATTTCATGATAACCATTTAAACTATTATCATTATTAGAATCTGAAGAAGAATTTTTTGATGCCCCAAGCAGTCCTATAGAAGACTGGCCATTTTTTGAAGCTTCTTTGGGGTCCTCAAGTAGGCCTGGCAGCTTAAAGAAAAAGGCAGTGAGACGGGAATCGTTGAAGAATATGATTGATTTCCAACTAAGATTTGAAATACCTGAGGTAATATACTATTTTACCTTACCTTATGTCTCTTCGTGACTGATCCTAACATACTGCTGTGTGTTTTTCCTTAAGTATGTTGCGTTCTTTATCGTTAGCATTTTTGCTTCACTTTTCAACAATAATCTAGCTGTTTCTGAGTTTTTTATTATTAGTTATCTCAGTTATGTCAATGAATAGAATGTAGATATTTCAATTAATTTTAACATAGTATTTAAAAAACCCTAGAATTTGAATCCAGAGTGTGTGGAAAAAGAAGCCAATGGTGCAACAGGACTTTCCCCCCTCCTTCTTAACTCTACATTCCCCTGTCCCACACCCCAAAAAGCCTCTCATTAGGAGCAATGACCCTCATAAATGGCTAGAGATGTGTTGCAGGTCACTGGAGTAGGAAAGGGAAGTCTGTAGGAAAGGGAAATCAGAGGAAGTTTGCACGAGTAGACACTTAAAGGGAGGCTGTTTGGCAAGTACAGTTAGCTGTATCCTTCAATGTGGGGTTCCGCAGGGCTCGATCCTATCCACCACGTTTAACATCTACATGAAACCGCTGGGTGGGGTTATCCGGAGGTTCAAAGAACATTGTCAGCAGTATGCTGATGACACTCAGCTCTATTTCTCCTTTACATCTGTAGGTGAGGCCGTGGAAGTGCTGGACCAGTGTCTTGCCTCAGTAATGGACTGGATAAGAGCCAACAAACTGAAGCTCAATCCAGATAGGACTGAGGCACTGTTAGTGGGTGGTTCCCTAGACCAGATGGGCGGGAGTTCGCCTGCTCTTCACTTCCTCTGAAGGAGCAAATTTGTAGCTTGGGGGTATTTCTGGATACTTTGCTGTCACTCAAGGCTTAGGGGACCTCAGTGGCCCGGAGTGCCTTCCATTAGCTTTGGCTGGTAACCCAGCTATGCCCCTATCTGGACAGGGGTAGCCTAACTACTGTTGTCTAGGCTTTGGTAACCTCAAGGTTAGATCACTTCAGTGTGTTATACGTAGGGCTGCCTCTGAAGACAGTTGGGAAACTTGAGCTGGTGCCGAATTCAGTGGCCAGGTTGCTCACGGTTGCAAGACGGTTTGAGCATATTACACCCATCCTGGTCCGACTGCACTGGCTACCAATTAGTTTCTGGGCCCTATTCAAAGTTCTGGTTTTGACCTATAAAGCCTTAAACGACTCATAAGTGCAATACCTCAAGGACCACCTTGTTCCATATGAACCTACCTGGACCCTGAGATCAACTTCTGGGGCCCTTCTTTGGGTGCCTCCTTCATGAGAGGCCCAGAGGGTGGCAACATGAGAACAGGCCATTTCTGCTGTGGCTCCCCATCTGTGGAATGCTCTTCCAAGGAAGTTTCGCCTGGAGCCTTCATTATACACCTTAGATGCCAGGAAAAATTGTTCCTTTTTAACCAGGCCTTTGGTTGATCTGATTTACATCCTATGCCTTTTTAAAATGTGTTGCAGGGGGTTATTGGGTTGTTGTTTTTATTTTGATTATGTACTTTGTGGTTTAATATTCTGATTTTATCCTGTGAACCACCCTGAGACCTGTGGGTATTGGGTAGGATATAAATTCAATTAACAACAACAACAACAACAACAACAACAACAACAACAACAACAACTGATAACATGTTAAATGCTGGTAACTAATCCTTCTGTCTATGTATAGCTAAAAACCTCTCACCTTAACTGGATTATCAGTATGTATATGGGGTAGAATCCAACCAAGTCATCGCTTCTACATAAAGATTAGCTCCTGTGCACCCCCTAAATCTGCTCTGGGAGTTCCCCAACCCTCTGGAGCAGATTTGGGGGTGTTGTGGGATATTTGTGGGGGAAGGAGGGGAGATGTTTTGTTGTATAAATTGTTATGCTGGTGGAATGAGTTAGTTGGATACCACCCATTTCTTCCTCAATATTGGTAGTGTTACAATAATGGATATCTTCATAAAACTTTTCCCCTAAGTAGTTGGAAATGTACATGATCCATAACAGTTACTGATAATAAATCCTATCTCATTACTGCAGTCATCTATCTACCTATCTGCTTTGGAGTTCTCTTGACTGGACATGTAGGGGATTGCATTGTTTTGTAGTAATTGCCTGTAAATTTAAATTTTGTTCATAAAATATGAACATTGAAGAAATAAATACATTTGGAGGCAGGGCCCTTCATGACCAAATAGTATGCAGTGGCATTGAGAATGAAAAAGAACCCAACAGCTTTTCTTTATATTTCTCACTGGATGCAATTGACAACTTTTAATGGAATAATGGAATAAAAGATGCCTAGGATGATGTTCCAAATCAGTTTTGTAGGAATGTGTAAACCAAGGAGGATTCTTGAAACTGTCTTCTACACCATATTCTAAAAAGCTTTTAAAGCTCTGCTTAGGTTTCTTCTCTTTATAAGCAGCTGCCCACCCCCAGAATGTCTGTTGGTTTGGTTGACTTAGCCACATATTTTGTTTATACATAGGTGTTCCTTCAAGTGTCTCGTTTTACTGAAGGTATTGAAAAGCCAATTCTTCGTTTGGAGATTTATAGTTTAGGCACGGAGCTTAAGCTAAGAACATATGATATGGCAGCCACTGCTTTTCTTAAAGAGATTTGCTTAATGTGTCCAGAATACATGGGTAAGTATTTACCTCTGTGTTAAAATAATTATTAATTATTTGTGGTTGCTATTTAGGTTTCTGCTGGAAAGAGTTGTTGGGAAAATCAGTGTAAGGCATAGGGGGATTGGCAGACAACTCACAGCAAAGGCTTGCTCTTGAATATAGTCCTCCTTATCATTAGTTTATTTCTATGCCAGTTTTCGATATTAAAGCACACTGGCGCAGCTCACACCAGCGCCAGAAAAAAATGTGTAAGTTTCTGTTGTGAGCAGAATAGCATAAATAGCACCAGGTTCAGAACCACATCTAGACTGTGCAACCGTGCTTTCAGGAGTCAGATCTAGCCTTGATTTTGATTGGCAGCTTTCCAAGCCACATTACTTCTGTCATATGCAAATTGAGCCTTAGCTTGAGCCTCATTCATTCCAGTGTCTCCTTCCCTCAGTATCTGTTCAGGGTTCCGACTGTCTCCCTGGAGTTACTAGGTGGTGGCAAAGAGAGATAGAGCTGTGCTATCATCTGCAAATTGATAACTCTTCAAGCCCAATCTCCTGATGAGTTATTTCAGTGCTCAAGGGATGGAATAGAACTACAGTGGTACCTTGGTTCTCAAACTTAATCTGTTCCGGAAGTCTGTTCCAAAACCAAAGCATTCCAAAACCAAGGCACACTTTCCCATAGAAAGTAATGCAAAATGGATTAATCTGTTCCAGACTTTTAAAAACAACCCCTAAAACATAAATTCAACATGAATTTTACTATCTAACGAGACCATTTATCCATAAAATGAAAGCAATAAACCAGGCATGTCCAACTTCAAATAGGCTGCAATCTACCCAGTATCAAATACTGGCAGTGATCTACCCATTGTCATTGGAGGGACGAGGAGCACGCGCAGGGTGTGTGTATGGAAGGAGGTGGCTAAGTGGACACGGGAGGTGGGAGGTTAAGTGGCGGGAAGGAAAGGGAGGCAAAAGTAGTCTCTCCCCACTAAAGCAGCTCGCTCCCCCTCCAATCCAGCCCTTTCTTTCTCCCCCCCCAAGCAGTCCCCCCCCCAATCCACCCCTTTCCCTCCCCCCCCAAGCAGCTCTCCTCCCCGCAAGCCAGCCTTTCTGGATCCCTCCCCCCCAGCACCCCTTTTTTTAGTTTAGCTTCTGAAACTAATTATAGAAATGATCTTATAATCTAATGATGATTAAATCATATATTGAGATCCTGTTCTGTCACTATTTATTGATCTGGCAACATAACTTTGAAAATACAATAAGTAACTCCAGTGAGTATGTCATTTTGGCTATACTGTTCTTTGTTTTTTTAGATGATAAAAATAAGCCAGTTTACCTCATTTCAACACTGGATAATTTAATTGATGATCTTCTAGCCATTGAATATGTAAAGGTAAGAGTGCTGAAGGGAAGATACAATTTTTTTCTTCACCATAATACTGATGTGTTTTAAATACTATTTAAATTGACAAATAATCTTAATTATCTAAAAACCTAGATACCTGATCCTGTTTGCTGTTTTAGCAAATGAACATTAGTTTAGGCACTCCATCTCAGAAAGGATGCTGTAGAGTGGAAAATGTACAAAAAAGGACAGCTGGGGGGGGGGAGAGAATGACTCTGGGGAGGATACCATTGATGTGTATATACTTTCTTCTCTCCATTTACACTAGAACTCGAGGTCATTTAGTGAAATGTATTTATATAAATTACTTTCATCCCACTCTTCGGCAAAGCAGGGTGGGGAGGCTCCCAGGGTAGCTTCCAGATACCAGTAATAAGACAGGACAGACAGAAGAGAGTATCATTTCACCTAAGACATTAATTTATGCATAATCATGTCACAAGATGTGGTTCTAGATAGATTTAAAGTGAGATTAAGTAAATTTATGAAGAATGGCTAAATGGAGCTTCCATGTTCATTAGCCATGTGCCATTTTTCTTGCCTTTTGTTTTTGCTGTGGACTTCCCAGTGTCCATGGTTGAAGACAGAATGCTGGATTAGATGGGCCTTTGATCAAGTCTAGCAGAACACTAAGTTAGTATGTTAGTATCAGAACAAATACTGAGGAGCAGATGTAACAGCATTATCTATATTTCTGGATAGTGCTGGGTTGTATGGTATATAGTGTTTTCTCATTTTAACTGTCTTTATTTACCTTCTGAGAACAGGCAGATATTAATTGCCCAGATCTGAAAACTACTTATAAGAATGTGATACAGCTCATAAAGGTAATAATGATGGCTTATTTTTGTAATTTTTGCTATGTCCAGGAAAGTGCATTCAAAACATATTCTTACTAAGATTACTTTGTTGTTAGGTTACTTTTTCTTCTGTAGATATCCATTTACACACAGAAGCACTTATGAGTACCATGAATTTCCTAAATAATCTTCTTCCGAAACAAGAGACAAGTACAGTAGAGATCGTCCAGGAAAAAGAAGAAAAGAAGGAAGTTCTTAAGAAACTTAGTAAGGTCTTTCAGTCTCAAACTCTTGTATTGCTAACTTTCTTCCAGCCTCATTTCACATCCTAGGCTTTTAAAAAGTGCATGCAGGAAAGTGTTTCAGGCTGGATGACAGCAAATGAAAATTGTGGGTCATGTTCATTTGCCCAAACCCTAATCTAGAAAATAATTCTCAAGTTTCTGTATAGAGTCGGGGTGGAAGAGGAATGTGCTTTAAACATGGTACTTCAGAATCAATAAAGTGCACATGGCAATCAGTAAAGTGCACATCAGTTACTCTGATAGTGTAAGCATTACTGAAGTGTATTGCCTACACCTCAGGAGAACTTTGTTCCTTCTTATTTCCATGTGCTATTTGAAGGAAGTTTAGTTTGAAGAAATCTCTCATGTACAGATAGAAAGTTGCATTTTGCCAAATCTACAGTCCTTAACTAAAACTGTTGGATGGCACCTCGTACGCCTCCTTCTGGCAGCTCTGGCAGCTAAGCTTGTGACAAGCGTATTGCTCTCCTTTCCTTTGTATCACATCAGCAAAGCTGAGGGGGGTTGGTCGTCATCTGGGCAGCCAGGACCTCCATACACACTGCCCAGGCTTGCACCCCTGGAGGTGCACTCCATTGTCTCTCTAGACAGATGGATGCCAACAGCACTGTCTTACTCAGCTTTGGAATCCTAGTATGTACTGAGGATTAGAGAAAACCTATGAAGTGACAGCCTGTTCTCTGCTTATGTAGCCTTGCCTGTGTCAAGTCATGCCCCAAGGAAAGAGGCATAAATACATTATTTCTTGGTAATATTTAGTCATTTCTGTTAACTTGAAAGATACTGCTTTAACTCTAATGGCATGTTGCACAAAAAAAAAAATAAACCAATCTGTAGAGCTACTACTTTTATAGTTTGCATTCCTCTCTGTATTTGTGCACTCTGTGTTTTTGTACAACTGTGATCCTCATTGGAATTCAGATCTCTAATTCCAAATATAACATTTTTTGCTTTTAACTTTCCCATAGCTTCAAAAAAGTCAAAGTATGAAGATGTTTGTGATCTCCATGTTTGTGCAGACATGTCCTGTTTACGCATTTTTATAAGAGAACAAAAAAGCTGGATATCTGAAATCCGCATTGAAGGTACAACTAAAATGCCAATTGCAATATTTAAAGGTTACTAGAACCCAGAGGAAGTACCTTGAAGATTGTGCCATATTAGATTTGTTAATTAATACTGTTAAATTTAGGTCTTGATAGTGAGGTGAAGATGAAGAAAGAAACAACTGAAGTATCAGCAAACTTAAAGAATATTGTTATTTTGGATTGTGATGAGGCAGCACTGCATAAAAAGGTATGTGTGTTCATTTAAAGGGCATGCTAGGCTGTGTACAGAAAGCAGTGTACTTGCAATATAAATATTAGGCTTCAGCCTGGTTTAATTGATTATGACTTTAGTTATCTCTTGCTTTTCCTCATGCTTGGTGTGGTTTCTGGGTATATGTTTTATACCAAAGAGTAGGGACAAAAAAGTCTGTTAACTTAAACTGAAGCCCTTCAGCGAAGGACTTACTTTGTGACTGCCACACATATATTGTATTGAGTAGTGTGCAGTAGAGAAAAGACATAGGTTGGATTATGTAATGGACACACATCATTCTTGCCAACCTTTTCTGCTATGCTCCCCAATTATCTGCTCCTGGAGGGTTGGTGAGAGGTGTCATAGGTGACTGCAGGGAAAGGGAACTGGCAGATGTTGTCTCTTCCACCAACACTTCCAATGAAGGACACCTGTGCTTTATCCAAGCCCCTTGTGTGAACAGAAAGACTTCCATAAATGTAAGAACACCTTTGGATTTGCGCACACCTTGTAAATATTATACTCTTAACATTGAACACTTTTTCTGTTCCAAGGCTCTGTATATTACAGGCAAAGAGGTCTTCAGTTTCAAAATGGTGACGTACATGTATGCTGCAGGTGGCATTTCGTATACTGATATGGAAGCTGTTGACAGCCAGGTTTACTTAACTGTTGGATGCATTCAGATTGTTTTTGTCAACAAATTTGTCTCTGCTATTTTGGTAAGCTTTCTTTTTGTTTTAGAAAATACAATAAGGTGAAGAGATTGTTTTACTTAACTTACAGTGGGAGCAATGGTGTAGTGGAAGAGTAGTGCACCTCTGGGACTTATTTTCAAAGTAGGTGCAATGATGCCATTAGTTGGAGTGGTAGAGTGACTGACTCTCTTGCTCTGGCAAAGAGTGACTGACTCTCTAGAAACTTTTGTTTCTAGATTATTGGCATAAATGAAGTGAGGGAATGGGTCCAGTTTCCTAATCTATGACTGTCAGCTGATCCTTATAAATTGGGTATTAAGCTATGTATGGCTGCTAATTGGTGTACACAAGTTTGTATAAATACGTGCATTTTTGTACTGTCATTGGGGTGTGTGGCTATGCAGAGAACATGGCTGTGTGACTGTCACAATGAGCTGTACCTTAAAATTTACCACTACACCACTGATTGGGAGATCCATTTCTGTTTCTCCTAGCCCATTTAATTGAAATTGAATATGAAACCGCAGGATCCAGGTGCTCTTGGAAATCTAAAAAAGATTTTCTAGATCCATTTCATTTGGGGTTTAGGCTTGGTTTTGGCACAGAAACTGCTTTGGTAGCCATGTATGATGACCTCTGTCAGGAGAGAGACAGGTGAAATATGTCCCTGTTAATTCTCCTCGACCTCTCACTGGCTCTCAATATCCTCAACCATGGTACCCTTCTGGAGGATCTGTCCGACTTAGGGGTGGTTGGCACCACTTTGCGGTGGTTCCAATCCTACTTGGCCTTGTTGTTTCCAGAGCATGATGCTTGGGAAGTGCTCTTCAACTCCATGGAATCTTCAGTGTTGAATTCCTCAGGGTTTGATTTTAACCCCATTGCTGTTTAACATTTACATGGAACCACTGACTGGGGTTATATGGAGTTTCAGGGTTCGCTGATGGCACACAGTGCTGCTTCTTTACATTTACAGATGTGGCATTGGATGTGCTGGACAGATGTGGCATTGGATGTGTCTTGCCTCAGTTATGGCCTGGATGAGAGCCTACAAAATGAAGCTTAATCCAAATGAGACTGAGGCACTGCTAGGGGGTGGTTCTGTATGCCAGATGCATAGGAGGTTGCCTGCTCTTGATGGGGTTACACTCCCTCTGAAGGAGCAGGTACATAGCTTGGGGGTATTTCTAGATCCTGCTTGAGGCTCAGTTGGCCTCAGTGGCCCGGAGTGCCTTCCATCAGCTTTGCTGGTGACCCAGCTGTGCCCCTATCTGGACAGGGATAGTCTAACTTCTGTCATGTATGCTCTGGTAAACTCTAGGTTAGATTAGTCCATGGGTAGGCAAATTAAGGCCCAGGGGCCGGATCTGGCCCAATCGCCTTCTAAATCCGGCCCGCGGATAGTCCGGGAATCAGCGTGTTTTTATTTGAGTAGAATGTGCCCTTTTATTTAAAATGCATCTCTGGGTTATTTGTGGGGCATAGGAATTCGTTCTCCACCCCCCTTTCAAAATATAGTCCGGCCCCCCACAAGGTCTGAGGGACAGTGGACTGGCCCACTGCTGAAAAAGTTTGCTGACCCCTGTTAGTCCAACACATTATATGTAGGACTGCCTTTGAAGACAGTTCAGAAACTGGTGCAGAATTTGACTGCCAAGTTGTTCAGCAGGCCAAGATGGTTTGAGCATATTACACTGATCCTGGTCTGATTGCACTGGCTGCCAAAGAAATAGATCCGAACGCAGTTCAAAGTGCTGGTTTTGACCTATAAAATGTTTTGGCTTGGCACCTAAAGATATGTAATGAAGGCACCAGGCAAAAGCGTTTCTCTATAACTAGGCCTTTAGCTGATCAACATTCTAAAGCCTTTAAAATGTCCTTGTTGGAGGGGCGTTATTGGTCTATTTTTGTGTCTGTTTTATTCTGTATTATGTGTTTTCATTTTGTTTTTGTTGTGAACTGCCTTATGATCTTCGGATGAAGAGCACTATAAAAAGTTAATAATAAAATAAATAATATTCAATAACTTATGTTGTATCCCAGTACTAGTTAAGGAATTATTCAAACTAGAGTTGGATTTTCAAATTTACGCTTGATGTTTATATTTATTTTAGCCACATTGATGTCTAGCAAAACCTTGGGGATTAAAATTAAATATGTCAATATCAGTGAAAATATGCTTTCCTAGTTGTTGTGCAATGCTTAGATAATTCTTTGTTTAAAAAGAGGTATAATTTTGTTATAACTTAATCCAAATGGGTCTATGGTGATAGAAAACTAAAATTGGAAGTCAGCCTCTGAGACAAACATTATATTTCAATACCTTGTATAATGTTGCCACATGGTTATACCTTTTTTCCTTTTTATGTTTTGTTAATTTGTCTGTGTACCAAGGAACTATATAATGCATTTTATTTTTTCTCTCCTTCTCTAAACATGTTTATTGCTCAACTGTGTGGAAAGACAACACAGATAATTTGTAATGCATAATGAGCAAACTGATACATAAGTGATGTATTCTTGTGACTGTTATCCTCATCTGTTGCTGATTTCCTGTCCCCTTTCTAGGCTTTTGTAAACAATTTTCAGACAGCAAAGGAAGCAATTACTGAAGCCACTGTCCAAGCTGCTGAGAAAGCAGCTACTGGTGTAAAGGAATTGGCTCAACAAAGTTCCAGAATGGCGCTGGACATTAATATTAAAGCACCCGTTGTCATAATCCCACAGTCGGCAATATCTACTGATGTTATAGTTGCTGATTTTGGGTTGATCACCATAAAGAATGAATTCCTTCTCATTAAAACGTCACTACGATATAGTGTCCCACCTATTCTTGATTGTATACATGTGAAACTGAGTGACCTAAAGTTGTACAGGTAATATATAAAGATGATTTTCTAATGAATTCTTCTAAATTAGGTTCAAAAGTAACAAAACTGAAGAAAATGTACTAAGTAAACACTATGTTCTACTTACAAACCAAAGTTTTAATTTTGCTAACTAATGTTCTTAAAGAGAGAAGATTCTTCCATTAGATGGAACTACTGAGGTCATCTGGAGGTTTAGGATGAGGTGTCATCAGTGTGCAGTGACACTGAACCTCTTTTCCTTTTTATCTAATTTATATGAGGCAGCAGTACTAAATTAGTGCTTGGATGTGGTGTAGTTGACTGGATGGGGACCAATAAACTCAGTTTCAATGCAGATACTGTGAAGGTACTGTTAGTAGTGAAAGTAAACCAAAGTGCACTACCAAGTGTGTAAGTTGCATTACTGAGAAAAGTGTGAAACCTTTGTTTCATTCATACACTGAAAAGAGAAGCACCAGGGTGCTAGATTTAATCTACAGTGATGTGTGTCGTCCACTCCAGTGACATAGCATGCGGGGTGAGGCTAGGGGGCTGTGGCCCCAGGCTTTTTTTGAGGGGGTGCAGTGAAGCACCCCCACAACAGGCTCCCTCATCAAGGCAGGAGCTGTGGGGAGGGAAGTTCCACCTTGGCATTCGAGGCCTGGATCCAGCTTCCTTGCACGGTGGCCCAGCACTGCCAGCTGGCTGCAGCTCCACTCCTAAGTCAGGCCTAACTCAGGGGCGGAAGTGGAGGAGAGGCAGCGGCAGCAGCACCCCTCTCTTCCACCGGGCTCTGGCATGCAAGTGCACCTCCCACGCTACGTTCTAAGGTTGGGATTAGATAGTCCAACCCCAGCCATGCAGGGCTGCAAGGCCGCCATGTGTACGCCCAGATGGGTGACAGGAGCGGGAGGCCCCATTAGCTAAAGTGGTGCTTCTGGTTAAGAACAGTTCCAGGTTAAGAACGGACCTCCGGAATGAATTAAGTACGTAACCAGAGGTACCACTGTACTATGTATACATCTAGGCTATGTAGGTTAGATTGCTGCAATGTGCTTTATAAAAAGTTACCCTTGAAGACTGCTTGGAAACTTAAGCCAGGTTGCTGATTGGAATTCTACCCTTTTAACTCCAGTTTTGGCAAAATCACTGGTTTTCAGTTCATTTCTGAGTCCAATTTAAAGTGCTGGTTTTGACCTGTAAATCTTAATATGGCTTAAGAGCTTGATACTCAATGGAACATCTCTCTGGACATAAACCTACCCAGATTTTAGGTTCACTATCTGAGACACTTTTCTGGGTACCCCTTGACAGAACTTTGGAGGGTAGATACATGGGAGAGAGCCTTTTTTGTTGTGGCCTTTAGTCTATGGCATGCTCTCCTCAGTGACACTCACTTCGTGTAATGTCAGTGTGTTTTGAGTGCCATCTGATGACTCAGAGCAGATAGAAGGGAGAAGATTAGATAATGAAGTGGGAAAGAATGGCAAATGGGACTTCTTTATTCTTTTCTTTTAATTTTTTTAAAATGAAGCTGGAATGGCAAAACAATCCAATAACACTTTCACTGATAATAACAATTAGTGAGATAAAATGCTGAGGGGAAAACTGACGGAAAACACAGAAGATTAAAAGTTACAGAAGCCTCAAAGAATAAAGCAAGCAAACACAGGCAAAGGCTGTTACCACACCAACATTTGTTAAACAAACACATATACAGTTATGTAAGGTAAAGGTAAAGGACCCCTGGACAGTTAAGTCCAGTCAAAGGAGACTATGGGGTGCAGTGCTCATCTTACTTCAGGCCAAGGGAGCCAGCGTTTGTCCACAGACAGATTTCAAGGTCATGTGGCCAGCATGACTAAACCGCTCCCTGTGCATCAGAACACTGTGACGAGTGCCAGAGTGCACGGAAATGCTGTTTATCTTCCTGTCGCAGTGGTACCTATTTATCTGCTTGCACTGGTGTGCTTTTAAACCGCTAAGTTGGTAGAAACGGGGACAGAACAACGGGAGCTCACCCCGCTGTGCGGATACGAACCGCCGACCTTCTGATCGGCGAGCCCAAGAGACTCAGTGGTTTAGACCACAGCACCACCTGCATCCCCTTTACCTTTACCACAGCTATGTACAAGCCCCAGAAGACAAGAAAAAGGCACCCTCTAAGGTCCACTCCAAGCAAAGACAGGAACAGAAGGAAATTGTAGTCAGTGAGGACAAAACAGCTTCAGATTTAACAGATCAGGTTCAGTATTAGAATAATAATCTAAAACAGCAGTCAAAACAAAAAAAAAATCCTTCCAGTAGCACCTTAAAGATGGTGAGGTTGATGGACTTCCATTTCATGCGGCTCAATGTGGTGCCTTCCATAGTTCCAGTTACAGATAGGTAGCCGTGTTGGTCTGCCATAGTCAAAACAAAAAAGGAAGGAATTTTTTTTGTTTTGACTATGGCAGACCAACACGGCTACCTATCTGTAACTAAAACAGCAGGTTGTTTATCTGATAATTGGCAGGCACTAAAGCAGGGGTAGGCAACCTAAGGCCTGGGGGCAGGATCCGTCCCAATTACCTTCTAAATCTGGCCCATGGATGGTCTGGGAATCAGAGTGTTTTTACATGAGTAGAATGTGTTTTTTATTTAAAATGCATATCTGGGTTAGTTGTGGGGCATTGGAAATTGTTCATTTTTCCCCTTCAAAATATAGTCCGACCCCCACAAGGTCTGAGGGACAATAGACCGGCCTACGGCTGAAAAAGGTTGCTGACCCCTGCACTAAAGTAACATAATCACAAGCACTTGGCAAACCTTCCTGCAGAAAGCTTTCCACAGCTGGGTGACAACTGAGATGGTCCTTTCTTCAGTAACTCCACCTACTGCTTACAGATAGGTAGCCGTGTTGGTCTGCCATAGTCAAAACAAAAAAAATTCCTTCCAGTAGCACCTTAAAGACCAACTAAGGTATCTGAAGAAGTGTGCATGCACACGAAAGCTCATACCAAGAACTAACTTAGTTGGTCTTTAAGGTGCTACTGGAAGGAATTTTTTTTGTTTCCACCTACTGCATTTTGGATGGTGGGATAACCTGGAGGAGGCCTTTGATGAAGATCTTAGTTCAAAGCTGTGATGGGCTCTCAGTGTCAAAAGAACTTCAGACAGGGCCTGGGAAACTATTATTAGTACCTAACAAAAATAGGAGGTGACCCTACCAGCCTTGCTAGCCAAAGGGAAATAGTATGGTTGGTATCTACCTGAAGGGTAACTTTCCTTTGACTTAGCAGGGCTGGTAGGGTTGCACCATAATTTAGTTGACTCTGGAATGAAACCTGTCCAGATAGGGCTGTAGCGTGGCCTCCAGTGGAAGCTGGAGTACTCCACATCATGAGGCAGTCTGCCTCAGATGACAGTAATTTATTCAGGAAAACTTCAAAGTGGTACCTCAAAGTGCACCTGATGCTTCAAAGAACAGGCTTAACTCATCCACTTAGAGGTACTACTCTTTAAATACTATCTCAATTTTGTCTTTACTGAAGCCTATACAGTGGTACCTTGGGTTACATACGTTTCAGATTACATAGGCTTCAGGTTACAGACTCTGCTAACCCAGAAATATTACCTCGGGTTAAGAACTTTGCTTCAGGATGAGAATTGAAATCGTGCTCCGGCGGTGCAGTGGCATCGGGAGGCCCCATTAGCTAAAGTGGTGCTTCAGGTTAAGAACAGTTTCAGGTTAAGTATGGACCTCTGGAACGAATTAAGTACTTAACCTGAGGTACCACTGTATACTGTTTATAAAATAATATATACTCCATGAAGCAAGTACATAAGTTAATAATAATAAATAATAAGAATAAAATAAAATAATAAGAATTAATAAAAACTTCAGTTTATTACAAGAACCAGGCACACTGGATCAGCACGTCCATCTCACTTGCAGAAGATTAAAAGGAGAAATAGATCAGTGCATAATCAAGATGCTAATGGCAGCACACTACAAAGCTCCAGATGTCTCCATTCAGTGGTTTCATGTACTTGTAGATTTAGTACTGAAAACCACTCTGTGTTTCTGTTTGAAAGATGGGATAGAATTTTCAATAATAAAACGAATCAATAAAAAATATATCCACTCCAAATGAATATCAAGCATTGTCCTACACAGAGTATATTGTTGGATGTTTACACAGGTACAAAACACTTAATGAAGTATTTCATCAAAGCTGCAATCCTGAGCCCATTTGCAGATATTGCAGTCCTAAATTTTTATATTTATATTTATATTCCACCTTTTCCCCGACAGGCACAAGGCAGTTTACAGCTAAAATGGAAACTGTTTAAGAACAGGAATAATAATAATAATTAAAAAACAAACTTGAATGCAGCCTTGTGATGCTGCTGCTGCTGCTGATTATTATTATTATTATTATACCACCCTTCATCCAAAGATCACAGGGTGGTTCACAAAATGAAAATACAAAATGAAAACACAAAATCCAAAATAAAGCAAAACAAACCAATAACCCCTTTCCCCCAGACACATTTAAATGGCCATAGAATGTCAATCAGCCAAACACCTGGTTGAAGAAAAACCTTAATTGGATTGTGACTATTTTTTCATTTTTATTTACAGATCAAGTTGTATAAGTGGTTTATTGCAAAATGAAATACAGCTGCTGCAACCATTAAATCTTGAAGTTAGTGTTGAACGCAATTTAGCCGCTCTCTGGTATCATGAAATTCCTGACATTAAAATATTTGGACGTCTCAAGCCAATGAATGTAAGTTCTTAGTTGCAAAGATATACTTGCAACTATTGTCAATATGAATAGGAATTAAATGCAGGTTTGACCCCTGTCATTTCATATATCCCAATATTTCTTGTATCTTATGATTTAGCAGCATATATATAGTTTGTGATTTGCTGCAGATGTTACTTTCTATGAATGTAAGGAGTCTCTTCCATCTGTTTATAGAACAGAACATTTAAATACAACTCAAAGGTCATCAAGATTTGTTAATTGCTTAATGAACATTGTTGTTTTGTCATCCAGGCATTTGTGGTAGGTTGAGGTGTATTGGATTGTATTTTTCTTGCTCCTGTTTTTTTGTTTTGTTTACATGGAATTCATGTTTGCTATATATGTTTTAATGTTCCCCTGGGAGCTTTGGGTGAAGGGTGGATTATAAATATAGTAAATAAACAAGGTTTCCATATATGGTACAAATTTAAACAAGCAAAAATATTAGGTCTTCCAGACCACTTCTGTATATAGTACAAAATAAATAATTAGTGCATCTTTCAGTGTTTGCTTATTCTTGGTCCCAGATTCTACAAGGAGAGATTGGAAGTGGAAAGTGTGTTTCATATTTGTATTCTTTCCTCCCTTAATCCTTTTATTGCAGGGAAAACGAGCCATAGAGATAAAATATTCAAATCAATACTCGGTTTCAGTTTTATCCATGGACAGGAAAGGGAGTACATGAGCCCAAGATCTGCTCCTGGTGCCGCTGCCCCACCCCTTCGCTTTTGAGGGCAAAGTATAGTTTGAACAGTCCAAGAAACGAGGAGAGGCAGAGCCTCAATTTCAATTCTTCTATTATTTTGAAGTTTGCTATATATTCAATAAATATTATCTCTGCACAAGCATTTGAATGTAAACATGGAATAAATTTTAATTCCCCCCCTCCAGTGCAGTAGCAATGCATGAAGTGGTGGCGGAGATGCATTTGCCAGGGCAGGATGGGGCAGGATGGTGATGTTGGAGCCCTCGGTTGGTGGCGACACGCAAGTGCACACACATACCTGGCAGCTGCAAGGTGCTGCCAGCCTAGTGGTCACTACCCTGCTCTATCCTTGCTCCTGCAAATGCAGCACTACTGATGCTTTTCTGCCCTCCTTGTCTGCAGCTGGTGCTCTTATACATGTTGTTGCTATTATTATTATTAAACTTAAGATGAATTTATAATCCTTATTACATGGAAAACCTTTTTGATTCTAGAGGACCTGTAACATTTAATACAGTTTATATATACTCAGCCTGCAATTAAGAGTAATCACCTTCTTTTCAAAGCTGATTCTGAGTCAGGATGATATAACAACTATCTTGAGAACACTGAATGAAAATATAGGGGATAGCTCTGGCCCTCCACCTCCTGTACCAGAAAAAAAAGATGTACTAAGCATCCATAGTGGAACAGCAAGTGTTTCCCAGCATTCTGGAGGTATGTGTTTTAAAGCTTAAGCTACAGTTCAATTATCTCTTTCCAATAGAAGAAGTTATTAATTTAATTTAATAGTTACATGAACTATAAATTTTTGTTTTGAGTGAATTTAAATGAATATATTACATAAAACTCACTTGCAACATTGGGTCTTGATCTACATAGTTTTACTATTTAATTCATAGACAAAATTCTGTAAATGGGTTGGTGAGCAGTATCATCTACAGTTGGTACGTCATGGAGAGTTACACCACTTTTGCTATATTTTGACAGACCCGTATTATATTTCATATATAGAAACCTGCTCATATTAATCTTGGACAGTTTCTTTTGAAATCCATTGTTTACTTCCATTTTAATGATCCAAACATTCTTTCTCACATGCTAACACACTGGGCACAGGTGTGTTTACCTCCCTCTATTGCTCAAAGGCAAGAACATACTCTCATCTCAGGAACTTCTAACTAGTCCATTCCAGGAAGCCACCTCAATTACGTTACTGAGTTATTGTGCAAAGCAGTAGCTTAGTTATTTTGCCATCATTTCTGATTTTGCTTGTGTTATTTTTCTGTTAGTTGTGTGTGTTCAGGACAGGTGATTTGTTTTGTGTGGCTTGTGCATGTTTGCCTCCTTTTGTCGGAAGGGATTCCTCCCCTTCCTGGAGTCATCACTTCAGTTTAGTCTGTGACTGTTTCCTCTTGCTAATACTTGCTGGTTGATAGCTTAATTAATTTTCCTGCTGTAATTTCTTCTGTTGATTTCCCTAGAGTAATTTCTTCTTGAAATGATTTATTTCCTGTAATTGATTTAATAAGATTGGTTTTCCATAAATGATTGAATTTAATAATTAATTCAAGCTCAGTTTTGTGCTTTGACTGAAGGTAAGGCAGATGTTGGGTTATGGTGGGCCCATGAGGCAGTGGTCTTAGTCATAAGGGCATCTTGTGCTGCTTCTACCTTTGTTTGTTCAACACTTATGCCTTGATGATGTCCTAGATCAGGAGTGAGGAACCTCCATCTTAGCGCACCAGGGATTCCAGTTCGGCTTGCACACCCACCTATCTATCAACTGACATCACTGGTGATGTCAACTGATGGGCAGGAGGACAGGGTTTAATCCTGCACTGGCTATGTGTCCTGCTCCCAGCAGAGAACAGGATTACACAGCCAAGGCATCAGGATTTAATGCCCACTAACCAGCAGATGAGTTGAAGTTAATGTGCTTTTTAAAAGCACAGTTCATATGCTTTTTGGCAAGCAGGCAAGTGGAAGCAGCAGGATGGTGGGAAGAGTCTCCCCACCCTCCCCTCCACTGCTGCTCACTTGCTTGCAGGAGAAGCAGCGCTTCCACTTGGAACCACGGAAGCGGCCTTAAAGCCCTTCTCAAAACAGCTGTTTGAAGTACCCACACCCTTATAACCATACTTCACAAAAAAAGTATGCAGATTGGTGGGCATCATCACTTGCTAACCTTTTTACTCCTATAGACCAATATGGAATTATTCCAAAATTTTCATTCTGATTCCTTGCCATGGATGCTCCTTCTCTATCAGTTCCTCTGTACATGGTTTAAGTTTTGGTTCCTCATGGCAGTGACATCTGCAAAGGAGTATGTGTGAGTTGAATGCTCTGTTTGGGGCAAAACACCTGCACACCTTTCTCAAACCTGTGTAGTGCTGAGGATGTACCTTCCTTCATCCGAAAGGTCAGTTCTTCTTTCCATCACCAAGAGCAGCTCATCCTTCCTATCTTTTGCCCTTCCTCTATCCACCAATGTCATGGAATCCTTTTAAAAATCTACATTTTCCAGACTTGTCCCTTCAGTCAAACTAAATCATTTGTGACCTTTTTACCATTGAATTACAATAAAGCAGTTGCAGCGGCTGTGGCCTTTCCCATTCACTCTCTTCTTTATTAAGTTTGTAGGGCTATTGCATGGATTAAACCTAGTATGTTTACTCACCATTATAAAATGTTTTTGTGTACATCTGATGAAGTGGCATTTGGGAAGCAAATACTGCAGAATGTTCTTCCTCTTAGATAACCCTCCCTATTGGTTCTGGTCAGCTTTGGAGCATCCCTGCTGGGTCCAGTATGCCAGGGTCTCTTGGGGTTATCTGAAGGGGGTGTCTCCAGTCTGTTATCCTAGACCCAGGGCCACATACTAGATGTGCCTAAGCTTTCTGCCATGTTCACATGTTTTGCTTGTGGGTGGGTGCTGTGTATTTCTTATTTATCTAGCTTGGCAAAACATGCTTCCAGAAATGGGCTGCTTAAAAGTTCCTTCAAGATTGAATAACCATGTGTTAAGCAGAGTGTTTCATAACTATCAGTCTGGCAAACTTATTGCTCTGGTGATGGTCATTGATGGCAAAATTGTTTTATTTACATGTTTAGTTATGTTTCTTCTCTTATTATTTACATATTTAGTTATGTTTCTTCTCTTTGAAAATGCAGTGCATTAGAGACTATAACTTTTTCTTTTTTCTTATTATGGTAATTATAATTGTGTCTTATGTTCCTAATGTTTTTAGCTGGAGTAAGAATAGTGACATCTGCGGTTGTAGAAGCACGTTCCTCAGTTAAGACTAAAATAGTACTGAAACTGGACTTCCAGATTGATTCCCTGACTCTAGTTTTGTACAGTCCAAATTCCAACCAGGTAAAGAAAACATAATTTTCTATAAAATAAACATGGTGGGTTGGACCCAGATTTTCTGCAACTGGCTAGAGATATGGGAGGAAAAAACTACACCTTCAGACCTGGAAAATAATATTTTATAGGTTTGTACTAAAATGGCAGCTAGTGCTGCCAATTGAGCAGAAATAAAATTTGGGGTTACTGGAAATACTTTGCATGAAATGAGTAGTTCAGTTCTTTTGGGCTGAATCTCAATGGGAAAAGGACCAAATGGTCCACATCCTCCAGGAATGCCTCCAGGAGTTGTTAAGCGTCCACCCACTCAATCACTTTGCTCAGGAATGGAAGGTTTGAGACTAGGCAATAATTGGTTTAATAACCACTTATTTAAGGGGGCCCAGGAAGACTCCCTTGCAGAGGGAAGCATTCACCACTCCATGGTGCCCATTGCTCAGTCCTGCCTGGCTTGCTTTTATGAGCCGGGATGAGCAAGGATCAAGGAGACAGGTGGTGCCTTGGCGCTTGCCGTTGGTCAACATTACAGCACTCTTGTTAATACACCAGAATACAAGCTAAATGGTCACTATGGAGGGAATGGCAGCAGGGAGGATAGCAGAGTGAGGAGGGGCACGGTCCCAGTAAAAATAAAAGTGAGTATTGAAGTGTTTTAAAACTAGCAAGTTTTTTTATATTGTGACAAAAGCAAGCATATCCCAATAGGGAACTTTTCATTGGGGTTTTCTTCATAAGTCCTGGCCATTAATGTTTATTTTCAAATGGAGCCTTTGTGTGTATCCGTTGTATGAACAAGAAGCCATGGGTATACTTTGGTACAACCGCATATATGTTATGCAGATCACTTGCACAAAAGTTTGTGAAACAGCACTACTAAGTAAACTCCTTCTGGTTGCAATTCTTTCAGTCCAACATTATATGATTTACTAATTAAGTTTTGTTCTGATTGCAGTAACAGAATTTGTATTTTTGCAGAAACATTTTCTTTAATTCATGCATTAAACTATCCATTTTCTTTTCAAAGCAGCCTACAAATCAGGGTGAACGAGATGGTCATTTGAAACTTGCAGAATTTAAACTGTTGTTAATATCAGCTGCTGTCAAAATGTTGTCAGATGGGTCAATGAATGCCTCAGTCAAATTAACAAACTGCACTTTAGATGATAAACGACAGACAGTCCAGAACGCTACACCAAGGTTGGATTTTCCTCAATTTTATTTTATTAAATCAAAAGAAAATCAAATAAAAGAATACTAAATTCTAGTTTATGACACCATAGCGATAGTACATAAAATACATATCCACTTTCATATTGTTAGCATATAGAGTTTGTATGTAGCAACTGAAATTGGTTAATTGAAGTTTTGCTTGGAGCACATCTTTAGCTGAAAGGTATTTTGACTGAGACTTGGTATAAAATAAGAAAGCTTATGTTTATTAAAGGAAGTACATTCTTGATAGGGAAGGAGTTCTGTACTATCTAGTTGAAGCTAGCTATCTACAAAAGAAACAAAAGAAGCCATGCTTGCCCCTTTGCTCTCAGAAGACAAATTCCTTTCACCTCTAGGTTCAGAGAAGGAATTTGAGGAGGAGCAGGAAGTTGTAACCTGGATGCAACCTAAGATTTATCCATCTAAACATCAGAGAGAGAGAGAGAGTCTGGGAATCTGGAGATCCCCTACTCTATCTGTCTTAACCCATGCAAACCGCTCTCAGAAACTGAGTTGAATGCAAACTTCTAGCACTTATTATCCAAAGTGGTTATTGTCATTAAGAACACTATTGGTCAATGTAATGCTTTTCTAATTATAGTGTTTGCTCTACTAACTTGTCTTTCAGAATGGTAGAAATGAAGCGTGAATCCGAAAAGAAAGTCATGATGGATATATCTTATAAGCAGGCGAGAGATGGCAACACTGTTCTTGACACAGTTGTTAATGAGACATATGTTTGTGCTAGCATAGAATTTCTTCTTACTGTTGCGGATGTATTTCTAAATGCTACTGCTGAAAGTGCCGCTGCACAGAAAAACTTCAAGCAAACTTTGGCTGTGAAGGAACAAGGTAAGTGATCAGTACCAGGACACTGCGGGTGCAGACTGAAAACCTAGTTAATTATAAGTACTTCTGTACTGCCATATCATAAATATCAGGGCGGTGTACAACAGTAAAACATAAAACACTACTAAAAACAAAACACATTAAAGTGACTAGCTGATCAATTTAAACAGCTGCAAAGGCCTGTTAGCAATGCTATTTTTCTAGAAAAAGAGGCGCTGGAACTCAGCATGAATGCCTCCCTCATTCTCTTAGCATGGCAATGGAGCCTACCTGAGAGGAGCCAGAACTGAGTTCTGGTGAGTTCCAGCTGGAAAAAAAAGCCCTGCCTGTTAGCATGAAAAGGTCTTCAAGGGACACCTGAAAGTCAAAAGCAAGGATGTCTGCCAAATCTCTGCTGGAAGAGTATTCCACAACTGTAGATACGGGCTTAAATGTTACTTTTCTGTCTTTCCTAATAGAATCGCCGTCTATCTGAATTTCTCCCTTTGGTTATAACTTGGTATATGTTAAACTCACCACATGACACCCCAACCCTATTTTCATGTATTTCTACTTTTACATTTTATCTATCTTGGAGGAAAACCTAAGTCTTTATTTTTAAAGTACCACAAAGCTTATGTATGATAAAAATAATATGAGATACAAGATATGCATCTTAATAGTGAGAAAAATCTTAAACATAGGAGGAACCTTTTGACGGTAAGAGTTGTTCAGCCGTGAAACAGACTGCCTCAGAAAGTGGTGGACTCTCCTTTGGAGGATTTTAATCAGAGGATGCATGGCCATCTGTCAGGGATTCCGTAGCTGTAATTTCTGCATTTCAGGAGGTTAGAAAAAATGATCCTATTCTATCTTCAAAGGACTGGTCTTTTGCTGCTAAATTAAAGCTTTCTATAACTCGCTTTTTATAGCTAAATTATGTGATAGTTAATTTAAATTGAATTGAATTTAGAGTTAGTTTCTGACTATATAGTCTAAGCACATCTTGTTTGGCAATTGACACCTGAAGCTGACCCATTCTTCTATCCCATTAGCGTTCCTTTCTCTCTGTTAATGCGCTCCTTTTTCCCTCCCTGGATTCCAAACTTCTTTCCCTCTATGTAGTTTCAGGATAATTAGGAAAAAACAGTATTTTATTTGATAAAAACAAATCTGTTGTGGTGCTGTAGTTTATCCTGACAGTATGGCTTTGGAAAAAATGTTGTTTTCCTCCCAGCTGTCTGAGAACAAATTAGTAGGCTTTTGTAATCTCTGTGTGTATACAGCACATTAAATCAGGAAGGATGACTTTTACTTGTTTTCCAGAAAGCCAGTAAAGGCTAGTAGAATAGAATATCAGTGTATTGTGTATAGCCAGAGGCCTTTACAATGTACAGCAGAGGATAAGAACAAGGCTTTCCTCTGGAATCACACAACATGACCTGTAAAAGTTTACAGCATAAGGTTTTAAAATTAGGAAGCATTAGCATATCTAGAATGGAGCTTCTTAGCTGGCAGAGCAAATTTGGCTACCAGATGTGTAATTTGAAGATCTTTTTCAGCTAAGAGTTCGACTGTCACTTCCTGGGGGGGGGGTGGGTCGGCCTGAGAAGCAGTTAAGAATAGATGATTAAGAATTTTACCTGGGCATTGTATATAAGGAGCAAATCAGCAGGTAATGCATGATACCCTTGAACTGATTGCATCCATAAATGCATTCGCTTTCCATATAGGGAATTCCCAGGTATCTCCCCTCTAAATATGCTGAGGGCATCTGTTGGAACCTTAGTTCAACAAACGTCCTACGCAGCTGCAGGAAATTCAGTGTCTCAAAGTAATGGGACCTTGAGAGGTTGATCTTGATTTGGGGGGTACCAAATAGAATAATGGGCAGCTATAATGGATGCTCTATCTTGATTGGCATCCTGGTTGAAGATCCAGGCACCAGAGGCGAAATGCTCCTGCAATGAGGGGGAGGGCAAACTCTGTAAGGGCTTCTTGAGGAGAATCCCTTGTGCAGCCTCCCCTGCTGGGCAGAGGGGGATCTTTCCAGATTTAATGGTAACTGATCACTCACTGTGACAACAGGCCATATAGTCTAGCATTTGTTTGTCCACTGGGGGAAACAGAATGCTGGACAAGTTAGACCTTTGGTCTGATTCAGCAAGGCCGCTCTTAAAATATTAACATTGGAATTTATCATCATTTTTACTTAAAAGCAAAGACTAGGGATGGATTGATGGTTGTGAAGTAAAATTGGATTAATTGTACTAAATGTTGCATTTTTAGTTTCTGTACAACCGGTATCCACAATGGAAATAAATGTCGTCGTTAAAAATCCTGAGATTGTGTTTGTGGCCGATTTAACAAGAAGTGATGCTCCTGCACTGGTGGCTACAGCACAGTGTGAAGTCTCCATGAAATACGGCCCTGAAATGTATAAAATGACAGCTGCTGTTAAAGATATAAAGGTGAAAGCCTGCCCTTTTCTTCCAGAAATGAGAAAGGGCAGTATTACTACGGTAAGATTATAAGATAGGTAAGGCAGAAATGTGCAGTGCTATGCAGATGTAAATTAAACCTGTGCTTATGGTATATAACAGGATGCAACATAAATGAGTCTCTTAAGACAATAGTTACCTTCTATAGTGACCCATAGTTCAGTGGTCCTTATCTGACCTCCTATCACTTCAGTTGAGGAGGGGCGAGAATGTTGCAGCCCTGCTGCTGCATTTGCACCTCATCACTCTGCCTTGAAGCTAGTGATAAGAGTAAACACCACCACCCCACTGACTGCTACTGGTCACATGTAAGGGCAATACCTGTACACTGGGACTTCTTTGGAGATGTGCAACCTTATTTGATTACAATATAGATAAGATTATACTTTATCATCTGTACTGTGCAGTGCTGACGGGAATTGCACTTGTTCTGAGTCTGCACCCACATCGCAGACCATGAGTTTGGTGCTGCGTGTTCAATTCTCAGTCTAGCTCAAATTAACAGATAAATTACATGAAAAGGGTAACAAAGACTTTAAAAGAGAATGGGAACCATTTACAACATATATGGAGAAACAACATAAAGAATTGGACTTACTGGCAGGGTTTGAATAAACAAAACACAATTGAACATAACAAAAAGTAAGATTATATTGGGAAAATTTTGGGAAACAACACACAGGGTGAGTAATATGGAAATAAAACAAAATGGCAATATGAGGGAAGTCCAGGGGAGGAAGGGGGGAAATATGGAAAAATTTTGGAGGAATATTGTTAGAAAATGTATACATGGAAAAACAAATAATTTTTTTTAAAAAAAAATCTCTATCTAACTGGAATTTGCTTGAACAGCACCATGTTGTGTGCTTGCATCTCCCTTCCTTCTAGGCAGCTACCCATAGATAAAGAAATTTGTTAAATCTTTTACAAGTTAGGATGCCTGCATTTGTTTCACAGACTGCTGTTTTGCATAGGAAATGTATATGATATTCACTGTGCATTTAGAAAGCATTTTTAACTGGGAAATTTCTATTTTTCAATTTATTGTGATTTATATCCAGATATTGCAGCCCTGTGACCTCTTCTTTGAGATGATACAGTCAGGTGGAGATCCTCAGAAAGCTGATCTGTCAATTAAATCCCTCACAATTAAGGTACATTTAAAATTGTGTCTGGATTCATCCCTGGGGGAAAAGATGGTATTTTTTGCCTTTACAGACCATTTTATACATGTCCTTACACTTTTTTGTTTTTCACGTTTTGAATCCATCATAAGACTAAGACGTCCCTTGGAAAACTGAACAAATAAGTTACTCAGAGGATAGTATTACATTGTTTCAGTCCTTCCACTGCCAATTTCAAACATATAATCCTATTTGTATACCTATAATAATACTGTATTTGTATTTCTTCTAATATGTAGTGATTTCTTGATTCACTAAGTCAAATTAGAAATACATAGTTCTTCATTTGAGAATAATCTTTTTTTAAACTTAGGTGACGCCAATTATCTTAAATACAGTAATAACCATTACATCAGCACTCTTCCCAACAAATGAGACTACGGAGAAAGACATTAGTCCAGTACCTCCAGATATTTGGGATCAGAAGAATATTAAAAATCTAAAAATGTGGTTTCTTGAAGAGTCAAGTGAAAATAAAGACCCTGCTTCTGTAATTGAGTTGGTCCCCACAGGAGAGACGATGAAAATGAGAATTGAAACTGTTGTCATAACCCTTGAAGCTGGGGTTGGCCACAAAACAGTGCCAATGCTATTAGCAAAGTCATCATTTTCTGGAGAAGTTCGAAACTGGAGTAGTCTGATCAATCTCTCTTCTCGTCTTGAATTAGAGGTGGGTAGAGTTTTGTTCTGTTATAGGAGAAAAAGGCAGACATTTAAAGCTGTTTTGTGAATTGTGTCCACTGCGCAGAAACTGTTAGAAACAGTATTTGCATGTTGGGTGTAATAGTTGCCTAGCTACTTTGGTAGTAAGAATTCAGCTTTCCCCACAACATTTCAAATTTGGTAGCCTTTCGGCAGAGCGCCCCGCCATATTGGGAGGGTGTGGGGTTTCCGCCCCTGAAAATGCCTATGTATGAATTTGTTTTATGTGTGAAGATCAGTGCATGCTAATCAACACACAGTCTTCACAGTAAGGCACTATTCCAATGGCATGAGTATCACAATGACCGGTGGATTCTTATCTGCTGTATCCTTCATCCGCCTTCACAGCCGTTGTCACATAGCGCTTGTTATCTTCTGCCTGTTCTGCCATTGAAGACTTACTGGATCATTCTTTCTAGCTCTTCTCCTTTGACCTTACTGCAGTGGGTGACCCTACTGGGAGTATGAGACTCCCGATGGCTTCGCTCACAGGGATAATAGAAACGTGCAAGCCCATTCACCATGACAAGGTGGTGATCCTATGAGTGAGAGGCTGGGCGCTGCACCAAGCTGTGCGCCCAAGCACACCGCGGTCAGGAGAAGGACGATCACAGTGGCGTATTCCAGAGCACCAGCACCCTGCACATTGAGGGGGCCCAAAACAGCTCAGCCTCCATGAGTCGGTGCCCCTGGTTGGGAAGCTTCTGTAGGCATGGCCAATGCTGAATGTCTTTTTAGAATTAACTTATTCTTAAGATATTTTAGTGCTTTGGGATATAATTAAAACTAAATGTGTTACTCTAAAGCAGAGCTTTCCAAACTGTGTTGGCTGCAGTGTGTAGGTGTGTCACACAAATGCTCTCAATTCTTCTCCTGGGGCTCGAAAGGGATTAGTTCAATTTCCGGTTTGCTATTAAAACTGAATTACTGTATCACGATGTATGTCTAAAAAGTGTGTCACCAACATTAAAAATTTTGAAAGCCTTCTCTAAAGTTTTTCCTCCAGTTGGGCAAATTAATAATATAGGCATAGTGATTGTCATACAGTAATAGTCCATTGAGTTTTTAATAATGTTTTTCATTTTCATTACGTGCTACAAATGGATATCACTCATTGTACAGATTAATTATGTTTTGTATTTTTAGGTACATTATTACAATGAGATGTTTGGTGTTTGGGAACCATTGCTTGAACCACTGGAAGTTGAAAACACTGATGAATTCAGACCTTGGGTTCTAGAATTGAAGGTATACTTTTAGAAATTCAAATTCATTTTGGTATAGGATAGATGGACTTTAATGTTTGAATAGATGTTCTTCTTTCTCCATTTTATATAATATTTCAAAATATTTATTTATTTCCATTTATTACTCATTTCCAATATAACATATCAGAATGATTTAACAATAAAAACATAAACAAGTTCATATTTGTGATCCTGCAAACACATATACTTAAAATTCTTCATAATATGATAACAATAGTCTTGTACCTGTTGTCACTGGGTAGAAATATATCCTCACTTAAGAAGTAAAACATGGAAAGCCACACCTCTTTGAAGCAGTTTTAAAGCTGCATCCATTACTATGTACTGAGGAACCTGACCTACTTCTGTTTTAGGCTGGAAAGAATTATGCTGAAAATTTGCTGCTTCAGTCTACTTCATGTCATTTGCCAGGCTGCAACTCAGGAATTATTTATTTATCATGCTTTATTCTGTCCTTCCTCTTTCATGTAGCGTAGACACACTGCACACTTTATGCAGTAGGGGCCCTGTAACATTAGTTCTGCCTCTCCACACATACCATACCAGTCAAGATGCTGAGCTTTTCTAGTAAATAAATTAATTGGAACTGAGGTTATGAGCCAGACTATTATTTAATGTATTTTTCACTTTTCTTTCACTATCTTTAGTGTTTAGGATTCACAGATACTTGAAAAGTTATGTATGGACTTAATTTCAAACTCATAGCCATGGAGGAGAGAACAGCTTCTGCCTGACCACATTTTCAGTGTGCCCAACGGAGCCCTTTATGCCACTAGAGCACGCACGCACACACACACACACACACACACACACAGACACCCCACCTCTGAGGCTCAGCAAAAGCAGATAGAGGGGCACCTTCATTGTATCCAACATACCAAGAGTCTGGATTGCTGTGCCCATATTGCAAATGTTCTAAATGGCATCATCAGCTTTCTACATCTAGTATTAATTTCTCCTCTCTTCCCCTCCCCTTTTTCTGTTAAAGATGAAGAAGAAAGCCAAGAAAACTTTAGTTGAATCAGTTGCTGAAGAAGAACAATACAAAGTTCCAGAGTACAAGACAGTAATAACTATTTTTTCTCAAGATCAGCTGAACATTACATTGTCCAAATGTGGTCTACTAATGTTGAGTAACCTCGGCACGGTAATAAGACTTCGATTTTTGCATCTGTGACCTAAATAAAGTAATATGTTCAGTTTACTGTGGTGGACAATGAAGGCACTGGATTGGGTAATTCCCTCATCACGTGACGGAGGCAGGAGCACAGAATTGTGGGAGGCAGGCTCAATCTCCTCTGTCACGTGATGAGCGAGTTACCCCATCCAGTGTGTTCATCATCTATCTTACGAATCTGCTCTTCAGGTCGTTCTTTTTTTAAAAAAAAGGTTGTTAGTTAATTCATTATTTCACATCTCTTTTTTTGGCTAGGCATTTGCAGAAGCAGCTTCACAAACTTCAGAAATCTCCAAAAAAGACCAGGCCCCCTTTGTATTAATGAATTCCTTAGGAGTCCCCACCACTGTCTTGCCTAGTGACTCCTTCAATGTTCTTAATGTTGACTCAAAGGGGAATTCATTTCATCTTGAAGATGGGCAAAGTCTAAGTATGGAGTATGTCAGAACTAAAAGTGATCAAGACCAGTTTACAGCAATGACTACCCTAAGCAGCAGAGTATTCTACATCTGGCTCAGTAAGTAGGCATAGTATGTATTATTTGGTCTCTATAAATAAATAAACAAACTTTGCTTAGTGTTAGGTCAGCAGTGGAAATTCCAGTCCACAAACCTTATTAAGCCTGCCGGGTCTGTCTATTCATGTCTATAACCAAGTAACCAAGGCCAAATTTAAAAGTAGAATTGGGAACACACTCTAAGTGTACTCCTGATTCTTCCCTTCCAGCCACTGGTAGAATTTGGTGCCTTTTGAATTCTGTGGTGAGAGGAAAAGGCACCAAATTCAAAAAGTGCTAAATTACACCAGAAAGGAAAAATCAAGAGTACACTTGGAGCATGTTCCCAATGCTTCCTTAACACCCACAGCTTGTTCAAGCTGCATGGCTCTGCATTAGGTATAGTGATGAAGTAATAACTAACAGCTTACTTTAATAAGTACATTTTAATTTTGAAATAAACTTTTTAAGGACATTATGTCTACTTATGTGGCCTGTCTCTATATTACATCATTGTATATAATGTTTTTTAATCCAACCAAACATATTGTTCACTAACAGACTATCCTCCCCCAGATAGTTCAGTGAACATTCATATGTATGCCAGGAACAAATTACATTTTACTTTGGAGATCTGTGATTGGATCTCTTGATTTGTATTTTTCTAAGCTAGGGACGCAGGTGGCGCTGTGGGTTAAAGCCTCAGCGCCTAGGACTTGCCGATCGAAAGGTCGGAGGTTCGAATCCCTGCGGCGGGGTGTGCTCCCGCTGCTCGGTCCCAGCGCCTGCCAACCTAGCAGTTCGAAAGCACCTCCGGGTGCAAGTAGATAAATAGGGACCGCTTACCAGCGGGAAGGTAAACGGCGTTTCCGTGTGTGGCTCTGGCTCGCCAGATGCAGCTTTGTCACGCTGGCCACGTGACCCGGAAATGTCTCTGGACAGCGCTGGCCCCTGGCCTCTTAAGTGAGATGGGCGCACAACCCCAGAGTCTGTCAAGACTGGCCCGTACGGGCAGGGGTGCCTTTACCTTTACCTTTTTAAGCACAGCTAGAATTGGATTGAAGTGAAGGAGTATGTTAGCAAGTTGAGGGGCAATTTGCTTTGGGAATTTTAACACAACAGGAAACGGGCTAAGTGTTAGCATCTAGAACAAATTAGTGAACATAGGAAATGTTATCTACTTTCCCCACAACAACACCCCACCTTTAATGGACATGTTGATATTTTCAAATTTTATTTTTCAAGACGGGGTGCTCTCGTTTCTAGTACAGGAGGCCACAGATTTTTAAAATAGCAACAGCACAGGTGAATAGTTATCCTCCTTTCAGTTACAAGGACAGAATGTTTCACTAAAAGCACTGGGTCAGCACTGGTGTGAGTATAGAGCTAAGAAAAAAATGAATTTTTAAAAAAACTTTAAAAGACCTCAGTCCATTCACTTCAGCCTGTATTTTTCTCTGGATGAAAGTCCACCAAGTGGGAGTTTGCTGCCCTCTAACGTATGAAAGCTGAAAATGCATCAAATTCAGAAAAATAGATACTTCTGCTTGCTTGCTAGTTTGTTTTCAGCAGTTTCATTTCAGTACAATTCAGTGTATTGCCTTCTGTTTCTAGCTCCTCAGAACCACTCCACTACAGAAAAGATTCCTCTGACAAAAGTGGGACGAAGTCTTTACAGAGTAAGACACAATGACTCTGGTGTTGTGAGATCTGTAGTTTGCCAAATTGACACCACTGAGGGGAGCAAGATGATAACAGTGCATTCTCCTATTCAGGTAAGCTTTGCTCACTAAACATGATGCCCCAGAGTTCATAAATTAAAGGTTTTCCCCCCACCTAGATTATCAAGAGTTTCATTTTCATCCTATTGCTTGGCTGAGTAAGGATATATTTGCTATATGCAGATACATTTTGATATAGAGATGCTTTCAACCCAACAAACACATACATACTAAAGTAGCACACACCTTTAAGAGAGCAGTACCCTTTGTCTTCTTGCACAGTTGAATAGGCCCTCTGTTGGTGGTGGTCTTTGCTTATTAGTTTGAAAAAAGAAATTTTAGCATTTTATAATATGCACTGTTATTTTTCCATATAGATAAAGAATCATTTTTCAATTCCCTTGAGAATATTTGAAGATGGAAAATGTTTAGGAATGGCTCTACCAGAGGATGAATTTAACATACCATTGACCTCTTACAGGTGATTTTTAACCTCCTTTTTATTTTTCTCACTTCATTACATATTATATGAATGCTGACCATCCAGCTAATTTAAAATATATAGTTATAGTTTAATACTATTGCTGTAGCAATATTCTATAGATAAACTGACTGTTTATTGGTATGCTGCCTTCCTCATAATTTATTCTTTCCAAACAGAACATGGTTGACGTTTCACATTCTCACTAGTTTGATTCCACTTTAATATTACCCACTCATTTTGGATTTATTGAAATGATCGATCTCTTCAATGCATACCTATGGAGAAGTTGAACTAACTTGTCAAACAAATGTGCGTGTTCCTGGAGCAACTATCACAGCCACTGAAATCTTCCTCAAGCCCTGTTGTTACCATTTTATGCATGGATAAAACATGAATTGGGTTAGCATTGCATCCGAATCTGAGTTTGTGGACTTACTTGCTTACTGACAAACTGGTGTCAATATTGCTGTCTTTAAACATTGGCACTGTGACTACTCTCCCCTGATGCTTCGAGCTTATTTTAATGCACAAAATCATTGAAATTACTGGAGCAGCTCAGGAAGGAAGATAGTAAAGCAAATGATCTCACAGTGTTCCTCCTTTTCCTGTGTGAGCAGCCAAGATTGCAGAAAGAAAAACAACTGCCTGTGCCTTGATAACAGTTGTATGAAAGTGGTCAAAGTTCACTATAGGACATCACTAGTCAAATTTTCACAGATTTCAGTTGCAGATTATTTTATGTATGTATTTATTACGGTTATATCACACCTTTCCTTCAAATAGGACCAGGATGGTAAACAAGTAAAACAATAAAAACATCTTAAAACAATTCTGATTCTGGAAAGTGCTGGACACTGGGAAAGATCTTAACCTAAAAAGCTTGTTGAAAGAATTTTTAGGTGTCTGGAGAATACATTTTAGCATTCAGTGATGTATTCCTTTTATTGCTTTTAAATTGACAAGTTTTTATGGCTGCTTCTACAAGTGCCACATGCCTGTCAAATCAAGCTGCTAAATGTTCTGTCAGGCAACTACCGGTATGTGGTTCAAATTGATTGTGATTGTTTTATTTATTTCTTGTAAATATTTATTTATTTCTTGAATGTTTCATTGATGTAATAACTAACTTCAGCAGAACTTGTAAACATGCCATCTAAATGAGTCATTGTGTCACACTGAATGTTTTCATCTGGAAAGTGAAACGAGGATAATAATTGGTGTGCTTATTTATTTACAGAGCGCTCCTGTTTTTTCGACCAGTAGCTGATGAAGGCGGAACTTCTGGAGAGTATACATCAAGTGAAGGAGTTAGCTTTGATGAAATGGTGAAGAATTTTGGCAAAGTGTTGCAGAAGAAATGTCAGCCTACAAAATCATCTAACCATCCACTCATCATCAATATTGTTCCAATGCAAGATACTCTGATATCTTCAGTTTGTATAGATGATCAATGGGATTTACCATATGTTGTTCATTTATGGCCTTCTGTTCTTCTCCGCAATCTTCTTCCATATCAGATTGCTTATTCCTTAGAGGTAGTTTTCTCTAATTTTTGTTTTCCAATTCTTCTAAGTATATAAAAATACTATTTTATTGTCTGGAACATCACAGTGCATGTTCCATAAATATAAAGCATTCTGGTGATATCCTAAAATGTTCTATCCCTTGTCTAGAATTCAGTTACTAACTTCCAAGGGTACAAAATTGACTTTGGAGTGCTTAATCTTATGGCAACAGGTCCATAAGACTACAACATCAAATACAGTTGTACCTCGGAAGTCGAACAGAACAGTTTTGCCAGTCGGAAGCCAGTTTTGCCAGTTTTGCCAGTCGGAAGCCGTGGAAGCCCCGTCAGACGTTTGGCTTCCAAAAGAACATTCAAAAACCAGAACACTCACTTCCAATTTTTGATCATTTAGGAGCTGGAATGTTCGACTCCTAAGGCGTTCGGGAGCCGAGGTACGACTGTATAATTGGGAGGATAGATACCAACAAGAAAGATATGAAAGATACGGCATGGTGTCCAAAGGAAAAACCTGAACACATGACATGGTTACCAATATCATTGTTATTGTGGCTTTTCAAACATAGTTGAAGCTAATGATAAATAATTGATCATTCCCCCGTGTGTTTTGTATTTGAATAGAAATTGTTATTGAATTAAGGACTATATTGACCATATGTTTGAACTTTTCTTTCAAAGGGACACAGTACAGCCTGCCATACTCTAGAAAATGGATGTTCAACTCAGATTCATAATGCAGTATTAGATCAGAGCAAGCTGCAATTACATTTACTTAATTATCTTGGTAAAAATTGGACTGCTGAATACTACACTCGAATGAATCAGCAAGAAATTAGTTTCATCACATTCTCATGCATCACTGACGTTGACAGGACAGAACTGGATATTGCTGTGCACATAACCTATGCCACAGGACAAGTGATTATAGCAATTCACAGTCCATACTGGATGGTAAATAAGACTGGTCGAATGTTGCAGTACAAAGCTGATGGCATTCATCGCAAACACCCACCTGATTACAAGATGCCACTTCTTTTTTCTTTCCAACCAAAACACTTTTACCATAACAACAAGGTACTGTTTTAAATCTCAGAAAATTAAATATCTCCAGAGTCAAAATAAGTTATACAATGCATTAAGCTCTCAATATAGTATTCCAGGACTGGTCAACATGATGCCTTCTAGATGTTTGACTCCAAATCCCATAGCCCCAGTCAGCTTCACTAGTACTCAGGAATAATGTCATTTGAGGTCCAAACAACATCTGGAGGGCACCCAATTTTTCCTGTGCAGGGAAAAGGAAAAGCTCATTTTTTCCTTTTATTACCTCAACTTATTATCATGCAATACAAACTAATGATAGAATACATCAGTATCTTTCAAACGATATATTGTGCTCTCTATTCCTACTAATAAGTGATATTATTACTTTCTTATATTTATAAGTTGGGTAGTGGGGATTTTTGCAAGAAGATTTTAATAGAGAAGATGCTAGATAATAATGTCATTAATAAATGCATAGTTATTCCCAGTCCAGAAAAAACCTATCTATTGTGCATAAAGAAGGGTTTGAGATGAAAAGATTCTCTAGAACTGTATTTGGAAGACAATAGTTACTACGCATACAGTATGTTAAGCATGAACTCTGATGCTCATTATGACAGCCACTAAGAAACAAGAGAGAAATATCATAATGCTTAGAGGAACTCCAAGGTTTGCAGAAGTACATAAAACCCATAGGGTGCAAAGAACCTAATGAGGACTTGACCATGCTCAGCGCTCACAGAATGCTGGTGTCTTTTGTGGTGACAGCAGAATACCAGGGAGGATGAAATTGAATGTCCTGAATGAGAGGACATGGCTAGCTGGAACACTAGTCAGGAGTATGTAGGTTCCAATTGCTGCCATCTATTATTCATTTTCAAAAGACAGCCAGTGTATTTTTCCTTGCTTTAAATGTCATTTGTAACGAAGTGAGCATAACAAATGTTCTCCTTACAGGTTCAGCTTATGGTGACAGACAGTGAACTTTCTGATCACTTTTCTCTGGATACTGTTGGCAGTCATGGTTTCGTTAAATGTAAGGGCAACATAAACGATTACCAAGTGAGTTGGTTTAACTAATACTGTTAAATACATTGTAGGCATAATTCTATGCATGTTTAATTGAAAGAAAGGCCATGCTATGTTATGACATGTGATATATGATTTCTTTAACAGTCTACAAGCAAAGCATAAGTTATTCCATCAAAGATCAAACTAAGGCTGGCATTGTAAAAGCTGGGTTTTCCCCTCTCCCTTCCATTCTTTACTGCTTGCCCAATAATCTGTCTTTGCAGCATTGTAGCATTGGCATCATCTAAGCACATCACCGGGACGCAGGTGGCGCTGTGGGTTAAAGCCTCAGCGCCTAGGACTTGCCGATCGAAAGGTCGGCGGTTCGAATCCCTGCGGCGGGGTGCGCTCCCGCTGCTCGGTCCCAGCGCCTGCCAACCTAGCAGTTCGAAAGCACCTCTGGGTGCAAGTAGATAAATAGGGACCGCTTGCCAGCGGGAAGGTAAACGCCGTTTCCGTGTGCGGCTCTGGCTCGCCAGAGCAGCGATGTCACGCTGGCCACGTGACCCGGAAGTGTCTCCGGACAGCGCTGGCCCCTGGCCTCTTGAGTGAGATGGGCGCACAACCCCAGAGTCTGTCAAGACTGGCCCGTACGGGCAGGGGTACCTTTACCTTTACCTTTAAGCACATCACCAGCTCTCTTACCTTTGGCTACCTGCATGAACTGGGCGAGATGTTTTAGTTTGTGGGGCATCATATCCAGTGGAAAGGGTGTTCATACTGTCGCAAGACACTAGACAGGAGCAAAGACTTGTGGGAAGCAGGCTGGACTCAGTTTTTCCTCCTGTCTAGACGCAGACAGTACATTCCTCCCAGCTCTCCTGACTCAGCTAAGTTTTTTACTAGTTTCTGAACCCCCTTTTTTTCCTTTAGATTTACCTTATCATTTTAGTTTTACAGTTCTTTGTGCGTTGTGGTTCCCCGCCCCCCAAAAAACCCCTTTCCTCTTTACATTTGGTTGTTCCGCTTAATAGTAATGAGACTGATGTACACTAAACATTTTTTGTCTTTCCCAGGTTGGTGTCACTATACATAACAGCAGTTTCAACATCACTAGAATAGTGACTTTCACGCCTTTTTTTATGATCACAAACAGAAGTATACATACTTTAGAAGTAGCTGAAGAGGACAGTGAAAAGTGGATACCAATAATTTCCCAGCAGGTAAGTCTTTTGGGATCTTTTTTATTTTGAATTTCTTCTAGTATCTGGGGCACTTGTATATCATTTCTTCTTCCCATCACACACACAGTTCACCACATAAAGTGCTGCTTATTCTAATGTTGTCTGATTCTGAACTATACTATGCAAGCTTAAAAATAATAGAAGGTTTAAAATCCTTTTTTCTTTGCCTATCTATTTCCTTTGCTATACACAGCAAAGGAAACAGTTGCACTACGAACTGTATATAGCACCCTATTAGTAGCTTATGTTACTAGCAACATTTATTCTGTCTTAGTCTTCATTAGCTACTAAAATGAGTTTGACCAAACTGTGGGAGGCAGTGGAAGACAGGAGTGCCTGGCGTGCTCTGGTCCATGGGGTCACGAATAGTCGGACACGACTAAACGACTAAACAACAAGAAGTCTTCATTAACTTCAATATAGGATTCTGTAGCCTTGGTTAATTTTCAGTTCATTTGTTCTCCCTCCCCACCTTTTTTTTAAGCACCAATTTGGAACAAAGTGTTGGCATTAATGTATTCATTCTTACACATCAGAAATTAACTAAGGGTTAATAGGCTTAATCCACTGGTTTTCTTTGCAAGCCGTCCTGACCTTTCTTGAAAATGTACTCACTTGAGCAAAATTAGTGTGTGGAAATGGGAAGCGATGACTACTGTAATTGTCAGCAATTCCTATGAATGCAGTGTTTGAGAGGAAAAGAAATATCAGACTAATTAAAATTGCTACTAAACATGAAAACAGTCTGATCAAACTTAAGTACTTCTGTGTTCCACTGAACTAAGTTAAATGGGTGAAATTGTGGTATTTAATGGTACTTAAACTTCGGCTTGCCAAGTCACTACATTTCTCCAAGTAATCACATACTTATCAAGGGTCTTGTTGTTATTGCACCATTTGTGTACATAGAATCATAGAGTTGGAAGAGACCACATGATGATTTCCAAAAAGGATGGAATAGGTCTGTTGCCCGTAGCACGTACAATTTAAAAATGCACACAAAGAAGGCAACAAAGGAAGGGAAAGGAAATTGATGGAGGGGTAAACAAGAGAATAATAATTTATTATTTCTATTACATGTTCTTACACTAGTTACCATAGGGCAGAGGTAGCCAACATGGCTTCAGATAATGTTGAGCTACGCCTCCCATCAGCCCCAGCAGTCATGACCAGTGGTCATGAATGACGAGAACTGAAGTCCAACAACATTTGAAAGGCATCATATTGACTACCTCATGTTATTCAGCTATTATCAAAGGCTTTGAAGGAAAGGTGGGGTTTGAGGAGAGATTTGAACGTTTAAGAGGTAGCCTCACAAAGGCATTCTAGGGAGTTCTTCCAGACACAGTGGACTGCACAGAACAAAGGATGGGGTTGAGGGAGCTGAGGGTGATTAAGCTGGATGAGCAAAGGTTTGTGATGGGATAAGAGAGTGAAGAGCTGGGGTGAGGCTAGCTGGGGTTTTGAAAGTGAGACAAGATTGTTTTGTAGGGTCCTGGAGTAGACAGGATTAGAGATTTAAGGAGAGGATTTTTGCAGATGGAATTACAAGAGCGATGAATAATTTTGTCAGTAAAGTTGAATCGATTTAAGGGCACCAAGGTGATACAGTAGAAGAACAGAGACGACATGATTGCAATAGTGCAAATTGTGACTCTTTTGTGGGAGACATTCAGAGTGGGTTAGCCTCGGAGAGTAAACAATCCTTAAAATGGCCATTTCAGAATAGTTACAGTCCACATATTTATACAAATAGTATTAAATGTAGTCTTTGAGTGAGGACAATGCCCTTTGCTTCTGAAAGCCTGAGTGAGTATGCCACATTTTTTACTTTAGTGTTCTTGTAGTTTTCTTCTAGTTTTATGGTACTAGCCTGTGCAGCAAAATGCCAGGCATAAGCTGCTCCATGAGAATGGAATTTATCTCTATCCACCTGCTCATTTGTTTTTACCTTACTCTTACTAATGTTACTCATCTTCTAAAGAACAGATCCATGCAGATTTCTAAAGCTGAGAGTGTAGTTGACTTTTAAAATAATTGTTTCATCTCCCATGTCCAAATGATGTTTAGTAATAGCATCACAATCCTTAAAATTACTTAATATTAAGGTAAAAAAGATAAATGGTTGATTTTTGGAGGCTGCTCTTTATTTTCCATTATGTATATCCTTTGCAAAATCATGTATTTATCCTTTTCTTCCCCAGTGCACTCCGTTTTGGCCTGAAAAAAATGAAAGCAAGTTACGTGTTAGAGTAGAACATTCTGACATTCCACCAAAAATTATACGGTTTGATAAGCAAGAAAATTGTTTGCTGCTACATTTAGACAACAGGGTGAGTAGCATAATTTACTAGCTACATAACTTTTAAATGCATGTTCTACCTTTTTCCTCTATCCAAAATGCATAAAATTGAAGGGGAGTGCCATGAGATTGATCCCAATTCCAACCCAAGTTAGTTGCACTTACCTCCCATTGAAACAACTAAGACGTAAGTTAGTCTTGACAACCTATCTTTTCATATTGATTTCACTGGAAACTAAGTGCAACTATCTTGGAGTTTAATCCAACAACTAACTAACTTGGAGTGGAATCCAACAAAGTACAGTCGTACCTTGGATCTCAAATGCCTTAGCTCCTGAACAAATCAGCTCCCAAACGATTGAAACCTGGAAGTGAGTGTTCCAACTTTCAGAAGCCAAACATCCAGTGCGGCTTCTGATTGGCTGCAGGATGCTCCTGTAGCCAATTGGAAGCCATGCCTTGGTTTTTGAACGGTTTCGGGAGTCGAAGAGACTCCCAGAACGCATTCTGTTTGAGAACCAAGGTATGACTGTTGTTCAGTTAGTATCAGTTACATTTCATTTGTGCAAAGGAACTTCTCCTTTCTCCTCTTCTCTCCAAATCTGCACCAGAGAGTTGGGGGGAACTTCCAGAACAGTTTTAAGGAAGGTGCAGTGGTGAACAGGAAGAAGAGAGAAAGGGGATGTTCCATTGCACTGCCAGAAGTCCTTCCCTTGGCTAACAACCAGCCCCATATAAAGAAATCAAATGAATACTTTTAAATGAGCAAAATATGCCAAACTATTTCAGCTTTTAGAACTAACATATTTGTTGTGATAATAAATTAGACTAATGAATAAAATCAATTTTAATGCACTGTTTTCATATCTGATAGCTTGGAGGCATTATTGTGGATGTTACACCAGCTGAACATTCAACAGCAATTACATTCTCTAATTATCATGATGGTGCAGCTCCCTTCCTGATAATTAACCATACCAAAGAAGAAATTATTGAATACGGGCAAAGGTACGTGTGGTGAATGTAGGGGGGGTTGGTTTATTTATTCTACAATAATGAAACACAGCTCCTTCTCCAGTGGTTCCCCTAAACTCACACCACTGCCACCAGTCTCACTTATTTCCTCTGAATCTTTAACTTACCAAGAACCTGGTAGGGTCAGATACAGGTACTACATATGTCAGAGGTATGGAAATATATTTACAGTGGTGCCCCGCAAGACGAATGCCTCGCAAGACGAAAAACCCGCAAGACGAAAGGGTTTTTCGGTTTTTGCGACGCTTCACTAGACGATTTTCCCTATGGGCTTGCATCGTAAGACGAAAGCCCATAGGGAAATCTCGGGGACCTTTTTTTAAATGCTGGCGGTGGGGAGCAAAGCCTTTTCCCCCCCTCCGGACTTCAGAAGAGGTCCAGGAAGGCCGGCGGGGGCGAAAGGCTTTGCTCCCCACCGCCAGCATTTTAAAAGCGGTCCGGGATAGCAGTGAAGCGCTTCCCGCTATCCCGGAGGGCTTTTGAAGGCAGGCGGGGGGGGCAAAGACTTTTGCCCCCCGCCCGCCTTGGGAAGAGGTCCTGGACCTCTTCCCAAGGCGGGCGGGGGGCAAAAGTCTTTGCCCCCCCTGCCTGCCTAACCGGGGGCTTTTAAATCGCCCCGGGACTGTCCGGGGCGATTTAAAAGCCCCCGGACGGCTTTTGAAGCCTCCCCCCGCCGCCCGGCTTCGGGGCATCGTCCCGATGCCGGGCGGCGGGGCAGGAACGCCTCTCCCAGCCGCCCGGCTTCGGGGCATCGTTCCGATGCCGGGCGGCGGGGCAGGAACGCCTCCCCCCGCCGCCCGGCATCGGAACGATGTCCCGAAGCTGGGCGGCGGGGCCGGAAAGCCTCCCCCCGCCGCCCGGCATCGGAACGATGTCCCGAAGCTGGGCGTCGGGGCGGGAAAGCCTCCCCCCGCCGCCCGGCATCGGAACGATGTCCCGAAGCCCGGCGGCGGGGCGGGAAAGCCTCCCCCCGCCGCCCGGCATCGGAACGATGTCCCGAAGCTGGGCGGCGGGGCGGGAAAGCCTCCCCCCGCCGCCCGGCTTCGGGGCATCGTCCCGATGCCAGGCGGCGGGGCAGGAACGCCTCCCCCAGCCGCCCGGCTTCGGGGCATCGTTCCGATGCCGGGCGGCGGGGCAGGAACGCCTCCCCCAGCCGCCCGGCTTCGGGGCATCGTTCCGATGCCGGGCGGCGGGGCAGGAACGCCTCCCCCCGCCGCCCGGCATCGGAACGATGTCCCGAAGCCCGGCGCGGGGCGGGAAAGCCTCCCCCCGCCGCCCGGCATCGGAACGATGTCCCGAAGCTGGGCGGCGGGGCGGGAAAGGCTCCCCCCGCCGCCCGGCTTCGGGGCATCGTCCGAAGCCAGGCGGCGGGGCAGGAACGCCTCCCCCCGCCGCCCGGCTTCAGAACGATGTCCCGAAGCCCGGCGGCGGGGCGGGAAAGCCTCCCCCCGCCGCCCGGCATCGGAACGATGTCCCGAAGCCGAGCGGCGGGGCGAGAAAGCCTTTGTCCCCCCTGCCTGCCTTCCCAGGGGCTTTTAAATCGCCCCGGACAGCGGAGAAGTCCTCCGCTGTCCCGGGCGATTTTAAAATGCTGCCCGCCAGAAGAGGTCGGGGGAAGGCGGTTTCCATAGGAACGCATTAATTGATTTTCAATGCATTCCTATGGAAAACCGTGCATCGCAAGACGAAAAACTCGCAAGACGAAGAGACTTGCGGAACGAATTAATTTCGTCTTGCGAGGCACCACTGTATTACACAATGCCCATTAAAACTTAATTCAAATAAAGAGAATTTATTCACATGATATACAAGATTTCCTTCTAATTGTATAGAACACAGAACACTGTAGGATTTTGTCACATAGTTGCAGCTGGATAACTCAGTCTTGGTAGAGCATGAAACTCTTAATCCTATGGTTGTTGGTTCGAGCCTCGCGTTGGGTAAAAAATTCCTGCATTGCAGGGGATTGAACTAATGACCCTGATGGTCCCTTCCAGCTATACAGTTTTATGATTCTATCTGAGTAAATACTGGTAATCAATAATACAAATTCTTTCCTGTATTATCTTACTAGTGCTTCACTGCCAAACAGGTATTGGGTATCTTAAAGTAGTTATTTGTTCAATTTAGCAAAGCAAGAGAAGACCATAGGATACTTAAGAAGTCGGTTCTGTCTCTGATGGCTTTTAACATCTGACCCTAATTCAGCAATCTTTCCCAGCCCCAGACACTTTACGCATGCTGGTTCTTGAATTCCATTCAAAAAGTGAAGGTTAAACTTCTAGGGAGAACCTATTGTACATTTGTTACATTTCTATACTGCCCATATAACCGAGAAAACAATTAGATAGGCATTTTACAGACCATTACCATTACAAAGTGTAACACAGTGTTTTAAATGACAAAAACAAACACTAAAACCAATCTTAAATAAATTAAAACGGCTAAAATCTCTGTGAACAGAGCAGTTTAACATCTAGCAAGCATAGGAAATAACTTGGTGTAAGAACCTAAAACCACTAAAATAGATATTATAATTAATATTATACCTGGGAAAGCAAAAAGGTTTTCATTTGGTGCCTAAAGGTCCATAGTTGCTACCCAACTCACATCACTTGGCTGAGTAGCCTGAGGAAGTGGTGTCTTCAATGAAGATCTCAAGGACTGGCAGGGAAAAGTCTGTCCCCAAGCCGTCTAGAAATTTGACAACGGTTACTGAGGACCTGAATGGGTTGGGTTATGACCCTCGTCATGTGACAGAGGCAGGAGAGCAAAGAACTCTGGGAGGCAGGCACAGTCCCCTTCAGTTTTTTCTCTGCTTCCTGATGGATCAAGTCATTTTCTCCCGGCTCTCTCTGACCTTCTCTGTCAGCTGAGTGTTTTTAACTTCAACAGAACTTTATTTCTACTTCTTTACTGTTCTCTCCTGTATCCTTTCTCTTTCAAGTATCGTGATTTACTATGTTTTTCTTGTTTTTTGTTGCAGTTCTCACTATGCAATGGAAGATGTTCTGTCCCCTAATAAAGCAGTTCTGTACACATGGGCTGATCCTGTAGGGTCTAGAACATTGAAATGGAAATGTGGAAAGAGCAGTGGGGAAGTAACTCAGAAAGATGTATGTATGCTACTATTAATAACGCTCAAATCAGTGTTCTTTATTAACAGTCAAAGAATCTAATACTTAAAATGTTTTGGCGTAGTCAGAAGCAAAGATCCAGCAACTACAGACAAAATCCATGAGTCAATTGGATCTGAGCTATACCTTTTGTTGTAAGAGGGTTTGCAGTGACCTATACAGGATTAGCTCTAACCTGACCTACAAGGTTATACAAGATTCCCAGCTAATTGGGAGCTTTGTTTGTAGCTGGTTGAAACCACACTTTCTTTATTGGATGCATAGTTAAAGCCTCATCTGGATCAAGTGACATAATTCTGGTTGTGTACAGATTGATTTGGGGCCATGTTGGGCACTGATAACCAATAATTGTGTCAGATGTGGATTACAGCTGATACCTAACAGTAGATTGAGATAAGCCAGAACCATTTTTGAAAAGATTGTAAGTGTATCCAAACTTGCAAATATATTTATTTCAAATATTTTTATACCCACCCTTAATACAAATCTAAACACAGTTTACAAGAGTAAAATCCAACTTCAGAAAATAAGATATTAAAGGAAAATAAAAGCACCTCACAATGAATTAACAGAGTAAAATACAAATAAAAACAATCACAGTAACCAAGCAGTCTCTCAGTGTATGGTATCAGTAAACTACAGAATCCTTGGTTAATAAAAGCATTTTTCGGAGACTGTTGTCTTGAAAATGAACATTTGCTTGTCTTCCATTTTAGGACTTGATGACACCTATCCAAGTGGGAAACAAAACTATTTATTTAGTTTCATTTTTTGAAGGCTTGCAGCGAATTATTCTGTTCACTCAAGATGAAAAAGTTTTCAAACTAACATATGAAAGTGAAAAAGCTGAACTGGCAGAACAAGAAATCATTATATCATTGCAAGATGTTGGGATTTCTTTAGTAAATAACTATTCAAAACAGGAAGTAGGCTACATTGGCATCACAAGGTAGTGTTGCTTTAATTTTAAAAACACAATGTTTTCATTTTAACTACATATGTTTAAAATGCTTGGATTCAAGTGAACCTGCTTCTGGATGATATAACATAAGAATATGGGCATGATTCAGCCAGTTAAACATTTTTAACAGTGCATTTCTATTACTTTCTATTCTGATCTCAATATAACCTTACATCCAGGCAGTTGCATATAGTACAGTATTGCACTCTAAGTAATCATTCATTTCAGTGGAACAGTATTAGACACCTGCTTAAGTCTCCTGTCAAAATGATTAGGATTTGAAAATGCTGGATTGTGCTCAGTATAAATACAGTAAAGCCTCAATTGGGGCAAGTTAGAATTGTATTAGTTTCAGTACTCTAAAAATGCAGAATAATTTTTGGAGCTTCCAAAAAGTTTTATTAGCGATTAAAGAATACTTTTTGAAACTGGAGTTCTTTTTGCTTCTAACAAAGAGCTCAATTTTCAAGGTTAAATAAATTTCAGAGATATCATGAAACATCATTATTTATTGGGTTGTCAGGTGATAGTTTTGTTCATATATTTTTTCTGCAAAATATATTGTGTTTGATAACTATCAGGCAGGGTGAAGTTTACTGTTCTATTCTTTATTTTGTTTGCAAGTTCTGATATAATTTGGGAAACGAAACCTAAGAAAAAGTCAAGATGGAGGCCACTGAGTTTGAAACAAACTGAAATGCTGGAGAAAGAATTTAATGACTACTGTGATCACTCACCCACAGAAAATAAAATAGTGGAGCTGGATGATAATACTCCGGTAATGTTAAGGGAATTTTTGTTTGTTTGTCCATTTAAAATACATTCGTAACATAAAGCTTAGCATAACTGGATATTGCTCTTTTACTAGAAACTTGTCAGTACAGGGTCATATTCAACTATGTTTTACTCAGAGTAGACACATTGAAATTAATGAGCATGCCTAAGAAAGTTCCATTAATTTCCATGTGTCTACTCTGAGTAAAATTAGTTGAATCTTCTGCTCCTTGCCTTGACTTTGTGTCCTGCTGTAATTTATTCCACAACAGAGGCTTACAGCCTGAGCTTATTTATATTCACTCCGGGATAAATTCCACCAAGAGTAACTGCATAGAATTATGACTTTCATCTGCCTCCTGCTGTCTGGTTGGGGGGAAAGGCATAAGCACCCTGATCCCTGGTTCTCAGCAGTTGTGGTTCTCCTTCATGATCTCTATATTGGTATTCTACCAATGCAGCTTGTCAGCATAAGGATTTCTGCTTGTACAATGGGACTTTCCCCCCCTTTCCTCCCCCCATTCCCCATATCTCCAGATTTAGGGGGGCACATGGTGGGAATTGGGGGGAAACATCCTGTTGTACAAAGTGAAATCCTTCGGCTGATAAAACGTTTGCCTTAGCTCTATGCTGGGTTCCACCCATGGATTCAGCACCAGGGCAGTGCAAAATTTAGAACTTTTTAGTAATAGGTAAAAGTTCTTGACCACCACATGAGTGAATGCTACTTTCCTCTGAGAAAGTGAGGTAGGTCCTTTGTTCCTGCTTCTTTTCTTTTTAATTTGTTTCTTCTATTTGTGTTTTGGTCCATTTGCACTGTTGCTGCCTTTGCTGCATTTAACTGGTCACGTGTGTTGCAACAGGCACATTTTTAGAAAGATTCTGCTTACAGTAACCTCCTGCCCCACCACCCCTCCGTCTTGGTGATAGAGGTATAATGAATATGTGCCCCCATTTCCAGCATTTTATCAAGCATATGTGCCACAACCACTTGTGTTTGCCTGGAACTTCAGTTCAATGTGACATGCCACCATCATAGACTGGGATGGGGAAGCTTTTTTAGTCCATGACCTGCATTCTCTTGAGGGCTGCATGTTAGTGGTGGGTGGTGCCAGAGGCAAACGTGGGCACAGCAGCTACTGTAAACTGTACTTTTATATAGTAGGCTACTTTCTTCACACACCCCTCCCTAGCTTCCATCTTCCTTTAAAGAAGGAGTTGGAGGTGCCTAACAAACAAAAAAATCTGTCTAAGGAAGCAATAGTAATTTGATTGCATACACCATGCAAAAAGGGGATGAGCATGTATGTGATGAAATTATTATTGCTTCTGTTAAATACCTCCAGCTCTACTCTTTCTTTAAAGGAAGAGATTGAATCTATTCTCCCAAGGAGATAGTGGAACTGTTGCTGATTCTACAAGGGCTTCTATTCAGAGCATTCTTCTGGCACCACCCATTCTCTCCAGACAGCTCCTCTGAGTACTTCTTCCTCTTCTGCTTTGCATGTATGTGCATGAGATGTACTAAAAGGATGGGGTGACAGAGATAGAAAGTGTTGTACACTTCTGTCAGGTTACAGAATGCACATATTTTTTGTTTTCACCACATCTAACATCTGCTAAGCACCCCTGTTGTCTTCTCTCATGTGTCAGAAGCCCTTGAAAGAAAAATGATTCTCTACTGCTGCTTAAGTACTTGCTTAAATGTGTCCCTTAAATAACATTGACACTTAAGTGGTTATATTTGGCTAGATTCTGACTCATATTGTATTTGAAAGATTTATAAGAAATGGCATTAAGATCTGGACATCTTTTTCCTTTCAATATGACAGGTCTGCTTGACACCTACTGGTAATAACATGAAAATGCTTCAACCAAATGAAATCCCTGTGAGAAGAAGCTTCTTGCCAGCTTTAAAAGTACAATATAGTACATCTGAACATCAGTCATCCTTCAGAGTCCAGATTTATAGAATACAAGTATGTTTCAAGGTTACCAATAAAGAATATTCAAAACCCTTTAATGTAACATCATAATTGAGACAAGAAAGATAATAAAGTAGCTTTCAGGGTTTTTACCTGAGAATGATGGATGACATTCCTCATAGGGATGCCTCCTGCTGGAAAGAATAGGCAGGGTCCACTGAAGTCTTTTGCCTCCTCTCCCAAGGGAAGGAATCATCCCTCTCACCAGACTGGCCCTGCCTGCAGATGGTGATAGTTGGAGCCTTCTGTTCTCTCTTGAATATTTGGCTTTTCTTGGTCTTGCACATTTCTTATTGCACATTTTGTGAGTTGTGTTTTTAACTGTTACTGCTGTTTTGGTTATGTTTTATTTCAGTACATTACTCCTTTGCCCTGTGTGTTTGTGTGTATGCTTCATTTCCTTTTTATTCCTCCCCCCATATCCCCCCTTGTGGTCTGAGGGAGAAATGGGTCTTCACAAGGGGTGTTTTGACTTCATCACGGTTCCCTGGGAGCCCTTACTTTGATTTCTGAAGAGCACAAAGCTTAGCAGGTCCCTCATTTACATTTACAATACTGAGCCGAGCCACCATTTTGTTTAAACACTTGTTGCTCATAAAACAACCTACCTAAGTAGGAGCACCATTTTCTCTTTGATCAGAATGTTGCCCGCCCCAACATCACCATTAATTAAGCAATTTTGCACACCAAAACACAGCATCATTGCTTGGTTCCTGCCCCGCCCTGCATCATTGATCAGTGTGCTTTGAATTTCAGCTTTCTTTAATCCTTTCAACATCCTCTGCCTTTTGAATTTCTGGGAGGTTGATCAGTGCACGGACAGTTTGTGCATGACCAGCTTCTTCCTTCCTTTTTGGCTATGCTCCTGCATAACCGTTATGGCTTTGCCTGTTGCTTCTGCACCTCTGACCGTGAAGATTGTACAGGAGGCTACTGGTCAGACTCCAATGTCGCCTTCTCTTGGAGTGCCTGATATTATTAGGCAGGAGCCTCTGATTCACACTCTCATTCTGCAGGTGGGGTGAGTCATGCTGCTTTCTGTGTGAGTCATATTGGCTTCCTCTCATGGGTAGACTTCTGCATTCACAAAGAGGTTAAGGGCTCCTTGCCGTAAACACAGAAGTCAGAAGCGCCTAAGGCCCATAGAAAGCCCATAAGGAAAAGAGTAAGCACCATCCTGGAGGTATATGAGGAATGTCATCTGTCATTCCCAGTAAACAGAAATTCACAGTAAAACAAAATTCTGTTTTTACAGATAATGGATTACACGCAACTGAATTCTGTTCAGGGCCTGAAATTAATGTGCTAACTTGGGCTGCAATCCAAAGTTACTCTGGGCTGTGGGGATGAGGTGGGATTCAGCAGAGGCATCCCTCTACTCACTTCTGCTTCCGCCATCATTCCAGCGGTACAGATAGCCCCATTCATGTCCTGAACATGCATGCAGACGGTATCTGGAGGTATCTCTTGCAGGGTCCAGCACATAACTTCAAAATGAGGTGTCCTGAGGGCAGAGCTGAGCCAGCCCAGTATTGGCTGCATCCTGGTCTGCTCTCATAGCCATGGCTAGCCAATCTGTCTGCCCCACTTTCCAACATGATGAGCTGCCAGACTATGGATGCAGAGATAGTCCTTGAGCCTTGGTCATGACCATTAATTTTAGTGGGACTTCTCTTGTGATAAAACCCATGCAATTATGCCCTCTTGACCACTTCATTCTGAAGAACTGGCACTGTTACAGGTGCCACATAATATCCATTCTGCATTTGTAAGAAATTTGTAAGAAATCAATATTTTAATGTGGCAGCATCTACATTTTTGAACTCCGTGACATTTGCCAGGTGCCTTCCCTGTACTCTTTTTGGCACCTGCTAAAAACATTTTTGTTTAGACAAACCTACCCAGATATTTAGAATGCTGTTGTGTTTTTAGTTGATTTATATTTTGGAATGTTTAAATTGTTTTTACTAATAACCTTGCTGTTTTATTTTTTTCTGTAAACCACTTTGAGGTTTTCTACAGCCAAGCTGTATATAAATTTTATAAAATAAATAAAGATTTCAGAAATAACACAATCAGTACAAACTGGGATTCTTGAAAGCATCTTTAAAAGAAAAAACATTTTTTAATTTTTAATTTTCAAATGACAAAAATTTGAAAATAGATGTTTTTGTAAAGTGTATTAAGTGCCAAGTATTTTATTCAATTCATCTTACAAATATCAGAATTCAGAATAATATAGGTTAAATGATGTACAGACCTTCAACATTTAGAATGCAGCCTTCATATAATGGAGAAGCTAATAGGAAGTATAATTGTAAATTAGGACAAAAATAAGCATTTGCAAATGAACATCTAACATGCATCATATTGTCATTACCCTTATCAGATACAAAACCAGATTCCTGGAGCCATATTTCCCTTTGTGTTCTATCCTATTAAACCTCCCAAGTCCATCTCCTTGGATTCAGGTTTGTTAATACAGTTTAATGCATTGTTATTATTTTTCTGCATCTGTAATAATTAAGAAGAAGGAAACATTGAGATCTTCATGGGGGGAAGTCATTCATAGTAAGATTAGAAAATAAACTACATTTTGTTGATGGGTTTGCATAGTCCTAAATTTGCTAGAAGTTGAAATGTCTCAGCATTTCATGAAAGCATATTATGCAAACATTTGTCTTTTCCTTTTTAACAACAATAGGTTCTTGTCAAAGAACAAGACCAGTCAGACATTGCTATATATAGTCTCTTTAGGAAGCAAAGTGATTCCAGTCCTAATCTGGAAGTAATCTGTGGTTCTGCGAGACACAGCTTCTGCCATTTGTATTTTCCATGGTCCTTGTTCTGGGGCAATGAAGGATTCACCACCTTTCCCTGAAATCTGTTAGCTGTAGATAACACTTGCAGACAACATATGATTGTCAAGCAAGAATGTTCTCCTAGGATGGATTGGGAACAGTAAGGGACTCAGTGCCCTTAGGAAACCTAGAACTTACTTTGAGACCTATACAATTGATGCAGTTGGAATTTGAAAATAACTTCTATGTAACTTCATTAAACTGTTCACAGTCAGTGTATATCTGCTGAACTTATATTGAAAATATTTGTGGATGTGCACTCCTCATTTTAGAAAGTAGTGTCATTTCTTCCCATATATGCCTCTAATACCTTAGACCATTGGTTTGTCCAACCCTTCCATTATATCCTTTGCAAATGAACTCAGTTCTATATATTATAGTTTACATGTCAAAATAAATTGAATTCTAAATAAGTATGAGTCATTTTTACGCACTCCTGTTTCCTGTTTGGAATTTTCATAGAACCCAAACCCTTTACTGATGTCAGTATTGTCATGAGAACTGCAGGGCATTCTCAAATATCACGTATAAAGTAAGTATATATTCCTTTTTCATTCTTAAATCTAGACTGCCTTTTTACTTAATCCATATGAATTCAGTTGGAACTTTCATTAATAGATTTTTTTTTTATATTTTTATGAACTGATAGATTTTAAAGGCAAAGACATTATTAACAAAACAAAAACAAAAAAGCTTCTGCAATGTGACATTTTAAAACTATTTTGCAGGTATTTTAAGGTCCTAATTCAAGAGATGGATCTCCGATTAGATCTTGGGTTTCTTTATGCATTGGCTGAATTCTTTACACTTGCAGACGAGGTGCCCAAAGATCAAGAGGTACAAATTATTGTTCAATGGAGTTAAAAAGCAACAAACCATAATGTGTGTTGGCTCATTTTTTTTATACACTGTATTGAATATTTTGTACCAAATGGTGCTTAATGAGAAATATGGAACATGTGCTACATTTGACATATAAACAAGGTTAAACACTGTTTGTCATCAAATAAGAAATAGAACATGAAATATTTCTACACATTGACATCAACCCAGAAGGTTCTTTAAACTCAACAGAATAGCTAGACCATTTGTCATGAAACTGGTAGTGTATAATTTGGCTTTAAGAAATGCTGGTTTTAAGTTAATGATGGAGCGTCTCCACCCCTATCATTCTGCCCGGACACGGAGGTCCAGCACCGAGGGCCTTCTGGCAGTTCCCTCACTGTGAGAAGCAAAGTTACAGGGAACCAGGCAGAGAGCCTTCTCAGTAGCGGCACCCACCCTGTGGAACGCCCTCCCATCAGATGTCAAAGAAATAAACAACTATCTGACTTTTAGAAGGCATCTGAAGGCAGCCCTGTTTAGGGAAGTTTTTAATGACTGATGTTTTAATGTATTTTTAATCTCTTGTTGGAAGCCGCCCAGAGTGGCTGGGGATACCCAGTCAGATGGGCGGGGCATAATTATTATTATAATTATTATTATTATCATCATCATCTTCATAGATAGAACTCTTCAAAAAGGATGTAGAATCTGTACATGAGGAATTGAAGAATATATCATCAACAGATACATCACAAATCAGCCTATATGAATATTTTCATATTTCTCCAATCAAGGTATGTGTATGTCATAACTATTATGTTTGGATATTTAAATACACAGCCAATGAACAAGAGTGAAGATGAAGGTGATTATATTATTGCATGAAACCCCACTTTACTCAGAATGAAGCACAGCTTCCAGCCCATTCATATTCCACCTACAAAAAGCCCAGCTGCAGTGATTTTTATACAGTACATCCATATCCCTTCCTTTGAGCAATAATGCATTCACAGCCCTTCTACCCCAAGAAGGCTGGGAATCTGTGCTGCACATGTTGCTACAGACGCTGCCCATTTTTAAGTTGGAGTCAGTGTCCTTTTCTGCTGTGGGAGATGTGCCCCAAAAGGACAGGAGGGACAGCCTGGAGAGAGCAGAGGGGTTCCCTTCTGAATAAATAGAAGGTCTCACTTTAAGCCTGAGATTCTTGGTTTGTAATACTCTCCCACTTTTACCTTTATAATTAAAATGGAGTTAAAATGCTATAGCGTTTAGTTTAAATGTTGATCAGTGTTTAAAAAGCACTGGTAAAACCACGCCTTAAGAAATCCTCCCTGGATTCAGAAAGTCTAAGTAACTAGATTCAGTTGCCAGTAAGCCAGTTGCCAATCTCCCCTTCTTCAGGATGGTTCTTGAGCAGGTGGTCATGGACCAGATCCAGGTGCTCTTGGAGGAAACTGATTTTTCTAGATCCATTTCAGTCAGGGTTTAAGCCCCGTTTTGGCACAGAAACTGCTTTGGTTGCACTGTATAATGAATTTTGTCTGGAGAGAAACAAGGGAAATGTGTCCTTGTTAATTCTCCTCGACTTCTCAGTAGCTTTCAATATCATCAACCATTGTATCCTTTTGGAGGGGCTGTCCAAGTTAGGGGTAGGTGGCACTACTTTGTGGTGGATCCAGTCCTACTTGGATGGTTGTTTCCAGTGGGTGATGCTTAAGGAGTGCTATTTGGTCCTGTAGAACCTTCAATGTCACATTCCTCAGAGTTCAGTGTTTGCTGTTTACCATCTACATGAAACCACTGGATGGGGTTATATGGAGTCTCGGAGTATGTCACAATATGCTGATGGCACACAGTTCTGCTTCTCCTTTACATCTGCAGGTGAGGCAGTGGATGTGCTGGACCATTGTCTTGCCTCAGTGATGGACTTGATGAGAGCCAGCAAACTAAAGCTCAATCCAGATAGGACTGATTCACTGTTAGGGGGGTGGTTCTGTACTGCCAGATGGATGGGAGATGTCTGCTCTAGATGGGGTTACACTCCCTCTGAAGGAGTGGGTATGCAGCCTGGGGGTACTCCTTGATCCTTTGCTGTCATTTGAGAATCAGATTGGCTTGGTAACGCAGAGTGCCTTCCATCCGCTTCAGCTGGTGGCTCAGCTGTGCCTCTTATCTGGCCAGGGGTAGTCTAACTTCAGGGTATGGTTGGGAACCTCTAGGTTAGATTAGGGCTGCCTCTGAAGACAGTTTGGAAACCTCAGTTGGTGCAGAATTCAGTGGCCAGGTTGCTCACCAAGGCATGTTGGTTTGAGTGTATTACACAGATTCAGCCTGGCTGCCTATTAGTTTCCAGGCCTAATTCAGAGTGCTAGTTTTGACCTATAAAGCCTTAAATGGCTCAGGACCACAATACCGCAAGGTCCTCCATTTCCCATATGAACCGACCCATGCCCTGCAACCATCACATGAGGCTCTTCTTTGTGTGCCCCCTTCTTTGTGTGGCAACAGAAGAACAGGCCTTTACTGTGGTGGCTTCCCATCTGTGGAATGCTGTCCCCAGGGAGGCTGGCCTGGTGCCTTCATTACATGTCTTTTAGTGCCAGGTGAAAACATTTCTCTATCACAAGGCCTTGGGCTGATTAACATTCTATGGCCTTTTAAATATGTTTGTGGAAGGGGAGTTATTAATTTGTTTTTATTTTATTATGTATTTTGTATTCTCATTTTATATTTTAACATTACGAATCGCCCTGTGATCTTAAGCTGAAGGGTTGTATACAAATTTAATAAATAAATAATAATAGTTTTAGTTTTGCTGCAGCTGATCTTGCAAACCAGGGCCTCAAAAGTGCACGGCAGCTCTCGTATGGAAGCACTCCACAACACAAGAGCCCCAGGACTTCTAGTGAGAGAGATGCCCAGCACTATATAGCCTTGTCCCAAGGTCTCATTTGAGGATTTGAAACCTCATATCCATAGTCCTAGTCATACACTTTGTACCATACTAGTTGATGGTTTATATTTTTGTGCAATAACTGTGGTAAACATTCTTATCAAGCTGACTTATATGTAAGATATAATAATGCAATATCATAGCAAAAATATTTTTTAAGATCTAAGGTAGCATCCCACATACTACTGGTGTTCCCATATTTTCATGCCCTCCCCCCCTCTCATTTCAGTTACACTTAAGTTTTTCACTTAGCACTCCTGGAGACGATAGCAACAAGGAAGAGACACGCAAGGAGCTAATTCCAGTTCAGTCCCTAAACCTCTTGTTAAAAAGTATTGGGGCCACACTCACAGATGTGCAGGATGTTGTTCTTAAGTAAGTAGAATATTCACTTAGTTGATTTTAATTAAAACATTACATACAGAATATATTTTATTTTGCCATTTTAATGTAATTTACTTGTTCTAGATTGGCATTCTTTGAGCTCAACTACCACTTTTGTACTACAGAGCAACTGCAGTGGGCTGTAGTTATGCATTATTCAAAGCAGGTTAGTATATCATGAACCTAACATGAATTGACCATTTTGCTTGGCACCTTCATTACATAACTTTAGGTGCCAGCCAGCCAGGCAAAAAAAAAAAAATCTCATTAACCAGGCATGTGGTTGGTTCTATGGGTTTTTAAATGTGTTTGTGGGAGGGGTTTGTTTTCATTTTATTACATATTTTGTATTCTCGTTTTGTATTTTTCTGTTGTGAACCACCCTGGGAGCATAGGCTAAAGGGTGGTATACAAATTTAATTAATAATAATAAATAGCTGCATAGACAGACTCACAAAAATGAGTTATTTGTATATTCATTTGTAGACTGAAATTATATGCTTTAAATATATATTTTCTATAACATGTTTATTTGCATTTTAGGCTATTAAGCAAATGTATGTTCTTATTCTTGGACTGGATGTTTTGGGCAATCCATTTGGATTCATAAGAGACTTGTCTGAAGGAGTTGAAGCATTCTTCTATGAACCTTACCAGGTGTGTTCTCCACCTAGTTTTTCCTCAAGGCAATCTAAGACAGGCTGCACTAGTATGTAAATATTTACAGTGGAAGGCAACAGCCACTTCACATAAAATTCTTCCAAAAGTGTAGAAAGATACTGAGTTTTTGAAGGCCTAATCACGGTGGAAGGAACAAATTTGTGGTAGATGCCCTTTGGAGTATTGCAAGACTGTCATGAGAGCACCTGGACTAAAATTTGTCATCCAAAAGCTTTATTCATCTGGTTTATCACCACAACAATGATTAACATTGGGCTTCAGCAAAGCAAAGAATTAAATTGGACAGTGCCTATATGACTTTGAAAGACAAAATAATTTGGCCAATGTAAGGACATTTTGTAAATGGTATGATTATTTCTCACCTAGTCTTCTTGACACATTGACACACTACTTGCAAAATTTAACAGTTCCAAAATACAGACATGCTTTCACTTCTGCAAGATTGAACATACTGTACTTGAGGGTTCATTTCAAAAAATTCTGCTGGAAAACAGTTTATGTCCATGTGGAGATGGCAGTATTGAATTGCCTGCTTCTTGGGAGAAAGTGATGACAAACCTAGATATCATCTTAAAAAGCAGAAACATCACCTTGCTGACAAAGGTCCGTATAGTTAAAGCTATGGTTTTCCCGGTAGTGATATATGGAAGTGAGAGCTGGACCATAAAGGCTGATCACCGAATAATTGATGATTTTGAATCATGGTGCTGAAGGAGACTCTTGAGAGTCCCATGAACTGCAAGAAGATCAAACCTATCCATTCTTAATGAAATCAGCCCTGAGTGCTCACTGGAAGGACAGATCCTGAAGCTGAGGCTCCAATACTTTGGCCACCTCATGACAAGAGAAGACTCTCTGGAAAAGACCCTGATGTTGGGAAAGATTGAGGGCACAAGGAGAAGGGGACGACAGAGGACGAGATGGTTCGATGGTGTTCTCGAAGCTACAAACATGAGTTTCACCAAACTGCGGGAGGCAGTGGAAGACAGGCGTGCCTAGTGTGCTCCGGTCCATGGGGTCACGAAGAGTCGGGCACGACTAAATGACTAAACAACAAACTGCTAGATTGGACTCTTTATAAATATTTGAGGAGTGAGAATCTAGGGATCTTGGTGGGCCACAAGCTTAGTATGAATCAACAGTGTGATACAGCAGCAAAAACAAAGCTAATGTTATTCTAGGCTGCATCAACAGAAGTAAAGTGTCTAGATCAAGGGAAGTAATAGTCCCACTCTATTCTGCCTTGGTCAGACCACACCTGGAATTCTGTGTCCAATTCTGGACACTAAAATTTAAGGAGAATATGGACAAGCTGTAATGTGTGTCGCGGAGGGCATCTAAGATGACCAAGGGTCTGTAAGCCAAGGCGTATGGGGGAAGGTTGAAGGAGGTATGTTTAGCTTGGAAAGAGATTGAGAGGAGATGCAATACCCATCTTCAAATATCTGACGGGCTGTCACATGGAGGATTCCAACGAAACATCTGGAAGAGCTTTCTGACAGTAAGAGCTGTTCAACAGTGGAACAGTCTCCCTCGGGAGGTTGGATGGCCATCTGTCCTGGATCCACTGAGATTCCTGCATTGCAGGGGGTTGGACTAGATGACGCTACAGATCCCTTCCAACTCTACAATTCTATTATTCTTAGCAGAAAAGAACTGGTTGTAGGTTATCAATCAGAATATTTTAAAGATATTTGTCTTTCTTCTTCTTAGGGGGCTATCCAGGGTCCAGAAGAGTTTGTAGAAGGAATGGCACTGGGTCTCAAAGCCCTAGTTGGTGGTGCTGTTGGTAAGCAGTCATTTTTCTACACATAGGTAAAAGCTGCAAAAGTAATCTTTTCATTTTTTACTCTTTAAAACATTGAATATTTTTCATTAAATCTCTTATGCTAATAGGTGGATTAGCTGGTGCTGCATCAAGAATAACTGGTGCTATGGCTAAAGGAGTAGCAGCAATAACTATGGATGAAGACTATCAGCAGAAGCGAAGGGAAGCCATGAATAGGCAGCCTGCTGGCCTGAAAGAGGGTATCACTCGTGGTGGAAAAGGCTTGGTATCTGTAAGAAACATCACATAACATATTTTAATATTGATAGGTTGAATGGTTTCAACACTAGTTCTTTGGCAGATAGAGTTGCAGTCACAAGCTGCATAAATTATATTCTCATTCACATCAGAAGTGAACATGGTGGGTTTCTGACAGCAGAGTTGCTGCTCCCTTGCAAAAGAGGGAAGAGGCACAGCGATGGGGAGGTGGTGTAATGCAAATAGTGTGACTGCAAACAGCAGTGACTCAGCTGTCGGGAGGTTAGGTGAGCTGGCCCCACCACACCATTTGCTATTGATCCATGCTATAATTAAGGTAAGATTGAAAATATTGCTATGATTTAGAGTAAGTGAAAGTTTATATTAGGAATTCAGTCTCCATTATTTTTATGCTCCAGTACAGGCATAGGCAAACTCCGGCCCTCCAGTTGTTTTGAGACTACAATTCCCATCATCCCTGACCACTGATCCTGTTAGCTAGGGATGATGGGAATTGTAGTCTCAAAACATCTGGAGGGCTGGAGTTTGCCTAAGCCTGCTCCAGTACCTTGGGAAATGAGTGTTCAGACCCCTGGGCTCTCACTCGTGGGGTGCCTCAAGGTTCCGTCCTCTCCCCTATGCTTTTTAACATCTACATGCAGCTGCTGGGAGAGATCATCAGGGGGTTTGAGCTGGGTGTTATCAGTATGTGGATGATACCCAGCTCTGCCTCTCTTTTAAATCAGAACGAGTGAAGGCGGTGAAGGTCCTGTGTGAGTGCCTGGAGGCAGTTGGAGGATGGATGGTGGCTAACAGATTGAGGTTGAATCCTGACAAGACAGAAGTACTGTTTTAGGAGGGCGGGGCGGGTGGGTTTGGAGGACTCCCTGGTCCTGAATGGGGTAACTGTGCCTCTGAAGGACTAGGTGTGCAGCCTGGGAGTCATTTTGGACTCACAGCTGTCCAAGGAGGCACAGGTCAGTTCTGTGTCCAGGGCAGCTGTCTACCAGCTCCATCTGGTGTGACGGCTGAGACCCTACCTGCCTGTGGACTGTCTTGCCAGAGTGGTGCATGCTCTGGTTATCTCCTGCTTGGACTACTGCAATGCGCTCTGTGGAGCTACCTTTGAAGGTGACTCGGAAACTACAACTACCGGTAATCCAGAATGCGGCAGCTAGACTGGTGACTGGGAGCGGCCGCCGAGACCACATTACACCGGTCCTGAAATACCTACATTGGCTCCCAGTACGTTTCCGGACACAATTCAAAGTGTTGGTGCTGACCTTTAAAGCCAAACGGCCTCGGTCCTGTATACCTGAAGGAGCATCTCCACCCCCATTGTTCTGCCCGGACCCTGAAGTCCAGTGCCGAGGGCCTTCTGGCGGTTCCCTCACTGCGAGAAGCAAAGATACAGGGAACCAGGCAGAGGGCCTTCTTGGTAGTGGTGCCCACCCTGTGGAATACCTCCCACCAGATGTCAAAGAAATAAACAACTATCGGACTTTTAGAAGACATCTGAAGGCAGCTCTGTTTAGGGAAGCTTTTAATATTTGATGAATTATTGTATTTTAATATTTTGCTGGAAGCCACCCAGAGTGGCTGGGGAAACCCAGCCAGATAGGCTGGGTATTAATAATAAATCATTATTATTATATAATCAACTTCACAGTCTTAAATCATGCTGAGAAATCCATTTTAGAAGAAAATTGAGATACCATTTTGTTTTAACTTACAGGGTTTTGTCAGTGGAATAACAGGAATAGTAACAAAGCCAATAAGAGGTATGATCATTCTCTCAGTTCATACTGTGTTATTTGAGCCTAAAGCTGCTATTTGCTGAGATATACTTTATGTGAAAAACAAACAAGCTACTTTTTGCCTGCTGCTGACAAATGAAGCAAAAATAATGTATGTTTACAATTGTTATATACAATGTGTCATAGTTTTAATTAGCGCTAAGCCAAAATAGCCTGTCTATCTAACATTTTGCAGGCTGTGACTGGATGGGAGTGCATTTTGATAATATTTAGGAGAACTTACAGAGAGGGGTGAAGTTTTTTCAGGACCAGACTGAGGGCTGAAAGTACTGCTTGCACTCTGATTTGGATCCAAATATGCATTTTGTGAAACCTTTTATACTCTTCCTCTCCCTTAAAGCCCTCCTTTAATCTGGAAAAGTTTATGGAATAACTCACACCTTAGCCTTAATTGTAGCAAATCATAAGAGATGCTTTCTTTAAAAAGATGTTCATTTATTTGTTAAGAGTGTGGTGCTGATAACCCCAAGGTTGCAGGTTCAGTCCCCAGCTGCATATTCCTGCATTGCAAGGTGTTGGGCCAGGTGATCCTCTGGGTCCTTCCCAACTCTACAATTCTGTGATGCTGTGATTCTATTTTATGTTTTGTTGTTTGCTGCTGTCATTGTTTTCTAGGAGCCCAGAAAGAAGGAGCAACAGGTTTCTTCAAAGGCGTTGGAAAAGGATTAGTGGGAGCTGTAGCAAGACCCACTGGAGGAATAATAGATATGGCTAGCAGCACCTTTCAGGGAATTAAAAGGTAGGAATGTATTTATTACCATTATTTGTGACCACCACCATCACAAAGTGACTGCGCCATACTGTTCACATTTCAGCCCTTGATCAGTAATTTTATTTAAACATTCCTTAATAAAATTATCAGTGCTGATAACACAGGTACTTTAAATAAAATGATAACAACTTTAATTAAAAAAAAATCAACAGTTGTACAGATGATTTTATTTTATAAAACTTGTATTATTATACTTTTATAATACTTGTATTGCTTTTCTTTGAAATATTTCCCCTAAATATGAAACATATTATTAGCTTGGAATAGAAGTACTTGAAAAAATAGAATTTTAAATATGTCATTATGTGTTAGTGTATGTTTCTCAGCTTGGCATAGGAGACATCTGTGTAGACAGTTGTGTTCTGTAATTCATCCAAGACAGGCACATGTTGGGGTTAGCTAAGTTGCATGTGCTCTGCCCTTCGGACTCCTTCACTTTAGTTCCTGTCATTTCCCAAAGCGTATGTGTTTTTTCTACTCTACACTATTTTTTTGCCTTGTGAGCTCAGGTTCTTTCTTTTCGCTGTATTTCCCTCTCCTTTATTCCTTCTTTGCCTTTTCAAAAAAGTTTTACTAAAAAACTATAACCCTTACCTCTTACTCCATTCTTTTCTTACTGTGCCTTCAGATTGTCATAGTTATACCATTAAAAACTACAAAGAAAAAAAATAGCATACTAAGAGAATTATGCAAAATTTGCTGTTATGAACCGTTTTATACCACTGTGTTTTATTTTCTTCGTCCACTGTGCGAAATATGAACAAGCCAGGGCTGAATTGATATTACCCTTGCTGGTACATTTCCCGGAAAAATCAGAGGCTCACTATGTCAGGTTCCTATTGGAAGACCGGACAGACGCTAGAACATTAGCAGTGGCAAAGTTTTTATTGGTGGTGGCAAGAACCAATGATCCCTATCTTTAAGTCTGAACAAAATGCTTGTTTAACCTGGAGGTAGGCTGTCTGAATTGTGCATTGCATTGTAACGATTTGTTGGGTCTCTGGACCGTAATAAAGATTGATTGATTTTCTTTGTGGTGAGAGAGCCTCCCCCATAATAGAGATATTCAGGCTCCCCTGCTCTCAGTGTTCTTTCCCAGCATTCAGATCTCCACTGGCTCTTGGTACATCCATGCTATGGGAAATACACCTACTGGAGCTAGAAATATAAAAAATAAATTTAAAAAATTGTCCAGTAGCACCTTAGAGACCAATTAAGTTTGTTCTTGGCATGAGCTTTTGTATACTTTCTACTATGTCAGACCAACACGGCTACCTACCTGAACCTACTGGAGCTGGTTTTGGTTTGTGGAAAGGGTGTTCACTCTGTCGCAAGACACTAGACAGGAGCAAAGACTTATGGGAAGCAGGCTGGACTCCCTCAGTTTTTCCTCCTGTCTAGACGTAGGCAGTACATTCCTCCTGACTCAGCTACGGTTTTTACTAGTTTCAGAATTTGTAATTTGTATTGCTTAGCTATTTAACCTTGTTTTATATGGATGTTTATAATTTATTAAAACATTTTAGAATATTCATGAAAATATTTATTCTATTTCTGTCTTAACTTTCCTCCCCCTCAGAGCTACAAATGCTTCCGAAGATGTTATGAGCTTGCGTCCTCCCCGCTTCTTTGGTGAGGATGGAGTCATTCGACCATACAGGTTAAGAGACGGTGCTGGAAGTCAAATGTTACAGGTGAAGAAACTAAACCTTCAAGGAGACATAATATAATACACTTTTTACATGCACATACATTCCTCTTCCATACTTAAACATATATATTTAAAAAAAAAATATTAGGAACAATTATTCCTATTTATGCATTCAGGAATGTTTTAGTATTGAGTCAGTGGAGACCATTTTTTCAATTTCCATTAACAGTATATGTTACCTGTTGGTTTCAAGATTATTTGACATTTTTTATTTAAGTTTTTGAAAATAATAATAATCTGCTTTTATAATAACAGGGAATAAGTCAGTCTATCGGCGCATCCTTCTCTCTCCATCTGTTGCATGTGTGTCTGTGTGCAGAACTATGGATGCACATTTCTGCATGCTCCGGATGGCCTGTATTGTCCCTCTCATTTTCTCTGTGATAGCACTGTCCACAAGACAGATGTGTTTATTAGACCTAAGAAAGCTGCTAGATTTCAAGATAAGAATTTTTAGTTAAAATACATTAGAAATGTAGCTTAGAGAGGCAGCTGAAATAGCAGTCTTCGGTTGGAAGGAATGTGAAAACAAAACAAAAAATCAGCTACTGCAGCTGATTTCACTTTGTTTTAACCCTAGCGTGTGGGATTTTTACTGCAGAGATCTTGGATATCATATAAGCATACTTAAAGTTAAGTATGTATCCTAAGTGCTATTTTTTAATTGTTTAATAAAAATAGAGATTTGCGAAATGGTCAGTGTGAGGGGATGTAAGTAGGATAACAGATCCAAAGTAGTGGGGGGGGGGGGAAGCAACAACATTTATATTGAAATGTTTTCTAAAGCCTTAACTATATAACCTACACAAATGCCTTAATGTGAAGGGACACAACAAAGAATAAATATTGAGATGAAAAGAAATGCACTTAATCTTTTTGAAATGTTTTTATATTTATAGAAGTCTTTATTTGAAATGTTACTATAGTACTTCAATACAGGTTTTTATTTTATTTAAAAATTATTTTTTATAGTCTATAAAACTCATAGTATTTTGAATATTGGCCATTGTTGACTAGTTTTTATCTAGAACAATTTTAAAAATAAAAAATAAATAAAGGAGTTTATTTTACTATGAAATTGAAACATGATAGTGGGTAGTGGAATTAGTTGTGAGAAATAAGTGTATAGAAATGTTGAGAAACAAAGACTACTGATGGAAGGAGCAAATTGGCTGCAAGAGTCTCTCTGGGAGCTCACACACTCATGCCTACCTGCTAAGACAGAGTCTCTTTTAGCATAATGTGTGAACCAAGCCACTGTGTAGTTACTGTTTTCCTTCTTTGTTTGATAAATTGGAACAGTTGAATTGAGAACAATTCCCAGATCCTTTTTGTTAAGTTTGGGAAAGTTCAAAATTGTTAAATCTGTGGCCTCATAGTGAAAAATGGGAATTTGAGTATATTCCCAACAATTAATTGAGCAGCTGCTTCCACATGTGCATGGAGAACGTCACTCAGTCACTCAGTTCACATCCTACTATCTGAAAGTGGTTGTGCAAGCATTGGTCACAATGATTTATTTTTGATTAATTAATACATTTTATAATAGTTTAGACACTCCATATTCAGATAAAGATTTCTGTAAGCAGATTTACTGTACTTGAGGGTACAGTGAGACAGACATAGAAATACATTCTATAGCTCTCCTGTGATTTTGGCAGGAAGGGAACTCTGGTATTGGCACCACCATCCCTAGTAGTACATATACGCTTAGATTTAGTCTGTTGTGATCACATATTAGAACTGGATAAATGGACACGGGCTGAGTCCTGATACCCCTTTCCTGCTGTCAATTTACTGGGAGAGGCAATTTAGGATCATTACAATTGACTGTTCAATTTAGTCTGGGAAACATAGGGGATTCTGGCCAATGATGAGATGGACTTCACCATCTTCTCCTATCCTACGGTACTTAATTAATTTAAGTAGTGTTGTAAAATTGGCTCACAAGGTGGCTTGATCAGCTTATGTATGGAGTGCTTACATGTGCTCCACCATAAGTTGAAGCAGCTATGGTAAACCAAAGCAGTTATTGTAAACCAGATTTGCAAATTGCAGTTTTGGAACTGAATAATGTCTGACTGATACCAGCAATTTATGGTGCAGAACCAGCAATTTATGAGTACAGAAACTTTCATATGCAGAGTTCCTCCGCCTGTGGAGACTTATCTATATGCATTCCAAGGTATTAAGCAAATCTGTGTGCAGATCAGTGCAAAGAAAACTCTCTAACTCACAGGTTTCCTGTTTTATACTTTGATTTATAAAATCTATGTGGTCTAAAAATAGAAAACACAAATAGAGTAGGTTTTATATAGTACAGAAAGCTGTGGTTCAGCTGTGACTGTGCTTTGTAAGTTCCAAAGTCTTTTGAGCAATAGGTTTTGAGATTTGCATATATTTATAGAAAAAATAAACTTGGAGTTGTTTTAGTGAGTGGTGTGATATAGGATTACATTTGTAATTCTTCTTCTGCATACTAAAAATTCAAAAGTTGCATCTCATCTTTCTTTTTTTGCATTTTTAAAAATAACAAATAATTAAACTTTCCAGCTTCAACTAACACTTCTGCTTCTTTCTTCTCTTACCATGCTTGCAGAAAAGACAGGCCTGCAGAAAATGGACTATGTGTCATATTAGTGATAGTGATGATGATGACAGTTAGAGTAATATGTACTTTCTCTGCTGAATTATCAAGTAAAATGCTGCCACTTTAAGTTTAACTGCCACAGAAAAGCAAAAATTATAGTAGCTGTTTTACAATTGTGTCTTAAATGTAAGTTTAAAAATATACACTAATGAAGTCTAAGCACAAACACAAAGAAAATTGTTGTTTTAATTGTCTTTATTTGAATGCTGTTGCTTTGACAGTACTTTGACAATAATCTTGTAACTATGATTTTTCCCCAGTCAAAATATATACTGTTTTTAAATAGTATATTTTCCATTTACATCATTATTTTAATTTTATGCATTAAATTTAAAATCATTTGTGCATTTTTACGCAAAATGCCATTTAGATATAAGTACTCAGTGTTGCCCTATAACTGTGTTCATTGTTGTTGTTAAATTTTAGTTTTAGGTATTGAAAATTGTGTATGAATATTCTGTAATAACAATAAATGAGTCTATATAAAAAAAGATTGATCTGATCTGTTCAAACATCCCTACCATTATTTATTATCTTACATATTTGTCACTTGCTTTATCAACTTTTATTTTTAAAAACACATTTATAGTTTACATCCTTTCATTTTCAGAAACTTAATTTAACATTTTTGCCTTAAACTTTCATTTAGTTCAAACATCTTGTGAAATACAGTATGAAATATGAGGCTTTTAATTCTAACCCTGTGGTTCAAATTGAAACTACTGATGATTTGACTTTTAAGTGAAGGGGCTACAACCACAAGGTGCTGCAAGGTGGAAGAGAGCCCGTGGAAGAGAAACTCACTTGGAAATATTTTGATTATCAGTCACTAGTCCAGCCACTAATCAGCCAATTTGCCAGAGAAAATAAGAATATGTAAAGGCTTTTGACTGAATTTCAAGAATATGTAAAGGCTTTTGACTGAATTTCAGAAATTTGCATGGAGAGAGTAGATGCCCTTCATTTCTTCTGATCAGTGTACAACAGGAAAATACACAGAAATGCTAAAGTAGGGAACCAGTGTCATCCTGACCAAGGCAACTGAAGACATATAAAAGACCTAAAGGAGTTTATTGCCACTGTGCTAGTAGGTGAGGAGGAGCCTAGGTGGTGGACTGTGCATAGCAGTGTCTGTTGTTGGGTATCACTATTACAGGAGCTGCTACTCTACTTAAATGTTTTATTTATAGGTGCTTCATGATGTTTTCTTTCCATTCAGTTACACCATGTGATTATGATAGTATAAGAACATGCCTTCTGTAAGCATATCATTGAAACATTGCAAGGTTTATCTATCTTGTGAATCTGAGAGAAAAGAAATTTTTGACTTAGATATTAATGCTTTTACTTTTCAGTAATCCCTAGGGAATGGACGGTCATCTCTGCAGCAGTGCAGCTGCTGATGAGCCAGAGTCAGAAACTGGGCATCTGTGAAAGCTTATTTCCTTAGATTTATGGACCAATGAGTAGGGATGGGAGTTTTCAGAAATCTGAATGTCAGGATTACCTGCACATATTTTTTTTCTGACCACAATCTCACTCCCTAATCATAATAAGAAGCATGGGGTTTATGTATTGATCCACACAAAAAATGATCAATTTGTGCATATTATATGCATTTATATATTTAATATTAGACTTGTATGAATGTTATACACATGTACACTCCAGGTTTCCTAAATGACCAAGCACATAAAAAGATAAATACAAAAAGGCATATGACTATTATAAAAGGTATGTATTAATATAAAATTACGCTACAGAAATATCATACAGCATGAGGCTTTCCTCTTTAAGCAAACCCAAGCATGAGCTGTTTGGTTGTACGTGTGTGTTCAGTATAAGAGGTTATCCAATATAAGCAAAGTACAATTGGGTCAGAACCACTAAATTCCATGCATAAATTGACAATAATATTTTGAAAGGGGGAATATTTGGGTATTTTAAAAATAAAGATCAACTATGTGGTTGTAAAACAAAATAGTATGCACTATTCTAGGCTAGAAACAGTGAGGGAAATATAAATAGCCAGTTTTCTCATTCTCGAAAAATTGAGGGCGATGGCCAAAATTAATTCTACTCAGAGTAGACCCTAGGACATAAATGGATGTGTAACTACACTCACCTTTTAAATGTTATGAAAACAATATTTTAATTATTCTAAAACATCAATACATTTGGTTTTTCTTTTGCTTCCTTCTCCACAAGGTCTACCCAGTTTCTCGAAGGGGGTAGCTCTGCAGTGCGATCTGGTGTCACATTTTAATAATGCATTATTAACATTAGAAAACAACTTCATATGGCTATATGGTTATCTCAGCTATTCTTTAACTCATTTTTAGCATTCAAAACCATGGGTGTAGATCCGCCCTGAATGAGCTGTGGAGGTAGCAGCCTACAATGGGAATTACAATTCCAACACCAATTTATATCAGAATATTTTAATTATAAGATTTCTATTAGATTCGCAGATTCGGTGCTAGAATCAGGGCAGCATTTCTGCAAGGACCCCCCTCCTGGCCCCTGAAGCCCATTGCCCTGCTCCTTTATGCTGTTGTTACCTGTTTCCCTGTCCTCTTAAGAGTGCAGGAAGCAAAAGGAGCAGCAGGGGAAGTAACCTCCGCTTGCCTTGTCTTCTTGTAGGCAGTAATGCAGATTGGGCCTGAAAGCAGAGGGCCAGCAAGTGAGCAGTGTTGACAGTGCTAGCCAGGGTAGCCCACTGGGGACAACTTGCCTAAAGGCCATGTAAAACCTGGATATAGTACAGAACAGATTTTCAGGAAAGAGAATCTTGGCACCTAGTTTGGAAATTGGCAAATGGGTAAGCATCTTTGTACAGAACAGAAACAAGCTCGTCTCCCTAGTGATGGTGCAATCCAGGCTTGGAAATAGTTATGAGAAATGTTGAGGGATAAAAACTACTGATGGTGAAGTAGACTGACTGCAGTGAAAACGAAGGTTCAACTGTGTCCTTCTTCCGGGTCACAGCAGCTGACTTTGCAGAATCCTTCTTTTACAGCTGTCTGACGGATGATTGTAACTCTACTGGAAGACTGAAGAACATTTTACCTAGTGCTCTTTTCCATTTCCACCCCTCCAGTGAAATTTGGTCTTTTTCCTACAGGATACATGCTGCCAACACAACAGTCTTTATAAATAGTTTAACATATGAAAGGTTTACATGTATTTAGATCCCCAACCACAATTTCCAGAATAAGTGATTGGGGATATATATAAATTGTATATTGTTTGGCGTATAACTTCTTCAATGTCAAAGCCTTAAAGAGACAGTAAGAAGGATCCATCAAAGGAGATCTGTGTGTAAAAAATGGTGAACCACTACACAGATTACCTTTCTGACGTTTTGATATAGCAGTAACCAATTGTTGCACTACTATGTGGCTGCCATTCTCTATTGTTCTCACTTTTCTTTACTCTGAACATCTTTCCAAAAGCACTGTTGTGATTCCAGTTCAAATAACCCAATCCAGAAGAAGTGTGGTTAATAGAGTAAGGAGTAGCTTCAGGATGTGATTTAGTGGCACTACTAGTCAGAATAATGCTGTTATTGAGTCCTTCCTCTTTTGCCTTGGAAAAAATATGTGTCTTTCAGTGGTACGAGCAAGTAAGCCATTCTTGCATTTGCTTGAAGAGAGCACCAGGCATGTTGGTCAATGGCTACTGGAGGATAAAGAGGGGTGAATGCTTAGTGGGGGTGACTGAGTAAATTAAATGATATAATCAAGATGCATGAAAGCATTCAAAAATTAAGCACTTCGTGCAAGTAATGGGCTCTGCTAAGTATTGAACTTTCAGTTTCAAAATGAATTATGAAAATGACAGTAAGGTGGCATTTAAAAGAGTGGTAATAACAAGCAGCAAAGAGCAGGTGAAAAACATGGAAGGAAAAATACAAAAGAAAAGCTGAATGATGAGGCAGAACTCTTTATAATTCAACCCAGTTAACACCAGGTTTCTGATACACTTTTTTTTTTTTGCCCCATCCAGTCTTCAATCCACAATGGAATCACATAGTTGAAATGAGGTATTTTAGGGTGCTCATCAGTCATATTCAGTGCCAAGATTCCTTAAACAAGACCTCTCTGGTAACTGCTTTTTCTCCTTGGGAAAGAGATGCACTGAACTTCCCTAAGCAGCTGAAATATTTGCTATTTTGCTTCCTTTGTTCTGTCACTTCACATAAATTTGTAAGTCTGAAATGTCTGTTCACATATAACCTGAATGAAGTATTTCTAGAGCTAGAGCCATGTGAAGAGTGTGAGCTGGGAGGTAGGAAGTATAAATCTCCCCACTGCCATCTCTGTCTCCCCCCTCCGTAGACAATGTGTGGATAATGTTTTGTGAGGATTGCTGAGATTTAATTTGTGAAATAATTTGGTTGCTTGGATTAAAAAATAAGTTCTACAAAGCAAACCTGATATTGCTAGTGTATTGGAATCCTCAGATTCACCTTGTCTACTATATAATAAATGGTTCTATATCAGTGGCTAGTTTGGAATATATTATGGATTGCAGTGTTTTGTATGTTTTGTAGAATTTCTTCTAATGAACTTGCAGTGAAAAATTAGCATTTTTATAAAGTATAATTATCTTACAATCTACTCACTCTCTTAAATGCACTACCAAAATTGTTTCTATGCTGTATTTAAAGGATTTAAAATGTTGTTCCTTATTATTTCCTTTTCATTCTAATTTAAAATCTAAATTAAACTTTTGGTTTTAGTTCAAGAAAACATTTAAATATATCAGGCCTGTTCTGTAAAAACAAACCACCCATTTTATGTATAGATGTATGATGATTGAATTTTTATGCAATATAAAGTATTGCTGTTTGACTTTAGGGAGTGTATGAATTGGGGACTTTTGGTTCTCTCTCTCTCATTGGTGTGGGGGGACTGATAACATGATGTAACATTTGTGCTTGACACTTTTTGAAAATACTGTATATAAACAGTTGAGGAACATTTCAGCATGGGATGGTACTATGAGTCAGAGGTCAGCAGCTTATTTTTATTCACTTCAAGTTAAAAAAAAATCAGCTATGGTTTAAGGAAGATCCACCAGTCTGGATTGCATGCCTCAAAAACAGTTCACTCCTTTAAAACCATCATATATGATTGGACGCTTATGTCTGAAACCATGATTATTTACATAGATGTATTCCATTTACTGAGAAATACAATAAGAAATGGTTTCTGTAACAATTCAGGTTGAATTTGAATGGTCTTCTCTTTTGAGTATTATAGCATAGTACTTTCAAGGTTATAAACATCTGAATAGCCCAATATGATGTACTCATAATTTTAGATAAAAGGTTTTTCACATTCCAGGATGATGAAGCATCATGTGGAAGGATGTTTACAGTTAGGTCAACTCTCTATTACAGTACTACTAGGTGTGAAAGTTCTTCTTAATCATGGCAGATATTAAATGTCCTCAATATATGTGATGTATACATGTTTTATAATAAGCTGAAATTAATAATAATGTAAGCTGAAATTAATAATAATGTTAGACATTAATATTTTCCTCAGAAAGAACTTTCTATACTCTAGGGAATTCTATACAACTGTCTTTCTCTTTTAGAATATTGAAAATGGAAGATTTGCCAAACTGAGATACTTTACACATGCAATGGTTAATAGTACAGATTTACTAATGGTAACAAAGAGGTAAGGTTCGCCATTTGTCCAGTTAACTTTATAAGCTGCATGCATTGTTACACTTGTTTTTTTGCTCACTCAGTAATAATATATATAACATAAACAGTGTGTTTAGATTTTCCCTTAACATTTAAATGAAAGAAACTCCAATCGTCCTTAAAGGTAAAGATATTGAAGGCTATATTTTACAACAGAAGACCAAGATTTAGAATGTTTTTATGTTACCTCAAAGCACTTGATTAGACTTTTCACAGTAGTTAAGACTGGAGATTGTGTTTATATTGTTAGTGTGTATGTGAAAATCTGGAACTGATAAATGGTAGTCGGAATAACAATTCCTGGGATAAGCCCTCCTTCATTCTCTCTCTTAAGAACTTTTCTAACTGATGTGCTTCAATTAAGTAGTTCCTTGTGGGTGCAGGTGTCCATATATATTGAAACTACATCAGCGAAAGCTTCCTTGTTCAATTTAGTAGAAGAGACAGTTCCATGAGTATAAAGAAATTTGCAATGTCTCTGCCTCTCTTGACTGAAGAGTAAGGGCGCCAACAGGATTTTCTGTGCTCAGTGCACAGCATGGGAAGTGGGATATCTGAGCTACTTGTAAAGGAAACCAATTTGCATAAAATTTAGCTATGCTTTGTGTCATATGCAAATTTGTGTCCTTTTTTGCAGGTAGCATCGAGAGCTCTCCAGAACATGAATAACATATGCTTGATAAACATATATATAATTGTATCTTCATACTGGAAAATACTTAACATGTTGAATTTCTGCCAGCCTCAAAGGCACAAGAATGACATGGCAGAAAACATGCCTAAACCTCTTTGCAAAGTTTTCACATTTTATATTTGCCATTTTCAGGGAGGAGGTGGATTCTTTAACACCTACTGTGTAGTAGTATTTGCAGAAAATAACATTTAAGTATATGATCTTAGATGATAAAAGAACAAACTACTTAGATACAAAGGGCTGGAAAATGAGACAGAAGGGGAGGGAGAAACAGCAGCTCCTTTGGATTCCAGGGATTCCAATCACCTGGTTTCCAAACAACTCACTCGTCTATCTCAGCCCTAACTTCACTCATTGGCGACACTAAAAGGTGGGAGCAGTCAGGTTGGCTCATCTCAGAGAAATCACTTAGAAGGGTACCTGTGCATTTTGTTTCATAACTTGCTTTCCAGGAGGGCTAGAGACTTAAAAAAATAATGAATGGAAGCTCAGAGTCTGGGCCCCCTTCATGATGTGGGCTCAGTACATCAGTACTCCCTGTATTCACATCTCAGTGGCCCTATGAAACAGAATAGGAAAGCAACAGGAACTCTGTTTGATTATTAGAACAGGCACCTTGAAATCAGCGGAATATATATTTAGCGGTAGTGCATTAGTTTTATTCTTACATAGGAACCAATTCCTTGGGGCTGTGGGGGCTTTGCCCCCCACCAATAAAATATTTGAGAGGTCTGCCCCCACCCCCCAGCTTGATAGGCACTGCCACTCAAATAGTGTGTGCGCACCACATCGTGTGATTGATTATGCAGGGTGGGGCCTACCTGCCCGCCCCCATATTTTATTCAAGTTGGCACCCCTGCATAAGAAATAGTATGTCACTTTGAAGGTATACAGCTAAGGTTCCCCCCACCAAGCCACTGTTGCTATCCAATATTGTGCACGCTCATTTCCTTTTCCTGCCTTCCCCACTGCAGTTTCCCACACCACTTCAAATATTCTCTAGGGTTTCTCAGATTTCCAGAGCAAATTTGGAAGGATAGGCACAATTGGATACCACTCCACATAACTACAGTCATACCTAGTGTTGTGTTTGCCTCAGGTAGAGTGTTTTCAGGTTGCGTCCCGCGGCAACCCAGAAGTACCGGAAAGGGTTACTTCCTGGTTTTGCCGCTCGCACATGCGCAGACATGCAATATGATGTCACGCGCATGTGCAGAAGCGGCAAATCGCGACCCGCACAGACGCTGTTCATGTTGCGAACAGGTCTCCGGAACGGATCCCGTTCGCAACCAGAAGTACCACTGTAATTCCACATTTACAAGGGAATTTACGCCTTAATGTTTCTCAAACATTATCCCCACCCCATCATGCTTCTGAAACTGAAGGAAATTTCAGATGCACCTCATAATATGGCATAAATATCCCGCTACCATTAGACGGATAATGTTATTAACCATGCATAAAGCACCTCTCTGGATCCTGACCAGAGTTTTGGCTGACAAAACTTGCTTTATTTTCTAACTGAAATATTATTGAAACATGAAACCCTACAAGCTTTTTCAAGGAACTAACAAATTCAATTCAGTGAAGACGCAGGAACCCTTGTTTTTTTTGTTTTTGTTTTTTTTGTTTTGACCTTAATTATTAGAACGTGACTGAACAAAAGTATGTGTTCAGTTCAACTATTGCTGCTGCCTGGTTATCATTCTATATGCCAGCTGTTCCTTATTATATATTGATTTCTGCATCTTTAAAGAAGAATGTAGTTGTCTTCTTTGACTGAATTAATATACACACATATATGATTAGGTTCCACTGGCATCATTGTGCAAATCCATATGTGTGTATTTCATTGTGGAATTAATAAACCATCAAACTGGGTGATAACAAGGCAACTTTTAATTTTTTATTTAAAAAGTAATTGTTGTATTTCTGCTTGCTTTGTTTTAATGGTTTATTTTGTATTCTTGTTTAGTGGCATATTATTCGTGACAAGAGGTACATTTGGACAGTTGACATGTGAATGGCAGTACACCTATGATGAATTTACCAAGGAGCCATTCATTGTTGATGGACGGAGGTTGCGCATTGAAGCAAAGGTACCATGAGAGACTTCAGCTTGTTGTAGAATGTATTAGATTAGCTTCAGAGTATATTTTAAAAATAAAAGTCATTTGTCTCCAGTAGAATTCAGCAACTTAAGTGGCATGTTGTTTTCCTTAACTTGCTAGTTTATTGTATTGTTGTTATATAACAAGTCAAATTTACCAAGCTAGTAATACCACCTATGAAAACTTACTTCACTAGTGTTGTTAATTCAAAGTTTTTACCGTATTTTTCGCCCTATAGGACGCACTTTTTCCCCTCCAAAAATGAAGGGGAAATGCGTGTGCGTCCTATGGGGCGAATGCAGGCTTTCGCTGAAGCCTGGAGAGCGAGAGGGGTCGGTGCGCACGGACCCCTCTCGCTCTCCAGGCTTCAGGAGAGCCGCAGCGCCAGTGCCACAAGGTCGGGGGACAGCGGGGAGGCGGAACGGCGCCATCCCGCTGTCTCCCAATGTGGTTTGGAGGCTGACGGCGGGGAGACGCGTGCTTCTCCCGGCCACCAGCCCCGCAAGCTCCGGGGACAGCTGGGAGGCGCAGCGCGTCCTCCCTCAGTCCCCGGACCTGATCTGCAGGCGGGCGACGGGGAGAAGAGCGCTTCTCCCCGCTGCCTGCCCCGCAAGCTCCGGGGACAGCTGGGAGGCGCAGCGCGTCCTCCCTCTGTCCCCGGACCTGATCTGCAGGCGGGCGACGGGGAGAAGAGCGCTTCTCCCCGCTGCCTGCCCCACAAGCTCCGGGGACAGCTGGGAGGTGCAGCGCGTCCTCCCTCTGTCCCCGGACCTGATCTGCAGGCAGGCGGCGGGGAGAAGAGCGCTTCTCCCTGCTGCCTGCCCCGCAAGCTCCGGGGACAGTTGGGAGGCGCAGTGTGTCCTCCCTCTGTCCCCGGACCTGATCTGCAGGCGGGCTGCGGGGAGAAGAGCGCTTCTCCCCGCTGCCGGCCCCACAAGCGCCTGGGGGGGAAATAATTTTTTTTCCTTTATTTCCCCCCCAAAAAACTTGGTGCGTCCTATGGGCCGGTGCGTCCTATGGGGCGAAAAATACGGTAATTCAAAGTTTCATGGTCACATAAAGGGGGCTTCAAATTCCCCCCCCCCATTTCTTCCTTTCTTCACCCCCCCCCCGTCAATGTTTTCCTGCATAGAGAACAAGACTCTTCTGGAAGGCACTCTCTTTTTCAGCCCTTGTGTTCTCTAAAGCAGTGTTTCTCAACCCCGGGGGCATATGGCCCCCAGGATATTCCAGGGGGGGCACAGGTGAAAATCGCATAAATGGGGGGGCACAGCACAAGACTAGGGGTCCACAGAAGGAAATGAGAAGTGGTGAAAACAGAAGTGACCAAGGAAAGAAAACAGGAAAGAAAAAAGAAAACAGAAAAGTGAGGAAAACGGAAAACAGAGAAGTGACTATGCTTCCCAAGCAAAGAGATTATTACAGGGTTTCTTGGAAAAGTCAAGCAGTATGCCACCAATATTGGATGTCAAGAATTCAGAGTTTTCCTCTTTAGCAGTTAGTGATGACTTGAAAGATGAAATAATGGTGTATGTGAATCATTTGAAGCCGCTTTGGAATGATATGGAAGTTTACTTCTGTGATCTGCTGGACTTGGATATTCTGGCCTGGGTAGCCTCCCATTTTCACATGCAGCAGAATTGGTGCTCCCTACCTTCTGCCCCAATCCCTCCCATCCATTAGAGAAAGGCTTACACTCAATCGATGTGCAGCACGCCCTTAAGGTATACATCATCTGGACAAAGGAGTTTAAATGTACACACACACCATTTGTCTCCTTTCTCCCTACTGCTGCCATCTAGAATGATTATTGCTCTATGCTATCTTGGTGGATGGGACGCGGGTGGCGCTGTGGGTAAAACTTCAGTGCCTAGGACTTGCTGATTGCAAGGTTGGCGGTTCGAATCCCCACGGCGGGGTGAGCTCCCGTCGTTCGGTCCCAGCTCCTGCCCACCTAGCAGTTCGAAAGCACCCCTAAGTTCAAGTAGATAAATAGGTACCGCTTTATAGCGGGAAGGAAAACGGCGTTTCCATGTGCGGCGCTGGTGCTGGCTCGCCAGATGCCGCTTAGTCACGCTGGTCACGTGACCCGGAAGTGTCTTCGGACAGCGCCGGCTCCCGGCCTCTTGCGCAACATGAGCGCGCAACCCTAGAGTCGGACACGAGTGGCCCGTACGGGCAGGGGTACCTTTACCTATCTTGGTGGATATGCATTTGCATCTTGATAGCCTATGAGTCCCTTACGGTCCACTCAATTCAGACCACAGCTGCATCTGCAGCCTTCTCCACTAATGCCCCTATTGGGGACATAGGCAGGGCAGCCACCCCAGCACAAGGCACTATAAGATTGATCTGTATTCCTTGGCCGAGGCTTCCTTTGGCCACAAGCTCTTATAGCAGGGCCTCTAACGTTAGCTCAGGTTGCAGTTGGACCTGCCTTAATTGGGTAAAGCTCTTTGAAATCCCAAGCCAGTGTCCCCCATGACGCCAGTAGGAGATAGTACAATTGATACTGACTCAAAATGTAGAGTTCTAAGGCATCATGGAGTCATTGGAGCCACTCCCTAATATGGACTGCAATGTGCCTCTGATTTGCTAATTCATGAGCCCTTTACAAAAAATAGTTAAGTTAAATGTTTAAGAGGAAAGTGGGCACCTGTTGTTTCCTTACTACTTGTGACTCCATTGATTGTTCGAGTTTGGCAAGTCCGCAAACCTAATTGGGGGCTGCCTCATGATCACGGTGGAGTCAGTGTGCAATCCACTATAAAGCTGTGAGCTATATGCTGGGAAAGTAAAATAACAGAAGTATTACATTTCATTTTACCTTGGAAAGCCAAATTAATAGGAAACTTATTTATTTTATAGGAACGAGTAAAGTCTGTATTCCATGCCAAAGAATTTGGAAAAATTATTAATTTTAAAACGCCAGATGATGCTAAGGTGAGTATCGAATACTACTGATCTAAATATGTTTACTTGAAAATAGTATACAGCCATAGTCCTAGATTCAGATAACCAAAATGTTGCTTGTGAGGGTGGCACCATGCATGTGTGACAGTAGTTCTCAGATGTCACATTGATGCATGTATAGCCCAGCTGGGAGTCTGGCAGCAGCCCCAGAAAATGGGATTTGCCCACATGTGGACTGCCTTTCAGTAGACAAGACTATATAGTTATATACTAATGTTCTGTGCTATTAATATTTAGATGAATATGTTGACTTACTTTCATTGTCTAATTTTTTTCTCAAATTTTCATAGTGGGTTCTCTCAAAACTGGAAGAAGTGAGGGAGAACCATCCAAAATTGTGACCATTTGTGCAAGATTCCAGGATGGACAAAACAGAGTGTGCCAAATTCAACATTTTGATTGAAGCTTAGCATGTGACATTGCTAAGACTATGAAGGGGATTGTTGATGTCTTCTACATAGCCAGAGTAGAAAAAAAATATGCCATGGTCAGTGTCATTTAAACTGTTCTAGAGCTGAGAACCTCTGCCAAATTGTGGCTTACTGAGCTTTTTATTTATAAATAATACAGAGTTACTTATATCAGGAGTAAAAATGATGTTTTCATGCATATTCTGTCACATGATTTAAAAAGACTAGATTAATCTTGTAATTTTATGTGATAATCAGGGTTCCCCCACCATCTAAGCTTTATTTCTCCTGTCATCGGGATTTTAATTAATATGCTATAATTGCCACATTACATGTTAATATAATGTAATTCACTGAAATTCAGTTAAATTCTTCAGGGAAAGACTGATTTAACCAGCAATGCTCTTATATTATGAATGATCTTGCTGATCTGTTTATTCAAGAAGCCTTTTTATTTACCAATATATATATCATGAGGTTATTTAGTTTTTTTAATACAAATAAACAGTTTGTGGTACTGTAATATTATTTTTAACACTCACTTTTTATATGATGCAAAAAATTAGCAAGGTGTTCTGGTACCTCACGATGATGGGTAGATGTACACAGATAAACATGCAATATTGAAATGATAACCTAGGCAGGGATGTGTCTTTGCAGCAATGCTTTGAATGGCATGATCTTTACTTTCAATACATAAAATTTTCAGCAAAGTCATCGAAACCTTCTAAAGAGCATGTTTTGAAATGGTATATAAACCTAAGGAACACTCTTGAATGAAAAACTATTTTGAGTGAGGGGAATCTAAATTTCATGCTCATGCTGAATGCATTGTCATTAATTTAAAAAAATGAGAACATTCATTAACTTTGGGTTGCATCCAACTGTTTTTCTTAGAATAGAGCCACTGAATTTCATGGACGTAAATTAGGCGAGTCTCTTAATTTCAGTGGGTCTGCTCAGAGTATGACTAACGTGGGAATACAACCCATTTCAGCTTTTAAACCCAAAACAATTCATAAGATCTTTTTAGTTCTGCATGAAAACAACAAGATTTCAGTATGTGGAGGGTTGCGTACACATTTCTTTTAATTTGATTTTGCTAGGCTATACAATAATGCCTATAAATGCACATGTAGATGAAGAAATCACGTCATAAAAGGGAAAAGAATGCAAATGTATGTAAGTGTATTGCCTAATCCAGATTTGACTTGTTTGATGCATGTAGTAAATGTCTGCTCCAGAATATTCTTTCCAAGCTCCTGTTTGGAGGATTGAGGTGAAAGAGATTGGCCCTCCTGAATTTGCTGGTGGTACTTAAACTCCTCAAACTGTAGCTTTGTTGTAAAAGCTAAATAAAGTAAATGGCATGCCAAATGTAATTGTATGTATTTATATAAAAGTCTTGCTTGCTCCATTATGTAACCACCTGAGGTGCTTAAAGGAATACATTGCAGTCTTCCCCATAACATTTTATTTCTTGCTATACAAAATGTATATTGAATTAATGGTTACTGGATATGCCAAAATATAACGTGTGTTGTGTCTCAAGAACATGAACGAACTCCAGATTCATTGGTTTAACTGACAGTCATATCATACTTGAGCATTAACACTTTGAGTTGTGGCCTTAAGCTGCAGACCAACCATACAGATCACGCCTTCTAAATGTGTACAATAAAGAGTGTGATGCCTCCTAGGCTGGTTACACGTTATTTTTGTTTGTGCTTATTAGATTTCTATCCCTGTGTCTGCTAGACCTGTAGAGAAAAACACATACATGTGCTGTCCCAAACACTGAGTTGGTTCATGTAATTTTTAAATTTTAGGAATGTTCACACAGCGAAGAGATGCTAATTGAATTACCACTCTGTCAAACATGGTATTCGACATGTTATCTTTCTTCAATTTATACTGCATTACTTCATATGAAGGGGTGACATAGCAATAGTGTAAATGATGCCAAACAAGTGGTAGGTCTTAACTATATTGATTTATTAAATATAAAATAAAGGAAAAGCAAATAAAATGGGAAATGAACACTCACTGCCTTTGCCAAAAATGGCCACCAAAAGGTATGGTCCCCCCAATGGAACTGGTGAATGATAGATGCCATTCAGGGGTGCCTTGATACATTTGGAGTTGAGACAAGTGCACCCTTCCCTTCTCCAGTCACGGAAGCAGTTACTTTTTACAGGCTCCAGCAAAGGGCAGAAGGGAGCTTGTTTTTATTTATTTTTTAAATAACTATGCCCCAAAGCATATAGAAAACAACAAATATTAAACATATTGGCAGCTAGCATTTTACTTATGAATCAAAAATTGCACAACAAGCTGCCGTGTTTCAAGGAAAATAAGATGTATGCCATGTCCTTCAAAGAGGCTTTAAAAAACTAAAGAATTATATAAATATAGGCTATTTTTCTTTCAGCTTAGTCATGTACCTTAGTCAAATGACAATAGAGCATCCAATCTTCTGTAACTAAGACATCTCTGGCTAAAAGATTATCAAACGAATTAAATTAGCGGGTGCAGGAAGTATCTATAAATAAATAGCAGATATTTTTTCTTAAATCACCTCAAAACTAAAATTATGCACCTCAGATCAAAAACTGGGGAAAAAACCATTTTGAAAGTGTACACATTAAAAATCTGTAAGTATCATATCTAAATTTCCATTTTTGTTAAGTAAATATTTTATGGTCAACAGGGACGCAAACAATTGCTGCAAATACATATATGGAGTTTTAAATACAATGCTGGGTCCCTGTGGTTTATGCCAGATTGAACTCCTTTAGATTCAGCTGTAGTATTGTGTCTCTGACAGCAGCAAAGACAAATCTAATGTTTTCTGTGTCTGTAGCACATGTAAAATGGGAATAAATCACTTTCTCTTTATCTGTATTCTGATCCTGGTATAACTTCAGAATGAACTCTCTGGCAGCTTTAACATCTTGCTTTGGTCCTGCTCAAAAGCAAAAAATGACACCGTTAAACAGAAAGAGAGACTCTTTGCAATCTTCAAATAAATTTCACTGGTGTATGCAGAGTTAATTAATTCCAATTAACTATTTTCAAATATACTAATACACACAGGTCCTGCTATCCAAACACAATGCATTCTCAGGAAATCATTTGTTAGGTGAGCGTTTGCATAACGAGTCAACGATTTCCAATTATTCCTGGGGGGAAATTCTACCATGTTCCCAACCACAGAATGTTTGCCCCCAAAATTTTGAAAAAACCCAGGAAAACCCACTGAAACCTTGCAAAAGGCAAGGAGGGAAGGAAAAGGGTGCTCTCTTATTTGTCTGATCTTTCCCCCACCCACCATGGTTTTTGGTTGCCATGAACCAGCAAAACACAAAAAGTAAGTCTTGTTTAAGGCTGCTCATTTGTTTACAGTACTACAACTGTGTCTGGCTGTCTTGATATCAGAATCTGTGATGCGTGTGTAGCGAGTTTTGGGTACTCATTCCTTATGTTTGGGTATGTAACAAGCGTTTGGACAGTAGGACTTGTGTGTAGTAACAAATGCTAACTTCCCACATTGGGAATATGGATGTGCATATAATTTTAATCATTTGCTTGCAAAAATAAGTGCCGCATTTTTCGCTCTATAGGACGTACTCGACCATAGGACACACCTAGTTTTAGAGGGGGAGATCAAGAAAAAAAATTCTCTCCCTCTCTGCGCAGCGCCCCTTCAGCAAAGCGGCAGGAGAAACAGAGCCCCTTCCATTTCTCCTCCCGCTTCGCTGAAGGGGTGCTGCGCAGAGAGGGAAAGCTGCGCAGCGCCTCTCCAGCGAAGCCAGGAGAGCAAGAGGGATTGGTGCGCACCAACCCCTCTCGCTCTCCAGGCTTCAGTGAAAGCAACGCGAAGCCTCCAGAGCATGGCGGGAGCGCTCCTGCTGCACTTCAGAGGCTTCGTGTTGCTTTCGCTGAAGCCTGCATTTGCTCCAAAAGATGCACACACATTTCCCCTTAATTTTTGGAGGGGAAAAGTGTGTCTTATAGAGCGAAAAATAGGGTAAATGTTGTCTGTTTTAGTGTAGCCAACAACTGGGGTAACTAACACTTTACATTAAAGTGCTCAGTGAACTGACAAAGCAGCTACAATAATTGCTTATCAGATGTAAAGCACAACTGGTTTACCTGTGAACTCTGGAAAATAGGTGCTTAAATGGGAATGCATAATCTTCTCTTCTAAAAGGTCTTTTTTATTTAAGAACAAGATGACTGAGGAGTTCAGAAACCAAGGGTATGTGATTATTGTTTGAAATAAAGCCTTGCTTTCTTCCAACCGATTCTGCAAGAAAAGTATGAAATGTTAGCGAAGTATTCTTAAAGAAATTAGTGGGTGCTGGGCTGTATCCAACACTGATTTCTGCTTGCGTAACAGAACTTCACTCCACCTTCATACCACTGCTTACACTTAAAATATGCTCCAGGGGTTTGGGGGACCCCTCAAGAGCACATTTTGGGGGTGAATGGGGGAAGGAAATGCAGGGAACATCTATTGGTGAGTGGAACTCTGCCTGCGCACCCCATTTCTGTGCTCAGATTAAAATATAATTATTTCATACCCAAAACCTAGTCCCATCTATCATTATTTTCTACCCAGACATGTGTTCCAAGTATAATTAATTATAACACAAGCTATTCTCCCAGTGCCGCAAACAAAGTGTAAATGGGGTGAAAGATAACCATGTTCACCACTTTGAGCTCCTTGGAGGAAAGGCAGGATATAAATGCAATAAAATAATATGAAAGACAATGCAATGGATGCTATATGTGCAAGAATGAAAAACTAAGAGTGTGTCTGTGCCAGAATTTCGTCAGGATACACCAACAAAAATTGGTATTGTGCATCGAACAGGAGAGGATGACCATTCTATGGAGAGATGCATTGAGAAAATAATCTGCCTCAGTAAAATGCACTAACTGAAATAATCTAGAGCAGTCTGTTCTTTTACCTCATTGTTGGATTCTGCCAAGACTTGATCATATTCACTAAGAGCAACCAAGAATATTATTGAGGTAACACTTTCAAAGCAGTGTATCCATTTCCTTCTTTCTGATCTCTGTCCACCAACATCTACCATTCTGCAAATAGAAATAGGAGTAACTTTGTGTAATAAGCTTCCAGGGCACCAACCAAACAAAATAAACCCAACTCAACTTTGCTGTGAAGAAGACCTGATAGCTGAACAAACTATTTACAGTAACCTGAGATGCTGATAAAGTTGCTCCAGGACCAAACTCAGAAAACATGTTTAGAGGCTCACAAAAGCCCACATTCAAAAGGGCTTTTTATAGCCGCCAAACTCTTCAGGTTTAGATCAAAATCTAATTATGTCTGATGTTAATAACTGCAACCAAGCCTTCTCCAGGATGAACTTTCCCCATTTGGTTCATATTTGGTGCTGCTGTATCTGACTACTCAATACTGCTTTACCTTGATTAGTAATTTGCATAACCAAACTTACCTAAAAGTAACATTTTGCAACTCAAAAGGATATTCAATAATTCCAGTGGTTGGCACTCTCACTCTGAGAATATCTTGCTCGTTTGGCACAAATGATGGTGCAGCAATACGGTCAAAGTCTGAAAGGTAACTTCCAAGTCCAATACAGACACACTTATTTAGCAAAGTGTTACATGTTGTCATAAACAAATTAACATGTTGAAATCAAATATTTATTTAAGTAGAAGATTAATTCACAAATAAATGAGAGCTAATAGACCACACAAGGCTAATAGAATGGACATTCTAGATTCAAAACTCAGTGCTACTGTTAATGCACAACTACCATTACAGAAGACACTTTCAGCCACAGCGCTCCCCCCACCCCACCCCCACCCCCAGACTGCCATGTATGAATAACAATAGTCGCCTATTTTCAGTTATGCTATTTACTTTTGAGCTGACTGTATCAAAAAGAAGCTTGTCAATTTATATTCACATTTTCCACACATTGTCCTCATTTACAAAGTAGTAAGTTTAAAACATTTAAGTAAACACCAACATAATTGCTATTTCATTGTATAAAAACTAAAATCCTAACCCAGCGGGGGGGGGGGGAGTGGGGAGTGACAGTGCAGACCAAGATTCATTTGCTAGCTGCATCATGGTTCACTAAGAAACTATAAACTCTTCTTACCTTGAGCAAAACCAAACTATTGTATTTAGCAAAAAAACAAAAAAACCCAAAACAACAAAAAAACCACTCAATTTTCTACTAATATAATAAGAGAAATAGATTGTATGTATGTATGGGAAGAAGAATAACTGCTCATCATTTCCTTACCTATAGAAAAGAAAACTAGTAATATTAAAACAAAACTGTTCTTTGTTAATTCATCTACATGAGGAGACAGATGTGATTTCATGCTGAAATTTGAGTTACAAATTGGGGCAGGGGGAGAGTTAGCAGTACAACCTGTCATAATAATACAATCTGGCAAAAGTGCTGAATGGCAGCAAGATTGCAGGGGGCTGGAGACACTCACCCCGGGTCTGTGCTCCTTTGGAGAACGGAAGACACAAAGAAATATGATTTATTCATATATTTACACCTTCACTCTGCATGGAGGGATTCCAGATCTTACAGCCTGGTCATCTCAAGAGGGGCTTGGAGTGTAGCCCTCCAGTCCAAGGCATCTCTCCTTCTAATTCTGCTCTTCCTTATTCAGTTGCATCCTAATGGTCAGTTCTTTTGGTGCTTTAGAGTACTAATGATTAGCCCCCCCCCCAGGTGTCACCTAACAAAGGAGTTCCCCTGAGTTCCCACTTGTTGACTGACTAGGATTAAAGACTGGTACACACTTAGGACATTTACCTAGCTTAATTAGCTCTTCAAATGCTATCTGCTGATGCTCAGAAGTGGGTCCACACATTCCAATACACACGGATCTTGATTACATTTTCAAAGTCTGACACAAGTCTTTACACAAACCCTACTTAAACACCTCAACCCCTTTGCATAACCCCCTTTCTAATGCCCATTGAGACTGTCTTATAGCCCAGTATACATACAAGTAGGGCTTTTTTCCAGCTGGAACTCAGGAGGGCACACCATTGCCATTATAAGAAAATAAGGGAGGTGCTCATGGTGAGTTCTGGCACCTCTTTTTCTTGAAAAATAGCACCGTATATAAATTCTAGTTAAATCCTAATATTTCCAAAGCTAAACATTTCAGACCATAGATCTATTACTGTAAGATACATACTATTTAGCTGAGTCCGACAACTGGTATTCTCTTCGCCTATCATAGCATGCTTGGATTCCTGTGTCCTCCCACAGCCTCTTAACGGCTTCCACAAGTTCTCTCTCCAGTGTTGTTACTGTGTCTACATTCAGCTCTTCAATCATCTGACCAGCCTCCTGCAGCAGGATGGGGGGGGGGGATAGTTAGGGATTTATAATAAATTTAGTCAACATGGAACTGCAAAATTAGACACTGCTGGGCATTCAAAGCACAACCAACAGTCCCAAATGCCAGGTTCACCCTTCATGCACTAACTTTGACCTAGAACCACTCGGGGAAGGGGGTGGTGTTGTGAGGGTGAGTGAAACAAAAATACCCTGCACACTGTATATGACTGAATCAATGGGAGACAATGAACTCTTCTGTTGTTTCTGTGATGCATAAATAACATTACTGTTCCTACCTCATTATTTGGATGTTATATTTTTAAAACACTTCTGATTTAGGTTACATACAGATGTACATAGCTTGATGGGAAGGTGTGCTGGGGAACTGCGCTCACTTTTGGTCAGGGAAAGATGAGCTCACCTTGCAGCAGGGAAAAAAATACACTGGTCCTTGTACGTAGGTATATCAGTATGTATGCACTCTATAACTGTGCAAGCTTAGAAAATGGACAGCAATGACAGGTAAATAATTCTGCAGTGGGACAATGGTCTGGACAATGCTTTTTTGTATTTAATTTTGGCCACTGTGACACAGGGATGAAAGTAGGCTTTATTTCACCTGGGTCAAAAACCCAGTTTGGCACTCCCATGCGCATTTGTGTACACACACACACACACATATACTTGGAGCCTCAATGGCACCCCTCTGGAGGCTTCACCTGGGGCAGAAACCCCAACTAGGCCTGCCCTTCCATAGCTATGGCTCTGCTGTAACATACCAGGAAACTCTATCAGATACTTCAATCCTAACATAAAAAGAAAGATCAGTCTTGCTGGATTATGTTTCCAACTGAGAGGTCTTTCACATGGTCAGTGGTGGAGCTTCAAGCTCAGGCAGGGGTGTGGCTGGCGCATGTCCCGGGGGCATGGGCAGCAGCTGCGATGGCACCCCACCAAGATGCCATTTAGTTCTTTTCATTGCAGCACTGCAGAAAAATACCATAGAGGCTTCCTCCCAAGCCAAATGCTAGAAAGTATTTCATGCTGAATCATCAACAATGTGCCTTCTCTTTAGTAGCAATATTCTGTGCACAAACATAGTTGACTATCAGTTTCCAAACATTCTGAATCTTGAACAGCACATTAGATGTTTGCTTTTCCAAATATTTGATTTATTTCTGCTACCACAAGCCAAGAACAGCACACACAGAATCCCTAGTGAAAGATTGATGCTTCTTTTCAGAAATAATGGTCTGGTTTGAACCATCATTGCAGGCTTCATTAAATCATGGCTTCCTTCACCCCTACCCTGCTCCTGCCATGTGCAAGGTTTAGAACAAAGATCTTGCTCTCCTTTACATTGCATTTTCATCCTCTAACAACTTCCATCTGCACCATTATCTTGTAGGGAACTGAATGCCATTGTTGCTATTCTCTCTCCACATGTTGCACTAACCATTTTAAGCTCAACAACTTTGGAGTTAAAGTTCACTTCATCAAATCTGGCCCTCTTTGAAAAAAGTTTGGGCACCCCTGCTTGGGACCTAAAATGACTAGAAAATTATCACTGAAATGAGTTTGGCTCTCCATTATAATGTACACAGCCCAACAAGACAACAAGAAGAATCCACCGACAACATACAACTCAATATGGCTAACTTGACCCAACAATCACCCCCCCCCCTCACAAACGCGAACAAACCTCACTGCAGCCAAACACAGGCAACCAACCACATCCTGGGGCCCCCAATCCCTCTCAATACCAAGGAAATATATTAACCGAATAGGAAAAGAAGCTACCCAGTTGGTGCTGACACAAAACCCCACACGTACACTATAGAAAAGAATATAAGTTTCACCATCCCACCTCTCCTCTCCCCTCTTCTTCAGCAACCTCATACTGTATACAACATATCAAATGTAACTGATCTGTAGAAAAGGCTCCACAACCTGAAAAAAGAGACAATGCATGTACTTTTGTAAGTCAAGAAAACCTTCATAAAATCATTTAATACTGGGATCCATTGCCCTATCCTTCATTTTAAACGATTGGCCAAGATCTTGCCTGATTTTTCACCGTTTCCCCAATATTTCTGCTTTGTACATGCAAGCATGAATTTTGTCTGCTGTGATAAAAGTATTATTCAATTCATATTTCTTTTTTTGTACAAAAACTTAAACAAATGTGAACATGTCTCCACTTTACTCTTTTCCTTAAAAAAGAACATGCAGGGCTCCTTCCTTTTGTACATGCTAAAGCCCTAAGTAACCCACTCTTTCATTATAATAAATAGGGATACATGAGGGCGCTGGTCTAATTGTCTTGAAACGTTCTGGCAGAACATTCTCCACTTAAGATTCTAGTTTCTCAAAGAAAACAATCTAAAACCAGATGCACTTAGTATTTATTCATTATCAAAGAAGTCTTAGCAGTCCCTTTTTCCAAGTCAGTTGTTTAATTTGTTTTTAGTTTGTATCAAGTGAACATTGGAAGAAGTCACTCCACTTTTATTATTTAGCCATACAATCATTGCCAGATTCACGTATAAGCTAAATAAGGGCCCCACTTTCTTGGGAACCCCAAAAAAAATTAAAGGGGAAAAAAACCTGGATGTACATTTCCAAAATATAAGATAAGTTCAAAAATTACTTTGATAAAATACATATTTTGTTATGTGCAAATGGCTTTAGATACCTATTAGGTCCATAAATTTGTTGTTGACAAAGAGCAGCTGGACATATAAAGGGCCCCATTACCTTCAGTAGCTTAGGGCTTCATCAAACCTAAATCCGGCCCTGCATACAATTGATTGAATTCAATGTGAACCACACCAATATGTTTGGAAGCTATTTATGGTGGGATTTGTAAAAATAAAAATATCCAAAGCCCCTTTACTTGTTCTAGTTTGACAATTGCCAGTATATTTGAGTGGTTTTCAAAGTGAAACGACCCAATGGCAAATTATTATTTATTTCCTTAACCAACTTCTTAGTTCCAGTGCCTGACTATCGTACAGCACTCACTGACTTCTTTTTATAAAAACAACAACAACCAAGCACACAGGACACAAGTCATATTCCTAGATGGGCATAGGGTTGCCATATTTCAAAAAGCAAAAAAGACGACACATTTGTAGGCGAGTTGAGGGGGGGGGAGAGAAAGAAAAAGAGGAATAGTGGGCACTGCCATGTTCAGTTTCCTCTGCACTCTGTCGCCTCCACCAGTATTGCTGCCTCTTTTCCCAGCTCAGGCTGGCAGTGGCTGTGGTATGTGGCGATGGCTCAGCACTCCCACCCACCAGCCGAGTCAACACCGGGCGGTGCTTGCCACCCACACGAGCCTGGGAGCTCCCCACATGTCAATGGGCAGCCACACCCCGGAGGATGCGGGGTGGGCACCAGCTACGGACCGCACCACTCGGGGCAGCCAAGAGTGGCACACACAACCTTCTGCCTGCCCTGCCCTTCTAGGCTCTGGCACTTGCCCGCCTGTGTGCCCAGCTTCCTGCGTTGGTGGCCTGGGCTGGGAGGAGTTCTGCATGCGGCAGCCACTGCCACCCCAAGCCTACCCTGCCTGTTGGCTCCACTCCACACAATGCTTCTGCTTCCAGGGCACAGGAAATGTCGCATTCCACCCCTCAACAACCCCCCCCTAACCCCCCCACCGGACATTTCCTGAAAAAGGTAAAAAAAAATCCGCCCGGATGGCCATATTGACCCCCCAAAAGAGGACATGTCCAGGAAAACTCGGACATGTGGCAACTTAATTGTATTGCTTTTTTGTCATATGCCAAGGACACACTTCTTTCCTGAAGTCACGTGTATATTTGCATTGTGTTAGTGGGCACAAAGACTATGGAAAAGACTGGGGAGAGAAGAGATGGCATATGCTAGATTCTCTGGCCAAGGTTTAAAACTAAGAGCATAAGAGGTGGGAAAGTACATTCAATGAACTGTTATTTTGGGAATTTCAACTGCTGTATTTTCTGTGTTATTGACACCAATGAAGAGTTTTGTACCTTATTATGCTCAGATGAGTATGGAATTTGTAAAGTATCCATAGCTCTGATCATAGTTTGCATAGCGGAAAATATGTTTTGATAAATCAGTTTTGTGAAGCCTTTCCGGTCTTCTTCCGTATAGCCTGATCCGTGAATAATCCTCATCTGCTTAATAAATGTACTCTTCCCGCTTTCTCCTGTACCTGCAAGAAAGCACAAGAAGAAAGCGTATCTTTCAAATTAAACACAACAAAGCACAGAGAGCCCCAGCTTCACAGCAGCAGAAAAAAAGAATCAACAAATTCTCTTGATGTATCAAAATCCAGTTATGCACACAATGGTCTGTGTAAGGGTGATATTTGTAAATAAATTAAGTGAGCCCTAAAAGTAGTTCATAAAACAACCATATAGACAATATTAAACAAAATAATAAAATATTAATACAGTGGTGCCCCGCAAGACGAACGCCACGCAAGACGAAAAACCCGCTAGACAAAAGGGTTTTCCGTTTTGGAGACGCTTCGCAAAACGAATTTCCCTATGGGCTTGCTTCGCAAGAAGAAAGCCCATAGGGAAATCTCCGGGGACCTCTTTTAAATGCTAGCGGTGGGGAGCAAAGTCTCCGCTGTCCCGGGGGCTTTTAATGCATTCCTATGGGAAACCGTGCTTCGCAAGACGAAAAAACTTGCGGAACGAATTAATTTCGTCTTGCGAGGCACCACTGTATGCATATATGTCACCATAAACTTTGATTAAACACAATACCAATAAAATTTCCTGATTGACACCCAAAGGCCTGGAGAAACAGGCATGTCTTTAAAAGCCTTCTAAACATTCCTATGCCCTGCTTGCTGTGCTTCTTGAGGAAGAAGATTCCTTAGGAAAGGCCCATGTAGAGAAAGAAGAAGGCTCCAGTTACAGAGAAGGCTCCTAAGAGTGCTGCTGCTCCACTCACAGACATGTCTCCTACATAAGAGAAAGAGAGGTGGTTTTTGCCAGTACCCCCCTCCTGCTCCAGCCCCCTCCCCAAAAAAATCTGTCCAAGAGCATTAGTAGACCCTCTCCAACAGTATGGAATATGGCATAGAGTGCTGCAAATGGAAAAGAAAATTCCTGCAGATTCAATGAAGATCCCTCCCCAATGAGAAACCAAACTTCAGGCAGCTGGTTTTTTTTTAGTCGTTTAGTCGTGTCCGCCTCTTCGTGACCCCCTGGACCAGAGCGCGCCAGGCACTCCTGTCTTCCACTGCCTCCCGCAGTTTGGTTAAACTCATGCTGGTAGCTTCGAGAACACTGTCCAACCATCTCGTCCTCTGTCATCCCCTTCTCCTTGTGCCCTCCATCTTTCCCAATGTCAGGGTCTTTTCCAGGGAGTCTTCTCCTCTCATGAGGTGGCCAAAGTCTTGGAGCCTCAGCTTCAGGATCTGTCCTTCCAGTGAGCACTCAGGTCTGATTTCCTTAAGAATGGAGTGGTTTGATCTTCTTGCAGTTCATGGGACTCTCAAGAGTCTCCTCCAGCACCATAATTCAAAGGCATCAATTCTTCGGCAGCTTTGCTAATACATTATTATGCCCATACACACCAAAGAGTGGTAGTACACAGTGTTAATGTCTAATTTACTTGGATCGGCATGAGTGCAATCATATGCATTGCTTCCTGGGATCAAACTCCTCTGAATCCAGCTGTGCTTACTTCTGACTGCATCATTTCAACTTGCAGCCAGCTGAAATGTTAAGCTCTTATTTAGAAATGCAAATATTCTTCCCAAAGAAGTACCGCTATTTAAAGCTAGTACTGTATAAAGTAGGAATCTCCTCAAAGAAAGGAAGGTAGTATTCAACCTCTGCTTTGTTATTATTTTCTGATTTATTCTATGCTAATCTGTCAAAAACCAAACTTGAAGGCCTTAATATCACCTCATTCACTTGCCAATGCATAGAAAGATTGCCAATTACCCTGGTGTTTCAGCAGCTGATGTCATCATTCCTGCCCTGAAAAACAATATGAAGTGGTGGTCCCACTCTCTAAGAGCCCCCTTATTCTGAAGTGGAGGGTGGACGCAGTGCCGGAGTAAGCCAATCAGGTGCCTGGGGCAGTGAGTGTGACCTGCACCCAGGGGAGGAGTCAGCTGCCTGGGGGGGGGGGCGAACCAGGGCAGGATGCTCCGCAGGGCCTCTGAGGAATCTGCCTGCCTTCTCCCACTCAGCCGCCCTACAGCTGAGGCTGAGTTTGAGGCAGTGGGCAGACCGTTGGGGGCAGCACAGAGCCTGTGGGCGCCCAAGGACTCCCAGGAGAGTCGAGTGGCTTGGGTGCACTGCAGGCCCCACAGTGAGTGCCACCTGGCATTTTCTCACCCCCCCCCCTCAGTGGTGACTCCCAGGGCAGCCCACCCCCTTCCTCCACCCCTGGGTGGACCCAAGGTAGAAAGCCATTTCAGCAGCCCCCTGCGCCATGGCAGCTATCTGAAGGAGCGTCTCCACCCCCATCGTTCTAGCCGGACACTGAGGTCCAGCGCCGAGGGCCTTCTGATGGTTCCTTCCCTGTGAGAAGCGAAGTTACAGGGAACCAGGCAGAGGGCCTTCTCGGTAGTGGCGCCTGCCCTGTGGAACGCCCTCCCACCAGATGACAAAGAGAACAGCAACTACCAGACTTTTAGATGACTTCTGAAGGCAGCTCTGTTTAGGGAAGCTTTTAATCTTTGATACATTACTGTTTTTTACTATTGTGTTGGAAGCCGCCCAGAGTGGGTGGGGAAGCCCAGCCAGATGGGCGGGGTATAAATAATAAATTATTATTATTATTATTATTATTATTATTATTATTATTATTATTATTAAACACGCTCCCTAGAGAGGCTTATCTTCTAAGCACCAGGCATCCTTCCAATTTTTTAGGATACTTTTAAAACATCATTTACTTATATTAATTATCTCAGTCGCTGTGGTTATGATTCTTGTGTTTTGCCCCATGGTTTTTATTGATTTTGGCACTGTTCTGTAATTGTTATACTTGACTGATTTGTTTGATTATGTTTTATAACTGTTTTTATTTCTTTGAACTGCATGTCCCCCCAAAAAACTCTATTATGGGGTGACTCAGAAGTACAATAAATAAATAAAACCATTATACCACTTCATTGCCTTAAGGCAAGGGGGAAGAGTCATAGCTCAATGGTAGAACACTGCTCTGGAGTAAGACTACCCCAAGTTCATTCTCTGGCATCTCCAGGCGGGGCTGGAAAAGACATTTGCCTGGGATTCTGCATCACCACCACCAGTCAGTGCAGGCAGAGCTGACCTGGGTGGACTATGGATCTCACTTGGGACAAGGCAACTTCATGGAACCATAATGCACCAATGCATCTTTTATTCAATCAACAAAGCTCCAAAATTCCTATAATTCTCATTGTAGTTCTCATTATTATAATAAAGACATTTTTAAGTATAATACCTATGGTTCTACAAACAGTAGACTTTGTTCTTTCCACAAGAGTCTTCTAAGAAAGTAGATGACCAGTGGAGGGCAGAAAAAATTATAAACCACAGAATAGATGTTCAAGAGTAAAGCAGCCAGAGGACACCAGTGTTTCATCCGCCCCCAATTAATTGGAATTGTTTCTGCCAAGGAACCAGAAATGAGTACAGGTAGAAAGTTCTCACACAAGACCATCAGCTCATGCTCATGCCTCACACGGAACAAGAAAAGGTGGGCAACCCATTTTTAAAAAGTAACGTTGAATGCGTGCCAGAACTGGAACTCAGGATTGGCTCCTAGGCCTTCACCATTGATGTCTCTGCTAGATCACCCCTCATTTAAACATGCAGCTCCACCCTTAAATCTAAATAATTAATTTAACTGATTTTATATGTACTGCTTTTTGTATTTTTACTGTTGCTACAATAATTGCTTTTGTTTCTGATGTTTTTTGTTTTTTATGGGTTTTTTGTTTTTTTGTTTCTGATGTTTTTGTTTATGGGTATGTTCGTAGCAAAAGGAAGAACAAAGAAACAGTGGGGTCACTCAGAGGAGAAGATGGTGAAATGCAAACAGGGGACACAGAAAGGGCTGAACTCCTCAATGCCTTCTTTGCCTCCGTCTTCTCCGATAAAGAAAACAATGCCTGACCTGAAGAATTTGGAGCAAATGATTCAGCAGAGGAAACACAGCCCAGAATAACTAAGGAGATAGTACAAGAATACTTGGCTAGTCTAGATGTATTCAAGTCTCCAGGGCCAGATGAACTGCATCCAAGAGTATTAAAAGAACTGGCAGATGTGATCTCAGAACCACTGGCAGTCATCTTTGAGAATTCCTGGAGAACAGGCGAAGTCCCGGCAGACTGGAGGAGGGCAAATGTTGTCCCTATTTTCAAAAAGGGGAAAAGAGAGGACCCAAATAATTACCGCCCAGTTAGTCTGACATCAATACCAGGGAAGATTCTGAAGCAGATCATTAAGCAAACAGTCTGTGAGCACCTAGAAAGGAATGCTGTGATCACCAATAGTCAGCATGGTTTTCTGAAAAATAAGTCATGTCAGACTAACCTGATCGCGTTTTTTGACAGAATTACAACCCTGGTAGATGAAGGGAATGCAGTGGATGTAGCCTACCTTGATTTCAGCAAGGCATTTGACAAGGTGCCCCATGATATTCTTGTAAAGAAGCTGGTAAAATGCGGTCTTGACTATGCTACCACTCAGTGGATTTGTAACTGGCTGACTGACCGAACCGAAAGGGTGCTCATCAATTGTTCCTCTTCATCCTGGAGAAGAGTGACTAGTGGGGTGCCACAGGGTTCTGTCTTGGGCTCGGTCTTATTCAACATCTTTATCAACGACTTGGATGATGGACTCAAGGGCATCCTGATCAAATTTGCAGATGACACCAAACTGGGAGGGGTGGCTAACACCCCAGAGGACAGGATCACACTTCAAAATGACCTTGACAGATTAGAGAACTGGGCCAAAACAAACAAGATGAATTTTAACAGGGAGAAATGTAAAGTATTGCACTTGGGCAAAAAAAATATGGGAGGCACAAATACAAGATGGGTGACACCTGGCTTGAGAGCAGTACATGTGAAAAGGATCTAGGAGTCTTGGTTGACCACAAACTTGACATGAGCCAACAGTGTGACGCGGCAGCTAAAAAAGCCAATGCAATTCTGGGCTGCATCAATAGGAGTATAGCATCTAGATCAAGGGAAGTAATAGTGCCACTGTATTCTGCTCTGGTCAGACCTCACCTGGAGTACTGTGTCCAGTTCTGGGCACCACAGTTCAAGAAGGACACTGACAAACTGGAACGTGTCCAGAGGAGGGCAACCAAAATGGTCAAAGGCCTGGAAACGATGCCTTATGAGGAACGGCTAAGGGAGCTGGGCATGTTTAGCCTGGAGAAGAGGAGGTTAAGGGGTGATATGATAGCCATGTTCAAATATATAAAAGGATGTCACATAGAGGAGGGAGAAAGGTTGTTTTCTGCTGCTCCAGAGAAGCGGACACGGAGCAATGGATCCAAACTACAAGAAAGAAGATTCCACCTCAACATTAGGAAGAACTTCCTGACAGTAAGAGCTGTTCGACAGTGGAATTTGCTGCCCAGGAGTGTGGTGGAGTCTCCTTCTTTGGAGGTCTTTAAGCAGAGGCTTGACAACCATGTGTCAGGAGTGCTCTGATGGTGTTTCCTGCTTGGCAGGGGGTTGGACTCGATGGCCCTTGTGGTCTCTTCCAACTCTATGATTCTATTCTATGATTCTACATTCTATGATTCTATGTTTTAATCTGTTTTATATTATTTATTTATTTTTTGGTTCTCTTTTGTATCTTGAAAAACTAAATTAATAACATTTATTTTAAAAAGAAAGAAGAAGAAGAACCAGAAATGCCCTCTCTCACTCTGGCAGTCATGTTATTGCATAAATTTTTGAAGGAAAAATAAAAGACGCTTGTCAGTATCACTACTGACATATTAATCAAACTATTTAGCATTTCCCACATACCACCACTAGAGGTCATAAAATACCTTAATGCAGAAATTAAAAGGTACAAAGGACCATTAAGTCCAGTTGTGAACTACTCTGGGGTTGCGGCGCTCATCTCGCTTTACTGGCCAAGTGAGCCAAGAAATACTGAGAAGTAAAATATTCATATATGCCATAGCTGTCAACTCTCAGATTTGAAAATAAGGGATCAGCAGCCTCACCTGTCCCGGGGACAGTCTACAGGATATCTAACAATCTGGGATAGCAGCGGGAAGCAGCGGGAAACGGCACTGGAATAAGGGAATTTCCAGCCAAAACAGGGAAGGTTGGCAGCTATGATATATGTTTTATATCTGCAGAAACATGCATCTCTGTGTGGTCCATAAACTGTTTCAAAATTCAATAATAAAATGAAATGTCATCTAGAAATCTGTTGTTGAACAAACTTTAAAAGATTCACTATACTTACCTTACAAAGCGTTTTAAAATATATATAATTTCATTCTCCTCTTTCTCATCTCCCCTTAAGACTGCTTAGCAAGTTTTTCCTTGTTAATCCAGAAATTTGACCAATTTAGCTTCTAATGGGACTTACTGTTCCAGTGCTCAGAAGCATCAGAGAGGCTCCTTGAAGCTGAAGGCCAGCGCTTGCTGAGGTAGCAAAATGTGTCTGGCATTTTAGACTGGGCTGCAGGTAACATATCTCATTATTTTTGCCCCCTCTCTTGCTCTCTATAAAAACTATAGAATACCATGGACAAGACAAGGCTACAACCCTTCTCTGCATCTTGCTTTCAAGTGAATAGAATTATGTGAACCACCACTTGCAAACTAAAACAAAACATATCCCAAATTCAAGTTTACCACCTCACAGAGAGCTAGACTTCAGGGATAACTGATTACAGCCCTGAGCTCATTTTGGCACTTGAACTCATGTGGAAGAAGAACAAAGCTTTTATATATGCTGTGTTCATGTAAATAGTTTTAAGAAGGTGTGTTACTATGATCTGACCAAAGTGATAAAACTTTGCTAGAGGCAATCTCATCATTGCATCAACCTGCAGTTATCTTAACAAATATGCCAAGTACAGAGAACTCACACTTTCCTGGGTGTGCCAATTCTAATAGGAATATAGAACGCTGCCTGATACTATTGGTCCATCTAGCCCAGAATCATCTATACTGACTTGTCATGCCTCTCTGGGGTTTCAGATAGAAGTCTTTCCCAGTCCTACATACAGTCCTAGGGATTCAACCTGAAACCTTTTGCATGCAACTCCTGTGCTCTAGCACTGAGCCAAGACAGCTTACCACATTTGGCCCTTCCCAGAACTTTCGCTACAGGTTGCCCTAAATATAATTACTTACAAAAACAGTTTCCTACTGCAGTTCCTTTCGGCACCAGTACATATTACCCCTCAATCATTCTGCTTTTCGAATAAAACACACAATCTGAAAGAAAGGCTTTGCTCCCCCGTACCATGACCTTAAGCAGAATTCGCAATCTGCATTTGCCAGAGGTTTTCAGCCTTCTTGAGCCCATGGCTTCCTTGACCAACTACATTCTTTCTGGGGTGGGGAAATGCCCTTCGAGCCTCAGAAGCCCAGTTATGTCACCCCTTGCCTGCAGAGCCAGCAGCCCCTCGTCCCTTTTCCTTGTGGAGTGTTCCCTCTTTTCCCCCTGTGAGCCAACCCCCCCACTCCACATTGAGGAGCCTCCAGCCTTAGTAGACCAATGGAAACTGGCCAAAGGTGAATGTGAGGCCAGCACCTTACTCACCTTGGGAGGCTGCAGTGGAGGCAGCAGGTGCCGCTGGGTCTGCATGGCGGAAAGGCTCCCTTTTGGCACCGGGCACTCGGCTCCCACACAGGCATTGCACACAGCAGGCACAAGAAAGGCCAGTGCCTGCCTGCCCGGCCTCCCACTAGGTCCATCCATTCCCACAGCAAGGGCTGGTTTACTGGCTGGCTGGCTGGCTGGCTGGGCTCCCTCACCCACTTGCTTGCTTACTCCAAGGCCACCTCTGCTCCTGGCAACCAGCACCCCCTGGCCAGTCCCAGAGGCACCATTCGCCTGCGGAGCCTGTAGCCAGGGCCGCTGCAACAAATAGCCGTGCAAGCCTTAGGGAGGCAGAGATGTGAAAGGGCATCAGAGGAGGAGGGAAGAGGGAGAGCCCAGTGCTGCTCATGACACCCCTGACCATCATTCAAGGCACCCCAGGGCACCACAACACACTGGTTGAAAACCACTGGCATATGCAATGTAAATCCTAATAGTGGCAGCTCCATGTAGGCTTTGAAGCCCCACCATTTTCCTCTAAAATCAAGCAGGCAAGATTATCTCAAAAGCAACAATAAAGGCCCTTTGCATTTCCATTGATTGGGGTTCATCATCTACAAGGAAGCAAGGTTTACTTTCATGGCACATTTTGATGCAGTATTGTTTTAATGCCTCTTCATGAGCAGTAGGGCTGGGCAATATCAGCTTTTCAACATCATGGTGTATCGCCAGCCAAACATCACTGTTTGGCGATATACCATGATGTTGGATATACTGTGATGTTGCATTGGCCTCTGCCCACAAGACACTGGGTGAAACTACCCCAGCTCTCACTTGAGAGCTCAGGTGGTTTCATCCAGGCTTGCAGGCTGGAACAATGGAGCTAGTTTGCACTGCTCAGTTTGGGGCGAGGGAAGGTTCCCCCCCAGCTGAGACAGCCCCGTGCTCTCACCACTCATGCATGAGTGGGCGGAGCATCAGGGCTCCTTTAACTGCTCACGGCAGAGAGCGACCCCCCCCCCAGCTGAGCAGTTTCACAGAGCCCCCACCCTGCCGCCAGCTTGTGGGAGCCAGTGCTGGGCTGGGAGCTCCTTTAACTGCTTGGCTGAGGCAAAGGCAGCTGCACACTCCTCAGCCGAGCAGTTTAAGGATGCAGAGGGAGGAACAAGCTGTATCAGCACCTCAACGACACAGCTTGTTTCTCCCTCTCCATTGTACAAGGGCAGAGTGGGATGGTGGTTTCACCAGCGATGTGAAACCGCCTCCGCTCCCAGTCCCGGCTGGAGGAGGGAACTCCTGCATTTAAAGCACATCACTTTCTGTAAAGCATTCCAGGAACTGTAGCTTGTGCCTTATGGAGCTACAATTCCCAGCATCCTTTACCTTTCTTAGCTTTTTATTACTATTAATGTCTAAGTGAGCCTGATAAGAGTTCACAGCAGTCTATGTGAAAAAAGTGCACACATTATTCTGTGAGAACTCCTTTCAGAGAGCCAATTAGGAACAGGGAAGTAGGGCTCTCCACAGTCTGCCAGTGTTCACATCTGCAGGGCTTCACTGCTACATGGAAGCTGTACAGATGGATTTCCCCCCTCCATCAATGAAAGAAAGGGTTTTAAAAACAAACCACAGGACCTATATTTTTGACTGTACATGTTCTGTGGGAATTGAGAGATTACCTAGCCCAGAACATAAAACCATGCACCATTATTCCACAGTTGCTGGAATGTCACAATGGTGTTAGCATAACCGCATTAGTGCATACCTATTTGGGTATATTCTGCAGCATTAACTTGACACACCATATGTTGATCACTGCTTAGTGAATATCTTTGGGCACATTTAACTACACAACAGAGATACCAGGTGTGCTTCTGAAGAACCTGAAATGTTGGAATGACTGGGCCCTTGTCTGCAAAGCATATGACAATTTGCAGTTGTTCACACTGTTTATTGCATCTGTACCACACTTCTCAGCTACAAAAGCCATCAAGGTAGTTCACATGCACAACCACTAAAAAAACTAATAAAGGTCATAATATTTGAAACCAACATTTACTGGCTTCCTTCCACGCCCTTGAAAAGAAAAACCCTCATGTAAAAATATTAGTCACAAACAGATAAATGAAATTACGTGAAATATAGGTATTCAAAAATACACACACACAGTGAGATAGAGAGAAAGAGAGATAGATTCTATCAACTGCTATATTCATCCTTAGTGGAGCTGAAAAACCAGCTGCGTTTTTTGTTACCAAGGAAACATGTTATAGCTCCCTCTTCATCCCTGAATGGGGTTTTTTATATCTCAGAAAAAGCATTGGTTACATTTATTTTTCTGCTTACAAGAACAAAATGGCTATAGTGAGAAAAGTTGTTACAGGTATGGCGATAATATTTACTCTCTTGCAATAGCTAACTTTTGAAAGAAAAAGTATCAGGTGACCTTGATGAGCTGAAACCATTATGAGAGGCTATCAAAACACTCCTTCTTTCAAAGAGTATGTGAGTTAATCCAGAATATCATATAAAGCCCCTTGTTTGAGAACAATATACCACCCAAAATTCTGCATGGAAAACATTGAAACACTTGAATAGGGAGTGCTTTAAAAAAAATCATTCTACCCATCTTATAAATTGGGCTCACTTAAGCCAAAATCACAATAATTGCACTGGCTGCCAATTAGCTACCAAGCTAAGTTCAAGGTCCTGGTTTTCATGCATAAATCTTATCCTACTTGGGACCAGAATACCTAAAATATCATCTCACCCATATACACTGTGCTCTGCAGGTGAGGGCCTCCTGTAGTTACCATCTTATCAGGAGGTCTGTTTTGTACAATATATGAAACAGGTATTCAGCGTTGTGGCACCCAACCTTTGGAATCCTCCCCATTAAATACAATGGTACCTTGGGTTAAGAACTTAATTCGTTCCGGAACCTGAAACTGTTCTTAACCTGAAGCACCACTTTAGCTAATGGGGCCTCCCACTGCCGCTGCGCCACCGGCGTGCGATTTCTGTTCTCATCCTGAAGCAAAGTTCTTAACCCGAGGTAATATATCTGGGTTAGCGGAGTCTGTAACCTGAAGCGTCTGTAACTTGAAGTGTCTGTAACCCGAGGTACCACTGTATTAGACAGGCACCATCTCTGCTATCTTTTTGATGCCTGATGAAGGTCTCCATCTTCCAACAAGCCTTTTAAGAAGAGATTTCCCCCAGAATGCATCTGTATTTGAATTGTTCTTAAGGCATTTCAAGCATGTTTTTATTGCTTTTTCATTTGCTTTTTACAACCCTGGACTCCTTTAGAGGGAAAGACAGGATATATATTTAATTAACAAATATATTAGTTCTGAACTTAAGCAGTTCAGCAGACTCTACTTTCCATGCCACTTTCCAGAACCAGCATCTTAAGGATGCATAAAACATCTACCACAATGTAGCAGGAGATGGCATGAGGGTAGCTGTTGATAGAGCAGCTCTACATTTGGGGCAATGTAAGGTAAAGGTAAAGGGACCCCTGATCGGCAACTTCTAGGCTCTGTGGTTTAGACCACAGTGCCACCCAGTAGATCCAATGTTTAAGGACCCCCGACCATTAGGTCCAGTCGTGACTGACTCTGGGGTTGCGGCGCTCATCTCGCTTTATTGGCCGAGGGAGCCAACGTACAGCTTCCGGGTCATGTGGCCAGCAGGACTAATCCAATCAATTAAGAGGTATAGTTGAGTAAAGTACCAATCCCATGAGAATTTGGTGGAGGAAGTCAGAAAATCCTGAGCAGGAGCAAAAGGGGAAAGGCATAACTCACGGAAGTAAAGTGCAGAAGTAAAACTGCTAGCACATTTGTAAAGCTAAGCAGGGTCCAGTATAGTTTTAAATTGGATGGGGGACAGCATGTTGAGATTCCTGCATTGCAGGGGGTTGGACTAGATGACCATTGGGATCCCCTCCAACCCTACAATTCTATGATTCTATAAAACCTTATGATGTGATTATATGACGGCGACCAGTACTCCTTCATTTGGTTTCCCATATACTTGCTATTTCGACACTAGTATGTATCCTATTAGTTCTTTGAAAACCATTTTCATAGTGTTTTCATACAGGTAAGATAATATTTTATTCATCTCCTGGGCTGACTAAACAGAGCTAGGTGTACAGAATTTACATGTGTATCATGTTCATCCAGGGGACATTATTTGCCTAAAGAAAAATGAGGTATAGTTAGAGCCATGAGCTTGGTTTTGAAACACCTCTGTTTACTCTCCAACTGCAATCCAGTGGAAGCTTTTCTCCTATAGCTCCTTGTGAACTGCAGTCTTGTTGATGGCATTCACATCCTTACCCGTGTATAGGATTAGAGAATAAGTGCATCTTACACTGGGGTTCGGTTCCAAGGAATCCACGTATACTAAAAAATGCATATGCTCAAACTACCCCTTTGGTGCTGCCCACCCCTGCCAAGGGGACGCGGGTGGCGCTGTGGTCTAAACCACTGAGCCTAGGGCTTGCCGATCGAAAGGTTGGCAGTTCGAATCCCTGTGACGGGGTGAGCTCCCATTGCTCGGTCCCAGCTCCTGCCCACCTAGCAGTTCGAAAGTACGTCAAAGTGCAAGTAGATAAATAGGTACCGCTCCGGCGGGAAGGTAAACGGCATTTCCGTGCGCTGCTCTGGTTCACCAGAAGTGGCTTAGTCCTGCTGGCCACATGACCTGGAAGCTGTACACCGGCTCCCTTGGCCAGTGAAGCAAGATGAGCACCGCAACCCCATTGTCGGTCATGACTGGACCTAATGGTCAGGGGTCCCTTGACCTTTACCTTTACCCCTGCCAAGAAAGGCAGAGATCTTAAATGGTTTTTTTCACCCAAGCAGACCTGGAGCTAAAAAAAGCTTTTAAGCTTTTTGCTTCTTGTTCCTTGCTGCATTTAATGTGCAGAATTTCAACTGCATATGGTTGAAATTGTGTAAGTCAAATACCGTATTTTTCGCACCATAGGGCGCACCGGACCATAGGGCGCACCCATTTTTTGGGGGGGAAATAAAGGGAAAAAAATTATTTTCCCCCCCCCAGGCGCGGGGCTGGGGAAGCTCGAGCTTCCCCCGACCCCAGCCCGCAAACAGGCAGCTCTCTGCAAGCCGTGGGAGCACTCCCGCTGCTTGTGGAGAGGTCCGCGAAGCCTGGGCGCGCTGAGCTCAGCGCGCGCAGGCTTCGGCATGCTGGCAACTCTCCGCAAGGAGCCGGAGCACTCCGGCTCCTTGCGGAGAGGTCCGCGAAGCCTGGGCGCGCTGAGCTCAGCGCGCGCAGGCTTCGGCATGCTGGCAACTCTCCGCAAGGAGCCGGAGTGCTCCGGCTCCTTGCGGAGAGGTCCGCGAAGCCTGGAGAGCGTGAGGGGTCGGTGCGCACCGACCCCTCTCACTCTCCAGGCTTCAGCGAAAGCCTGCATTCGCACCATAGGAAGCACACACATTTCCCCTTCATTTTTGGAGGGGAAAAAGTGCGTCCTATGGTGCGAAAAATACGGTACATGTAAAATGTGATCATACTGTATTTTAAAATATATATCCTGTTGTGGCTCTAACTATAAAAAATATAATATGTACTAAGGCACATACTTATGCATGTTTAGTCATTCTTACCACCACTAGCACATTATACATGCTAATGGCAAAGAAATACACTATGTAATTCTCCTGCAATACAAGCCCCCCCAAAGGATGCCAAGGACTGAACCCGGGATCTTTCACTGGCAAAGCACATCTTCTACCACTGCTCTAGGGCCCTTCCTTTTAGTTCTGCCCTAAGAATGTCTCACACATGAACAAACATATTCAAATTTTTATTCTATATATGCACCCAAACCCATACCAGATGTTTGGGTCCCCCCAAGTGTCATTACTTTTAAGTGCTTGTTGCTGTTGTTAAGCAAAATAATTATTGGAATGTATGGCTGAGCCGTGAAAAGGCTGAGTCAAAGTCAGCATGCCTCCATCTAGTTTTGCTCATGTAGTTTTTTAAAGTTATACTGTACTGATATTCAGCAGCAGCACCTAAAATTATGTTTTGCAGCCTTTTGCTTGCCCACCCAATTGAAGCTAGCATAAATGAAATGAATTGCTCACATTGACATTTTTGATGTTTTCTCAGACCCTTAAATCTGTTAAGGACTGACCATTTGACTTTTAAACAAGATTTATGCAAAACAAAAGAGCTAACAGGATAGCCATTTTTGTTAATGGAAATTCCATTCTTCCCCTCTGTCACCAAGGACAGGTATACAACAGCATGATATTTGAAAGGCAAACCTATGTCCTTACGGATGTACTATTTAGCATAGACTTCCTAAATCACTATTGGCAATCAACACTTTGCAGAAACAGGATATAAGAGAACTTTAGTTTACTTAATTAAATGATTGCGACCAGAGAGTTTACTACCTTCTTACAAAGTCTTTCATGTTCCATGCCTGGTTCCTATGGAAATCAAGATTAGAGAATGCAACCTGGGTGATATCAATATAAATCTATCATTCTCCCTTTAAAGTAACAAGGAAGATGTTCTCAACCACATATCACAAAATATGAAACTATTGTCTCAACGCATTCACAGAATAGTCATAAAAGCCACAAAGTGAAAAACAACTATTAGATGTTTTCATTTTATGCCTGGCACATTCAAACCCTGCCACAGCAAAAACTAAATAAATAAAGGTTTCTAGATCAGTTGGTCTTAGCAGAGATTGTAGTTATACTTCTGAGTATTTTAGCTGTATCACTTCAGATCACTATCAACAATTTTCAAGATTTGAAAATTACCTTGATGGTATTAGTCATAAAAGATTTTTAAGCAAACACAATGACAATGGATTGTATGACAAATAAATGCTCTTGCTTTCATTGATTTTCAAAATAATTGTATTGAGAAATAGAAATAAGATTCCAAAAGATTCAGTCAGGAAGATGCAGCTGCTCCCAGAAAAAGATAAAACCTGACTCTTATCAATTCAGCTTCACTTACATGATTTAGGAAGTCTCATCAGAACTTTTTAGACCTTTTGCATTCTTTGACTTCATCAGATACCAGAAGTGTTGGCCTCCATTGGCTGATATCAGCCTTTTGCATTTCCACCTAGAAGTCTGTCATACTGGCTTTAAGCATTCATTTGAAATCCCAACTTGGGTATATAGGAAATTGTGTTGTACCAAGTCAGACCACTGGTCCATCTAGCTCACTACTGTCTGTACCAGGAGTCAGAATCCCTTTTGAGCCTGGGGCAGCATTCCTCATACATCACCACCTACGAGCTGCACACCAATGCTTGGCAGGGCTAAAGCCAAAGGTAAAGGTAAAGGTAAAGGGACCCCTGACCATTAAGGTCCAGTCGTTGCTGACTCTGGGGTTGCGGCGCTCATCTCGCTTTATTGGCCGAGGGAGCCAGCGTACAGCTTCTGGGTCATGTGGCCAGCATGACTAAGCCGCTTCTGGCAAACCAGAGCAGCGCACGGAAACGCCGTTTACCTTCCCGCCACAGCGGTACCTATTTATCTACTTGCACTTTGATGCGCTTTCGAACTGCTAGGTTGGCAGCAACAGGAGCTCAACCCGTCGTGGGGATTTGAACCACTGACCTTCTGATCGGCAAGTCCTAGGCTCTGTGGTTTAACCCACAGTGCCACCTAAATGTAGGCAGGGCCAAAACCATATATACACCCCACTCACAAACATCTACCCCCAAAACAAGTATTTAGGCTACCGCTCCCTGCAGCTCAATTCAAGAGTTATTTCACTTCTCTCTCTCTGCCATGCACCGGGTAGTTCAACTTCTCCTCCCATCCTTTCAATATTGCTCTGCAGCTGGCCTGTCCCACCCAACTCAATAAACACAAAAATACATTCAGTGCTAGTAATAAAAAGAGAGAAAGATAAGCACTCCTGATTCATTTTCTCTTTCACACTACTTACCTGGTAACAAAATAGTGTCTCTTCTCTTCCTTTTCTTATGTACAGGTCTGAGAGAAGGCCACTTACGGCAACTCCAGCTGTGCCCACTATCATCATTTACCCCAACAAAGATGGAGCTGACTCAGAAGGTGCTTGAATTGAAATTAGTCAGGCTCATGGAGCAGGGACAGTGCACAGTTTTGCCAGCCTCATCCGCTTCCATACCGGCTGCAGTGAAAACAGTCAATTCCTCTGTGACCAGTATGGGGCAGGGGAAGAAGCAAGTGTATGCTTTGTTTTGCCAAGCCCAATGTCCCAACGCCCTGCTTCACTGGCCAGTCACAGAAGGGGGGAGAGAAGAGTCTTGCAGGGTATATTGAAAGGCCTGGTGGACCACCTTCATTTCAGGACCAGGCAGGGGCAGACGAAGTGGGGGGCAGAGGGGGCTGGCCACCCTGGGTGCCACTCTGGGGGGGTGACAAGATGGCCCCTGCCTTCCCCCAGCTGTAGAGCAGCCAAGGGCACGCGCAGTCAGTATGGGTACCACTCGCACAGCCACCATACAGGCTGCCGGGTGTGCACAGTCCGTACAGGATGCCGCTCCGTACGGATGCCACATATGAACGCCATGCATGAGCAGCAGCCCGTACGGAGTATGCATGCGTGGCAGCCCATATGGTCACCGCGCATGCGCACTCTGTATGGGATGCCGCACATGCACACTCTGTACAGATGTCGCGCATGCACCACCAGGAGTTTGCCCCGCCCCTCGGCGTCCTGCCCTGGGTGCCAGAGAGGGTTCCACACTCCTGGTCTACAGTGTCATAAGAACAGAAGTTGCTGGAAACTGCAGGATGAGAGAATGTTTGTTGCCCTTGGGTCCTGTTTGTGGGTTTCCCACCAGCACCTGGCCGGCCCCTGTGAAAGCAGGATGTTGGACTTGAAGGACCATTTGCCTGATCTAACAGGACTCTTCTTGCTCTGTGGGCCCCAGTCTGCTTTGAAATGAATGAAGTAAATTGATGGGAAGAACTCAAGTCACCCTGCTGGAAAAGGACTCCAGTGTAAAACTATTTTATTTCTTTAAAATGAATATTCACCAAAAACCATCCACTTCATTTGCATAAAACTTGTATAGCAGATGGTTAGTAACCTGCAGTCTGTTTTCCAAAGGATGTGGATATGGGCTGTGCTTTTTTGTTTACATACAGAATACATCGTTCCTTGTTTGGAATACAGTAGCTATTCTTGGCTATTTGTTTGTCCTCTTGCATTTACTAGTTTTCGTTCTTTAAAAGTACCGTATTTTTCGCTCTATAACACGCACCCGACCATAACACGCACGTAGTTTTTAGAGGAGGAAAATCTGTAGGCATGCCACCCATAGGCATTCCCTCCATAATACACACAGACATCTCCCCTTACTTTTTAGGAGGAAAAAAGTGAGTGTTATGGTGCAAAAAATACGGTAGTAGTAGTAGTATGTTTCAGTATATGTCAGGCACCTTTTTATATAATACTAAACAGAAGATGCTCTTATCTTCCATGAATTCCCTCCTTGGATATTGCACTGTCCAAGCAAGTTCATGTTCAGGGATAGAAAATGAGTATCAGATGCTAAGGACACATATTGGGAAAGGCAGGGGCAGTGTCTTATCCTTTTTGGGCAGGCCGGGTGAGTGATAGTTCAACTTTTTAGCCTCCACCAATAGCTCAGCTGGTTAGAGCATGGTGCTGATAACCCCAAGATTGCAGGTTCAATCCCTGCATGGGGCAACTGCATGCTCCTGCCTTGCAGGGGCTTGGGCAAGATGAACCTCAGGGTCCCTTCCAACTGTACAATTTTATGATTCAACTGGCAAGCAGTGTAGCACAGCAGCAGAGCATGTGCTTTGCATGTAGAAGGTCCCAGATTCAACCCCTGGCATCTCCTGTTAAGGTAGGAAAAACTCCTCTCCAAAACGTGGAGAGCCACTAGCAGACAGGAGTGGGAAATCTCTGGTCCTTAGCTGAATGTGGCCTACCAGTCCTCTTATTCTGCCTAGCAAAATAGATTAAGAGAGCTCAGACACATATTAGAAGAGCACAACCCATTTATAGCAATCAAAGTACACATCCTCAACTAACTTTACTAGGACATTTTTGCATACGTTGAACTGTGGATACTATGGCTTTGAATCCTAAACAATTATTTAAAACCAATTGCTTAAGAAACATCTAAAACGTCTAGTAATGTTTTATTACCGCCTTGCCAAAACCCACTGTTCTGTCATTTCTGCTGATTGTATACATTGCGCAACCACATTAAAGAACTAGGAAATGACTGCATGAAGAGTCTTAAATTGAGAGAGAGAGAGAGAGAAATGGAAAGGACAAAGCAATGCGTTATTAAAAAGTTAGTGAGTCCCATTGACAAACAGCGGTGGAGCAAGCTGATTGGGCTCCTGGGGCGGTGTGCGTGCCCTGCGCCCAGGGGAAGGGCCAGCCGGGGCAAGACGCTCTGCGGGGCCTCCTCCTGCCTGCCTCCTCTGCCTGCCTCCTCCCACTCAGTGGCCCAACAGCTGAGGGGGAGGCAGTGGGCAGACCATTTGGGGCAGCACGGAGCTTGTGGGCACCCAAGCCACTGCATCACTCCCAGGAGAGACATGTGGCTCGGGTGCGCTGCAGGCCCTGTGGTGAGTGCTGCCTGGCATTTTGTCACCCCCCTCAGTGGTGACGCCTGGGGTGCCCCGCCTCCACTGCACCCCCCTTTCCTCTGCCCCTGTTGACAAAGCATCTTTACATGTATACTCCATTCAACACTGACTCTAGGGTCACCCTTCAGTACCTGACTGATACAAAGCTGCTGCTGCTGCTGCAGATGATGATGATGATGTGTGCAAAGTTAAGGCCCAAACTTAAGCCACTTAGAAATGCTAATGATTAAGTGGCATATAAATGCCTGAAACAAACAAACATAGTCTTTGAAACAAATTCCAGTGCATTCAATGGCATATGTTTCCCAGCAGGTGAGACTGGAGTGGGGACCAGGGAGAGGCAATTGGCATGGGCCTACAAATTTGAGGGGACTTATTCAAATTCCCCTGGTAAAGGCAAAGGGAAACCCTTTGGTAAAGATTATTTAAATGACGCCTACATTTCCTATCTGGCCTGGGTCTACCAGCTTTGCACAGCCCTGTTTCCCAGCAAGCATTTTCAGTATTGCAGCCAGCCATCCTGACTCTATGCATGGAAGACAGTCACAATGGGACTTACTGCCAAGTAAGTAGGCAAAGGATTCTGTTGTTAACAATTATCTTTTCTTTGACAATGTTGTTTCCATGTATGTCCACAGAGTTATCCTTAACTAACTGAACTTGGCTCAAGCCACATGCATTTGGAAATTTAATTTCTATCTCAACCACCTTTTTCCGAAGCGCATGAAAATTGGCTAATGAAATTCGCATTCATTTGGGGCAACAACAAAAAGAGCTCTCTTATTAAGCTTAAATGAATCAAGCTTCACTCTATAGTTCCCAGTAAACTTACAGGAAAAGGTGCCTGAAAAAATATATGGCACAGTAAGTTCATCAAGTATCTTCCCAAAAGAATCATTTAAGATTGTAGCTTCTGTAAGCTTGCCGAGCTCCACACGTTTGTGTGACGAGTCAAGGCTGGTCCATACAGACTTCCAGATGTGGTCCTGTGCAATGGCTCTCTCAACACTGGAGAGAGGCACAGATGAAGGAGAAGAGAATGAATGGGGCTAAATTGTTTTCTGAAATCTCCCAGGCTGACTAGAGGCAGACAGAGGCACTGGATGCTAAGTACTTCGCCCTGATGCAAACCCTGCCCCCCCCCCTCGCCATCAAGAGTGGAGGTTCTCCTATTCTCCTAATAATTGGGAGTCAATTGCCATTAAGTAAAGGCATGCACCAGAGGAGATGTGGACATTATGTGGACAACAACTGTGGATTATCCAGCTGCGTGGAACTGAAGTTTGAAATCAGGAGAAAATTCTACTTGTGTTGGCAGTGGCTGGAGGAGAGGGGGCTCTCTGCTATATTATGGAAGTCCTTAGGTCTATGATTTGGCAAACCTCTCTCAAAACAGTATAAAGTTTGAAGATATACAAGTGAGGATTGTTTGATTCACAATGTAATTTTGATATTTAAAAGAAGATTTGAGGCTGCATGTGGGCTGAAAGGAATGAAGAGGGGGAGCCTTTTTGTTTTGATGGATGTCATTGGGAAATTAGAGCTTATCCCCTCCCCACAAAAAAGGCTCTGCGAACATGAACTTAAAGAGATGTCGAGATACAATTTATTATTAAGAGGAAGGATATTGGCTTAAAGAAAAATGCTGCCCTGGAGGGGAGAGGAGTTTGGTACCTGTGAGCAGAGGCGGAGCAGGGTCTCTAGTGATGCTGCTAAAGGGCAGGTCTGCCTGACTGTCATTTGGAGAAAAACGTATTTCCCTTTCTAGACTGAGGAAGAAAATGGCGGGACCTTGAAATATGTTTATTCAGTCAACTAACTGAAAGAAGAGGACTGTTGTTCCTTTGGAATTTCCTGAGAATTATGGGATAGAAGGGACGAGCTGAGCAGAGGAGGAATAGAGGAATGTCACTGGCCTCAGTTGCACCTGAGGTTCCAGATAAATTGTAATTGAGAGGTCAGGAGCAAAGGTGACCACTGCCTTGACTTGGTCAAAGTATAAGAGCAGAGGAAGCTGCTATAGGAACATCAACAATCCCTTATTTAGCGCTCCCTAATTTAGACACAATCATTCTGAGCACCCAGAAACTTCTTTGTTTATTCCTCAACTTTGTTTTGGAGACTGAGATCTCATAAGCTCCCACACTCCTGTGTGGGTTAGCAGAAGCCAGCGCAAGGGCTCCCCCTAGTGCAACAGGGCTTTCCCACCTCCTCCAAATCCAGTCTGTAGGGATGGGACAACACCTACAACAGTGGGGGGAGGGGAGAGAAGGGGATCAGTCCATTTGGCAAGCAGAAATCCTTGCACTGACAATTTAGAACAATGTTGAACACCTCCCTATGTCTCTCTGTACCAGTCATCATCATCGAGGCTTTACCTCAGCAGCAAATGGCGCCTCCTCTTTCCTACAGTTATTGCCTCCGGTGTCTAGTACTCTGGCACTAGCCCCCTGTAGTGTTATTGTCCAAAGGAAGTCATATATTACAGCACTTCTGATTGCTTAACTAAAGTTCCATTTTTTTCTGTGTAGAAACCTTCCACCCCACTTCACTGCTCTTCATGCTTGTTCCTGGGTTTTCCCATTAACCTTGCATGGTGCAGTATAGGACCTGCAAGGTCAATGCTAATTGTTAAAATAATAATTATTATAAAATTAAAGAGCTGGAAGGGATCTTGGTGGCTAGACAGGGCTATACAACCCTGTATAGGGGAGTTTTTAATGTCCCAGAGTGGCAGGGGTACAAATAATAAAATGATCATCATTATCTAGCCCAACCTGCTGTTCAGTGCAGGATCCACAATACAAGCTGCAATTACAGTTTCCCTGGCAGACAGCTGTCCATACTCTGCTTAAATGCCTCCAGTGAAGGAGACCTCAACCTCCCTAGGCAGTCTGTTCAAACAGACTTTGGAAGGTTCTCCTTACATCTAGTCGAAATCTGCTTTCCTGCAACCAGCACTCATTGGTTCTAGTCCAGCCATCTTGAGCAACAGAGAAACGTCTACTCCATCTTCTGTATGAAGTAGTTTCAGATATTTGAAGACTACTATCAAGTCTACCCTTGGGGATGCATTCAACTTAGTTCTCCTCTGAGTAACTGAAATTAATGGACCTAAGGTATCCATGTTTATTCGTTTGAATGGATGTAGTAGTAGAACTAATATTGGATTTAGCCTTAGCCTTCTTTAGGCTAAAGATTAATTACCCCCGGTGTTCTTTGCATAACAATCCTGTGAGGTAGATTAGGCTGAAAGATAGTAACTAGTCCAAGGTCACCTCAATGGGGATTTGAAACTCCATTGAGTCCACATAACATCTATTCACCGCGTCAGATAAAAGGCCTGCAGCTCCCACACCACGGAGGCAATATAAGAACCCAGCCTTAGTGGCATCACTGGAAAGTGCCTGTCCAACCATACTGGAAATCTAATGGCAACAGAGTGGTGAATAAATCATACAGCTACACAACTAGTGCACACAAATTCTGCCCCTATTCCTTTAACCCACTTTTTAAAGCTCACTTTCAAACCTGAGTTAATTGGCCTTCAAGGCCCACCCTGAAGATTATGGAATTACTTAGCCATTCCAGATAGAGTCCAGGGGATGGACTGTTGCTTGTCCCCAGACAATTAGTGAGGCGGCTTCCTGCATTCCACTCTCTGTATCTGCATTAAAAACAAAAGAGGTAGGAGATGTAATGCTAGAAACAGTTCTAAGTGGCCTTGAACAAGTATCTTCCTCTTAGTATACTAAGTTCACTTCCAGACAGTCATCGTTTTCAGCTTCAATCATATATCAGCAAATTCAGGCTGTGCAATTAAAGTTGATTTGGAGGTCCTGCAGAGCTAACCTGCTTCCAAAAGAGATAGAATGTTTTTGCAATGCAGAAAGTGATGGGAAAACACACTGGAAAGTGTGGGATGATGTTTGATGCTTGACATTGCCAAACCTCACCACAAACAAATCAGAGTGGATGCTCAATTAACAGCCAACTTCATCTCACCTCCCTGCAAAAAAATGAGGGAGATCCCCTGGAAGGAACGTCAGTCTCTGTCTAAGCTTAGAGCAAGGATGGTCTAATTTACAAAGTACCCAAGCAAGAATGCAAAACACCATGCATGCACGTTAAAGGTAACATCTTAAATGAATAATAAGTAGGTTTATGAATTGCAGTCCAGATTTTTTTAAATCACTAAAGTGGTTTTAAAAAACACTGCAAATGTGCCAACGGTATTGAAAATGCAGTCTGCACACACCCAGAGCCTCGAGCATCGTTTCACCTGTTGCAAGACGGGTCGGGCCGAGCTGTTCTCGCGGGCTCAAGTTATGGAAAAGCAAAGCCGGAATATCCTACAAGCGGAGAGCTCTCGGTGAGCATCCTGGCTGGAGAGCGCGGGAGGCTTTCCTCGCCCAAAACTCACCCAGCAGCAGCAGCTTGAGCTCCTTGCGCGAGTCTCGCTTGTCCTGGCGCAGCCGGCGCTCAATCTCCAAGCTCAGCATCCTGTTCGCTTTCTCCTCCGAGGATAAGCAGCAGCACTGCCCGCCCATGCCGAGGAAGACTCTCGCCTGCAGGGACACGCCGAGTCCTGCTCCGGCTCTCGGGCCACGGAGCGCGCGCAGCTGCCGCAGGGAAGGCGCCAAGGCGGACGGGCTGCGCGCGGGTCCCTTTCTGCGCCAGACGCAGTCGCCCGCGCAGCCCAAGCCCCGCCCCCGGCGCGGCCCCGCCCCTGCGCCCGATCCGGAGGCGCTGCTCGGGGCCGGTCGCGGGCTGGCCTTTCTTCGGCCGTGGCGCGCCTGGGGGTCATATTTTCTGGGTTTGCAAAGTGGAGCGCTAGCCGGGCCAAAGAGGCTCTTCGTCAGCTTCGCAAAAGAAGAGCCCTGCAGGCTGCAGCCTCAGGTGGTGGACCTCTCTCGGGGGCTCTGGGCTGGGGGGGGGAGACTCCCATTGAGGAGGGACCCAGAAGAAGGTGCCTTAGGCAGAGTCCCGCCTTTGGCCCCTCGACGCTGACTGCAGCCAGCATGGTGCAGGTCATGGGAGATGCATCGTTCCTGTAATGTGGCGTCTCTTGAATGATCAGCTGAGAGAGAACTTAGAGGAAAACTACACGGAATGGTGAACAAAGATGGTTTGGGTGAAGCTGACGGTGGAGAAGTTAAATAGTGCTGGGGGGGGGGGATACTGATGGAGGATTGCCAGAGCAGAAGAATGGCATGGGAATGCTGGAGGCAGTAAATGTCAGCATCGAAAGACCCTCCACACAGGTGTTGGGAGGTCAAAGTGTGGATTTATGTCAGAGGAAGAGAAGGAATCCAGGGGTGGAGAGATTAATGGATATACTGAACTGGCAGACGCAAAGCTGAGAAGGAAAGGATTCTGTAAAATTTGGATTCAAATTACAGGAAAATGCTTCTAAGCCACTGACAATGCTTGTGGAAAAAATGGAAGAGTAGAAAGCAGAAGCCATTTTTTCTCTCTGTAAAAAAACCCTCAATAAGTCATGATTATGGCTCACAGTCTTAGTATATCAACACAGCAAAGAAAACACTGCGGGGATAAGGATTTAAGGAAGTATTGTTTCTCAGTATTGGAGGCAAAGCTGGTATGCTGAACTGGAGGAAAACTAATGTTGACTTCCATTGATAACAGTGCTCAGAACCTCTTTTGGACTTTTTGTGTGGATGGAAAATGAACTTGAGATGCCCATCATCCAGCAGAAGGAAGAATAACTGGCTGTTATCTTGGAGTGATCATTTCAAATATTTTGAAGAAATTTGTACATACAATAGGCTTATAACGTTTTTGCAACCTCATGTTCCTGAACTTTTGACTAAAAACAAAGGAATGAACTGGCATTTCCAAATATTTTGAAAAAAGGTCACCCTAAAATCAATAAATTGATTTTTGTATATGTAACTGTATTATGTAATATGCATAACATGTATTATAATACAGGTAAAATTGACCTGTATTATGACCTTTTTTCAAAATATTTGGAAATAAAGCCTCAGCGCCTAGGACTTGCCGATCGAAAGGTCGGCGGTTCGAATCCCTGCGGCGGGGTGCGCTCCCGCTGCTCGGTCCCAGCGCCTGCCAACCTAGCAGTTCGAAAGCACCTCCGGGTGCAAGTAGATAAATAGGGACCGCTTACCAGCGGGAAGGTAAACGGTGTTTCCGTGTGCGGCTCTGGCTCGCCAGAGCAGCGATGTCACGCTGGCCACGTGACCCGGAAGTGTCTCCGGACAGCGCTGGCCCCTGGCCTCTTGAGTGAGATGGGCGCACAACCCCAGAGTCTGTCAAGACTGGCCCGTACGGGCAGGGGTACCTTTACCTTTACCTTTAAAATTGACCTTGCAAATTTTCTGATACTTGTACAATGTTTTGTACATTGTATATCACTTCTTTTTTATAATTTTTATTAACAGGCCTGTCAAATCACATTAATTCCAAATCACATTAGTTCCAAATTATACAGCCAAATTTTAAAAATTTTGTTGGGGGTATCCATACTTCGTGCTCCGAAAGGGATCCAAACATCACTCTTGCTGCTGCTTTAATTACACAGTTCTGTCCAGATAGTCTCTTTGTTATTTTCTTCATCTTCTTGTTGTTATCATATATTCCTTCCTTTGTGATCTCTGATAATCTTCACAAGCGGGTTGAAAACAAACATATCCTGTGTGGATTTTACACTCTCCAAGAGCCATATCACACAAAGGACAGACTCCATTTCCACACCTCCGTAAAGAACATGCCCACAGTCTGTTCGTTGATTTCCACAGGCCTGCCAATCTGTATCTCAGGGGGCCCTGCCAGGTCAAATTCACATTCCGATAACCATACATTCACATTCCGATGACCATGGTCCTTCTCCCCCTCGTCCTCCTGTGGGCAGGCCTGTCTTAACGAATCTCCATTTGTAACTGCATCACAAAGCTTTCTTTCCATTCCCGATGATTCCCACCAGTCCTCTCTTTGATCAGTAATTCATTTCCACACAGTTCTTAATCTCCTGCTTGTGATTAGTAATTTGCAACGATTCTTTCTCTCTGGGGGAGGGTTATTGCGTACTCACATAAAACAAAAAAAGAAAAGTTTTTTCCTCCCCCCCCTTTCCGTTTCGCTCTGACATACCGATCTTTTAATGATGAGTCTTGACTTGATTTCTTGTCCAGCCCGTTGCTCCACATCACAGAGATCCCATTAATCAGCAGTCTTTACTCCCAATCTTCACTTGAAGTATGTGCATTTGCTTCTTTTTCCAATTATATATTTCGAACTGATGCAAACCAGTGCGTGATTAGAGACAGCGTCCGGGAGAGCTGACCCCACCCGAGGGCTTTGTGCCTAGTGCCCTCACCTCCTTCTTTCGAATCTGGGGGTGAATTATGGGCACAGCAGGTAAGGCAGTGCCCCCCATTCCCTTGGGGGACAAGGGAGGCTGCATACTTCCATATCAGCCTCTTAATTACCTCGTGTGGGTTGGAGAGATGTTATTGTCGGCCATCTTCCAATGCGCCCCCTGGTGGCCCCCCCGCATATCACTTCTTATTGCTTAGAATAAATCGAGGCTGCAGTTTGTCTGTTTCTGCTGCAAGCTCCATTAGGTTCCCACATCACTTTGATTGTATGTTCTGTGAACTGATTACTTCTTGGTATATGAAGTACCGATGGTTCCTGCTTCCAGTGATTCTCTAATACCCACAGTGCTTTTTTGTAAGGTTTCAATATTTCTGGCAAGTTATTGAAGTCATTTTCATTGTACATCTGATTAGTAAACCAATAGACTGCCCAGCCATATGAAACGAGTCTGCGTACTTTCTCCAAAGTCTTCCTTGCTGTAATAATAATAATAATAATAATTTATTATTTATACCCCGCCCATCTGGCTGAGTTTCCCCAGCCACTCTGGGCAGCTCCCAATCAGTGTTAAAAACAGTACAGCATTACATATTAAAAACTTCCCTGAACAGGGCTGCCTTAAGATGTTTTCTGAATGTCAGGTAATTCTTTATCTCTTTGACATCTGATGGGAGAGCGTTCCACAGGGCGGGCGCCACTACCGAGAAGGCCCTCTGTCTGGTTCCCTGTAGCCTCACTTCTCGCAATGAGGGAACCGCCAGAAGGCCCTCGGCGCTGGATCTCAGTGTCCGGGCTGAACGATGGGGGTGGAGACGCTTCTTCAGGTATACAGGACCGATGCCATTTAGGGCTTTAAAGGTCAGCACCAACACTTTGAATCGTGCTCGGAAACGTACTGGGAGCCAATGCAGATCTCTCAGAACCGGTGTTATGTGGTCCCGGCGGCCACTCCCAGTCACCAGTCTAACTGCCGCATTCTGGATTAATTGCAGTTTCCGGGTCACCTTCAAAGGTAGCCCCACGTAGAGCGCGTTGCAGTAGTCCAAGCGTGAGATAACTAGAGCATGCACCACTCTGGCGAGACAGTCCGCGGGGAGGTAGGGTCTTAGCCTGCGTACCAGGTGGAGCTGGTAGACAGCTGCCCTGGACACAGAGTTAACCTGTGCCTCCGTGGACAGCTGTGAGTCCAAAATGACTCCCAGGCTGCGCACCTGGTCCTTCAGGGGCACAGTTACCCCATTCAGGACCAGGGAATCCTCCACACCTGCCCGCCTCCTGTCCCCCAAAAACAGTACTTCTGTCTTGTCAGGATTCAACCTCAATCTGTTAGCCGCCATCCAACCTCCAACCGCCTCCAGGCACTCACACAGGACCTTCACCGCCTTCACTGGTTCTGATTTAAAGGAGAGGTAGAGCTGGGTGTCATCTGCATACTGATGAACACCCAGCCCAAACCCCCTGATGATCTCTCCCAGCGGCTTCATATAGATATTAAAAAGTATGGGGGAGAGGACAGAACCTTGAGGCACCCCACAAGTGAGAGCCCAGGGGTCTGAACACTCACCCCCCACCACCACTTTCTGGACACGGCCCAGGGGGAAGGAGCGGAACCACTGTATGACAGTGCCCCCAGCTCCCAGCCCCTCTAGACGGTCCAGAAGGATGTTATGGTCGATGGTGTCAAAGGCCGCTGAGAGATCCAGCAGAACTAGGAAACAGCTCTCACCTTTGTCCCTAGCCCGCCGGAGATCATCAACCAGCGCGACCAAGGCAGTTTCAGAGCACTCACCACCCCGCAGAGCCCATCGCCCAGCGCTTCCCGGCTCGCTTTTATCAGCCAGGATGGGCAAGGATCAAGGAGACAGGTGGTCGGTTTCACTCGTCCAAGCAGCCTGTCCACATCCTCGGAGGTAACAGATTGGAATTGATCCCATATAACAGGACCAGACAGAACTCTAGCACTCTCCCGCCCTGGCCCTGCTCCCACGGTGGAGTCTACCTCCTTCTGAATCTGAGCGATTTTATCTGCAAAAAACTTTGCAAAAGCATTGCAGGAGATCTTGGGGTCCCTACCAGGCCCCGGTGGTACAGGTGGTTCCGATAAACTGCGAACCACATGAAAAAGTCTCCTGCTGCTGTTTTCTGCAGATGCAATGGAGGCGGCGAAGAAGGCCCTCTTCGCCGTCGCCATTGCCACTTGGTAGGCTCGACATTGAGCTCTAACCCGTGTCCGGTCTGATTCAGAATGAGTTTTCCGCCACCGGCGCTCTAGCCGTCTCAACGATTGTTTCATCACCCTCAGCTCTGGGGAAAACCACGGGGCTGTCCGGGCTCCATGCAATCGGAGAGGGCACTTCGGAGCCAGACAGTCAATTGCCCTGGTTAACTCCGCATTCCAGTGTGCCACCAGGGAATCAGCTGAAAGGCCATCAACTTGGGATAAAGCATCCCCTACCACTCTCTGGAAGCCAATTGGATCCATTAAGTGGCGGGGGCGGACCATCCGAATCGGTCGGATAGGTATAAGAATGAATAATGGCTCTTGAATTCCTTGCATTGCTTTTGTTAGGAACTTCCGTAAACTTAACCAATGGGGGAAAAAACAACCCCTTTTTCCTCAAGGAATATGAACACCCATGTATGATAGTATAAAATGTTCATGTCATCTCTCCAGCCTGCTTTACTGAGGATTTCTTCTGTTTCATTCACAAACTTTGCTTTCAATTCCTCATACTTGTTCATCAGTTGAGACATAAACGGATATTCCATATTGGGAGATCTGTTGTTACCACCAAGTTCCCTGTACATGACCACTCTGAGAATTTTGTCCAGAACGTGATGCTGGCAACTGATAAGTTGTGGTTTGTTGACATCCTTGCCTGAGAACATTTGTTGCAATTTGACAACGCCATTATTTTTCCCAGTGTTAACACTGGTTGTATCAGCAATGATAATCTTTATTGCATTCCATAAGTTGTATTCATCAAGAAGTTGGAAGTCCTTTGTATTTGTATTTTATTCTTTATTCCTCTCTGATCCTTTTTGTGATATTTGTTCCTCCTCTTTTTTGTGTTATTTTGTTTTTGTTTTGACATTTTTCTGTTGCTGTTGTCCTCTACTCTGGATTAAAGAATGAATTGCATGCAGATGAAGGTGATGAATAGTGAAGGACCCTGTGTGAGAGGCAGGGAAGGGGAGATTCCCCAGGGTGAGAGGCTGAGGGAAGAAAGGGATGCTCTCAGGTGAGAGCTGGGAGGGTGCGCCTTTTCTGCATGGGACAAAAGGTAAGTTATTCAGTATCTGTGAGACAGGAGTTTGCATTCTTCTATCTCTTCTTCTTTTCTTGAATTTGTTTTTTACTGTACAGCGGAACCTCTACTTACGGACATAATCCATTCCGGAGGTCCATCCGCTGGTCGAAATGGGACGCTAGAAGAGGCATCTTGTGCGTGTGCGCTCTGAAGATTTATTGTTCAGAGAGATAAGGTCCAGCAGGCTTCTTCTGCGCAGCACACATTCCAAAGCTCTGAGCAAAGCAGAGTCACACAGCGTTCAGGAATGAAGCCTTCTATCTTCTGTTCATCGGTGTGCATAAATCAGGCTCTCACACAGAGTTACTAAAACTAAAAGCAGTTTATTTACAGCAGAATCTAGCCATTATCCAGCAACATCGCACCAAAGTGTCTGTCCCGGACAAAAGCGAAAGCAGACGAAACAAAGAACTGAGACTCTCGGAAGTGACGCAGAGTCTCTCTGCCCTACAATAGGGCAGGGTGCACACTCTGAGCTGTTTAACCCTGTAAGCTCAGGTTCTCCTCACACCCCCTCTCGTCCTGCACTACTGGGGGCAAGCAAGTATCACCACTTACCCCAACTCCAAACCACCACAGAACTCCCCATGACACTGGAAGCTCAGTGGTTTAGCTCAATGTGCCTCAATGAAGCTTTAGAGAAGCTAGGTTTCAGGAAGAGTCTTGCTGACAGCTGCCTGTACCTTAAAGGAGAGTCACAGGAAATGGTGTTAGTGTTTGTTGATGATATCATTTATACCTCAAGGGCAGACAAACAGGTACAGAAGTTTGCCAAAGAGCTCCATGCAATCGGAGAGGGCGCTTCTGAGCCAAACAGTCAATAGCCCTGGTTAACTTGCCAGTGGGCCACCAGGGAATCAGCTGAAAGGCCATCAACATGGGATAAAGCATCCCCTACCACTCTCTGGAAACCATTTGGATCAAGTGGCAGGGGTGGACCATCTGAATCAGTCCCACCTCCTGCAGAGGGGAAGGATCACGGAGAAGTCCAGTTGCACCAGGAAGTGATCTGACCGTGGCACTTCTTTAGTTTTGCTTTTAGTGTCAGATCACCAACATCCATAGAGGTGAACACCAGGTCCAAGGCATGTCTGCGGCTATGAGTTGGGCCAGACTTATTCAGGGACAGCCCTGTCTCCTTGATCCTTGCCCATCCTGGCTTATAAAAGCTAGCCGGGAAGGGCTGGGCAATGACCTTTGCGGGATGGTGAATGCTTCTCTCTGTGAGGGAGCCTTCCCAGACCAGCTGAAAGAGGCGGTTATCAAACCGCTTCTTAAAAAACCATCTTTAGAAGCGGCCAATATAGCCAACTATCTTCCAGTCTCAAATCTTCCATTCCTGGGCAAGGTGATTGAGCGAGTGGTTGCTGAACAACTCCAGGCACGCCTGGAAGAAGTGGACCATTTGGATCCCTTCCAGTTGGGATTCAGGCCTCATCATGGGACTGAAACTGCCTTGGTTGCACTGGTCAATGATCTCCGGTGGGTTTGGGACAAAGGTGAGAGCTGTTTCCAAGTTCTGCTGGATCTCTCATCGGCTTTTGACACCATCAACCATAACATCCTTCTGGACCATCTAAAGGAGCTGGGGGAACTGTTATACAGTGGTTCCGCTCCTTCCTCCTGGGCCATGTTCAGAAAGTGGTGGTGAGGATGAGTGTTCAGACCCCTGGGCTCTCACTTGTGGGGTGCCTCAGGGTTCTGCCCTCTCCCCCATTCTTTCCAACACCTACATGCAGCCGCTAGGAGAGATCATCAGGGGGTTTGGGCTGGGTGTTCATCAGTATGCAGATGATACCCAGCTCTACCTCTCTTTCAAATCAGAACCAGTGAAGGCGGTGAAGGTCCTGTGTGAGTGTCTGGTGGTGGTTGGAGGATGGATGGCGGCTAACAGATTGAGGTTGAATCCTGACAAGACAGAAGTACTTTTTTTGGGGGGACAGAAGGCAGGCAGGTGCGGAGGACTTCCTGGTCCTGAATGGGGTAACTGTGCCCCTGAAGGACCAGGTGTGCAGCTTGGGAGTCATTTTGGACTCACAGCTGTCCATGGAGGTGCAGGTCAGTTCTGTGTCCAGGGCAGCAATTTACCAGCTCCATCTGGTATGCAGGCAGAGACCCTACCTGCCCACGGACTGTCTCGCCAGAGTGGTGCATGCTCTAGTTATCTCTTGCATGGACTACTGCAATGTGCTCTATGTGGGGCTATCTTTGAAGGTGACCTGGAAACTACAACTAATCCAGAATGCAGCAGACGAGACCACATAACACCAGTCTTGAAAGACCTACATTGGCTCCCAGTACATTTCCGAGCACAATTCAAAGTGTTGGTGCTGACCTTTAAAGCCCTATACAGTCTCGGTTCAGTATACCTGAAGGAGCATCTCCACTCCCATTCATTCTGACCGGACACTGAGGTCCAGTGTCGAGGGCCTACTGGCGGTTACCTCACTGTGAGAAGCAAAGATATAGGGAACCAGGCAGAAGGCCTTCTTGGTAGTGGTGCCCACCCTGTGGAATGCCCTCCACCAGATGTCAAAGAGAAAAACAACTACTAGACTTTTAGAAGACATCTGAAGGCAGCCCTGTTTAGGGAAGCTTTTAATGTTTGATGGACTGTTGCATTTTAATATTTTGTTGGAAGCCGCAAATATTATTATTATTATTATTATTATTATTATTATTATTATTATTCTGTAAGCTGAGTCACACAACACAATAAGCCAAACTGAGGCTTACTGAGACTGTGCAAATGTGGGCTTCCAGAGAGGGGCTCACTGCCACTTTAGTTCCCATGCTCCCTCAGTTCTTTTTACTGATGCACTGAATTAAGCCAAAAATTGGTTTAGCAAAGGTGTGGAGCAACTTTGGCGCTCCAGATGTTGCCAAACATCCCTGGCCTGCACCTTTGAAGCCTCAGTAAGCCATGGCCTGGCTAACCACGTCATGCAAATGTAGTGTGTATAGCAAACTTTGTTCATGGGACAGCATTCCAGCAGCTTCACCTGTAAGTGAAGAAAGCGACTGCTTGTAAGAACTACCTTATGCTGGCGTCACATTTTAAAAAATGGTTGTAAGCCAGCATTAATTTTCCAGCTTTTTTCCTTCATTTCATTTGTTGCTTTTTCAGGCTTTGCTCTTCTTGTTTCTATTTGCCTTCTCATTCCTATGCTCCCTCTTGCACTTGTGCCTTCACAGGTTGCTGTTGAACAGAACAGAAATAATGGAGCTGAACTTTTGAACTCCTGATGGGTAGATGCCAAAGTTACCTTTGAGGCTCTTATAAATGTTGAAAGGTAGGGTCCTTGAAACCACAAACAGAACAAACAAAAGCCAACCTTCATTTGAAATGCTTACCCTGGAAGGCTATGTTTTGTATTATTCAACTCATTTTTGTTTGTTTGAAAAATATACTACTACATTTTAACGCTACATTTAAATATAAATTTCATATTTTTCATTATTTGAGCAGCACAGTTATTCAAGTCATTCCCACAACAGCCTGCAACAACCAATGCCCCGAGTCATTGTAAGGATGGGCAGTTACTAAATTCTGAGATTAACATGTTAGGGCAGAATATCTCAAAAATTCCCTCCCCAACACAGACTTTAAACTTTTATGCACTGCACAACCTATACACTTCATTAGGCATTTCTACACAGCTTCTATGCCCCTTCAGTCTTCCTGCCCACTTTCCCCCTTCTCGCTGTACCCTCTCTGGTGCCACTGGAGTCAGGCTTTAGGGCAGAGGTTCAGGAACCTACTAGCAGAATGAACAGAAGGGTTCCCAAATGCAACAAGTGAGTGAAGTGGAGGGAGCTCTATTAAGTCTATTAAGTCTAGCTTTGCCACAGGTGCTACTTACTCTCCGATTCCCTCTCACTTACACAGAGTGCCACTTTCCCCATGTACACTCCAGTTTCTCACTAACCTCTTCATGTGCCACAACTGTGTTACCCCAGAAGGGAAAACCCCCTCCTCTGGGGTCCTGCTATGTTGTTGTTGTTGTTCTCTGCAATTATCTTAGAGCACAGTGAAAGTAATCTGATTCTAGAAACAGAGGCTTCAATCAAAGGGCCTGGTGTAAGGGACTTGTGCATATTTGCTGGGTTTCTTGAAGCAGCTAATGATTGCATATGCCATTTTTTGTTGTTAAAAAGTGTGGCACTGCAATCCTGTACACACTTACCATGGGTTATCCCCCATTGAATTCAGTTGGATTAATTTTTGAGTAGATATGTGCATTATCTGGATCCCTCTTGAAATATTTATGTATTCAGAGGTTTAGCTTGCTGTCTTCTGAAAGAATGTGGTGAACATCAAATTGGGTAATTGCTTACATAAGGCAGTTCCCGCATCATTCAGGCAGGGGCCAAGGAAGGGGGGCAGTGGGGGCAGTCTGCCCTGGGTGTCATCCCTGAGGGAGGGTGACAAAATCCCCCCTGGGCAGATTGCCGCCCTACCCCCCTGGGCGCCTATCGCCTCCAATGGCCGCCAATTGCTGTGCCGATCGCCCCCAATGGGCACAGATCACTGCTCTGATTGCCCGCTGGGTGGCTCACCCTGCCCCCTGGGTGCACGGCATGTGCGCTGCTCCGGGTGCCCGAACGGGTAGCTCAGCTGCTGCATTCAGGCAGTGTACAAATCTAATTAATACAGTAGTGATTAATACATCAAACATGGGGTTCATACTTAACATAAACTACAAACCCCAAAATCTGGAATCCACTCCAAACCTGTGCCAAACCTTTGCAGTTGTTTTGCAGTGAAAACCCCAGGTTTTGTAGTGCTCCACAAACTGAGCAATTGCTATTCCAGCCTAGGGTCATAGCTTTCTAACTAAACAGGAAGAACTTTCTGATGGTAAGAGCTGTTTGACAGTGGAGTGGACTCCCACAAGACTCTTCTTCCTTGGAGGTTTTTAAGCAGAGGTTGGGTGGCCATCTGTCCTGGATGCTTTAGTTGAAATCCCTGCACTGCAGGGAGTTGGGTTAGATGACCCTTGGGGTCCCTTACAATTCTACGATGCTATGAAATAGCATTGACCTGTTGTGTATCATGTTTCCTATGATGCATATAGGATGCATTATAATTTTCTTCTTCTTCTTCTTCTTCTTCTTCTTCTTCTTCTTCTTCTTCTTCTTCTTCTTCTTCTTCTTCTTCTTCTTCTTCTTCCTCCTCCTCCTCCTCCTCCTCCTCCTCCTGGGTTTCTTAAACTCTAAGTCTTCTTAAAGTTTCATTAGAGAAATGCAAGTTATGTTGGGAGTTCAGAAATAAAATGAGGAAGGATTTGGCCTTGCTGTTTGTTTTGGGTCACTCACTCTCAGCCTAACCCACCTCGCAGGGGGGTTGTGAGGATAAACTGAAAGGGGAAAACCATGTATGTTGCCCTCAACTCCTAAGGGCTCTAACATCATAACAACCACCTTTACTACCTGGAAGCTTTGGGCATGACATAATGGTCAGGCATCTCATGGTTTTGTTTTATTTTTTATGTTTGTTAAGTATGGGGCACAGGATGGCACAACCAGCTGCAGGGTTGTAGTCCTGAAATTTCTAGCTCGGACTTTGTCTCATATATTAATATTCATAGGAACAAAATCTAAGGATGCTGCTGAATACCTCCATTGGCATACTGCTGGAAGGGATAAGTGATCAGTGGTGAACACCCAAGGATGTTACATATATCTTAAACATGCAGAGGCAAGATAATTACTTCTGTGGCCTACTGCTCTGCTCCACCAAAACTTTTTTTAATCATTTGCTCTTCACAGAGCTTGGTATATTTTGGCCAACAGTGACAGGGCACGCCCAGGATGGGAGAGCAAGCGCACCAGAAGCAGGCTCCAATATGCAGGTCTAAACCATAACTCTGATATTTCATTAGTTCCATTGCATACCAATTTGATTCTGGGCCTAATTCAATATGCTATTTTTGGCATTTAAATCTCTAAATGATTATGAATCAGTCACCTTAAGGAGGGCCCGGGTACCAAGGCTGCAATTCCAGCTCCACTTACCTAGGAGTAAGCTCCCTTGAATTCAATAGCACTTGCTTCTGAGTAGACATGGTTAGGGTTGCACTGTGAAATGAGTCCCTGCTCTCACTGCCACTTACTTCATTGTGTCAGGCAAGCATAAGAGACATGGCTTTTTGTGTGGTGCTGCCATGTTTCTGGTCTCCTTGTTGAAATCCATCAGCGACTCTCCTTGATTCCCCACCCCCACCCTGGAAACTGAAGGTATTTTTATTTTTATTGCTGTAGGCTTTTAATGTGTAATTGCAGACCTCACTGCTGCCTGACTTCATTGTGATTTTCCTGTGATAATGTATTATCTGTTTCATACTGTTAATTGCTATGATTCTTTTTCATCTACACTGTTAGCCACTCTGAGCATCAATAGAACAATAAAATCACAATAATCAATTATGCAAATGACTACTGTGCTTCATTTCTTCTATTTTCTTCTGTATTGTTATTATTACTTACATTTCTATACTGCCCTTCATCTGAAGATCACAGTGTGGTTTACAGTATAAAAACACAACAATATATAGCATAATAACAAAGAACCCCCCCCCCAGCTTAAAAGACCACTGGTTGCTTAATTAGCCAAAGGCCTGGGAGAAGAGGAATGTTTTTGCCTGGCACCTAATTGATATATGATGCAAAGGGAATGTATGTAATCTTTAGATTTCCCTTTAGATTTAGATTTCAAGTTTTTATGTGGAGATTGCAGTTGTCGTTCTGGCTAGTAGTAATCAATAAAAGCCATTAAGTCATTATTATAAAGAGGAAGAGCATGAAATTATTCAGGACATCAACATCTAAAGAGAGTATCATGGGTGGAGATGCTCGTCCTGTTTCAAAATAATTTCAGAGAACAGGATGCATTCTTCATAGCGTACTCTTCAACATTTGCCTTCATGACAGTAACACTTCAGTTAATTGTACTGGAAGAACGACTCCTATATTCAAATATATAATTTTTGGATTGCATCCAGCACATTACAGTATTTCTGGAACGTTTCCCTGTAACCTTTTAATCCATTAAAACCAACACACCTAAACCCTTGTTAGTTCAGGTACTGTGACTCCCACCCAGAGGATAAATTACACATTACATACAATGCTCTTCCAAAGGTTGTTCAAATATTAAAATCAGCCTTTGAAGTTTCAGTACTGTTTGGAAGAGTAGTTTGGGGAGAGACTGTGCAAACCAGGGGGAGGAGACCTCTGGATGATATAGGATCCCAACTCCCATTTGCCTCAGCCAGTTTGACTAATGGTCAGGGATGTAGTCCAACAAAATCTAGAAGGCCACAGGTTTCCCACTTCTAGATTAAACCATTCCCCACTGGCTGGTTCCCACGAAAGTCATCTCAACAGGGCAGAACCCGTGGCAATGACTCATTCCACTTACATAGAGATACAGTCAATAAGATAGCATGAGAAAGCTACAACTGGAATGGAAAGGAAACTTGCATTGAAAACAGATGGCAGCAGCATAGAGTTTAATGCAGGGATGGGAACACGTGGCTCTCTAGGTGTTAAGACTCCCAACTCCCATCAGCTCTAGCCAGCATGGCCAGTGGTCAGGGATGTTGAAAGCTGTAAGCCTAACAATATCTGGAAGGCCACATGCTTCCCTGTCCCTTGTTTAACCTGACAAGGACTAAAGGGTAGGAAGGCACTGATCCATAAAAAGTACCTACAGAATCTAAGGGCCGTGCCAAAAGTTTGGAAGGTGGTGAGAAAGTTTTAAGGTTGTTGTGTGTGCTGCAGGTAGGGCTGCCAGCTGACCAGGGTGGTACTGGAATTACACTTGTGCCTTTTACCAGCAGCTTGTTCTGCAAAAATCAGCAAGTGAAGGTCTTCAGGATATGTAGATAATAAACACATTTTGCACCTAACAAATGCCTCCTATTCCACAAAGACTTCTGCTTTATCAAGGGAACTTTCCTTCCCTCTCCTCAAATCTCCTCAGGAGGGTTGGGGTAAAACCCAGAACAGATTTTTTTTGGGGGGGGAGGAGAGGAGAGGAGAAGAAGAAGGGGAAGTTCCATTGTATGAATGGAATGACTTTGTTGGGAAAACCCAAAGTTTGCATATCAAGCTGCTGTTAAAGCAGAGGAGAGGAGCTAGTCCAAAGCTGGCAAGCCTTAATCAATTTACGTACATTATGGCTCAAGGTGTTTTTTTGTTTTAAAAAAAAACCTCATGTGTAGTCTCTCCCACCACTGCCTTATTCATCAATGAATTTTCTTGTGAATTCTAGTTAGAACATGTTCCAGTTAAGGCCTCCTGTTGCCTTCACCTTTCCACTGCCTCTAGCATTCCTCTGCTTCTTCATGGCAATGGCAGTGATGGCCCCTTCAGTGCTGGTCCCAGCTTAATTCTCCATTTTTGCTACCACTTTAGTGACAGTTACCTTCGTCATATTACATTTTCCCTGTTACCTCTGTTTTAGTGGTGAAAGTGTCGATAAGCTCCACTGTCTCCACCTACTTTCTCTCCGTCTTGCTCTTTGAAGGCAGGAGGTGAAGAACCTCAAAGGGATGCAGGAGCAGCTGGGTTGGCCATCAGCCCCAGGAGCCCCCTAAACAGAGGGCCTTGGAAGGGGGTGTTTTCCCCTATTAAGTTGCCCATCAAGTCCTTCACTAAAAGAAAGTCCACAATTTATACAACAAATTTCCTACTCTGCTCAGACTTTCCTTTCATTACATAACTTTCTTGATACAGCAGAGATTAAGACATATTTACACTAATAATTATATGAGTAGTATAGGAATTTAAGCAGTCATGGCTTTCCCCATACAATACTGGTGCAAGGTTCTCAGCTGGAGATCTCTGGAACTTTCCAAGAACTACAGTTCTCAGGATTCCCCTAAAGGAGAGTGACTTTATGCCAGTTTATGTATGTAGAAACATTCTTGGGAGAATTTCGATTAAAAATTCCCTAGATGAGATAACAACATGGGACAAAGGCTAAGCCTCAACATAAAGCCTCTTGTGTCACAGAAGCTTAAAACCAATCTCCCAACCTGTAGACTTCTCTCTCTCTCTCTCTCTCTCTCTCTCTCTCTCTCTCTCTCTCTCTCTCTCTCTCTCTCTCTGTGTGTGTGTGTGTGTGTGTGTGCATGCAAAGAGAAATGGAAATGCAACCTATTATCTCCATTGGCTTTTACTTTATACCTTATCACCTCTACTCCTTGCAGACTAAATTTGAAAGGTGGACTGGGCTGGGAAAAGAGCATCCCAAATCAAACTGCCACCCTTGCCAGGCCTAAACTGACCTTCAAGTTTGAGGTTCGCCATCACTGCTTTATTGTAACTGAAATAATTTATATCAGCCATAATTGGTGTTTCAGTGTACATGACTCCCCTTCCCACACTCCCTGTTACTTTTTGGAAAGGAACACCTGGAAGAAAGCAGGAGGCAGGGTGGGGGCACAGGGTGGGTGGGTGGGGTGGGGAGCACAGTCAGAAGTGATGTGTCTCCTGGAGGCAAATGATGGAATGCTATGGACCATACTTAAGAGTGCACTTCTATATGCATATACTTGAAAGTAACAGTTGTATGCAAAGGACTCACTCTGTGGTGTGTTTATGATTGCAGTTCTAAAGTACCGCTGTTTAATGGACCTTATTCAGAGTGTGCATAAAATTGCAGCCAAAGATATATATTCGCTCCTAATGTTTCAAGTGAAAAATTTGAGTGAATGAAAACCAGCCAGGTAGTTCAGTATTAGGCAGGTGGGAACTCTTCAAGAGATAGTAACATAGTCATGGCTATGAGATAGATTACAGCAGCCTCAGGGTCTTTTATTATAGTGGCAAAGGCAAGGAGCAGTGAAATGGAAAGTGGAGGGGCTCCCAGCAGTAGGATAATTCAGGTCACTTTTACTCATGGCCAAGCAGGAACTCATGAGAATGTGGAGTGGTTATTTAAGGCAAGAAAAGTACCTACCGTATGACAGCTTTACCAGTTAGCACTATTGAATTTATTTATTTATTTATTCTTAAGGAAGCAACATGAACTATTTTGCAACTGGTCTTTAATGCTAGCAATGCACAACTCCTTTAAAACCAAAGTGCTGGTGACGTGGCCATTTGGTTTCTCATCTACCAACTGAAATAAATTTAAGGACTCATATCATATCTAGTAGGACATGCTTAATACCATGTTACTGTTATCCCAGCATGGATCCTTTGGTTGAGCAGTGCTGCCACGAGATATTGGGCGGGTGGTATTCCAAAAGGGGAAAGGTCTCGGCCGGGAAAGACGGCTTTCCGCCTTCGCAAACTCCCCCTGCATGACTCTCCGTTTATTTCTCCTGTTCGTAACCGCAGGGATTTATTTAAAAAAGTCTCCCCTCCAGCGGTGGGCGTTGGCATAGCCTCCGACATTTCTCCGATGGAAATAGGGACGTCCCACAGAACAGCTGAACCTTCCGGGATCCCGGCAGAAACTGGGCTGGATACTTCTATCCCGGGAGAGAAAGGGGTGCTCGGAGGGTCTGCTTCCTCGGGCGGCTTTCCCTTCTAGCCACTCCAGCTTGGAGGGCGGAGGGAGGAAGAGGAGCAGGAAGAAACGCAGCTCCGGGTTCGCCGGGCAGACCGGGCGGCGTCCCGCTTTCCCTGGGTGGTAGTTTTGGTGGTGTTCCTTCCTTCCTTCCTTCCTTCCTTCCTTCCTTCCTTCCTTCCTTCCTTCCTTCCTTCCTTCCTTCCTTCCTTCCTTCCTTCCTTCCTTCCTTCCTTCCTTCCTTCCTTCCTTCCTTCCTTCCTTCCTTCCTTCCTTCCTTCCTTCCTTCCTTCCTTCCTTCCTTCCTTCCTTCCTTCCTTCCTTCCTTCCTTCCTTCCTTCCTTCCTTCCTATATATATATCACTGTGGTTTTTTTGGGGGGGTTATTCAAGGGAAATCTGAAAATCAGCCACGGTGTGTGTGTATTGGGGGGGGGGGCGTCCGCTGCCCGGATTCGGGAGCACGGGATGGAAGAGCTGGAAAGGGGAGCGTGGGTCATGTGGCCTGACCCGCCGCAAGGGAGCGATCTCGCATCTGGAACACGGTACCGAGGGCCGTAGGAACCCCCCAGGAAGGAGGAGAGAAGGAGTAATAAATCATCATCATCATCATCATCTTCATTTTTTATTTGTATACCGTCTTTCTACCTTACAAGACTCAAGGCGGTTTGCAAGGTGGAGAAGCAAAAAATGTACACCTGATAATCGAATGCAATAGAAAAATGTGATAATAAAAGAAAAATTTAAAATAAGCAAGCAACATCAAATAAAGTAACATTAAACCATGATTAGACTAGAGAATAAGATAAAAAGTTCAAGAGAAATCCATATAATATATAAAAGTTATATATCCATATAAACATATCAATCCATATAAAATCCAGAAATCCATATAAACATATAAAAGTTAAAGAGAAATAATTTCTATACCACAGTCAATAAAACAATGGCAAGCCACAGTACATCAAATTATACAATACAAATTGAGAAGCGGAGACTAGCAGCTGTGGCTCCCCAGATGTTGTTGGACTGCAACTCCCATCATTCCTAGCTAGCAAGGCCAGAGCTCAGGGATGACGGGAGCTGTAGTCCAGGGGGGGGGGGGCCCGAATCTCTTGAGCTTTGGCTTTCCGCAGCCCCCCTGTTTTGTATATTGGGGGGCACATTCTATAAAGATTTACAGGGCGGGGAGAATCTCTCGAGCGGTCCCCCTGCTTTGAATATTGGGGAGCACATTCTATAAATATATTTGGGGGGGCGAATCTCTTGAGCGGGGAGGTTTGGCTTTCCTCCACCTCTGCTTTGTATTAAGGGGGGCACATCCTAGGAAGATTGACGGGGTGGTGAGAAGTCTTGAGCGGCCCCCCTGCTTTGTATATTGAGGGGCTCATACTATAAAGATTTTTTAGGGGGGCGGCCAATCTCTTGATTTCCTCTGCTTCCCCTCGCGATTTCTCCAGCCCCCCATCCCCACCCCGTTTTTATCTCTCCCTCCCCCCTCTCGCCCCAAGCCATGCCCCCCCCACCCGACACCAAACGCCGCCGCATTGGCCTGCCGCTGCCTCCTCCTCCTCCTCTCCTGCGCGCGGACGCGCGCACGGGTGCGCGCCTGTCTTTGCAGGGGAATTTCGGCGCCGCGGACAGCGCCATTGTGCTTCAGCACCGCGGACGGGGCCGACCCCCCTTTTTTGTGGGGAGATCCGGCGGCTGTTTGCAAGGGGGTGGGCATTCAGGGACTGTGAATTTTTTGCGGGGGCGGATTCAGCACCAGGGACAGTGGTTTTGTTTTGCAGGGGCCAATTCAGCACCAGGGACAGCGGCGTCTTGCGGGGGGGGGGCTCGAATTCAGTACCAGGGACAGCTGAAGTTTTTTGCAGGGGTGCTAATTCAGCACCAGGGACAGCGGCTTTTTGCAGGGGGGGCAATTCAACACCAGGGGCTGTGACGTTTTTTGCAGTGGTGGCAATTCAGCACCAGGGACAGCAGCCGCCTCTGCTTCTTCCACAGGGCCGTTTCAGGACCACGGATAGACCCTCTTGCGTGGCAGTTCTCCGCCGCCTGGGGGGCCCTTGGGCTGCGCCGGGCGACGGTGGGGTGACCGCCATGCGCCTCCTGCTGCTGGCCGTGCTGCTGTGCTTCTCGGTGGCGCGGGGGGGCTGCGAGCCCAAGGTGGTGAACATCGGGGCGGTGCTGAGCACCAAGAGGCACGAGCAGGTCTTCCGCGAGGCCATCAACCAGGCCAACAAACGCCATGGCACCTGGAAGATCCAGCTCAATGCCACCTCCGTCACCCACAAGCCCAACGCCATCCAGATGGCCCTCTCCGTCTGCGAGGACCTCATCTCCAGCCAGGTAGCCGCACCGCGCCGCCCAAGAACCGGTCGGGGGACTCCCCCTAGGGACTCCTCCTCAATGTGATGGGCCAAGCTCTTGACCTTGTGGACTGGTTGGACCCAGGGACCCCTGGAACCTGTGGACTGTGGGATTGGGGCACCAGCATAGGGCACTCTTGGCCCTAGAGACCACCCTAGGGACCCCCTTCCAGTCCTCAAGAATTAGCTTAGGGGCTCCTTGACCTGATGGACTGGTTGGCCCTAAAAAGGAACACCCAGGGACCCCGGCATCCTGTGAACCAGAGTGTGGGTTTGGGCACCAACCTAGGGATCTGTGGGCCACAGAGACCAACCTTGGGACTCTACCACCCTAAGGAACTTCTTGACCCTTCTAAGGGCCAGCCAACAACCCCTTGACCATATGGATCAGCCTTTTGGCTTGGGGCACCAGCCCAGGGATACCCCCTCTCTTTCTTTCTTTCTTTCTTTCTTTCTTTCTTTCTTTCTTTCTTTCGCTCCCCCTCTCTTTATTTTTTCTCCTTCTCTGCCACCTCCCTCTCTCTATTTCTTTCTCTCCCCCCCTTTCCCTCTTTATTTCTCTCCTTACCTCTCTCCCCCTCCCTCTCCCCCTCTTTCTCCCTCTTTTTCTATCCCTCCCTCCCTCTCTTTCTTTTCCCCTTTTCTCTCTCTTTCTCTCTTTTGCTCTTTATTTCTCCCCCTCTCTCCCCTCTCTATTTCTCTACTTTTTTCTCTTCCTCCCTCGCTCCCCCTCTCTTCCTCTCTTTATTTTTTCTCCTTCTCTCCATGTCTCTCCCTCTTTCTTCCTCTTTCTCTTTCTCTCTTTCTCTCTCTCTGTTTCTCTCCCTACCTCTCCCCTTTCTCTCACCTTTTTTCCTCTTCCTCCCTCTCTCCCCCTCTTTCTCTCTTTATTTTTTATCCTTCTATCCCCTTTCCTTTTTCTTTCTCTCCCTCTCTTTCCCTCTTTATTTCTCTCCCCACCTCTCTCCCCTCTTTCTTTCTCTCTCTTTCTCTCCCTCCCTCCCTCTCCCCTCTCTTTTCTCTTTTTCTCCTTCTCTCTCCCCCTCTCTCTCTCCCTCCCTCCCTCTTACACACCCACATATTGGGACCTTAAAAATACCACAACACAGCCCATTTCCCAAGGAACAAACCGGGTCCCTAAGTCATCAAATGGTGCTATTTTGGCCCCATTTACGTCTCATTTGGTATCTCCTTTGAAGCCACCCAAATTGCAGACCTGATCAACATTTACAGACTTCCTTCTTTCCCCAAACGGAGCAGAAAAGGCCATTTATAGGAGAAGCCAACAAAGGGAGGAGGAAGTTTCCATGGAAACGCCATCTCAGTTGCTTCCATAGGGTTGGCTGCTTCCATCGATTGCTCTTCGCCTCCTTCTTGCCAGACCATTTCATCATAAATAGTCCCTGGAGGGGAAATGGCATTTAGGCCTTTAATGTGCGGTTAAGGAAATCATATTATCTTGCAATCTGGCTCGACCGACTTCTCTCTCCGCCTGTCAAAGCCTGGGCATTTGAGGGCGTCCATAATTTAATGGGAGAAATGTCGGAGGGGAATGGCTTCTTGTTGTTATTGTTGAGTCGTTTAGTCATGTCTGATTCTTCGTGACCCCATGGACCAGAGCACGCCAGGCCCTCCTGTCTTCCACTGCTTCCCACAGTTTGATCAAACTCATGTTGATCACTTTGAGAACACTGTCCCACCATCTCATCCTCTGTCTCCTTGCACCCTCCTCCTTGCGCCCTCCATCTGTCCCAACATCAGGGTCTTTTCCAGGGACTCTTCTCTTCTCAGGAGGTGGCCAAAATCTTGAAGCCTCAGCATCAGGATCTGTCCTTCCAGTGAGCACTCAGGGCTGATTTCCTTCAGAATAGGTTTGTTGGATCTTCTTGCAGTCCATGGGACTCTCAAGAGTCTCCTCCATCACCAAAAAAGCATCCATTCTTTGGCGATCAGCCTTCTTGATGGTCCAGCTCTCACTTCCATACATCACTAGTGGGAAAACCATAGCTTGAAGTATATGGATCTTTGTCGCCAAGGTGATAGGACATCCATAAGTTCATGGGAGAAACATCAGAGGGGATGGTAGAACATCCATATTTTCATGGGAGAAACGTTGGAGGGGAATGTTAGGATGTCCATAATGGAGACCTGTCTCTCCCACAGGTCTACGCCATCTTGGTGAGTCACCCGCCGGCTCCCAACGACCACCTCACGCCGACACCGGTCTCATACACTGCTGGCTTCTACCGGATCCCGGTCATCGGCTTGACCACGCGCATGTCCATTTACTCAGACAAGGTAAGCCCACAGCTCCCGCTGGTCGGGACCCGCCGTTCTCCAGAGAAGGCCTTGACTTCTCCTCTGCCTGGCTCCCCGCCACTTTGCTTCTTGCTTGGAGGGAGCCGCCAGGAGACCCTCGGACATGGACCCCGGTGAGTCCAGAATGGCTGGTCCATTAGAGGCATGGTGACTCCATATCAGACCATGCCTGGTGCCCCATGCTCCTCAGAAACAGCCATTCGTTCTTCTCAGGAGTTGACGTCTGTCTATCTTCTGAGCTCCTCCAGACCCACACCACCTTCACTGGTTGAAAGGACACTGGGTATCTTTCCCATACTGGTTATCGCCCAGCCCAAACTTTCTGGTGGAATGGTAGAGCTTTGTATCTTCCCCATACTGGTGGATACCCAGCTCAAACCTTCTGGAGATCTTTCCCATTGGCTTCCTAAAGAGGCCCTTCCACTGAGCAGGAGGGCCGTTGTTCACAATGGTTCCCAGGTCCCCTTCCAAGGTAGCCCCATGGAGAAAGCAGGGCAGTAGACCAAGCAGATGGCCAGGTCTTGGATGGAGCTGGTATTAGAGATGTTTTTCCACCCCAGGGGAGGGATGTTCCTCAATCTCATCTCCAAGTCACCTTCCCATGGAGACCGCAGGAGATGAGCAGAGGATGGACCTCTCTGGAGAGGCAGGTGGGGTCTCAAGATGGAAGACCTCAAGAGGCTCTTTCCACCCCATAGGAGGGACGTTGCCCCAACTCCTTTCTAGGTCCCCTTCCAAGGTAGCCCCATGGAGAACGCTTTAGCTGAGCAGAGCATGGACCACTCTGCAGAGGCAGGTGGGGTCTCAAAATGGAACTTCTCCAGAAGCTCCTTCCACCCCATAGGAGGGACGGTGCTTCAACCCAGACACCCCCGTCTGGTCCGCAGTGACGCCCACTCTGGCTCCTTCTCTCCCCAGAGCATCCACCTTTCGTTCCTCCGCACAGTCCCTCCTTACTCTCACCAATCCAATGTCTGGTTTGAGATGATGCGCTTCTACAAATGGAACCACATCATCCTCATCGTCAGCGACGACCATGAGGGCCGGGCAGCCCAGAAAAAGTTGGAGACCCTCCTGGAGGAGAAAGAGTCCAAGGTCAGTAGCTTCCCGCCACCCACGCTTCTCTCGAAAGTCTCGCGCTTTGTCGTCCGTGTGTAGATTGACATCTGTAAATACACCTTCTCTCTCTTCTTCCCATTGTTAAACATGACCCACATTGTGCTCTTAAGCGCTGGCCGTCTAAGTCCCTGATCAAAGTTTGTTACTCTTTACTCATTTCACTTGCTTTGCCATGGTAAAAAAACCCCGAAATCTCCGACTACATAAAAAAAAAAAAAAATCCGAAAGAGGCAAAAATGGGGAGATGGGGGCGGGACGTAACCTGGAGCTGGGCCAAAAACCCATTTCCTTATTGGAAGAGAGTGTCTAGGAGAGTAGGCTTGGATCATGGACTTGGGAAGGAGCTGAAAGAGTTGTGTGATCCAACCAAGGCAGGAATCTCAACATAGAATCATAGAGTTGGAAAAGACCTGGAAGGGTTGTCTTGTCCAAGCAAGGCAGGAATCTCAACATAGGATCATAGAGTTGGAAGAGACCTGGAAGGGTTGTCTGGTCCAAACAATGCAGGCAACTCAACATACAATCAGGGAATGGTTGTCTGGTTCAACCAAGGCAGGAACCTCAAGATGGAATCATAGAGTTGGGAAGGAGCCCCAAGAGAGACTTGTGAGGCAGGGATAGGCAGCTCCCTTTACCTGCTTCCTTCCTCTTCTCCAAAGAAGCTTATGGTCAACGCAGCAATCTGATCAGTCATAAAGGTCATAATTTTGTCATCTATACCCCCACCCATCAGACTGGGTTGCCCCAGATGCTCCAACATCTAGAAGAACACCATAAAAGGTCCAATCGTCCACAACCTCTCCAATCCCAGCTTCTTCTGAAGGTCCAGTTCCTTCTCTCCTGGGTTGGGGGCCCAGGTGGCTCCACCCCCTCCAACATTTCTCCAGCGGAAGTGGCGGAGGGGGACTTTGAAGCCGAGCCTCCTTGGTGTGTGGTGTGAGCGGTGGCCCCACTTCGGCCAAGTCGACATATATGGGAAGCCTTCCTAGATCAGACCAAAGGCAGGACATCCGGTCCATGATCCTCTTCTCGGTGGCCGTCAAGAATCCTGCAGGGAGGAAGGAGCTGAGGGTGGCGGCCTTGCCCCTGCTTTTCACTCCAAGCGGCCAGCATTCAGAGGTCTACCAACATTTGGGAAGAGGGACAACCCACCATCCCCTCCAACATTTCTCCCATGAAAATGTCCAGCTGCCCTCAGAAACTCGCAAGGTACCTACACCGATTTAAAGGAGAGGAAGAACTTGCATGAAGCTCCAAAGAAACGTCCTAGGAAACCCCCATAGGAGATCTTGTAGGAAACGTCTTAGGAAATTTTGTAGGAAATTTAATAGGAAAACCCCATAGGAAACTTTGTAGGAAAACCCCATAGAAAACCTGCTCAGGAACCCCCATTGGAAATGTCTTAAGAAAACCCCTTAGTAACCCCCATAGGAAACCTTGTAGGAAACATAATAGGAAACTTTGCAGGAAACTTAATAGGAAACCTTGTAGGAAAGTTTCTAGGAAACTTAATAAGAAACTTTGCAGGAAACGTAATAGGAAACCTTGTAGGAAACTTTGCGGGAAAATTTGTATGAAATTTAATAGGAAACTTTGTAGTAACTTAATAGGAAACCTTGTAGGAAACTGAATAGAAAGCTTGTAGTGGGTTTTCCCTGCTCCTCTGTTACGGCCCCCCCGCCCCGGATCAGGAGGAGTTGGATATGGGATTTGCTTTGAGTGCCCGTCTTTCTTCTTTCAACTGTTTATAATCTTCTTCTGTGTCTGCATATTTTCTCTGTGCACATTATCCATCAGAGTAAAAAAAGGAGCTTTGACAGCCTCGAACCGCTATCCTTTGACAACAAGCGAGGACCCAAGGTATATTTGCATGGAAATGCACGCCGCCCACCAACCTAACGAGAAAAAAATTAAAATTAAAAAATTCATAAAATTCATCAATCGGGCCGCCTCGGCCCACGGGCACCCCACAAAAAATTAGAATAATTTTTAGATATATATATATATATATTAAAGGGAAAAAAATATATAAATATCTCTGGAGCCAGCAAGCAAACTCCATGTTTTTTTTTTTTGGGTCGCACGTTCTTTTCCGTTGAGATATGCTTGGTTTGAGCTTGAGTTTGAGGAGCAATCCCATCCTGGATGTCTTTCTTCGGAAGACCATGCATGTGGAGCCAGAGCGAATTTGCGAGTTTATTCCCTTCCCCCTTGTTTCCTCCGGGACCATCTGATTCCCCCTTCCTGTTCTCCTCTTCCTGCTCTGCCCCTTCCTGTCCCAACAGGAAATGCGAGATGCTCACTTCGATTCCCTTGCAAGGCGGACCCCTTGCGTGTTTTTCCCCTCCCCCTCCCTCTCTTTTCCCTGTTTTTTATTATTATTATTATTTTGTTTTTTGGAAAAGCAACAGGCGTTTGAGCAGTCAACTGCATCGCAAAACCAGCCAGCCAACCAATATATGGATATTCGCAGTTGCCGCCTGAATGGCTCCCTTGCCGTCGCAAAGACGGCGACGACAGAGCGAAAAAGGCAGGTCGGCAATAGCGAGAAATCAATTTGCCACGGTGGGTGGAATCACTTTGGCGGCCGCTGTGTATCTCTATATATGCCTTTTTTTCCTCTTTCCTGTACCAATGCACGACCTTCTTTTGGGGCTGGAGTGACTTCTGTTTGCATGCCCAGTGCAACAACAAAGAAAAATGATTCTTTTTTTAAAATAGAAAATAAAATAAAAAATTAGATTTTTAATTTTTTAAGGGGGGGTGGGGAGGAAATTAACCCCAGCAGGAGAAAAGAAAAGAAAGAACGGGGGGGGGGGGAGAGAAAAAAACCGAGGAAAAGAAATGAGGAACAACTGAGTCCTTTCCAGGTAGACCTTGGAAAGAGAGAAGGAGGTATCTTTCTGAGGAAAGCATGGCTCTGGCATGGGGGATCGGGGCCCAGCCGACTGACCCCATTTGCTCGCGCCAACCTTGCAGGCCGAGAAGGTCCTTCAGTTTGAGCCGGGCACCAAGAACGTGACGTCTCTCCTCCTGGAAGCCAAGGAACTGGAGGCCAGGGTGATCATCTTGTCTGCCAGGTGAGGGCCGGCCGGTTGGGCGGGGTTGGGGTCAGGTGAGTGGAGGTGACCCCCATTCCCCCCCCCGTTCAAACTTCTCCGACGTTTCCCTCTGAGGTTTCTCCCATGAAAACAGGGACCTCCGATTCCATCCCTTCCAGAATTTATGCCATGAAAATAGGGACTTCTACCATCCCCTCTGATGTTCCTACCATGAGGATATGGACGTCCGACCATCCCCTCTGACGTTTCTCCCATGAAAATATGGACCTCCTATTCCATTCTTTCTAGATTTCATCCCATGAAAATATAGACTTCTACCATCCCCTTTGATATTTCTTCCATGAAAATAGGGACCTTCTATTTCATCCTTTCCAGAATTCATCCCATGAAAATATGGACTTCCACCATCGCCTCTGACATTTATCCCATGAAAATAGGGACGTCCTATTCCATCCCTTCCAGAACTCATCCCACGAAAATAGGGACGACCTAGCATCCCCTCCGACGTTTCTCCCATGAAATTATGGATGTCCTACCACCTACTCTGACATTTATCCCATTAAAATGCTGACGTCCTACCATCCCCTCTGATATTTCTCCAAAGGAAATAGGGACCTCCTATTCCATCCCCTCCGCCGTTTCTCCCACCAAAATACGAACATCCTACCATCCCAACAGCCTTCTTCTCTTTCTCCAGTGAGGATGACGCCACCACCGTCTACACGGCCGCAGCCAAAGAAAACATGACAGGTCCTGGCTACGTCTGGCTGGTGGGGGAACGGGAGATCTCCGGCAATGCCCTACGCAATGCGCCAGAAGGTAACCTGGGACCCCTCCCCATGGTCCAGCTGCCCCATGGTTGATCGCCCAGTGGTGCTCTCCTTCCCTTCTCTAAATCCATTCGGAGGTCTCCGCCCTGCAGTAGGTTGGCCTGGATGACCTCTTGGGTCCCGGCCAACCGAGTCATCTGTCTCCACCCCCACCCCACCCCCGTCCCAGGTCTCATCGGTCTACAACTCATGAACGGCAAGAACGAGTCGGCTCACATCCGGGACGCGGTGGCCATGGTGGCCCAAGCAGTCCACAACTTGTTTGAGAAGGAGAACATCACCGACCCACCCAGGGGGTGCGTGGGGAACACCAACATCTGGAAGACGGGGCCGCTCTTCAAGAGGTAAGAGTGTCCTGGGCACCTCAGACCTGGGTTCTTTATGGAGGGAGTGGTGAGACCTCTGTAATTTCATGGGAGAAACATCAGAGGGGATGGTAGGATGTCCGTATTTTCATGGGATGAATGTTGGAGATGATGGTACGATGTCCATAATTTGGTGGCATAAATGTCAGAAGGGGTGGTAGGGCGTCCATAATTTTGTGGGAGAAACGTCAGAAGGGGTGATAGGACGTCTGTAATTTCATGGGAGAAATGTCAGAGGGGATGGTAGGACGTCCGTAATTTCGTTGGAGACATTTCCATCCCGATCAACCCGCCTTCTCCCCAGGGTACTGATGCAGACAAAGTACGCCGAGGGTGTGACGGGCCGGGTGGAGTTCAACGAGGACGGGGACCGCAAGTATGCCAATTACAGTGTCATGAACCTGCAGAACAACAAGTTGGTGCAGGTCGGCGTCTACAACGGCAGCCACGTAAGTATCCCTGGATGGGAGGGCCCTGCCTGGCCTGGGGGTCAGACTGGCTGGTGGAAGGCTGGTGGAGAAGGTCTGGTCCCAACCTTTCTCTCCTCACCTCTGCAGTTCCTGCCCAACGACCGCAAGATCATCTGGCCGGGAGGAGAAACCGAGACGCCCCAGGGCTACGAGATGTCTACCAAGCTCAAGGTATCATCTCTGCTCCACCTCCCTCCCTCACTAATGTCAGCCTGGTGAGGAACAGTTGAAGGAGCTGGGGAAGAGGAGAGCAAGAGATATGAGAGCCACCTTCAAACATCTCAAGATGATTGAGGGTCTGGAAGTCAAGCCTTAGGGGGAACAGTCAAAGGAGATGGCTCTTTTTAGCCCAGAAAAGGGGAGGCTGAGAGGAGATGTTAGGGCCACTTTTGAAGATCTCAAGATGATTGAGGGTCTAGAAGCCCAGCCTTAGGAGGAATGGTTGAAGGAGATGGAGAAGAGGAGATATGGGAGCCAACTTCAAACATCTCATGATGATGGCGGGCTCAGCCTTAGGAGGAATGGTTGAAGGAGATGGAGAAGAGGAGACCAAGGAGATATGAGAGCCATCTTCAAACATCTCAAGATGTTTGAGGGTCTAGAAGCTGAGTCTTAGAGGAAAGGTTGAAGGAGATGGCTCTCTTTAGCTCAGAAAAGAGGAGGCTGAGAGGAGATGATAGGGCCATCTTCAAACATCTCAAGATGTTTGAGGGTCTAGAAGCTGAGCCTTAGGAGGAACGGTTAAGAACTTCGGAGGAGATGGAGAAGAGGAGACCAAGGAGATATGGGAACCACCTTCAAACATCTTAAGATGGTTGAGGGTCTAGAAGCTCAACCTTAGCAGAAACATTTGAAGGAGATGGCTCTCTTTAGCTCAGAAAAGAGGAGGCTGAGAAGAGATGTTAGGGCCATCTTCAAACATCTCAAGATGACGGAGGGTCCCTTGGGAGGAACAGTTGAAGGAGATGGCTCTCTTTAGAGCCAAACATCTCAAAATGATTGAGGGTCCAGAAGCCGATTCTTCGGAGGAACGGCTGAAGGAGATAGGAACACTCAGTCTGAGGATGAGGAGATATGAGAGCTGTCTTCAAATATCTCCAGGGCTTTTGCCTGGAAGAAAGAACAAGTCCTCCCGCTCCAGAGGGTACGACTTGAACCCGTGCCTGACATCCAGGAGAAATTTGCGGGACGCAAGCAAGCCGGCTCTCCTTCCTTGGAGTCCCAGGTGCTTGAGTGAAGATCGTTGCACGTCGGGGGGGTTGGTCTAGATGACCATGGAGTCCCTTCCATCTCAACCACTTCTGAATTCCATGTTCGCATCCCTGTGTCCAACTCTCCCCTTCCAGGAGAAGGCAGCAGAGGGGTTGAGAAGCCGATTTGGCTGGGAAGAGGACGGTGATCCATCTTCTCACTTTTTGGGGGGCTGTTTCCCCTCCCCCCCAGATTGTCACCATTCACCAGGAGCCGTTCGTCTACGTCAAGGAGACCCTGGCCGACGGCAAGTGCAAAGCCCTCACCAACAGCACCGGTGGCTTGGTGCAGCAGGTCCTCTGTACGGGGCCCAACAAGACCATGCCGGGTACGTCTTGAACCCAAAGCGGGGGCATCAGGTCAGAATCTCCCCCGCCAAGCATCTCCATTGGGCGCCGGGCATCTCTCCTTCTTGGGAGGATCTGCACTACATGGTGGAGATGAGATCCTCTTAGTCTACACCAGGCCTCCTCCAGATGTGGTTGGCCCACACCTCCCATGATCCTTAGCTAGCTGGACTGGTGGTCAGGAACAATGGGGAGGTCCGTTCCCCATTGATCAAGCCTGAAGAACTGGATCGCTTCCTGATCATATATGGAACGGAACCACCTGAAGGGCTGAGGTGGAGGAAGCCTGGTTCAGATTATCTCTTCCACATACGACCAGGAAGGAATCCAGCTCAGCAGGCCGGGAACAAAACGGATCGACGGGGAACGGGTCAGATCTCCACCAGGAAGCCATCCACATTGTCCTAAAGGGGCCGGGTCAAACAGCATCTCCTCGACAGATGGGCATGGAGGTGGAGCGATTGAGAAGGTCCTCTCCGTTGGGGACCTTCTGGAATGGGCCTCAATGGTCCCCCTTTCTCCTGCCCCACCAGGCCGCCCCAGCGTGATGCTCTGCTGCTATGGCTTCTGCGTCGACCTCCTGATCAAGCTGGCCAAGACCATGAACTTCACTTACGAGGTCCACCTGGTGGGCGATGGAAAGTTTGGCACGCAGGAACGGGTGAGCGGGTCTCGGGAAGGCCGGACAGGCCACCCTCCAACTTCTCGGAAGACCTCCGAGGGTCCAATCCCTTGGCCGGGGATGGACAGATGCCGTCCCGTTTAGAAAGGGGATTTGTGGGACGTCGTTCCTGGAACGGTTGGCTGTCCCCATTGGCTTTCCGCCCACACTGGGGTGACCTGAAGAACCTTCAGGAGAGGCCTGGAGGGTTGTCCATTCGTGAACTTGCTTCCCATAGCTTCTTCCTGCTATCCCCTTTGACATTCATCCCATGAAAATACGGACGTCCTACCATCATCTCTCACATTCATCCCATGAAATTATGGACGTTCTACCATCACCTCCCACATTCATCCCATGAAATTACGGACATTCTACCATCATCTCCCACATTCATCCCACGAAAATGCCATCATCACCGACGCTCATCCCATGGAAATACGGACCTCCTTGCCCTTCTCACCTTGGCTCTGTCTCACCACAGGTGAACAACAGCAACAAGAAGGAGTGGAACGGCATGATGGGGGAGCTCTTGAGCGGTCAGGCGGACATGATCGTGGCTCCTTTGACCATCAACAACGAGCGGGCCCAGTATATCGAGTTCTCCAAGCCCTTTAAGTACCAGGGACTCACCATCCTGGTGAAGAAGGTGGGTAGACATGGCCAACGACCACTAGGCATCACTGTGCCCTCAGTGATCCATCAGCATCCATTAAAAACCACCCATATATGACATCAAGGTCCATCCTTGAAAGGCCTGGGGAGAAGAAGAGGAGAACCGTTCTCCTCAACCTTTGTGAGGAACCCTAAGCAGCCCCTGCTGGGGTCTTCCCCCAGCTACTGACGCCCACTTCCGGTTCTCCGTTGCAGGAAATCCCCCGCAGCACCTTGGACTCGTTCATGCAGCCGTTCCAGAGCACCCTGTGGCTCCTGGTGGGCCTCTCGGTCCACGTGGTGGCTGTGATGCTCTATCTCCTGGACCGTTTCAGGTAACTGCTGCCACCCCTTGGTCTTCCTGGTCTTATCCACCACCTCCACCTCCTCCTCCTCCCTCTACCCCTTGGTCTTCCTGGTCTCCTCCTCCTCCTTTCTGCTTCCTTCTCCTCCTCCCACTCCTCCCCTCCTCCTCCTCCCCCTCATCCCTCTACCCCTCCTTCTACCCCTTGGCCTTCCTGGTCTCCTCCTCCTCCTCCTTCCTTCTCGTTCTCCTCTTTCCTCTGCCCCTTGGCCTTCCTGGTCTCCTCCTCCTCCCTCCTCCCTCTAGCTCATGGTCTTCCTGGCCTCCTCCTCCTCCCTCTACCCCTCTTTCCTCTACCCCTTGGTCTTCCTGGTCTCCTCCTCCTCCTCCCAGAGGAGTAAGGAAAAGTTATCCAGCTCTGCTTCCTCCCACCCATGAATGGGGGCAGGGACAAGGAACTGGACGGGCTGTTCCTCAAGACGTCACCAAATTACTTACCCATCAATGATGCAAAGGTACCTCTGTCCACTGACTTTGCATCACTTATTCCATCTTCTAAGACCTGCTACTTGATGGACAGCTGACTGCTGGCCCCGCTTGCTCTCTTGCAGCCCCTTCGGCCGCTTCAAAGTCAACAGTGAGGAAGAGGAAGAGGATGCCCTGACCCTGTCATCTGCCATGTGGTTCTCCTGGGGAGTCTTGCTCAACTCCGGCATCGGAGAAGGTGAGTCTCTCCAGTGGGAATGATCTGCATGGGTCCGTCCGTAAGAGGCTGCAAAGCAAAGGCTCATCTTCTCTGATATTTCTCCCATGAAAATAGGGAGGTCCCACCATCCCCTTTGACATGGATGAAAATAGGGAGGTCCTACCATCGCCTTTGACATTGATATGGAGGTCCTACCATCTCGTTTGACATTGATGAAAATATGGACGTCCTACCATCTTTTCCGACCTCCGTCATTTCTCCCATGAGAATAGGGATGTCCAACTCAACTTCTTCCCCTCTGGGTTCTTCCCCAGTTAGATGGTCTTCTCGAGGGGCGGCACTAGAGAGCTTGGGTGAGGTCTATCTCCCCAGGGTTTCGGTCCTTCAGATGCTTGAGGACCATCCCGAGCTGCCCTATCTCTTCCAGGCGCTCCCCGGAGCTTCTCTGCACGGATCCTGGGGATGGTGTGGGCTGGATTCGCCATGATCATCGTGGCCTCTTACACTGCCAACCTGGCGGCCTTCCTGGTGTTGGACAGACCCGAGGAACGGATCACGGGCATCAATGATCCCAGGGTAAGCATGGAAGGAGAACACCAAGCCTCTGACATGTCTCCTATGAGAATATGGATGTCCTACCATCTTCTCTAACATTTATCCCATGAGAATAGGGACGTCCTACCATCGCCTCTAGCATTTCTCCCACGAAATTATGGACGTCCTACCACCCCTTCTGACATTTCTCCCTTGAAAATGTGGACGTTCTACCACCCCTTCTGATGTTTCTCCCACCAAAATACGGATGTCCTATCTTCCCCTCTCCCAGCTGCGCAACCCGTCTGACAAATTCATCTACGCCACGGTCAAGCAGAGCTCGGTGGACATCTACTTCCGCCGGCAGGTGGAGCTCAGCACCATGTACCGCCACATGGAGAAGCATAACTATGAAAGCGCCGCCGAAGCCATCCAGGCCGTCCGGGACAAGTGAGTTGGACTCCTTTAACTTTTCCCGGCGGGTGGGCTGGGAGGACATGGGGGACCAATGGGGAAAGAGGCATTGGATTATGGGATTCCATTTTTATTTTTATTTTTCGGCCAGTTAATTTCCATGAATTTCGACCAATTAACAACCCACTGATTTGAAGCCAACGCAAAGTCGAAGATTTTTTGTGCGAATTTGGGTGGGATTTCTAAGAAATTCTGCTGGGATTCCTAAGAAATATGGCTGGGATTTCTTAGAAATGGTTTGGCTGGGAATTCTAAGACATTTGGCTGGGATTTCTAAGAAATTTTGTTGGGATTTCTAATAAATTGTTTGGCTGGGATTTATTAGAAATTGTTTGGGTTTTGTAAGAAATTCTGCTGGGGTTTCTAAGAAATTCTGCTGGGATTTATAAGAAATTCTGCTGGGATTTCCAATAAATTTGGCTGGGATTTATAAGAAATTGTTTGACTGGGATATCTCAGAAATGTTTGCTGGGTTTCTAAGAGATTTTCCTTGGATTTCAAAGAAATGTCTGCGTCTTCTAAACAAAATGTTTTGCGGGAATAAGAAATTGTTTGGCTGGGATTTCTAATCAATGGTTTTGCTGGGTTTCTTGTAAATTCTGCAATCTAATTTATTGTTTTGCTGGGATTTCTAATCAATGGTTTGGCAGGAATTTCTAAAAAAAGGATTGGCGGGATTTCTCAGAAATACTTGGGCAGGAATTTCTCAGAAATGGTTTGACGGGAATTTCTAAGAAAAGGTTTTGTGGGAATATCTCAGGAAAGGTTTGGCGGGAATTTCTCAGGAAAGGTTTGGCGGGAATTTCTCAGGAACGAATTTGCTGGGATTTCTGATCCTTTCCTTTCGGGACCGCTTCATCCTGCGAAAATCCTCCATCGGAAGAGGGGGAGGGAAGGCTTCTGGAATTTGCCGGGAGCGTTGAAGTCGACCCCCTTTTCCTGGTTACTGTTCCCACTTGTGTCTCCACCCAGCAAACTCCATGCCTTCATCTGGGACTCGGCTGTCCTAGAGTTTGAAGCTTCCCAGAAGTGCGACCTGGTGACCACGGGAGAACTCTTCTTCCGGTCTGGATTTGGAATCGGAATGAGGAAGGACAGTCCCTGGAAGCAGAATGTCTCGCTGGCCATCCTCAAGTCCGTACCCTCTCCCCTGCCTGCGGGAATGATCCAGGGAAGGGGGTTGGGGTTGGGTGGAGAACACCAGACCCTCCGAGCACCCCAAATCGATCCCGGAACTTCCCTTCCCCACTCCGGAGGAGAAACACAAGAGGACCTCTTTTCACGGGAGAAAGGTCCAGGCATCCCCTCTGGGGGAAATTGGGAAAATAGGATATCCAGGGTTCGAACTGGAAAGCTGCCAGCCCCTCCAACGTTCCTCGCCCCCCAAACTCGGGATGTTCTGGGATCGAACCCAGTAGCATCAAAGAGGGAGTCCAGTTGGGCCTCACCTCCTCTGGGTCTGTCAAAGATGGCCGAGGAGCCTTCTTGGTCCAAGTTGGTCTCCTGGAGGACTCACTTGGCCTTTCCTGGGACTCCCTTCGGTCCCTGTAAGAGATTTGAGGGTTGCGGGAAGTGGCTTCACCTGGCCTCCCGCCCCATCCCCCCAATCCATATTTTATTCAAGATGGCGGGACTCCCCGCTTCAGCTCTCTCCTCCCGTCCCACAGCCTCCACGAAAATGGCTTCATGGAAGAGCTGGACAAGACGTGGGTGAGGTACCAGGAGTGCGATTCAAGGAGTAATGCCCCGGCCACCCTCACCTTTGAGAACATGGCAGGTGGGTTCCTAGACCTCCCCGTTCCCCCTGGAACTCCCTCCCCTCAGGGATCAGAGAAGAAGGGGCACGAGGGACACCACCCCCACCCAAGGCAAGGCACAAAATGTCCAGTGCTTAGCCCGGTTCTTAAGAATAAGAATATTGAGATGATGGTGATGGTGATGGATGATGGGCCTTAGTTTGCCTACCCGTCATCCAGTGCTTAGCCCAGCTCTTATGAATCAGAATATTGAGATGGTGGTGGTGGTGATGGATGATGGATGATGATGGATGATGATGGATGATGATGAATGATGATGGATGATGATGATGATGACGACTGCCAAACTTAGATTCACATTATTATTATTATTATTATTATTATTATTATTATTATTATTATTATATATTATATATTATTGTTATTGTTACTATTGCCATTTCTAACTACTACTGCTACCACCACCATTTGCCAGTATCCCTATCGCTATCGCTATCCTTCTTCTTACAATTGTCATTTGTGATTCCTATTCTTATTCCGGATCCCCATCGTTATTACTATCACAATGATTGCCGCCATGATTACGATTCTCACTCTGCTTTCTGGACGACCCTCAACTGTGGTGTGTGTGTGCGTGCTTCCTTCGAACCCGGCTCTCTGACCCTTCTCCCTCCCGCGTTTCGACCCCTCCCAGGTGTCTTCATGCTGGTGGCTGGTGGGATCGTGGCCGGAATCTTCCTGATCTTCATCGAAATTGCCTACAAGAGGCACAAGGACGCCCGACGGAAGCAGATGCAGTTGGCCTTTGCCGCCGTCAACGTCTGGAGGAAGAACCTACAGGTAGGAAGAGGCCATTTTGGGGGGGAGAAGAGACCTCCGGCGGGGGGCAGGTAACCCACAAAACCGCCGAAAAAAACACCAAAACAAGTGGGACGTCTTTGAATTTCCATTTTTTAATTTGGAGGTCCTTTTCCATTTCCCATTCCTTCACCCCAACAGTCACTACGGTGCTGAAGGGGAGTAGAATTAGGGGGACGCCCTCTCCGTGGCTCCCACTTATGGGGTGGGGGAACCCCATAAGAGTCACTCCTTCCAAGAGGGCGGAGGGTTGGTTTGGATGACCCCTGGGGGACCCCGCTCATCCTGGGAAGGCCTTTGAGGGGGCCCTACCCTCCTAAATAGGGGGGCAAATGCCCCAATGGAAATAGGGGCATCCTATTTGATCCCCTATAATGAAATAGGGGCATCCTATTCGATCCCCTACAATGGGAATAGGGACATCCTATTAAATCCCCTACAATGGGAATAGGGGCGTCCTATTAAATCCCCTATAATGAAATAGGGGCATCTCACTCGATCCCCAATAATGAAATAGGGGCGTTCTATTCAATCCCATATAATGGGAATGCGGGCGTCCTATTAAATCCCCTACAATGGAAATAGGGGTGTCCTATTCAATCCCCATCAATGGGAATAGGGACATCCTATTAAATTCCCTACAATGGGAATAGGGTCGTCCTGTCAATCGGGGTCTGTCCATCCCTGTGTCCTGCCCCCTCCGCCACCCAAACTAGGCAGGCTCGAATTTTGTAGGGCATCCCGAGTGCAATTGTCACTGCCATTTTTCACTTGCCAACTTTCTAGAGAGGAGAAACGCTTCCCTGGGTTGACGGTGGGTCCGGTCCAGGGTTTGGCCGAGATGTGGGGGGGGCAGGATTTTTTGGGTGGGGGCCATCCCACCCCACCCCATGGCCAACGAGGAAAGCCGACGTTCCAGAGATCTGTTTGACAATGTAAGACTTTTCCGCAGGAGGAACCCTCCGGCCACTAGTACAATGCTAGAAGGTAGGCGAGCGGGAAGATTTCTTTGTTCAATAAATACCAATTTTAAAAAATAAAATAAAATAAAAGTCAAATAAAAAATCAAAATATGACCAAAAAAATTATATATATATACACACACACATGCATACATACATACATATACATATTATATATATGTTTATGTATATATATATATAATTTATATGTCTATATATAACATGTGTGTGTGTGTCTATATGCGTATATAATATATAATACATATAAGTATATAATGCATAAAATATATATATAATGTATATATGTATATACGTATATGTATGTGTGTGTGTGTGTGTGTGTGTATATATATATACTATATATATATATATATATATATATATATATATATATATATATGCGCGCGCACACGCACACACACACGTTTCTTTTCAAATTATTATTTGAAATCATGGGCGGGGTAGAAATGATAAATTATTACTATTATTATTATTTGGTTTTGGTCACTCTTCGGCCATGGCGCAACGCCGTGGCAAGCCATGCGCTGATACCTCTGGATCAATATATGTAAATATATATATATTTTTTATATGTGGGTTATCTCCCTATCTATATATATTTAGATAGAGATCTTCATCCATTCCATCCTATCAATTGCTTTTTTCCTGTGCATGCCTGGGGGGGCAGGGGGGAGAGGAAGATCGGGAACGGAAGCAGGAAATGGATTCAATTCCGGTCAGCCCCCCCCCAACCCGGATGCGGAGGAGCCAGACCTGGTCTCTCTCCCCCCCCACCAAAAAATTACCTAAATCCAAAGGGGGGGATCAGAAACGGGGTTCCCCAAGGGGAGGATACAGAGATCGGGGGCAATCCCCCCAAAACCCCAAATTCCACTGTAGCCCAAAGGGTTGGGATCAGAAACGGGGTTCCCCTCATTTCCCCCAAAATGGAGGCCTCCTCCCACCCACCCCATAACCAGGTCTGGTTGCCTCCCACCCAACCTCCCCCCACGATTCTCTCCCCTCCCCCCTCCTTGACGGCTTTCGTTCCCGCTCTGCCCCCAACACTCCAGCTGCCCCCTCCCCATTTAACCCCCCCTCGGATTCCTGCTCGGGGTCCCTCCGGAAAGCAGCCCCCCAGCTTCCGGCCGCCGATCTCGGGAGACCTATATACCCTCCTTAATTTCCCAATACTGGTTTTTGTTTCTTTCTTTAATTCTGATATTTTACCCCCCCATTCCCCCCTTAACATACAATGACTTCCCTTCTCTTCTGATGCAGTCTTCTCTCTATCTCCCAGCCGTAGGACCTGCCTTGACCAAAGGCCCCGATCCTATTTATTTAGGGGTAGGTGGAAAAAGTCTCTTGCCCCCCTCTCTAGATGATGGAAGAAAGGGGGTGACAGTGACCGACAGGGACCGCCCCCTCCCAGGCCACCAATAGGGTGGGGGCCCCTCCTCTCCAAGCTCCTGAGAGGAGGCCCTCTGAGCTGCTGCAGGAACCCCAAGGTTGCTTGTAGCTCCGTCCCGCCCCGTTCCCCCCACCCCTTCCAGAAAAGGGTCCGCCCCACATACAAGGTCCTCATGTACAGTTTCTGCCAGATGTTCGTCCCATGATATTATGGACGTCCTACCACCCCTTTTGACGTTCTTCCCACAAAATTATGGACGTCCTACCATCACCTTTGACATTCTTCCCATGAAATTATGGATGTCCTACCACCCCTTCTGACATTCCTCCCATAAAATTATGGACTTCCTACCATCCCCTTTGACATTCTTCCCATGAAATTATGGATGTCCTACCACCCCTTCTGACGTTCTTCCCATAAAATTATAGACATCCTTCCTTCCCCTCTGAGGTTCTTTCCATGAAATTATGGACGTCCTACCACCCCTTCTTACGTTCTTCCCACAAAATTATGGACATCCTACCATCCCCATTGACATTCTTCCCATGAAATTATGGACGTCCTACCACTCTTTCTGACGTTCCTCCCATGAAATTATGGACGTCCTACCACCCTTTCTGGCATTCCTCCCATGAAATTATGGACGTCCTACCACCCCTTCTGACATTTTCCCCATGAAATTATGGACGTCCTACCACCCTTTCTGACATTCTTCCCACAAAATGATGGACGTCCTATCACCCCTTCTGACGTTCTTCCCACAAAATTATGGATGTTCTACCACCCTTTCTGACGTACTTCCCACGAAATTATGGACGTCCTACCACCCTTTCTGATGTTTTCCCCATGAAATTATGGACGTCCTACCACCCCTTCTGACATTCCTCCCATGAAATTTGGACGTCCTACCATCCTCTCTGACATTCCCACAACCAAATAATGGACGTCCTACCATGACGTTCCTCCCCGAAAAAAAGGGTCTTCCTATCACCCCTCCCACCAATGCTTGGGGTGCTTCTGACCCGAACCACCCCGTCCGAGACACCCAAAATCGCCCTCTCGGCGGGGACCTGCCCCGTTTGCCCAAGGGATGGGATGGTTTTGAGGGCAACTGTACATCCTCTCTGACATCTCTCCGGGAGTTGGGGGAGAGGAGTGTCTGGTTCCTCCCCCTTCCATGAAAAGAGGTACTTCCGATTCCATTCCAAGAGGGGCGTCCTCTCCCACCCCATCCTGTGAAATTAGGGTACATCTGTGAAAAGGACAGCGGATCCGCTCAGAGTCTGGGGTGGCTCCCAGGATCGCCCCAGCCCAAGATGGCCGCTCGGAAGGTCAGCGCTCAGAGGGGCCCTCCGGAGCCCAGCCGCCCTGTAGGGCAGGAGGAGCACACCAGGCGAGCAAGGCAGCCCGTGAAAGCGAGGCACAGTGTAGACGCGGCGGCCGGTGGCGGCCGTCCGGAGATCTAACCGCTTATGTACATGTTCGTTTTAGGATAGACCAAGTGCTAGAGCAGAACCAGGCCCTAGAATGAAAACCACTTTTAGGTCCATCACATCCACGCTGGCCAACAGCTTCAAGAGCCGTAGGTCCTGCAGAGACACGGTAAGAAGAAGACAACCGGTTGTGCCCTCCTTCTTTCTCTCTCTCTTTCTCCTGCCATCCCATCAACTGCCCCATCTCACAGCTGCCATGGCCCCATTTTGTCCTCTGTCAGTCCGTCTCCACCGTCTGTCCCAAAGATCGAGGGCTCCCTCTTCTCCCCATACATGGTTTGTTTTCCTTTTTGTTCTGACCTCCTGAAAAACCCAGAATTTTCTCCCCTCCCCTCTTTTGATTTCCAGTCCTTCCTGTCCTGGTCCCTGCCCGGAAAGCAGTCCGCCGTGCCATCTTCCCCTCGTCCGTCCCCTGCCCTGCCATCTCCACCGTCTCCCTCTGCCTGTGGTAACTGCACGGCTCCGCAAGCAGTGGCCAGCAGGACTCCCTGCCACCACCCTCTCCTGCCGCCACACTTCCTGTGCGATTCAGGCAAGGTGCATGGCCTTGCCCGGCACCGTGCCTCACGTCACCTTCTTTACCTGTGCTTTCCGTCCGTGGCTGCCTTGGAAATGACGAGGCGGGGGAGGGGCCTCCGTCATCAGGCGGACGGCCGAGCTCCATTGCTTAGCCCGCGCCAACGTTTCTCCCGTGGAAACAGGGTGTTGGCCGTCCTCTCTGACGTTGACCCGACAGAACCGGCAACCCAAGTCCCATCGGGCCAGATCAGGCCATAGCTGTCAACTTTTCCCTTTTCTTGCGAGGAATCCTATTTGGAATAAGTGAATTTCTCTTTTAAAATGGGAACCTCGCCTCTTCTTCCAGCTCCACCCCCCAGTTCTGCTTCTCCAGCCCACCATAAGGTCTGCGTGACAGTGGACTGGCCGGCTTCTAGAAAAAATTGCCAACCCCTGTTCTGTTCCATACCTGCCGACATTTCTCCCATGAAATACAGACGTCCTATTCCATATGTGCCAACATTTCTCCCATGAAAATAGAAATGTCCTTAGGAAAAGCGGGATCAACCCCGGATCAAACCGGAAACCGCCATGGCTTCTTCAGATCTTGGGCTGTCCCTGCAAAATAGGGACCCTGGGATATCTGTTAGCATCCCTCATCCCAATCTGTTGATAGGCTGGGAATGAGGCCAAGGCAGGACAACCTGAACTTCCACAATCTGCAGACTTTCTGCTGTTTTCCTATGTGCAGGCAGTTCCCCAGCCAGATGAGTGGGGTATTATTATTATTATTATTATTATTATTATTAATTTATTTCATGGTTCTTTGGCAACAATAATTGTGGTGGTGGTGATGATAATATATATAAAATATTATTGTTATTATTGTTATTATCATCATTATCATTATTATTAATTTATTTTATGTCTCTTTGGCAACAATAATTGTAGTGGTGGTGGTAATAATGATGATAATATATATAAAACATTATTGTTATTATTGTTATTATTATTATCACCATTATTATTTATATTATTATTGTAATTATCATCATAATCATTATTATCATCAGGTAGGCAGCCATGTTGGTCTGATGCAGCAGAAATAAAATAATAGTAATAATAATAATAACCATAATCTTTTATATATATATTATTATCGTCATCATTATCATTATTATCATCAGGTAGGCAGCCGTGTTGGTCTGACACAGCAGAAATAAAAGAAGAAGAATACTTATTATTATTATTATTATTATTATTATTATTATTATTATTGGAAATTAATATATTTCACAAAACCTCTCCCATGATTTCTCAAACTTATTCCAAAAGGCGTTGTTTGGCTACAATTTCCTCTGAACATCCTCCTGTATCAATGTGAAGATTGCTGACCCTCAGATCAGCCCCAAATATTCCTCATTTCAGGATTTCCTCTGAAAATTCTCCTGTATCAATGCTAAGATCCCTGTCATTTCCTTGGAGACCAGCCCTGAATATTCCTCACCGCTTCTCCTCTGAATTTCCTCATCAAATCCTCCCATATCAGTGCCAAGAGCACCGTCACAGCCCCCCCCCCAAAAAACACATTAAAACACCCTTGAATTTCAAGGAAGTTTAAATGAGTATTCAAGATTGTAAAACAGAAAAAAAATTGAAAAAATATATTTAAAAAGACACACATATCAAAACCAGTAAAAACAATTCTAATAAAACATAATAATAATAAATTAAAGAAGAAGAAGAAGAAGAAGAAGAAGAAGAAGAAGAAGAAGAAGAAGAAGAAGAAGAAGTAGTAGTAGTAGTCAGGCTCAGAGCGGCTAACACCAAATATAAATTACAATAGAACATAATAGGAAAAACCCAAGAACAGTTAATTAAAATACAGCTTAAAATACAGCTTAAAATGCAGCCTCATTTTAGTAGTAGCCCATAAGCCAAGACCATAAAGGGAGGAAACATCAGAACTATTTTTTATTTTATTTTATTTTATTTTATTTTATTTTAATTATTAATTACTGTTAGTAGTAGTAACCTATTGTAGCCCATAAATCAAGACCATAAAGGGAGGAAATAGAATTAAAAAGCAGTTTAACAGCATGTCAATCCGTTCTCATCCCTTTTTATCTATTTTTAATCCATTTCCAAATTTTTTGTCCATTTCCCACGGCAGGTTATTCCTTGTTGAACATCCCAAGCCACTACTCTGTGGCATTCTGGCCCCACCTCCTTTTGCTGAATTTATTCCTCCCTCCCCTCCATTCCCTTGTTCTGCTGAATATGCATCCATTCCTTCCTTCCTCTAAATATCCATCCATACTTTCCTTCCTCTGAATATCCTCCCATCCATTCCTCCCTCCCTCCCTCCCCTCCTCTCCATTCCCTCGTTCTTCCCACCGCTCCCGCCATTCTTACTCCCAGTCAGCCTTCTCCTCTCCTCTCCTCTCCGCTTCTCCTCCTCCAAACCCTCCTTTCCGCTTTCACCTCAGCACATTTCATCTTCTGCCCGTCCCTCCTGCCGTCGCTCTTTCGTTGGGAATTTCTCTTTCATTCCATCTTCCACTCTGGGCGGTCACAATCCAAATGATTGCGAATTCGGGTCGCTCTCGACGTTTGCAGGATTCAGGCTGTTTCCAAGGAGCAGATTGCACCAAAGCAATCCGTCCAAATGATTAAATCAGGTTTCTAATCAACATTTGCAGAATTCCAGCTATTTCCAAGGAGCAGATTGCACCAAAGCAATCTATCAAAATTATTAAATCAGGATTCTGATCCACATTTGCAGGATTCCAGCTGTTTCCAAGGAGCCAATTTCAGTAAATCAACCCGTCCAAATCATTCCACCAAATTTGATTTAATTCCCAGATATCTTCCCCATTGCACATCATCCTTTCCGGCACGGTCGCCACGTGGGCAGGAAAGTTCCATCTCCCTCTCCAAACCCCCAGCCCGTTTTGGAGACCCTCTATTATGCATGTTTCTGAGTTGGTGGGGGCATAGGGTTTGACCTCATCCCCGCCCTTTGGCGTCTTTCCAAAGGTCCCAGACATTGAAAGGTCCACCTGGGGCGAAAGCCAACTTCTCGGCCATCTTGAAATTCTGATTCCCCCCCCCCTCTCTCTCTCTCCCCATCAAAAGGACATCTGTCACAAGATATTAGGAGGGTGGTATTCCAGAAGGGGAAATGTCTCGGCTGGAAAAGATGGCTTTCCGCTTTCTCAAACTCCCCCCACATGACTCTCCGTTTATTCCTCCTGTTCGTAACTGCAAGGATTTATAAAAAAAGTCTTTCCCCCCCAGCGGTGGGCGTTTGCATAACCTCCAACATTTCTCCAATGAAGATAGGGACATCCTATTCCATCCCCTCCATCATTTCTCCAATGAAAATGGGGACATCCCATTCCATCCCCTCCAACATTTGTCCCAAGAAAACAGGGACATCCTATTACATCCCCTCCAATATTTTTCCCATGAAAATAGGGACGTCCTATTCCACCCCCTCCAACATTTCTCCCATGAAAATAGGGACATCCCAGGAACAGCGGAACCTTCCAGGATCCCGGCGGAAACTGGGCTGGATTCTTCTATCCCGGGAGAGAGAGGGGTGCTTGGAGGGTCTGCTTCCTCTTGTGGCTTTCCCTTCTAGGCATTCCAGAGTGGAGGGTAGAGGGAGGAGGAGGAGGAAGAAACGCAGCTCTGGGTTGGCCGGGTTGGCCGGGCGGCGTCCCGCTTTCCTGGGGTGGTGGTTTTGGTGGTGTCCCCGGGTGCCGGCACCGGGTTCAAAGCCAGCTTTCGATGTAATAGACCATCCCTTTGATGCGCCTGCTCCCTACAGACACCCCCGCGAGGCCGCCACACCCAGAGTCCGTGAGCTGCAGATAAAGCCCTGTAGAGAATTCCCGGCTTCAGGAGTTCCTCCGCAAAGGGTGGGATCTTGTTGTGAATGTTGATGCATTTTTGTCCTGTATCCAAAGTCCTGTTTGATCTTGTGGGACGGGTGGTGGTGATGGTGGGGGGAACAACCAGTTGTCCCCTTCTGGGACATCCCAGAAAAGGGCCGGGCGGGAGAGGAGTAGGGCGGCCATCTTAGAAAAAGTGGCTCTTTTGCGAGCCGAGTCGCCGAGCTTTTTCCCGGAGGGAGTTTCTCGGCGTACATGAAGGGAGATTCGTCGGCAGATTTCAAAGGGGATCGGCCCGAAATTGTCAAGGGGTCGAAGCTGCCGGGCGATTCCAAAGGGGATCGGCCCGAAATGGCTGAGCTAGCGGGTGCTGCTTTCCGGGGGAAGAGGCTGCGCTGCGAGGGGGAGGGAGCCCCCACGCCACGTGGCTGCCCCCGGGGGAGATCCTTGAGGGATGATGCACTCCAACCGGGAAGGAGCTGAGCCGAATGGAAACTGGGGGTGGGACACGACGACACAGGTCAGGGTTCTGAAATTAGTAGGGTGGCCCTATGTCAGGGTCCCTAAAATGGGAAGGGTGGCCCTACGTTTGGCTCTGCCCACATTGCGGCACCCTGACTTTTTTGTGGGAATAGAGTGGATCCCTGGAGATTCCCCGCTTGGTGCTCGCAGCCTTGAATGCATCCCGGTTTGGAGGCGCAGCATCTTCCTTGAGTGTTTTCCTGCCGGGGTGGTGGCAGCCTGCGGGGGCAGCATGTGTCTCGGCCTTGCTCTGGCCCACCTCTGCCTGACCACCGCCCCTCCCCCGTGTCTTGTCTTTTGTCTCCCCTGCAGCAGTACCACCCCACTGACCTTGCGGGGCAGCTCAACCTCTCAGACCCTTCAGTCAGCACTGTGGTGTGAGGGCCCCCGTCGCTTCTTTCCTGCCACCCCATCTCAGACACCCCCGGGATGGACCGGCTCTTCTTCTCCCACGGACCTACCTTGTGGACTGGTGCCGAGGAGGTGGTCCCGCCCACTGTGCCACGAACGGACGGAGAACGAGCTCTGGAGTGCCTCCAGCACCCGCTTCCCGTTTCCTTGCACCCCTTTGAAGGACACCCTCCCGGGGCAGCCCGGCTTTCCCACTTCCCGAGAGAGGAGGCAACTGTGCGCAACTGGGAGAGTCCTGTCCTTGTACAGTTCTCCGCTTCTGGTTGTCCACGTTGGGGCTTGCTCGATTTGGGGGAGCCAACTGACTGACTGACTGACCTTCCTGTCCATGTACATAATCTGCTTCTCTTCCTACTGTTCACTTTGGGGGTCACTCAATTTTTGGGGGAGGGGCGACTTCCTTCCTTCCTTCCTTCCTTCCTTCCTTCCTTCCTTCCTTCCTTCCTTCCTCCTTTCCTTCCTTCCATCCTTCCCTCCCTCTTTGTTTCTTTCCTTCCCTCCCCCTTCCTTCCACCCCTCCTTCCCTCTTCCTTCCTTCCCCTCCTTCCTTCCTTCCTTCCTTCCTTCCTTCCTTCCTTCCTTCCTTCCTTCCTTCCTTCCTTCCCTCCCTCCCTCCCTCCCTCCCTCCCTCCCTCCCTCCCTCCCTCCCTCCTTCCTTCACCTTTCCTTTCCAAGACTTCCCAACCACCCCTTCCCTGCTTCTTGCCATTTCCCCAACATTCCTACCTATTCCCATGGATCCATTGAGCTGATTTTCTCCCTTCTTGGAGATCCATTTGGGTCTCTTAGAGATCCACTCATCCCCCATCTTCCCTTTATTGTATATTATGCTTTCAGAAACCCAGCCAGATGGCGGGGTAAAAATAAATTGTTATTGTTCTTATTATTATTGATGATATTATTATTATTATTTATTTTATTAATATTGTAGTTGATATTATTATTATTGATATTATGTTGTTGTTATTTACCTGAATCCTGCTAGCATTTTCACTCGTCTGAAATTTATCTAACATCTGGAATTGCGGGCTGGAATTTGGACGTCTCTTCCTAAGGATTCTGTAGATTTTATTAATGATTATTATTAAAATAAAATGTGAATAAAAGTTGTTTTATTATTTTATTATAATTATTATATATTATTATTTTATATTATTAAAATTAATAATAATAAATGTAAGGAACCGCAGAAAGAGGGGGAAGGAAGTACCTAGATAATTAAATGAGCAAGGTAAATGAATTTGGGTAGGCGGAAGATATCCGGAAATAAATTTAAGGAACTGCAGGAGGAGGAGGAAGGATGTAGATAATTAGATGAGCAAGTTAAATGAATTTAAATTGAATTTCTAATATCTTCTGCCTATCCAAATTCCTGCTCAAATCTGCCCATCCAATCATCTCCTGCAAATATAACAATAATTACAATAATCCTGTATCGGCGGGATTTTTCAACTGGATCTGGGGACTAATATATAATTGTGGGGGTTTTGGGGGGGTTATACACACACATATTATAATAATAACATATTATAATATATAATTATAATATATAATTGTGGGTTTTATGGGGAGTTATTATAGTATCATTGTGTGTGTGTGTGTGTGTGTGTGTGTGTGTGTGTGTGTGTTTGGGGGGTTATTATAATATTATATATTTGTGTGTGTGTGTGTGTGTGTGTGTATAAAAAATATATATAATTGTGGGTTTTGGGGGGAGTTATCATAGTATCATTAGATATGTGTGTTGGTATTTTGGGGGGTTAATAATATAATATAATATAATATAATATAATATAATATAATATAATAATATAAATATTTATAATAATTGTGGGTTTTGGGGGGATACACACACACACACACACACATATATATGTATAAAATTGGGGGTTTTTTGGGGGGGTTAGAAATATATAAAAGTTCAAGAGAAATCCATATAACATATAAATGTTATATATCCATATAAACATATCAATCCATATGTATTTTATTGCTGTTGTTGGACTACAACTCCCATCACCCCTAGCTAGCAAGGCCAGAGCTCAGGGATGATGGGAGTTGTAGTCCAACTACATCAATAAAATACCTGCACAATATATATATATGCAATGCCATATACCAGCCTTTCTCAACCTGTGGGTGCCCAGATGTAGTTGGACTACAAGTCCCATCACCCCTAGCTAGCAAGGCCAACTAAAGAATATTGGGGGGGGCATAATCTATAAAGATTTGGGGGGCCCGAATCTCTTTAGTAGGGAGGTTTGGCTTTCCTCCACCTCTGCTTTGTATATTGGGGGGCACATCCTAGGAAGGTTGACGGGGTGGGGGGGGAATATCTTGAGCGGCCCCCTGCTTTGTATAATGGGGGGCACATCCTATAAAAAATTTTTTGGGGGCGGCCAATTTCTTGATTTCCTATGCTCCCCCCCCCCGCGATTTCTCCTGCCCCCACCCCACCCCGCTTTTATCTAACCCTCCCCCCTCTCCCCCTATGCCTCCCCCCCCCCAGCGACATCAAACGCCGCCGCATTGGCCGGCTGCCTCCTTTTCCTCCTCTCCCGCGCGCGGTCGCGCGCGCGAGTGCGCGCCTGTCTTTGCAGGGGGATTTCGGCGCGGCGGACAGCGCCATTGCGCTTCAGCGCCATTGCGGTTTTTTTGCGAGGAGATCCGGCGGCTGCTTGCAAACGGGGGCGGCAATTCAGCACCAGGGACAGCTGCGGTGTTTTTGCAGGGGGGGCAATTCAACACCAGGGACAGCGGCGGTTTTTGCAGGAGGGCCCCAATTCAGCAACAGGACAGCGGCGTTGTGCAAAGGGCCAATTCGTCACCTGGGGCAGCGTCTTTTTGCAAGGGGGGGGGGGCGATTCAGCGCCAGGGACTGTGACTTTTTTGCCAGCGGTGGCAATTCAGCACCAGGGACAGCAGTCTTTTGCAAAGGGCCAATTCAGCATCAGGGACAGCAGCCGCCTCTGCTTCTTCCACAGGGCCGTTTCAGGACCACGGATAGACCCTCTTGCGTGGCAGTTCTCCGCCGCCTGGGGGGCCCTTGGGCTGCACCGGGCGACGGTGGGGTGACCGCCATGCGCCTCCTGCTGCTGGCCGTGCTGCTGTGCTTCTCGGTGGCGCGGGGGGGCTGCGAGCCCAAGGTGGTGAACATCGGGGCGGTGCTGAGCACCAAGAGGCACGAGCAGGTCTTCCGCGAGGCCATCAACCAGGCCAACAAGCGCCATGGCACCTGGAAGATCCAGCTCAACGCCACCTCTGTCACCCACAAGCCCAACGCCATCCAGATGGCCCTCTCCGTCTGCGAGGACCTCATCTCCAGCCAGGTAGCCGCACCGCGCCGCCCAAGAACCGGTCGGGGGAACCCCCTAGGGACTCCTTCTTGACGTGATGGGCCAAGCTCTTGACCTGGTGGACTGGTTGGCCCCAGAAAGTACCACCCAGGGACCCCTGGATCCTGTGGACTGTGGGCTTGGGGCACCAACCTAGGAACCCGCAGGCCACAGAGATCAACCTAGGGACCCTACCGCCCTAAGGACAGGCCAAGGACCTCTTGACCCTATGGTCCAGACTGTGGGCTTGGGGCACCAACCTAGGGAGCCCTTGGCTTTAGAAACCAACCTAGGGAACCTTCAGCTCTAAGGACTGGCCTAGGAACTTCTTGACCCTACTAAGGTCCAGCCAACAACTCCTTGACCCTATGAACCAGCCTTTTGGCTTGGGGCACCAGCCCAGGGACAACCCCCTCTTTCTTTCTTTCTTTCTTTCTTTCTTTCTTTCTTTCTTTCTTTCTTTCTTTCTTTCTTTCTTTCTTTCTTTCTCTCGCTCCCCCTCTCTTTATTTTTTCTCCTTCTCTGCCACCTCCCTCCCTCTCTCTATTGCTTTCTCTCCCCCCTTTCCCTCTTTATTTCTCTCCTTACCTCTCTCCCCTCCCTCTCCCCCTCTTTCTCCCTCTTTTTCTATCCCTCCCTCCCTCTCTTTCTTTCCCCCTTTTCTCTCTCTTTCTCTCTTTTGCTCTTTATTTCTCCCCCCTCTCCCCTCTCTATTTCTCAACTTTTTTCTCTTCCTCCCTCGCTCCCCTCTCTTTCTCTCTTTATTTTTTCTCCTTCTCTACCTCCCACTCTCTCCCTCTTTATTTTTCTTTCTCTCCCTTTCACTCTTTTCCTCTCTTTATTTCTCTCTCCCCTCTCTTGTTCTCTCTTTATTTTTTCTCCTTTGTCCCTCTCCCCCTCCCTCTCTCCCTCTTTCTCCCTCTTTTTCTATCCCTCCCTCCCTCCCTCTCTCTTTCTATCTCTCTTTCTCTCTTTATTTCTCCCCTCTCTCTTTTGCTCCCTTATTTTCTCTCCCCCTTTGCTCCCCCTCTCTTTCTCTCTTTACTTTTTCTCCTCCTCTCCCTGTCTCTGCCTACCCTCTTTCTTTCCCCCCCCCTCTCTCTCTTTATTTCTCTCCCTACCTTCCCCGGTTTCTCTCCCCTTTTCCTCCGTCTCTTCCCCCTCTTTCTCTCTATATTTTTTCTTCTCCTCTCCCTCTTTCTTTTTCTTTCTCTCCCTCTCTTTCTCTCCCTCTCTTTCCCTCTTTATTTCTTATCCTACCTCTCTCCCCTCTCTCATTCTCTCCCTCCCTCCCTCCCTCGCTCTCCCCTCTCTTTTCTCTTTTCCTCCTTCTCTCCCCCTCCCTCCCTCTTACACACCCACATATTGGGACCTTAAAAATACCACAACACAGCCCTTTTCCCAAGGAACAAACCGGGTCCCAAAGTTATCAAATGGTGCTATTTTGACCCCATTTACGTCTCATTTGGGATCTCCTTTGAAGCCACCCAAATTGCAGACCTGATCGACATTTACAGACTTTCTTCTTCCCCCAAACAGAGCAGAAAAGGCCATTTATAGGAGAAGCCAGCAAAGGGAGGAGGAAGTTTCCATGGAAACGCCATCTCAGTTGCTTCCATAGGGTTGGCTCCTTCCATCGATTGCTCTTCGTCTCCTTCTCGCCAGACCATTTAATCATAAATGGTCCCTGGAGGGGAAATGGCATTTAGGCCTTTAATGTGCAGTTAAGGAAATCATATTATCTTGCAATCTGGCTCGGCCGACTTCTCTCTCCACCTGTCAAAGCCTGGGCATTTGAGGACGTCCATAATTTAATGGGAGAAACGTCGGAGGGGAATGGCTTCTTGTTGTTATTGTTGAGTCGTTTAGTCATGTCTGATTCTTCGTGACCCCATGGACCAGAGCACGCCAGGCCCTCCTGTCTTCCACTGCTTCCCACAATTTGTTCAAACTTATGTTGCTCGCTTCGAGAACACTGTCCCACCATCTCATCCTCTGTCTCCTTGCACCCTCCTCCTTGCGCCCTTCATCTTTCCCAACATCAGGGTCTTTTCCAGGGACTCTTCTCTTCTCAGGAGGTGGCCAAAGTCTTGAAGCCTCAGCTTCAGGATCTGTCCTTCCAGTGAGAACTCAGGGCTGATTTCCTTCAGAATAGGTCTGTTGGATCTTCTTGCAGTCCATGGGACTCTCAAGAGACTCCTCCAGCACCGGAATTCAAAAGCATCCATTCTTTGTCGATCAGCCTTCTTGATGGTCCAGCTCTCACTTCCATACATCACTAGTGGGAAAACCATAGCTTGAAGTATATGGATCTTTGTTGCCAAGGTGATAGGACATCCATAATTTCATGGGAGAAACGTCAGAGGGGATGGTAGAACGTCCATAATTTCATGGGAGAAATGTCAGAGGGGAATGTTAGGACGTCCTTAATTCCATGGGGAAAACGTCTCTCCCACAGGTCTACGCCATCTTGGTGAGTCACCCACCGGCTCCCAATGACCACCTCACGCCGACGCCAGTGTCATACACTGCTGGCTTCTACCGGATCCCGGTCATTGGCTTGACCACGCGCATGTCCATCTACTCGGACAAGGTAAGCCCACAGCTCCCGCTGTTCGGGACCCGCCGTTCTCCTGGACATCTGGTGGGAGAAGGCCTTGATACAGCCATTCGTTCTTCTCAGTAGTCAATGTCCATCCGTCCGTCTGGAGATCTTTCCCATTGGCTTCCTAAAGAGGCCCTTCCACTGCGCAGGAGGGCTGTTTTCCACAATGGTTCCCAGGTCCCCTTCCAAGGTAGCCCCATGGAGAAAGCAGGGCAGTAGACCAAGCAGATGGCCAGGTCTTGGATGGAGCTGGTATTAGAGATGTTCTTCCACCCCAGGGGAGGGATGTTCCTCAATCTCATCTTCAAGTCACCTTCCAATGGAGACAGCAGGAGATGAGCAGAGGATGGACCTCTCTGGAGAAGCAGGTGGGGTCTCAAGATGGAAGACCTCAAGAGGCTCTTTCCACCCCATAGGAGGGACGTTGCCCCAACTCCTTTCTAGGTCCCCTTCCAAGGTAGCCCCATGGAGAACGCTTTACTTGAGCAGAGCATGGACCTCTCTGCAGAGGCAGGTGGGGTCTCAAGATGGAACTTCTCCAGAGGCTCCTTCCACCCCGTAGGAGGAACGGCGCTTCAACCCAGACGCCCCCGCTTGGTCCGCAGTGACGCTCCCTCTGGCTCCTTCTCTCCCCAGAGTATCCATCTTTCGTTCCTCCGCACGGTACCTCCTTACTCTCACCAGTCCAATGTCTGGTTTGAGATGATGCGCTTCTACAAATGGAACCACATCATCCTCATCGTCAGCGATGACCACGAGGGCCGGGCGGCTCAGAAGAAGCTGGAGACCCTCCTGGAGGAGAAAGAGTCCAAGGTCAGTAGCTTCCCGCCACCCACGCTCTTCTCGAAAGTCTCGAGCTTTGTCATCTGTGTGTAGATTGACATCTGTAAATACACCTTCTCTCTCTTCTTCCCATTGTTAAACATGACCCACATTGTGCTCTTAGGCACTGGCCATCTAAGTCCTTGACCAAAGTTTGTTACTCCTTATTCATTTCACTTGCTTTGCCATGGTTGAAAAAAACCAAAATCTCCGACTACATTAAAAAAAAAATGAAATCCAAAATCTGAAAGAGGCAAAAACGGGGAGACGAGGGGGGAGACGTAACCTGGAGCTGGGCCAAAAACCCATTTCCTTATTGGAAGAGAGTGTCTAGGAGAGTAGGCTTGGATCATGGACTTGGGAAGGAGCTGAAAGGGTTGTGTGATCCAACCAAGGCAGGAATCTCAACATAGAATCATAGAGTTGGAAAAGACCTGGAAGGGTTGTCTTGTCCAAGCAAGGCAGGAATCTCAACATAGAATCATAGAGTTGGAAGAAACCTGGAAGGGTTGTCTGGTCCAAACAATGCAGGCAACTCAACATAGAATCATGGAATGGTTGTCTGGTTCAACCAAGGCAGGAACCTCAAGATGGAATCATAGAGTTGGGAAGGAGCCCCAAGAGAGACTTGTGAGGCAGGGATAGGCAGCTCCCTTTACCTGCTTCCTTCCTCTTCTCCAAAGAAGCTTATGGTCAACGCAACAATCTGATCAGTCATAAAGGTCATAATTTTGTCATCTATACCCCCACCCATCAGACTGGGTTGCCCCAGATGCTCCAACATCTAGAAGAACACCATAAAAGGTCCAATCGTCCACAACCTCCCCAATCCCAGCTTCTCCTGAAGGCCCAGTTCCTTCTCTCCTGGGTTGGGGGCCCAGGTGGCTCCACCCCCTCCAACATTTCTCCAGCGGATGTGACGGAGGGGGACTTTGAAGCCGAGCCTCCTTGGTGTGTGGTGTGAGTGGTGGCCCCACTTCGGCCAAGTCGACATATCTGGGAAGCCTTTCTAGATCAGACCAAAGGCAGGACATCCGGTCCATGATCCTCTTCTCGGTGGCTGTCAAGAACCCTGCAGGGAGGAAGGAGCTGGGGGTGGCGGCCTTGCCCCTGCTTTTCACTCCAAGCGGCCAGCATTCAGAGGTCTACCAACATTTGGGAAGAGGGACAACCCACCATCCCCTCCAACATTTCTCCCATGAAAATGTCCAGCTGCCCTCAGAAACTCGCAAGGTACCTACACCGATTTAAAGGAGAGGAAGAACTTGCATGAAGCTCCAAGGAAACTTCCTAGGAAACCCCCATAGGAGATCTTGTAGGAAACGTCTTAGGAAATTTTGTAGGAAATTTAATAGGAAAACCCCATAGGAAACCTGGTCAGAAACCCCCATCAGAAACTTTTAAAGAAGCCCCTCTAGTAACCCCCAGAGGAATCCTTCTAGGAAACTTTTTAGTAACTTTATAGGAAACCTTGTGGAAAAGTTTGTAGGAAATTTAATAGGAAACCTTGAAGGAAACTTAATAAGAAACTTTGTAGGAAAAAATGCAAGAAATTCAACAGGAAACTTTGTAGGAAACTTAATAGGAACCCTTGTAGGAAACTTTGTAGGAAACGTAATAGGAAACTTTGCAGGAAACTTAATAGGAAACTTTGTAGGAAACCTAATAGGAAACCTTCTAGGAAACTGTGCAGGAAATTGAATAGGAAACCTTGTAGGAAACCTAATAGGAAACCTTCTAGGAAACTGTGCAGGAAATTGAATAGGAAACCTTGTAGGAAACCTAATAGGAAACTTTGCAGGAAACTTAATAGGAAACCTTCTAGGAAAGTTTGTAGGAAACCTAATAGGAAACCTTCTAGGAAACTGTGCAGGAAATTGAATAGGAAACCTTGTAGGAAACCTAATAGAAAACCTTGTAGGAAATTTTGCAGGAAAACTTGTAGGAAACTTAATAGGAAACCTTGTTGGAAAGTTTGTGGGAAACTTAATAGGAAACTTTGCAGGAAACTTAATAGGAAACCTTGTTGGAAAGTTTGTAGGAAAGTTTGTAGGAAACCTTGTAGGAAACTGAATAGGAAAGCTTGTAGGGGTTTTCCCTGCTCCTCTGTTACGCCCCACCCCCCACCCCGGATGAGGAGGAGTTGGATATGGGATTTGCTTTGAGTGCCCGTCTTTCTTCTTTCAACTGTTTATAATCTTCTTCTGTGTCTGCATATTTTCTCTGTGCACATTATCCATCAGAGTAAAAAAAGGAGCTTTGACAGCCTCGAACCGCTATCCTTTGACAACAAGCGAGGACCCAAGGTATATTTGCATGGAAATGCACGCCGCCCACCAACCTAACGAGAAAAAAATTAAAATAAAAAATTCATAAAATTCATCAATCAGGCCGCTAGGCCCAAGGGCACCCCACAAAAAATCAGAATAAATTTTAGAGAGATATATACATATATATTATTTTTTTAAGGGAAAAAAAATAAAAATATATCTGGAGCCAGCAAGCAGACTCCATTGGGGGGTTTTTTGGGTCGCACGTTCTTTTCCGTTGAGATATGCTTGGTTTGAGCTTGAGTTTGAGGAGCAATCCCATCCTGGACGTCTTTCTTCGGAAGACCATGCATGTGGAGCCAGAGCGAATTTGCGAGTTTATTCTCCCCCCCCCCTTGTTTTCTCCTGGACCATCTGGTTCCCCCTTCCTGCTCTCCTCTTCCTGCTCTGCCCCTTCCTATCCCAACAGGAAATGCGAGATGCTCACTTTGATTCCCTTGCAAGGCGGACCCCTTGCGTGTTTTTCCCCTCCCCCTTTCTCACCTTTTCCTGTTGTTGTTTTTTTTAATTATTTTTTGGAAAAGCAACAGGCGTTTGAGCAGTCAACTACATTGCGAAACCAGCCAGCCAACCGATATATGGATATGTGCAGTCGCCGCCCGAGGGGCTCCCTTGCCGTCGCAAAGACGGTGACAGCAGAGTGAAAAAGGCAGCTCGGCAATTCACGATACAGCGGGGATTCTGCAGAATTTGCAAAAAAAAAAAAAAAAGTTGGCAAATTTTGGAAAAATTAATTGCAAATTTTGCAAGTTTTTTTTTTTTGCAAATTCTGCAAAACATTTTTTTGAAAATTTTGCAAAACAAACAAATAGCAAGAAATCAATTTGCCACGGTGGGTGGAATCACTTTGGCGGCCGCTGTGTATCTCTATATATGCCTTTTTTTCCTCTTTCCTGTACCAATGCACGACCTTCTTTTGGGGCTGGAGTGACTTCTGTTTGCATGCCCAGTGCAACAACAAAGAAAAAATGATTCTTTTTTAAAAATAGAAATAAAATAAAAAATTAGATTTTTATTTTTTTAAGGGGGGTGGGGAGGAAATGAACCCCACCAGGAGAAAAGAAGAAGAAAAAGAACGGGGGAGGAGAGAAAAAAAAGAGGAAAATAAATGAGAAACAACTGAGTCCTTTCCAGGTAGACCTTGGAAAGAGAGAAGGAGGTATCTTTCTGAGGAAAGCATGGCTCTCGCATGGGGGATCGAGGCCCAGCCGACTGACCCCATTTGCTCGCGCCAACCTTGCAGGCCGAGAAGGTCCTTCAGTTTGAGCCGGGCACCAAGAATGTGACGTCTCTCCTCCTGGAAGCCAAGGAACTGGAGGCCAGGGTGATCATCTTGTCTGCCAGGTGAGGGCCGGCCGGCGGGGCGGGGTTGGGGTCAGGTGAGTGGAGGCGACCCCCATTTTTCCCTCGTTCAAACTCCTCCGATGTTTCTCCCACAAAATTATGGATGTCCTACCATTCCCTCTGAGGTTTGTCCCATGAAAATAGGGACTTCCAATTCCATCCCTTCCAGAATTTATCCCATGGAAATAGGGACATCCTACCACCCCCTCCGACCTTTCTCCCACGAAATTATGTACGTTCTACCATCCCCTCCGACGTTTCTCCCATGAGAATAGGGACCTCCTATTCCATCCCTTCCAGAATTCATCCCATGAAAATAGGGATGTCCTACTAGCCCCTCCGATGTTTCTCCCATGAAAATATGGACTTCCACCATCGCCTCTGACATTTGTCCCATGAAAACAGGGACGTCCTATTTCATCCCTTCCAGAATTCATCCCATGAATATATGGACTTCTACCATCCCCTCTGCTGTTTTTACCATGGAATTATGGATGTCCATCACCCACTCTGACATTTATCCCATTAAAATGCTGACGTCCTACCATCCCCTCTGACATTTCTCCCATGGAAATAGGGACCTCCTATTTCATCTCCTCTGCCGTTTCTCCCACCAAAATACGAACGTCCTACCTTCCCAACAGCCTTCTTCTCTTTCTCCAGTGAGGACGACGCCACCACTGTCTACACAGCCGCAGCCAAAGAAAACATGACAGGTCCCGGCTACGTCTGGCTGGTGGGGGAACGGGAGATCTCCGGCAATGCCCTACGCAATGCACCAGAAGGTAACCTGGGACCTCTCCCCATGGTCCAGCTGCCCCATGGTTGATCGCCCAGCGGTGCTCTCCTTCCCTTCTCTAAATCCATTCGGAGGTCTCCGCCCTGCAGTAGGTTGGCCTGGATGACCTCTTGGGTCCCGGCCAACCCAGTCGTCTGTCTCCGCCCCCACCCCATCCCCGTCCCAGGTCTCATCGGTTTGCAGCTCATGAACGGCAAGAACGAGTCAGCTCACATCCGGGACGCGGTGGCCATAGTGGCCCAGGCGGTCCATGACTTGTTTGAGAAGGAGAACATCACCGACCCACCCAGGGGGTGCGTGGGGAACACCAACATCTGGAAGACGGGGCCACTTTTCAAGAGGTAAGAGCATCCTGGGCACCTCGGACCTGGGTTCTTTATGGAGGGGGTGGTGGGGCGTCTGTAATTTCATGGGAGAAATGTCAGAGATTATTGTAGGACATCCGTAATTTTGTGGTATAAACGTCAGAGGGGATGGTACGATGTCCGTATTTTCATGGGATTAATGTTGCAGTTGATGGTACGATGTCCATAATTTGGTGGCATAAATGTCAGAAGGGGTGGTAGGGCGTCCATAATTTTGTGGGAGAAACATCAGAAGGGGTGGTAGGACATCCGTAATTTTGTGGTATAAACATCAGAGGGGATGGTAGGACATCCGTAATTTTGTGGTATAAACATCAGAGGGGATGGTAGAACATCCGTAATTTCATCGGAGAAATGTCATAGGGGATGGTAGGACGTCCGTAATTTCATTGGAGACATTTCCATCCCGATCAACCCGCCTTCTCCCCAGGGTACTGATGCAGACGAAGTATGCCGAGGGTGTGACGGGCCGGGTGGAGTTCAACGAGGATGGGGACCGCAAGTACGCCAACTACAGCGTCATGAACCTGCAGAACAACAAGTTGGTGCAGGTCGGCGTCTACAACGGCAGCCATGTAAGTATCTCTGGATGGGAGGGCCCTGCCTGATCCGGGGGTAAGACTGGCTGACCTTTAGGGGTCCCATTCTGACTCTAAGGTCGTTTAACAGGGAAGGCTGGTAGAGAAGGTCTGGTCCCAACCTTTCTCTCCTCACCTCTGCAGTTCCTGCCCAACGACCGCAAGATTATCTGGCCAGGAGGAGAAACCGAGACGCCCCAGGGCTATGAGATGTCTACCAAGCTCAAGGTATCATCTCTGCTCCACCTCCCTCCCTCACTAATGTCAGCCTGGTGAGGAACAGTTGAAGGAGATGGAGAAGAAGAGAGCAAGAGATATGAGAGCCACCTTCAAACATCTCAAGATGATTGAGGGTCTGGAAGCCAAGCCTTAGGGGGAACAGTCAAAGGAGATGGCTCTTTTTAGCCCAGAAAAGGGGAGGCTGAGAGGAGATGTTAGGGCCACTTTCAAAGATCTCAAGATGTTTGAGGGTCTAGAAGCTGAGCCTTAGGAGGAACGGTTAGGAACTTAGGAGGAGATGGAGAAGAGGAGACCAAGGAGATATGGGAACCACCTTCAAACATCTCAGGATGGTTGAGGGCCTAGAAGTTTAGCCTTAGCAGAAACGGTTGAAGGAGATGGCTCTCTTTCAATCTCTTTCAGATTGTCACCATTCACCAGGAGCCGTTCGTCTACGTCAAGGAGACCCTGGCCGATGGCAAGTGCAAAGCCCTCACCAACAGCACAGGTGGCTTGGTGCAGCAGGTCCTCTGTACGGGGCCCAACGTGACCATGCCAGGTATGTCTCAAACCCACAGCCGGGGCGTCGGGTCAGAAGCTCCCCGCCAAGCATCTCCATTGTGCGGTAGGCGTCTCTCCTTCTTGGGAGGGTCTGCACTGCATGGTGGAGATGAGATCCTCTTAGTCTAGACCAGGCTCCTCCAGATGTAGTTGGCCTACACCTCCCATGATCGGTGGTTAGGAACAATGGGGAGGTGGAGCAATTGAGAAAGTCCTCTCCGTTGTGGACCTTCTGGAACGGGCCTCAATGGTCCCCTTTCTCCTGCCCCACCAGGCCGCCCCAGCGTGATGCTCTGCTGCTATGGCTTCTGCGTCGACCTCCTGATCAAGCTGGCCAAGACCATGAACTTCACTTACGAGGTCCACCTGGTGGGCGACGGGAAGTTTGGCACGCAGGAGAGGGTGAGCGGGCCTCGGGAAGGCCGGACGGGCCACCCTCCAACTTCTCGGAAGACCTCCGAGGGTCCAGCCCCTTGGCCGGGGACGGACAGACGGCGTCCCATTGAAAAAGTGGATTTGTGGGACGTCGTTCCTGGAACGGTTGGCTGTCCCCATTGGCTTTCCGCCCACACTGGGGTGACCGGAGGAACCTTCAGCAGAGGCCTGGAGGGTTGTCCATTCGTGAACTTGCTTCCCATAACTTCTTTCTGCTATCCCCTTTGACATTTGTTCCATGAAAATATGGACGTCCTACCATCCCCTCTGAGGTTCTTCCCATGAAATTATGGACGTCCTACCATCCTTTCTGATGTTCTTCCCATGAAATTATGGACTTCCTACCATCCCCTTTGACGTTCATCCCATGAAAATACGGACGTCCTACCATCATCTCCCACATTCATCCCATGAAATTATGGACGTTCTACCATCACCTCCCACATCCATCCCATGAAATTACGGACGTTCTACCATCATCTCCCACATTCATCCCACGAACATACAGACGTTCTACCATCACCACTAATGCTCATCCCATGGAAATACAGACCTCCTTGCCCTTCTCACCCTGGCTCTGTCTCACCACAGGTGAACAACAGCAACAAGAAGGAGTGGAACGGCATGATGGGGGAGCTCTTGAGCGGTCAGGCGGACATGATCGTGGCTCCTTTGACCATCAACAACGAGCGGGCCCAGTACATTGAGTTCTCCAAGCCCTTTAAGTACCAGGGTCTCACCATCCTGGTGAAGAAGGTGGGTAGACATGGCCAACGACCACTAGGCATCACTGTGCCCTCCAGAGGGCTTGGTCCACAGAGGTGGCCATGCTCTGCTTTGGTCCAGCCGTTCCTGTTGTCCATCTCCTTCCCTTTGCAAAGTCCCGATGGAATTTCTTGTGAATAATATAATATAATATATTATAATATAATCAGCATCCATTAAAAACCACCCATATATGACATCAAGGTCCATCCTTGAAAGGCCTGGGGAGAAGAAGAGAACTGTTCTCTTGCTGCGATCTCCTCAACCTTTGTGAGGAACCCTAAGCAGCCCCTGCTGGGGTCTTCCCCCAGCTACTGACGCCCACTTCCGGTTCTCCATTGCAGGAAATCCCCCGCAGCACCTTGGACTCGTTCATGCAGCCGTTCCAGAGCACCCTGTGGCTCCTGGTGGGCCTCTCGGTCCACGTGGTGGCTGTGATGCTCTATCTCCTGGACCGTTTCAGGTAACTGCTGCCACCCCTTGGTCTTCCTGGTCTTCTCCACCACCTCCTCCTCCTCCTTCTACCCCTTGGTCTTCCTGGTCTCCTCCTCCTCCTTCCTCCTCCTTTCTCCTTCCTTCTGCTCCTCCCCCTCCTCCTCCCTCCTCCTCCTTTCTTCCTCCTCCTCCTCCCTCTACCCCTCCTCCTACCTCTTGGTCTTCCTGGTCTCCTCCTCCTCCCTCCTCCTCCTTCCTTCCTCCTCCCCCTCCCCCTCCTCATCCCTCTAACCCTTCCTCTACCCCTTGGCCTTCCTGGTCTCCTCCTCCTCCTTCCTTGCTTCTTGTTCTCCTCTTTCCTCTACCCCTTGGTCTTCCTGGTCTCCTAATCCTCCTCCCTCCTCCTCCTTCCTCTTTCATTCTCCTCCTCCCTCTACTCCCCCTCCCCTCCTCCTCCTCCCTTCTCTTTTCTTCCTCTTCCCCCTCCTCCTCCTTCCTTCTCCTTCTCCTCTTTTCTCTGCCCCTTGGCCTTCCTGGTCTCCTCCTCCTCCTCCCAGAGGAGCAAGGAAAAGTTATCCAGCTCTGCTTCCTCCCACCCATGAATGGGGGCAGGGACAAGGAACTGGACAGGCTGTTCCTCAAGACGTCACCAAATTACGTACCCATCAATGATGCAAAGGTACCTCTGTCCACTGACTTTGCATCACTTATTCCATCTTCTAAGACCTGCTACTTGATGGATGGCTGGCCCCGCTTGCTCTCTTGCAGCCCCTTTGGCCGCTTCAAAGTCAACAGCGAGGAAGAGGAAGAGGATGCCCTGACCCTGTCATCTGCTATGTGGTTCTCCTGGGGAGTCTTGCTCAACTCTGGCATCGGAGAAGGTGAGTCTCTCCAGTGGCAATGATCTGGATGGGTCCGTCCATAAGAGGCTGCAAAGCAAAGGCTGGTGCCACTGACCCCATCTCATCTTCTCCGATATTTCTCCCATGAAAATAGGGAGGTCCCACCATACCCTTTGACATGGATGAAAATAGGGAGGTCCTAACATCCCCTTTGACATGGATGAAAATATGGACGTCCTACCATCCCCGTTGACATTGATATGGAGGTCCTACCATCTTGTTTGACATTGATGAAAATATGGACGTCCTACTATCTTCTCCGACTTCTGTCATTTCTCCCATGAGAATAGGAATGTCCAACTCAACTTCTTCCCCTCTGGGTTCTTCCCTCATTAGATGGTCTTCTCGAGGGGCGGCACTAGAGAGCTTGGGTGAGGTCTATCTCCCCAGGGTTTCGGTCCTTCAGATGCTTGAGGACCATCCCAAGCTGCCCTATCTCTTCCAGGCGCTCCCCGGAGCTTCTCTGCACGGATCCTGGGGATGGTGTGGGCTGGATTCGCCATGATCATCGTGGCCTCTTACACTGCCAACCTGGCGGCCTTCCTGGTGTTGGACAGACCCGAGGAACGGATCACGGGCATCAATGATCCCAGGGTAAGCATGGAAGGAGAACACCAAGCCTCTGACATGTCTCCTATGAAAATATGGACGTCCTACCATCTTCTCTAACATTTATCCCATGAGAATAGGGATGTCCTACCATCCCCTCTAGCATTTCTCCCACAAAATTATGGACGTCCTACCACCCCTTCTGACATTTCTCCCACCAAAATACGGACATCCTACCTTCCCCTCTCTCAGCTGCGCAACCCGTCTGACAAATTCATCTACGCCACGGTCAAGCAGAGCTCGGTGGATATCTACTTCCGCCGGCAGGTGGAGCTCAGCACCATGTACCGCCACATGGAGAAGCACAACTACGAAAGTGCCGCTGAAGCCATCCAGGCTGTCCGGGACAAGTGAGTCGGACTCCTTTGACTTTTCCAGGTGGGTGGGCTGGGAGGACATGGGGGACCAATGGAGAAAGAGGCGTTGGATTATGGAATTCCATTTTTATTTTTATTTTTCATCCAGGTAATTTCCATGTATTTTGACCAATTAACAACCCACTGATTTGAAGCCAATGCAAATGCGAAGATTTTTTGTGGGAATTTGGCTGGGATTTCTAATAAATTGTTTGGCTGGGATTTCTAAGAAATTTGGCTGGGATTTCCAAGAAATGTGGCTGGGATTTCTAAGAAATTGTTTGTCTGGGATATCTCAGAAATGTTTGCTGGGTATCTAAGAAATTTTCCTGGGATTTCTAAACAAAATGTTTAGTGGGGATTTCTAATAAATTGTTTTGCAGAAATATATAAGACATTTTGCTGGAATTTCTAAGAAATTGTTTGGCAGGAATTTCTAAGGAGTGGTTTGGTAGGATTTTTAAGAAATGGTTTGGCAGGGATTCATAAGGAAAGGTTTGGTGGGATTTCTCAGAAATGGTTTTGTGGGAATTTCTCAGAAATGGTTTGGCGGGTATTTCTCAGGAACGGTTTGGCAGGAATTTCTCAGGAACGAATTTGCCGGGATTTCTGATCCTTTCCTTTCGGGACCGCTTCATCCTGCGAAAATCCTCCATCGGAAGAGGGGGAGAGAAGGCTTCTAGAATTTGCCGGGAGCGCTGAAGTCGACCCCCTTTTCCTGGTTACTGTTCCCACTTGTGTCTCCACCCAGCAAGCTCCACGCCTTCATCTGGGACTCGGCCGTCCTGGAGTTCGAAGCCTCCCAGAAGTGCGACCTGGTGACCACTGGAGAACTCTTCTTCCGGTCTGGATTCGGAATCGGAATGAGGAAGGACAGTCCCTGGAAGCAGAACGTCTCGCTTGCCATCCTCAAGTCCGTACCCTCTCCCCCGCCCACGGGAATGATCCGGGGAAAGGGGTGGGGTTGGAGAACGCAGGACCCTCTGAGCATCCTGGATCAATCCCGGAACTTCCCTTTCCCACTCTGGAGGAGAAACACGAGAGGACCTCTTTTCACGGGAGAAAGGTCCAGGCATCCCCTCCGGGGGAAATCGGGAAAATAGAATATCCGGGGTTTGAACCGGAAAGCTGCCAGCCACTCCAAAGTTCCTCTCCCCAAAATTGGGGTGTTCCAGGATCAAACCAGAACCCCGCCGGCCCTTCCGACGTTCCTCGCCCCCAAATCATCAGGATGTTCTGGGATTGAACCCAGAAAGAGGGAGTCCGGTTGGGCCTGACCTCCTCTGGGTCTGTCAGAGATGGCCGAGGAGCTTTCTTGGTCCAAGTTGGTCTCCTGGAGGACAGGGAGTGGTCCAGGGAACAGGAAGTGGGCTTTCCCGGGACTCCCTTGGGTCCCCGTAAGAGATTTGAGAGTCATGGGGTGGGGCTTCACCTGGCCTCCCGGCCCACCCCCCGATCCATATTTTATTCAAGATGGCGGTACCCCCCACTTCAGCTCTCTCCTCCCGTCCCACAGCCTCCACGAAAATGGCTTCATGGAAGAGCTGGACAAGACGTGGGTGAGGTACCAGGAGTGCGACTCAAGGAGTAATGCCCCGGCCACCCTCACCTTTGAGAACATGGCAGGTGGGTTCCTAGACCTCCCCATCCCCTCCGGAGCTCCCTTCCCTCAGGGATCGGAGAAGAAGGGGCACGAAGGACACAGTCCAACCCAAGGCAAGGCACCAAATGTCCAGTGCTTAGCCTGGTTGTTAAGAATAAGAGTACTGAGATGATGGTTATGGTGATGGTGATCATGGTGATGATGAGCGCCAAACTTAGATTCACAAAATGTTTAGGCCCATATGTAGCCCGGCTCTTAAGAATCAGAATATTGAGATGGTGGTGGTGATGGATGATGGTGATGGGTGCTTAGCCAGGCTCTTAAGAATACAGTGGTGCCTCGGGTTAAGTACTTAATTCGTTCCGGAGGTCCGTTCTTAACCTGAAACTGTTCTTAACTTGAAGCACCGCTTTAGCTAATGGGGCCTCCTGCTGCTGCCGCACCGCCGGAGCACAATTTCTGTTTTCATCCTGTAGCAAAGTTCTTAACCCGAGGTAGTATTTCTGGCTTAGCAGAGTCTGTAACCTGAAGTGTATGTAACTTGAAGCGTATGTAACCCGAGGTACCACTGTAAGACTATTGAGATGATAGTGGTGGTGGTGATCATGATAATGATGGTGGTGATCATGATGATGATGATGATGATGAGTGCCAAACTTAGATTCACATTATTATTATTATTAGTTATATATATATTACTGTTATTGTTACTATTGCCATTTCTAACTACTACTGCTACCACCACCATTTGTAAGTATCCCTATCGCTATCGCTATCCTTCTTCTTATGATTGTCATTTGTGATTCCTATTCTTATTCCGGATCCTCATCGTTATTACTATCACAATGATTGCCGCCATGATTACGATTCTCACTCTGCTTCCTGGACGACCCTCGACTGTGGTGGCGGTGTGTGTGTGCGTGCTTCCTTCGAACCCGGCTCTCTGACCCTTCTCCCTCCCGCGTTTCGACCCCTCCCAGGTGTCTTCATGCTGGTGGCTGGTGGGATCGTGGCCGGAATCTTCCTGATCTTCATCGAAATTGCCTACAAGAGGCACAAGGACGCCCGACGGAAGCAGATGCAGTTGGCCTTTGCCGCCGTCAACGTCTGGAGGAAGAACCTACAGGTAGGAAGAGGCCATTTTTGGGAGGAGAAGAGACCTCTGGCAGGGGGCTGGTAACCCACAAAACCGCCAGAAAAAACACCAACACATGTGGGACTTCCATTTTTTAATTTCCGTTTTTTAATTTGGAGGTCCTTTTCCATTTCCCATTCCTTCACCCCAACAGTCACTACGGTGCCAAAGGGGAGTAGTATTAGAGGGACCCCCTCTCCGTGGCCCCCACTTATGGGGTGGGGGAACCCCATAAGAGTCACTCCTTCCAGAAGGGCGGAGGGTTGGTTTGGATGACCCCTGGGGGACCCACTAATCCTGGGAAGGCCTTTGAGGGGCCCCTACCCTCCTAAATAGGGGGGCAAATGCCCCAATGGAAATAGGGGCATCCTATTTGAGCCCCTGCAATGGGAATAGGGGCGCCCTGTCAATTGGGGTCTGTCCATCCCTGCATCCTGCAGACTCGAATTTTGTAGGGCATCCTGAGCGCAATTGTCACTGCCATTTTTCACATGCCAACTTTCTACAGAGGAGAAACACTTCCCTGAGTTGACGGCAAGTCCGGTCCGGTGTTTGGGGGGCTGTCTGAGATATGGGGGGTCCAGGATTTTTTGGGTGGGGGCCATCGGCCGAGCATGCCCACCCACCCCACGGCCGACGAGGAAAGCCGACGTTCCAGAGATCCGTTTGACAATATAAGACTTTTCCGCAGGAGGAACCCTCCAGCCACTAGTACAATGCTAGAAGGTAGGCAAGCGGGAAGATTTCTTTGTTCAATAAATACCAATTTTAAAAAATCAATTAAAATAAAAATCAATCTTAAAAAATAAAAAAGTATACACACACACACACACACACACATAAATATACATATGCATATTATATATATAATTATATATGTGTGTGTGTATATATAAATATATGAATATGTATATAATATATAAATAATTTATATATGCCTATATATATATAATATAGTATATATATATATATATATAGTATATATAAAATTTATATATGTGTATATAATACATATAAATATAATATATATATCAGTGTTTCCCAACCTTGTGCCTCCAGCTGTTTTTGAACTACAATTCCCATCATCCCTGACCACTGGTCTTGCTAGCTAGGGATGATGGGAGTTGTAGGCCAAAAACATCTGGAGGCACAAGGTTGGGAAACACTGATATATATAACCATATATAATGCATATAATATATATATAATGTATATATGTATATGTATGTGTGTGTATATATATATACACACACATGGGTGTTTCTTTTCAAATTATTATTTGAAATCATGGGCAGGGTAGAATTAATAAATTGTTGTTGTTATTATTATTATTTGGTTTTAGTCACCCTTCCGCCATGGCGCAACACTGTGGCAGGCCACGCACTGATACCTCTAGATCAATATATGTATGTATATATATATATGGGGGGTATCTCCCTATCTATATATATTTAGATATAGATCTTCATCCATTCTATCCTATTAATTGCTTTTTTCCTATGCATGCACAGGGGAGTGGGGGCGGGGAAAAGGAACATCGTGAACAGAAACAGGAAATGGATTCATTTCCAGTTGCCCCCCCCAATCCAGATGTGGAGGAGCCAGACCTGGTCTCTCCCCCCCCCCATATCTCTAAATCCATAGGGGGAGTGGTCAGAAATGGGGTTCCCCAAGGGGAGGATACAGAGGCTTCAGATCGGGGACCCCCTCCCCTAACCCCCCCAAATTCCACCATAGCCCAAAGGGGTGGGGTCAGAAATGGGGTTCCACTCTGAAAAATGCCCCCCAACCCCCCCAAAACCAGGTCTGGTTGCCTCCCGCCCGACCGCTACCCTTGATTCCCTGGCCTCTTCCCCCCTCCTTTATGGCTTACGTTCCTGCTCCGCCCCCCCAACCCTCAGCTCTCTCCTCCCCATTTAACTCCCCTCTTGGATTCCTGCCCGGGATCCCTCCGGAAAGCAGCCCCCAGCTTCCGGAGGCCGGTTTCGGGAGACCTATATACCCTTTTCAAACCCCCCCCCAATATTGGTTTTCCTTTCTTTTTTAATTCTGATTTTTTACACCCCCCCATTCCACCCCATTAACATACAATGACCTCCCTTCTCTTCTGATGCAGTCTTCTCTCTATCTCCCAGCCGTAGGACCTGCCTTGACCAAAGGCCCCGATCCTATTTATTTAGGGGTAGGTGGAAAAAGTCTCTCCCCCCCTCTAGAAGATGGAAGGAAGGGGGTGCCAGCGACCGGCAGGGACCATCCCCGGCCCCCAATAGGGTGGGGACCCCTCCTCTCCAAGATCCTGAGAGGAGGCCCTCAGAGATGCTGCAGGAACCCAACGATGCTCATAGACCCGCCCCCAACCCACCCCCAACCCGTTCCAGAAAAGGGTCCACCCCACATAAAGGGTCCTCACGTATAGTTTCCATTGGACGTATTTCCATCCTTTCTGATGTTCGCCCATGAAATTATGAACATCCTACCATGAAATAATGGACGTCCTACCACCCTTTCTGACATTGTTCCCATGAAATTATGGACGTCCTACCATCCCCGCTGAGGTTCTTCCCATGAAATTATGGACGTCCTACCACTCCTTCTGACGTTCTTCCCATGAAATTATGGATGTCCTACCTTGCCCTCTGACATTCTTCCAATGAAATTATGGACGTCCTACCATCCCTGCTGAGGTTCTTCCCATAAAATTATGGATGTCCTACCTTGCCCTCTGACGTTCTTCCAATGGAATTATGTACGTCCTACCATCTCCTTTGACGTTTCTCCCATGAAATTATGGACATCCTAGCAACCTTTCTGATGTTCCACGCAATTATGGACGTCCTATCATACCTTCTGACATTCTTCCCATGAAATTATGGATGTTCTACCATCCGCTCTGATGTTCCTCCCATGAAATTATGGACATCCTACAACCCTTTCTGACGTTCCTCCCACGAAATTATGGACGTCCTACCACACTTTCTGACATTCCTACCATGAAATTATGGACATCCTACCATCCTCTCTGACAGTCCCACCACCAAATTATGGACGTCCTACCATGACGTTCCTCCCCGGAAAACAGGGTCTTCCTACCACCCCCTCCCACCAATGCTTGGAGTATTTCTGACCCGAACCACCCCATCCAAGACCTCCAAAATCAGCCTCTCGGCAGGAACCTGCCCCGTTTGCCCCAGGGATGGGATGGTTTGAGAGCAACTGTACATCCTCTCTGACATTTCTCCGGGAGTTGGGGGAGAGGAATGTCTGGTTCCTCCCCCTTCCATGAAAAGAGGTACTTCCGATTCCATTCCAAGAAGGGCATCTTCTCCCACCCCGTCCCATGTAATTCAGGTATGTCTGTGAAAAGGACAGTGGATCCGCTCAGAGTCTGGGTCGGCTCCCAGGACCGGCCCAGCCTAAGATGGCCGCTCGGAAGGTCAGCGCTCGGAGGGGCCCTCCGGATCCCAGCTGCCCTGTAGGGCAGGAGGAGCACACCAGGCGAGTGAGGCCGTCCGTGAAAGCGAGGCACAGTGTAGACGTGGCGGCCGGTGGCGGCCGTCCGGAGATCTAACCGCTTATGTACATGTTCGTTTTAGGATAGACCAAGTGCTAGAGCAGAACCAGGCCCTAGAATGAAAACCACTTTTAGGTCCATCACATCCACGCTGGCCAACAGCTTCAAGAGCCGTAGGTCCTGCAGAGACACGGTAAGAAGAAGACAACCGGTTGTGCCCTCCTTCTTTCTCTCTCTTTCTCCTGCCATCCCATCAATTGCCCCATCTCACAGCTGCCATGGCCCCGTGTCCGTCCTCTGTCAGTCTGTCTCCACCGTCTGTCCCAAAGATCGAGGGCTCCCTCTTCTCCCCGTACGTGGTTTGTTTTCCTTTCTGTTCCGACCCCCCAAAAAACCCAGATTTTTCTTTTCCCCCTTTTGATTTCCAGTCCTTCCCGTCCTGGTCCATTCCCAGAAAGCGGTCCGCCGTGCCATCTTCCCCTCGTCATCTCCAGCCATCTCCCGCCTCTGCACTTTCTGTGGGATTCAGGCAAGGGACATGGCCTCGCCTGGCACCGTGCCTCACGTCACCTTCTTTACCTGTGCTTTCCGTCCGTGGCTTCCTTGGAAACGATGAGGCGGGGGAGGGCCCCTCCGTCGTCGGGCGGATGGCCGAGCTCCATTGCTTAGCCCGCGCCAACGTTTCTCCCATGGAAACAGGGGCTTCTGGCCGTCCTCTCTGACATTGACCCGACAGAATCGGCAACCCAAATCCCCCGGGCCAGATCAGGCCATAGCTGTCAACTTTCCCTTTTTCTTGCGAGGAATCCTATTTGGAATAAGGGAATTTCCCTTTTAAAAAGGGAACCATTGACAGCTATGGATCAGGCCCACCCGGGTCCTCAATCCGGGAAGCCGGATCCATAATTCTCAGCAACACTGATGGGACCAAGAGCGGTGGCGGCTCGGCCGCTCCAACGCCACACCCGGTTTGCTCTGGCGGCATTTGATCGGCATGAACGGCCCCACCCTGTGCTAGGATCCGGGCGCGGTGTGGGATTGGTCGAGCCGCCACCTCTCGGCCTCTTTGTCCCATCATTGTTGCCAATAATCCTGGGTTCTGGTTTCACTACGCCTCTTCCTCCCGCTGCCGCTCGGCCTCTTCCGCCACTGCTACCTGCCGCCCTGGTGCCTCTAGGGTAAGGTTCCCAGGCGTCCCCGTTTCCCAGGGACCGTCCCCGGATTTACAAATCCTACAAAATCCATGGAGATTGAAAAGCATCCCCGGATTCATGGGGGGAAATCTGGTCACCTTATTCTACGGGCCAGAGAGTGAGCCAACAAGCTCACTCTGCCTATTCACGAGAAGCGACGGTGGCAGTGGCAGAAGCCCCTGGGAAGCTGGGGCTGGGGGGTGGAGAGGAGGACAATTTGACCCCCCTTGCCTCTTCTTCCAGCTCCACCCCCCGGTTCCACTTCTCCAGCCCGCCACAAAGTCTGTGGTACACTAGACCGACCGGCTGCTAGAAAAAATTGCCAACCCCTGTCCTGTTCCATACCTGCCGACATTTCTCCCATGAAAATATGGACGTCGTATTTGGTACCTCCCAACATTTCTCCCATGAAAATACAGACTTCTTACAATCCCCTCTGACATTTCCCCCATGAAAATATGGACATCCTATTCCATACCTGCCAACATTTCTCCCATGAAAATACAGACATTCTATTCCATACCCGCCAACATTTCTCCCATGAAAATACAGACTTCCTACCATCCCCTCTGACATTTCCCCCATGAAAATATGGACGTCCTATTCCATACCTGCCAACATTTCTCCCATGAAAATAGAAATGTCCTTAGGAAAAGCGGGATCAACCCTGGATCAAACAGAAACTGCCATGGCTTCTTCAAATCTTGGGCTGTCCCTGCAAAATAGGGACCCTGGGATATCTGTTAGCATCCCTCATCCCAATCTGTTGATAGGCTGGGAATGAGGCCAAGGCAGGACAACCTGAATTTCCACAATCTGCAGACTTTCTGCTGTTTTCCTATGTGCAGGCAGTTCCCCAGCCAGATGAGTGGGGTATTATTATTATTAATTTATGTTATGGCTCTTTGGCAACAATAATTGTGGGGGTGGGGTGGTGATGATAATAATATAATACAATATAATCATCATTATCATTATTATCACCAGGTAGGCAGCTGTGTTGGTTTGATGCAGCAGAAAATAAATAAATAAATAAATAAATAAATAAATAAATAAATTAAATAATACTTATTATTATTATTATTATTATTAATGGAAATTAATATATTTCACAAAAACTCTCCCATGATTTCTCAAACTTATTCCAAAAGGCGTTGTTGGGCTACAATTTCCTCTGAACATCCTCCTGTATCAATGTGAAGATTGCTGACCCTCTCTCAGATCAGCCCCAAATATTCCTCATTTCAGGATTTCCTCTGAAAATTCTCCTGTATCAATGCTAAGATCCCTGTCATTTCCTTGGAGACCAGCCCTGAATATTCCTCACCGCTTCTCCTCTGAATTTCCTCATCAAATCCTCCCATATCAGTGCCAAGAGCACCGTCACAGCCCCCCCCCAAAAAACACATTAAAACACCCTTGAATTTCAAGGAAGTTTAAATGAGTATTCAAGATTGTAAAACTGAAAAAAAAATTGAAAAAAAAATATTTAAAAAGACACACATATCAAAACCGGTAAAAACAATTCTAATAAAACATGAAGAAGAAGAAGAAGAAGAAGAAGAAGAAGAAGAAGAAGAAGAAGAAGAAGAAGAAGAAGAAGAAGAAGAAGAAGAAGAAGAAGTCAGGCTCAGGGCAGCTAACACCAAATATAAATTGCAATAGAACATAATAGGAAAAACCCAAGAACAGTTAATTAAAATACAGATTAAAATGCAGCCTCATTTTAGTAGTAGCCCATAAATCAAGCCCATAAAGAGAAGAAACATCAGAACGATTATTATTATTACTATTATTTTATTTTATTATTAATTACTATTAGCAGTAGTAGTAGTAGCCTATAAAAAGGTAAAGGGACCCCTGACCATTAGGTCCAGTCGTGACCGACTCGGGTTGCGGCGCTCATCTCGCTTTATTGGCCAAGGGAGCCGGCGTACAGCTTCTGGGTCATGTGGCCCGCATGACTGAACCACTTCTGGCGAACCAGAGCAGCACAAGGAAATGCTGTTTACCTTCCCGCCAGAGCAGTACCTATTTATCTACTTGCACTTTGAGGTGCTTTCGAACTGCTAGGTTGGCAGGAGCAGGGACCGAGCAATGGGAGCTCACCCCGTCGAGGGGATTCGAACCGCCAACCTCAACAACAACAATATTTATTACGGCCGTAGGCCCATACAGGTAAAAACAACACATAAATAACAGCTTGTGCACGTGGGGGAAAAAAAAACAGCCGCTAAAACACCACTATAACAATAAAATACTATAAAGTAGAATGGCATACTACGCCTTAGTTAGCTTGTAGTGCTCCTGATTGGCAAGCCCTAGGCACTGTGGTTTAACCCACAGCGCGACCCGCATCCCGTAGTAGAAGAAGAGTTTGGATTTGATATCCCGCCTTTCACTCCCTTTAAGGAGTCTCAAAGCGGCTAACATTCTCCTTTCCCTTCCTCCCCCACAACACTCTGTGAGGTGAGTGGGGCTGAGAGACTTCAGAGAAGTGTGACTGGCCCAAGGTCACCCAGCAGCTGCATGTGGAGGAGCGGAGACGAGAACCCGGATCCCCAGATTACAAGACTACCGCTCCTAACCACTACAGCACACTGGCTATAGTAGCCTATAGTAGCCCATAAATCAAGACTATAAAGGGAGGAAACAGAATTAAAAAGTTGTTTAACAGCATGTCAATCCGTTCTCATCCCTTTTTATTTATTTTTAATCCATTTCCCAATTTTTTGTCCATTTCCCTTGGCAGGATCTTCCTTGTTGGATGTCCCAAGCCACCACTCTGTGGCATTCCGGCTCCACCTCATTTTGCTGAATTTATTCCTCCCTCCCATCCATTCCCTCATTCCGCTGAATATTCATCCATTCCTTCCTTCCTCCCATCCATTCCCTTGTTCTGCTGAATATCCATCCCTTTATTCCTTCCTCTGAATATCCATCCATCCATTCATTCCTCCCTCCCATGTCTAATCAACATTTACAGAATTCCAGCTATTTTCAAGGAACAGAATGCACCAAAGCCATCTGTCATAATGATTAAATCAGGATTCTGATCCACATTTGCAGGATTCCGGCTGTTACCAGGGAGCCGATTGCAGCAAAGCAACCTGTCCAAATCATTCCACCAAATTTGATTTAATTCCCAGATATTTTCCCCATTGCACATCATCCTTTCTGGAACAGTCGCCATGTGGGCAGGAAAGTTCCCTCTCCCTCTCCAAACCCTCGGCCCATTTTGAAGACCCTCTATTATGCATGTTTTTGAGTTGCCGGGCCATTGGGTTCGACCTCATCCCCCCCCCCTTTGGCGTCTTTCCAAAGGTCCCAGATATTGAAAGGTCCACCTGGGGCGAAAGCCAACTTCTCAGCCATCTTGAAATTCTGATTTTTTCCTCTCTTTCTCTCCCCATCAAAAGGACATCTGTCACAAGATATTGGGAGGGTGGTATTCCAGAAGGGGAAAGGTCTTGGCCAGAAAAGATGGCTTCCCGCCTTTACAAACTCCCCCTGCATGACTCTCTGTTTATTCCTCCTGTTCGTAACCGCAGGGATTTATAAAAAAAGTCTCTCCCTCGGCGGTGGGCATTTGCATAGCCTTCGACATTTCTCTGATGGAAATAGGGAGGTCCTAGTCCATCCCCTCCAACATTTCTCTAATGAAAATAGGGACGTCCTATTCCACCCCTTTCAACATTTCTCCGATGAAAATAAGGACATCCCAGGAACAGCGGAACCTTCCAGGATCCCGGCGGAAACCGGGCTGGATTCTTCTATCCCGGGAGAGAGAGGGGTGCTTGGAGGGTCTGCTTCCTCGGGTGGCTTTCCCTTCTAGGCATTCCAGCATGGAGAGCGGAGGGAGGACGAGGAGGAAGAGTAACACAGCTCCGGGTTGGCCGGGTTGGCCGGGCGGAGTCCCGCTTTCCCGGGGTGGTGGTTTCGGCGGTGTCCCCGGGTTCAAAGCCGGCTTTCGATGTAATAGACCATCCCTTTGATGCGCCTGCTCCCTACAGACACCCCCGCGAGGCCGCCACACCCAGAGTCCGTGAGCTGCAGATAAAGCCCTGTAGAGAATTCCCGGCTTCAGGAGTTCCTCCGCAAAGGGTGGGATCTTGTTGTGAATGTTGATGCATTTTTGTCCTGTATCCAAAGTCCTGTTTGATCTTGTGGGACGGGTGGTGGTGATGGTGGGGGGAACGACCGGTCGTCCCCTTCTGGGACATCCCAGAAAAGGGCCAGGCGGGAGAGTTGGGCGGCCATCTTGGAAAATGTGGCTCCTTTGCGAGCTGAGTCGCTGAGCTTTTTCCCGGAGGGAGTTTCTTGGCGACCACGAAGGGAGAGTCGTCGGCAGATTTCCAAGGGGATTGACCTGAAATTGTCAAGGGGTCGAAGCTGCCGGGCGATTCCAAAGGGGTTGGCCCGAAATGGCTGAGCTAGGGGGTGCTGCTTTCCGGGGGAAGGGGCTGTGCTGCGTGGGGGAGGGGGCCCCTGCCCCATGTGGCTGCCCCCCGGGGGGAGATCCCTGAGAGACGATGCGCTCCAACCGGGAAGGAGCTGAGCCGAATGGAAACGGGGGGCGAGACATGACGACACAGGTCAGGGTTCCAAAATTAGTAGGGTGGCAGTATGTCAGGGTCCCTAAAATGGGAAGGGTGGCCGTACATTTGGCTCCGCCCACATTGTGGCACCCTGACTTTTTTGTGGGAAGAGAGCGGATCTCCGGAGATTCCCCGCTTGGCGCTTGCAGCCTTGAAAGCATCCCGATTCGGAGGCACAGAATCTTCCCTGAGCAGTTTCCTGCCGGGGCGGCGGCGGCCTGCAGGGGTGCCGTGTGTCTCAGCTGCACTCTGGCCCACCTCTGCTTGACCGCCGGCCCTCCTGTTTCTTGTCCTTTGTCTCTCCCGCAGCAGTACCACCCCACCGACCTCGCGGGGCAGCTCAACCTCTCGGACCCCTCGGTCAGCACTGTGGTGTGACGGCCTCCAGCTTGGGAAGGGGCAGCTGAGATGCCCGAGGGAAAACTTGGGGGACCCCACCACACCCCGTCACTTCTTTCCTGCCCACCCCCTCTCAGACTCCCCCAGGGGCCTCGGAATGGACCGGCTATTTATCTTCTTCTTCCACGGACCTCCCTTGGGGACCAGCGCTGAGGAAGTGGCCCCGCCCGCACGCCCACACGCCACAGACGGACAGAGACTGAGCTCTGGTGTGCCTTCGGTGCCCACTTCCCATTTCCTTGCGCCCCTTCAAAAGACACCCTCCCAGGAAAGCCCGGCTTGCCCGCTTTCCTGAGAGAGGAGGCAGCTGCGCGCAACTGAGAGAATCCCGTCCGTGTACAGTGCTCCGCTTCCGGTTGTCCACATTGGAGCTTGCTCGATTTGGGGGGCTGACTGACTGACCATCCTGTCCATGTACATAATCTGCTTCTCTTCCTTTTGTCCACTTTGGGGATCACTCAATTTTTTGGGGAGGGGCGACTTCCTTCCTTCCTTCCTTCCTTCCTTCCTTCCTTCCTTCCTTCCTTCCTTCTTTCTGTCCTTCCGTCCATCCGTCCTTCGATCCTTCCTTCCTTCCTTCCTTCCTTCCTTCCTTCCTTCCTTCCTTCCTTCCTTTCCAAGACTTCCCAACCGCCTCTTCCCTGCTTCCTTTCATTTCCCCAACATTCCTGCCTATTCCCATGGATCCATTGAGCTGACTTCCTCCCTTCTTGGAGATCCATTCGGGTCTCTTAGAGATCCACTCCTCCCCTGATCTTCCCTTTATTGTACATTATGTTGTCAGAAACACAGGGTAGTGGGGTATAAATAAGTTGTTATTATTATTAATGATATTATTATTATTGATTTTATTGATATTATTATTATTGCTTTTATTGATATTATTGTTGTTGATATTATGATTGATATTGTTGTTGTTGTTGTTACTTGAATCCTGCTAGCATTTTCACTCATCTGAAATCATTTCTCACATATTTACCTAACATCTGGAATTGCAGACTGGAATTTGGGCATCACCTCCCAAGGATTCTGTGGATTTTATTGATTATGATTATTAAAATAAAATGTAAATAAAAGATTGTTGTTGTTGTTGTTGTTGTTGTTGTTGTTAAATGTAAGGAGCCACAGAAAGAGGGAGAAAGAAGTAGATAATTAGATGAATTTAAATTGAATTTCTAATATGCCTATCCAAATTCCTGCTCAAACCTGCTCATCCAATCATCTCCTGTGAACATAACAATAATTACAATAATCCTGTATCAGCGGGATTTTTCAACCGGATCTCCAGTTGAAATTGGGGGGGTTGGGGGGGTTATTATACACACACACACACGTATTAATATATCATTATAATATATAACTGCGGTTTTTTGGGGGGGTTGTTCAAGGGAAATCTGAAAATCAGCTAGGGTGTGTGTGCATTTTTTGGGGTGGGGGGTCTGCTGCCCAGAATCGGGAGCACGGGATGGAAGAGCTGGAAAGGGGAGCCCAGTCATGTAGTCTGGCCCACCGCAAGGGAGCAATCTCGCATCTGGAACCCAGGACCGAGGGCCGTCCGAATCTCCCAGGAAAAAGGAAAGGAGAGAAATTATCATAATAAATAATAAATTATCGTCACCATTTTTATTTGTATACCGTCTTTCTACCTTACAAGACTCAAGGCGGTCTGCAAGCTGGAGAAGCAAAAAATGTACACCTGATAATCGGATGCAATAGAAAAATGTGATAATAAAAGAAAACTTTAAAATAAGCGGGAAACTATATGCCCATTTCCTCAGTAGCAAATTGACAACTTTTCTAAATGAACATAATATACTATCTGAAGCCCAGGCAGCTTTCCGTGAGAATCATTCAACAACAGACCACTGTCTAATGCTGTCCTTCCTAGCTGAGAAGTATACCAGACACCTACAGGGTAAACTCTTCGTGGCCTTTATGGACCTGAAATCAGCATTTGACTCCATCCCCAGATCCCAGCTATGGTCCAAATTGAGTCTGATCTTGCAGGACAAACGACTTCTCTTTCTTATAAAAGCCCTGTACAATGGAACCAAACTGCAGGTCCGATGCGGTCGACAGGGACAGCTATCAAACAGCATCGAGATGACTAGGGGGGTGAGACAGGGTTGTATTTTGGCCCCCACATTGTTCTGCCTATTCCTAAATGACCTAGAAGAGAACTTAATGGACCCAGATGGACACATTCCAAAAATAGGAATGAGAAGGACCCCTTTGTTGTTGTATGCTGATGACGCAGCCATCATCTCGCGTTCCAGGCCGGGCTTGAATTATCTGTTGAGGAAATTTTCTGATTACTGTTCTGGAAATGGTTTATCCATTAATTATGAAAAATCTAAAATCTTAGTCTTCGAAAGAAGATTCTCCCAGTCTAAATGGGTGCTGGATGGCCATAACCTCGAACAGGTAAAATACTTCAGTTACCTAGGGCTCACATTCCATCATACAAGATCTTGGAAGCACCATTGGCAAACCTCCCTTCAAAAGGCGGAGATTACAAAGCTAGCCATACATAAATTCTTCTTCACAAAGGGCGGCAAATATGTTCCAGCAGCCTTAAGGGTTTTCAACGCAAAGCCCGTTTCCCAACTCCTGTATGCAGCAAATGTCTGGCATAATGGGGACCTGCCAAAGCTAGATGGCTTTCAGGCAAAATTTATACGATCTCTGCTGCAGGTACCTAACTGCGTCCCCAACTCCGTACTTCTGTTGGAAGCTGGTGAATGCCCAATTTCAGCTAGAGCATGGTGGGCTGCCCTAAGACATTGGCTCAGGATTTCAGTGTTTAATCTAGGGAAGGGTCTGTACCAACATTTGACCAATGAGGAATTTGTCAGCAAATGGCAGAAAATCATGGCTAAAAAAGCCACCTCTATTGGTCTGTCTCCCCCCCCCCCAACTGTATTACCTGGGCTATGAAGGCGCCCAAAAGGCTTTAAAGCAAAGATTATGGGACAATGCACACAGTGACTTGCGATCTCGGTCACACGCAGTCTGTAGTCCACTGGCAGCAGGAGTTCAATATGGGTATGTCTTTGAGTTAACACCTTACATCAAAAACCTGACAGTACCTAACTATCGAAGCCTTTTCACCAAGGCCAGACTGAATGTCTTCCCCTCTGCAGTGCTGGATGGTAGGTTGAGAGGAGTTCCCTACCAGGACAGACTTTGCTCGTGTGCTCAAGACATCGAGTCCATAAATCATATTTTGTTACATTGTGCGAAGTATGAGCAGGCCAGGGCTGAACTGATACTACCCTTGCTGGTGCCTTTCCCGGGAAAGTCAGAGGCTCACTATGTCAGGTTCCTACTGGAAGACCGGACAAAAGCTAGAACTTTGGCAGTGGCAAAGTTTTTATCGGTGGTTGAAAGAACAAATGAGCCCTATATTCCAAACAAAGTGCTTGATTAACCTGGAGGCAGGCTGTATGAACTCTGTATTGATTTGTAATGTTTTGTTGGTCTCTGGACCGTAATAAAGATTGTTTGTTTGTTTGTTTGTTTGTTTAAAATAAGCAACCAACATCCAATAAAGGAACGTTCAACCATTATTAGACTAGTCCAAGAGAATAAGATCAATGTATAAAAGTTCAAGAGAAATCCATATAACATGTAAAAGTTATATATCCATATAAACATATAAAAGTTCAAGAGAAATAATTTCTATACTACAATCAATAAAACAATGGCAAGCCGCAGTGCATAAAATTATACAATACAAATCGAGAAGCAGCTCAAATTGAGAAGCAGCTGTGGGTCCCCAGATGTTGTTGGACTGCAACTCCCATCATCCCTTGCTAACAGGGCCAGTGGTGGGGGATGATGGGAGTTGTAGTCTAACCACATTAATAAAATACCTGTACAATATTTTATATATATATATATATATATATATATATATATATATATATATATATATATATATATGGACACAGGTGGCGCTGTGGGTTAAAGCCTCAAGCGCCTAGGACTTGCTGATCGAAAGGTCGGCGGTTCGAATCCCTGCTGCGGGGTGCGCTCCCGCTGCTCGGTCCCAGCGCCTGCCAACCTAGCAGTTTGAAAGCACCTCCGGGTGCAAGTAGATAAATAGGGACCGCTTACCAGCGGGAAGGTAAACGGCGTTTCCGTGTGCAGCTCTGGCTCGCCAGAGCAGCGATGTCACACTGGCCATGTGACCCGGAAGTGTCTCCGGACAGCGCTGGCCCCTGGCCTCTTAAGTGAGATGGGCGCACAACCCCAGAGTCGGACACGACTGGCCCGTACGGGCAGGGGTACCTTTACCTTTACATATATATATATATATATATATATATATATATATATATATATATATATATATATATATAAAATGCCATATATCAGCTGTTCTCAACATGTGGGTCCCCAGATGATGTTGGACTACAACTCCCATCACCCCTAGCTAGCAAGGCCAACTGAAGAGTATTGGGGGGGCACATTCTATAAAGATTTGGGGGCCCCCGAATCTCTTGAGCGGGGAGCTTTGGGATTCTGCAGCCCCCCTGCTTTGTATTGGGCACATTCTATAAATATTTGGGGGGGGATCTCTTGAGCGGGGAGGTTTGGCTTTCCTCTACCCCTGCTTTGTATTTGGGGGGGCACACCCTAGGAAGATTGTCGGGATGGGGGAATCTCTTGAGCGGCCCCCCTGCTTTGTATATTGGGGGCGCCAGCCAATTGCTTGATTTCCTCCCCCCCACGATTTCTCCAGCCCCCCCGCTTTTATCTCTCCCTCCCTCCCTCCCCCCATCCGAAGCCCTGCCCCCCCCCACTAAACGACGCCACATTGGTGGGCCTCCTCCTCCTCCTGTCTTTGCAGGGGGGTTCCGGCACCTGCTTTGTATATTGGGGGCTTCAGCACCGCAGCCAGCGGCGGATTCCCCCCCTTTCTTTGCAAGGAGATCCGATGGCTGTTTGCAAAGGGGGGCCATTCAGAACGAGTGATAGATGCGGTTTCTGCAGGGGGCCAATTCAGCACCAGGGACTGTGACGTTGTTGCAGGGGGGGCCAATTCAGCACCAGGGACAGCTGCATTTCTTGCAGGGGCAATTCAGCACTAGGGACAAGGGCATTTTTGCAGGGGGGGCCATTCAGCACCAGAGACTGTGTTTTTTTGCAAGGGGGTGATTCAGCACCAGCAATAGCTACTGGGTTGTTTTTTTTTGCAAGGGGCAATTCAGCACCAGGGACAGCGGCCGCCTCTGGTCCTTCTGCAGGGCTGGTTGAGGACCACGGATAGACGCTCTTGCAGGGCAGTTCTCCAGTGCCTGGGGCCCTTGCGCCACGCCGGGCGATGGTGGAGTGACTGCCATGCTGCTGGCCGTGCTGCTGTGCTTCTTGGTGGCGCAGGGGGACTGCGAGCCCAAGATGGTGAACATCGGAGCGGTGCTGAGCACCAAGAGGCACGAGCAGGTCTTCCGCAAGGCCATTGGCCGGGCCAACAAGCACCACGGTGCCTGGAAGATCCAGCTCAACGCCACCTCTGTCCCCCAAAGCCCAATGCCATCCGGATGGCCCTCTCCATCTGTGAGGACCTAATCTCCCACGTAGCCAGGAGGCCCCCGTTCAGTCCTAAAGAATAAGCCTGGGGTCTCCTCGAACTGATGGACCAAGCTCTTGACCTGATGGACTTGTTGGCCCTAGAAAGGACCATCCAGGGACCCCTGGATCCTGTGGGCTTGGGGCACAAACCTGGGGGCCGCCTTGGCTCTAGAGACCAACCTAGGGAGCCCCTTCCCGCCCTAAAGAATTAGCCTAGGGCCTCCTCAACCTGATGGACCAGCCTCTTGACCTGATGGACTGGTTGGCCCTAGAAAGGACCACCCAGGGTCCCCTGGATCCTGTGGACTTGGGGCACCAACCTAGGGACCCGCGGGCCACAGAGACTGACCTCGAGACCCTACCGCCCTAAGGACCAGCCTAGGGACCCCATGGCTCTACTAAAGACCGGGCAAGGACCCCTAGACCCTACTAAGTAGTTCCAATTGACCCTATGGGTCAGGCTCTTGGCTTGGGGGGGCAGCCTAGGAACCCTTGGCCCTAGGGACCACGCTCAGGACCCTACCACCCTAAGGACCGGCCTACGGACCCCATGGCCCTACTAAGGACTGGCCAAGGACCTCCTCACCCTATGGACTAGCCTCTCAGCTTGTGGCACAACCCTAGGGCCCCCTTGGCCCTAGAGACCAACCTGGGGACCCCCTTCAGTCCTAAAGAATTAGCCTGGGGTCTCCTCAACCTGATGGAACAAGCTCTTGGCGTGGGGCACCAGCCCAGGGACCCCTTGGCTTTTAGCAACCAACCTAGGGGACCTTCAGTCCTAAGAGACTAGCCAAAGCACCCCTTGGCCCTACTAAGGAGCACCCAGTGACCCTATGCGTCAGGCTCCTGGCTTGGGGGGCCAGTCTGCAATGAATTGAAAACAGGTCATCAATAGTTGACTGCAGTCATCTCAAAAACCAGGGATAGGGAACTGTGACCATCCAGATGTTTTTGGAGTAACACTAGATAGCCAGCATGGCTAATAGCCAGGGACGGTGGAAGTTTTAGTCCAACATCTGGAGGGCCACAGGTTAGCCACTCCTGATGCAAATTCATCCTTCTAGAAGGCAGTTTGTGGCGTCTGATGTAATGTCTTAAGTAACATTTGAACCATTTTTACTGCAAGCAGAACAAAAATAGTTGCAAGTTTGATTAAAATCTTGATTGAGAAAAAGTCTTGCTGTGTCGTGCTAGAAGATTTTAAGTGAGGATTGCTTGTAGGATATCAGTAAATGTTAAAATGCTATGGACAAACAGGTGGCAGATGCCTTTAAGGGAATCAGTTGATTTTCATTATTAGTGCATTGGTCATATGCTCATTTGGTTTTGTAAAATACTCAAAAGTCAAATAGTAACATTTGCTACTACTACTACTACATTTTCTATTGCAACATTATACTGTACATCAGTGGGTTTAAACCTTTTTGAGTCCAGGCTCCCTTGCGGCTTCCCTCTGGAGTGTAAGTGTCCTTTGGGAGGTTGGACTCTCCTTCCTTGGAGGATTTTAAGCAGAGGTTGGGTGGCCATCTGTCATGGATGCGATTCCTGCATTGCAGGGGGTTGGTCTAGATGACCCTTGGGTCCCTTCCAACTCTAAGATTCTATGGCTCTAAGTCTGCAGGTGAGTCCTGTGCTGTGTGTTTCTCGCTTCCCTTCCCCGCAATAACGTATTTCTGCTTCTGATCTTAATCTTGTTTTGCTCTCTCCACCCCACACTATGTGCACCCTAATTTCGGGAAAGGCAGGCTGGGGCTCCCAAGTGGAATGTGCCATATCAGCCCTAGAGGGCGGTGGTGTTGCTTGGGTTCACATCGACACACACGAGCCAAAAATGGTGCTGGAAAGGGTGGAGCAGAAGGGGAAATCCCCACTTACATGTGTAATGGCATGGAACCCAGTGTTAAGTGGGGAGCCACAGAAAGAATGTGGTTGGTCAAGGAAGCCGTGAAAACCACTGCCTTAGGTTAAGGATGTACTGTATGAAGATACAATTTCCTTCTGTCCGTCCTCAACTTCCAAACATTCAACTTTATTGGCTGTGAGCATTTACCAATACTATTAAATTTGATACAGCCTGGATTAGAATTTGACCATCTGTGAGAACCACTATCTTTTTTGTCCAAAAAGCAAGATGCAAGTCAGTTTCTTTTCCCTTTACATTTCAAAATTTCCATTCTGGAAAAATACATGAACAAACCACACCCTTTGCAGCAAAAGGGAAGAACTCCAGGCAGCAGGCCTAATTTCACCCAGCATGGGTACCATGAGGGAATTTCCCCCCAAAACACACACCTGCCTCACACCCAACATCACATGTCTCTGGGACAGGCAGACTCAACTGCCAATGTACAATGGGGAGCCCTAAATTGTCCCCGATTGGGCACTGGCAATGGAGGCTTGCCTACTGGGGCTGGCTGCGCTTCTGAGTTCCTCGTCAGTTTATTTGCTGCATGACCCCGGGGGGGGGGGATGCATTCCCCAGGGGATGGGGTCTACAGAATACTCCTCTAAAAACACTACCCAGAAGGCAGGAAATTGGCTGTTGCGAACCACTAACTTCAATGTACTGCTACACTTTATTGAATAGACTGCTATAGATTACCCTTGAGGGCAAATGCTCTTAGATTAAATCTGATAGATTTCCATCAGCTTCTTGAAGCTGTATTTCTACTGCACTTGAGCTAGTAGTCATCTCTGTAAGTGGTAGTTGCAGTTTCAAGAATAACGAATTACTGATCACACAATACAAATCTATCACCCTATTAAGTCCACCACCAAAGAAAAAATGTATTCTGCTCTTACTTTTTAAAGAGGTTCTCTAGAAAACCATTGTGTCACATTCTAGTTCAGTTCTCTTTTAACTGCACAATTATGCATGCATGGACATACCTTGGTGGTTTTCTCTGTAAACCAATCCATTTTTATTGTGTAGAACAGATGTCCTCCAACGCAGAAAGGAAGATTTGAACCTTTGAGCTGTTACAAATATCTTCAGGATATGTTGCTCTTTACAGAGGATAAAGCACTGCACTATAAGGTAATCATTGGAATAAAGATATTTATTCCAATATTGTATTTTTTTTTTAAAAAAGCATTTAAGGAGAACAGTAAGCCAAAAGTACTTCAAGAGATGCAAATGCAAAGAAACGAAGATACTGGTGTACAAAAGTATGGCCAAAAATGTTGTAATTTTAACTAGCAAGGTCATATGGGGAGGTTTATACAACATTCGTTCATCAAAAACTTTAAATCCCCAAGCCGTAGACAATACATGCATTTGAAGGACATTAAGAACAAGTGCAATTTATAAAACACTGCTAAGTTAAAAGTATGAGTCCCACCTGTTAAATCTACAGGTCCTGTAAGGCCAGCTTCCAAGATGGTGGTATAAAGACACCATTAACAAATCACATCATATCCTTTGGAGAATTTCTGAGGCAGCTGTATCTTTAAGCTGTCTGGCATTTTAAATCTTTCATTGTCTATTTAACTTGTATTCCTTTCCCCATTTTTCAGAACTAAGGTCAAACCAGGGGTGTTGTCTGTAGCATTGTAAAAACTGCCATCAAATGTTAAAATGAGTTGCGCTTATAGCAATAATTATAGTAACAAAGTGCATAATTAGAAAGACTTTTGAAAACCATCAGTCGAGGTTGAAGGAAGTCTTAGGCTGTGATAGCCCAAAATTTTCAAATGATGTTTAAAAGGATGTTACGCTGGAAAATACGTATAAAAACTAATACAAAATTATTTATAAAATGAGTGACCAATTAGCATTAAGCAATTAACACAAGAAATTAATGGGACCACTCATACTTAAGTGGCCACTAAATGATCCAAATGTAGCAATAATTCCCTTTCTGGATAAAGAAAAACTAATTTCTGGATATAATGCAGCCTGATATGGCAATTCCTCACAGTCATGGGAAGCCCAATGTATACATGAATTTTCTTGCCACTCTTGGGTCACTTCAACAAATATTTTAATCGAGTCCCAGTCAGTAAGGAAACAAAATAATAAAACCCAGGTACACACCAGAAGACACAGAGCTCTGGCTGAGGGCCAACTTGATTTGAATAAAAGTGTGTAATTTCTGAATTAGCATAAGGCTATGCAAAGAATGGAAGATACACATTTAATGCCTACTATGATGTGAGAGGTATAGGTGTATGTTGGGACGGCTATTACTTACAATACTAGGTTATCTGAGTGTCTAAAATACAGCAGTCAGGCATATGCAACATGTTTCGTAATTTGATGGTGGCACTGTGATGGAATCCCAAAGACATGAGCTGGCTATGTGATTAGGGTTCTTTTCTAGCTAAGGCTGGTCTTTGGTAGGCCATGTTAACATATCAAGAAAAACTGCCCTTGTTCTGGGCGCAGTACTCGGTCTAAGATTTCAGATTAAAACTGCAGAGTGGAAGGAAAGGAGGACCTTTTTCTGCCCGTCCCCCCACTTCCAGCTACTCTCTGAAGATTGGAGAAAAGACCAAACCATGTGAAAATTGAACATGTTTTAGCTTCAGTTCATTCATTTTCAGCTTAGTATTCTAGTTATAAAAAAAACTGTGCCTAGACATTCCATTATTGTGCCCATAACCTAGGTTTAAGGTGCGATTTAGCTCCTTGCTTTCATATCTCTGTTTCTAACACTGCACACCATTAGTTAAGGAAAAATACTGTTGTAGTTGGCATGAAAAGCTATATATATATATACCGGTATTTTAAAAAATTTCAAGAAGAGCAACACATCATTATAATTTATTTGGGTACATTTTATTTTTTTTCATGTGTGTTAACATTTGATTTTCTATCATTTCAGGCTTTTGTGAGAAATGCAAAACCAATGGGAAAAGTCAATCATTAAGTCAAAAGTAATTTGCATCTTACAACCAAAGGCTGGGAGAGCCTAGAAGTCACTTAATATGCAACCCTTTCCCTCCCCATGTGATTTTTGTTTGCAAATCATGCAGTCAGTTCCAACTTGATATTCCCACATTTTGTTTTTTTTTTAAATGTCTGCTCCACTTTCAAACTTGGGGTTGGGGGAAAAACTATACTAATGTGATGGCATAACTAAAAACAAACAAACAATTCCTATAATCTTGGCAATCAAAGTAGTTTTGAAGAATAAAAAATGAAATGACCTTGTTCATGTATTTATCCTTCGCATATCTGGAGAGCGCCAGCCATCTTGTGAGAAAAGCAAGTTTTACATGTTGGTGTTTTTAAGCTACCCATGAACATCTCATATATTAATAAGTTTTATGTGCTAGCACACAATTCTGTTTCTTCTGCACAAGCCCCATTGAGTTGAATGGGAGCTGCACTTGCTCAGCTCCTACGATCTCTAAAAGGGATTGTGCACAACTTTATAGCTAGCAGACAGTACTCCTAATGAGCTCAAGGACACACACTTCCAAGCAGCTTCCTTTTGGTCCATTTATGATATGCCATGTTACAATGCTTTGGCAAATGTACACATCTTTTTCCTTTTGTTAGCTTTCTTCCAGCTCCCTGCTAAGAGGCACTAATGTCTGGGCTCAAAACCTGTAAGGCATAGCAGAAAACAACCAACAGTTTATGAAAGTAAAATACATCTGAGCAGTATAACTTACACGTGGGAAGAGCAGTGTCATTTCAAAAGGGAAAATAGTGGCTGTGAGGAACTGGCACATGGCAATGTTGTAATGGCAATTTAAGGGAAGCTTGCCTCAGCACACCAAAGTCCCCTTCTTTCAACCAACAAGATGATCCAATGCTCTAAGCATTTGCCACAAGTCTTAACTTTTCCTAGAAGATGCTAGTGGAACATCTTTGTAATACAATGAGGAGACATAAGTAAACTTTGATTCCTTGTTATACAAGTTTTAAACCTCCCCCCACCAGACCCATAATAATAATAATAAAATACTGTCACCCCAAATAATATTTTAGACTCCTCCATTCTTTCCTTTCTGTAGCTTATTTATAGAAAAATGTATCAAATTAAATTGGAGCGGTCAATTTATTCCCTGTTAAAGAGAAGGAATGTTGTTAGGCATTCTCGCATTTAGTGGGAAGAAAAATCCAGGACTGAGCAGAAGCCACCAAAATTAATGCACCACAACCCCCAGTGAAGACCACAAGCGCCTGGTCAACTACATAAAGATCTGGCAGATCCAGCATCTGCTATAGATTTGTCACATAGCAAGTCACTACTTCAAGGTGGCTTCAGATAAGCACAGCTAGCCCAATGGGTGTCACTTCTGCATCTGGCGGACACAGCTTGTTCATCTTCTCCAAAAGGAATCTTGCGCAGCAAAGTTTCACAGTCTGACTGAGCTTTTTTGTCTAATTCAATGCTATTACGGGATTCAGTTCCCACAAACATCCCACTTTATTTTAATATTTTGAGGAGACCACAGTACAAACTGAAAATAAAATACTATTATAAATGATAAATAAGTGTGGGAACATACTTTAGCTTGATAGAAATGAATGGCAGTTGCGTAAGCAACAGTTCCTGCTGTATTATATCCGTTGTTTTATATAAAAATTAGGACAGATTTCATAATGTTGTTAGTAAAGACTTAAGTATCATTTCCTTCCCATTCCACCCCATTTTAGTGTCTTTTCACATTCTATGCCTATCATTTATAGTTCTGCAACACAGAATACTTTTTAGAGCTGTATCAGTGGTAATTTTGCTATATATTTAAAGAAAGGCACAACCTTTCAAATGTTACTCAGTTGGGTCTGACAAACTAAATTCTGGAATACGGCATATTTAGGGAAGTAGTAATGTATGCACAATAATTTTATTTGCATAATGAATTGAGGTGGCTGTTAAAACCATCTCATAAGGGCCCCCATCACATACAACCATTTCTGTATCTCAACTTCTCATCATATGTACACAATGATATAGGCACACATGTGCTCACCACACATGGGAGTATATTAGTAGTATATATATGTTTGTCCCTACACTGAAGAGATGTTCATGTAGGAAGACTGGCATGTGTGAAGCAGCACAAGAGTGGAACCAAACAGTCCTCCCTGCTCACTTTGTTGCATTTGGAGATCTATGAGAGCCACACTTGTGAATGGGTTCAATATACACCAAGTTGTCTCATCGCCACACACACAAAAGACAAGGCCAAGAAATTAGCAAGTTTGCCAGTCACACGTTTCTGAACAGTCAGAAGTGTTGAACTCGCACAAAATTGGTACCATACAGATCTCAACTATATGGTGACTGTAGAGCATAACCTGGTGGTTAAAAGAAGAAGAAAGTTTGCAAAGTCAGGGAGGTAAACTAACCTTCTTTTCATTTACCAGAATCAATGCAGCCCAGCAGCACATTTTCTTCTAAGAAAGCTACCTCAAGAGTGAAACCTTCTGAAAACTTGTATAGAAACATCAATGACTTTGTGTGTGTGTGTGTGTGTTTTCAGTCCACTTCTATTCAGGCTGTGCAAATGATTTGACACAGCGCGATGCTAGTACCGCTCTGCACTGTAATAATTATTTTTGTAAATAAAAATAAAAAACCCTAGTCAGAAATAAACTGACAAAAAATTACATTCTTCTCTCTTAAAAAAGTAAATAAAATAACATTATTTAAAATGTGAATTATCTATAAGACATACATTACAATTACATAGATACATATCAATACAGCACATTCAATCTGCCAAAAATTAATGATTACAAAGCCAATATGGATGCTGCCATATATATATATATGTTTGTTTTGTGTGTGTGTGTGTGTACAATGATTATAGCATTCATAATTGCACTATACCTACAACCATTTTTAAATTACAAGATGTTTCATTATGAGGGAACAAAAGCAGCTCAACTTTTCATTAATTTTAATGGAAAAAGTTAAGTGTGAACGGCATCTCATTAGAAATCATTGAGAAGTATCCACCAAGCATGGGTGCACTCACACTCATGCTCATTGTAAATGGGAATCTTGCACCAGCGCCACTGAAAATAATGCTTGATAGATTGCAGCCATAGTTAAACTTTGGTACTAAACTAATACACCAGTCTCACTGCCCCTCTGCCACAAATGCTGCTGCTGAGCTACAGTTTCTACTAAAGGGCTGCAACATGGCATTTTAGGAAAAAGTTAGTCAATTTCTCATATGCTCTTTCTAAACTTCATACACAATTTTGCAATCTGACAGTAATCTTATTTACACAAAGCCTAAAAAATATCTTTCAATCCATGATGTGAAAGAGATATCCATCAAGGCATACACAGTCTTATCTCTCCACCCTTTATATTGTTAAAAATAGGCATACTTACAATCCCATACATGTCCACTCAGAATAAATTGCTCTCAATGGGAAATGTGGATAGGACTGCAGCCTTCACCTTCCAATATGTCCCCCCCCTGTCATTTCACATATAATAACAATTCTAAGGCCAGGTCCTATTTAGAAATCCCCAAATAAACCAATTAAGCAACCACATCAAGGATGCTGTACTTCCAATTTTGTGTTTTTCAGTTAAGAAGAAGAAGAACGAAATACTGTGGAATGCTATGTCACCTAGACAAGAGTAAAACTGACTTTGAATTAGCAGACCATATGTATGTAGCACCAAATAACATTTTCACTCACACTGCAGTGGTTTTTGGCATTGACAAAGGAATGTTTCCCAATACAAACAGGGAACAGAGAAGCTGAACTCTAGCTGCTTAAACATTTGGCTGTCATCTGGAACAGACAGATCCCCAATCAGTTAACTTGACCTTTAAAATCAGTAACTTACACTTCCATTTTTTAAAAAGCCAGATCTGGCAATGTCAAACTTGGTAGACAGTAAGAATAGGCTTGAAATGGTGAGAGAAATCGAGAAGGTCTGATTAATTAAAACAAAAAACAAAAACTTCCAGGCTACTGTAGTGTCCATGACATCTGTTTGGCATCTGTGATTAGGACGCAATAAAAAAAAGGGGGGAAATAAATTTTGTTATGGCACATGAAAATTAAAAAAGCTATCCTATTTCCTTATTTGCTTTTGTGTCTTAGTTGTTTGTTATTGTGTTCTGCGCAGTTTGCCAACTTTCCATGAGAAAATTAAAGGTAAATTCTGTAACACTGCTACAATTCATGTTGCCACTGAACAACACTCCCAGGCCTTCAGTGCAAAGACAGTACCAAGAAGCAGATGCATTTGACATCTCTGCCAGAAATTAAATGAAAAACAAAAGAAAGTTAAGCACATCAATACTTTTGATCCTTCCAAAAACTAGTTGCTGAAAAATCAGAACAACTGATGGCTTAAATTCTAGAGACAGATTTTTGCTGACCATATCACTATAGAGGAAATGAAAGAATGAAACTTGGGTAAAAGGCCACTGTACCTCTTAAGACAAGAGGGGAGAGACACCAACTTGATTTTGCTTCAGAAACAAACAAACAAAAACCATCCAAGTCCCTATCCTTTGTGAGTGCACGACTGAGAATTTAACACACATCGAGTCACAAAGTTTTGACTAAAAAAATGAGGAAATGTGCTGTGAATGTAGTTCAGCATCTTTTGTTTTTCCTCTGCAAAGTTTAAATAAAATCATAATATTTACTATAAACCCTGTGAACATTCACAGAGTCCAGGCCAGTAATAAATTAGTATTATGCAGATCGTTTTCACAGATAATACAGTCCCTCTTGAATATCTTCCATTGCCCAAAGGGGGAATAAGGGGTGGTAGAGACTTTAGAGGCACAGTTAGACCAAGTTGTACTCCTTCAGGTTCAACTGTAGGATAGTGTCTTTGACAGCAGCAAAGACAAAGCGGATATTCTCCGTGTCTGTGGCACATGTGAAGTGGGAGTAGATAATTTTTTCGCTCTCCGGATTCAGGTCAACAAACATCTTCAGGATGAACTCCCTTGCCGCTTGTGCATCCCGCTGAGGTCCTGTTATAATAAAAACAACACCAACAGATGTTCAAATTAGAAAGTGATAAATGTTGGAAATGTAAATAGACAGTAGGAACATTCCACCGTATGTGGTGGTCTTATAGTGTTATTTAAGACTATTGGGAATTAATCCATAATGAATTGAAAAAAATGTTTAAAAGATCCTTTCTTAAAAAACCAGAAGCTTATCTTCTAGGTATAATAATGACAGAAATCCCCCCCCCAAAAAAAACCCAAGTGAGTCTACTGGTGCATGCGACCACGGCTGCACGAATTTTATTTGCACAAAAGTGGAGAACAGATGCGTTTCCAAAAAAAGAGGAGTGGCATCATAAACTATTGGAATATGCAGAACTAGCGGGTATGACTAACAGAATAAGAAACACAGATTTTAAAAAAGAGGATTGGATGTTATATATAGAATACATGAAAAGTTATTATAATAAGACAATCAACCTAGCAGAATGATGTAATTCAGCAGCATAAGTTATTACATGAGATAAAGAGAAGGAAAGAGAAAAATTTAGAGGAACAAGATGAAAGGATAGGTTGGGAATAGAGAGGAAAGCATGGAAGGAGTGGAAGGGAAGTATATGAAAAGAAGTTTACTTGTCTTAGGAAGCCAGGTTCTCTCTTACCATCATACTCTGGGAAATAGTCAACTAGATGCGAGTACATTATTTTCTCTTCTAGAAGATCTTTCTTATTTAAGAACAGAATGACTGAAGAGTTCTGAAACCAGGGATATGTGATAATTGTCCTAAACAATGCTTTGCTTTCCTCCATTCGATTCTGAGAGGGAAAATACAGAATTAAAGGAGAGAATAACACAATTCATACATACATGTTAACTATAATAAATGTTCCAAGGGCATAATCTGTAAATTAAACATATTGTATTAGGTAACATTCTCAAAAAAAATGTAGCTCTAATTACATTACTGGACTCAATGAAGTGAAAGAGCCTTTTTGGTGGTAGCACAGTATCTGTGGAACGACCTCCCCTACTGAAGTGCATCTTGCCTAAACTTTTTGTCAGGCTTTCAAAGGGTTATGATCACGATGCTTTTTTAAAATGTGTGTGTGTGTGTGTGTGTGTGTGTGTGAGAGAGAGAGAGAGAGAGAGAGAGAGAGAGAGAGAGAGAGAGAGAGAGAGAGAGAGAGATTTGTTGTAAATTGGACTTTGACAGTTTTTGGTGAAGAGCTGTATAGAAATATCTTAATAAATCAATTGATTCATAAATAATCATTCAGAAACGAGCTGGGGGCTTGCGTGCTCCCTCTTCCTCTCTTCTTGCACAGGGCTTCATTTTCTTGCTTAGCACTAACAATGGTTTGCTATAATGTCTCACTCAGCCGGCTATGCTTAGCATTCTTCCTCCAAAACCAGATCGGAAACCCACTTCCCTTGGTTTGGAGCACAAGCACCAACCTCCCCACTTCCAGCTACTCTCTGAAGACTGGAGAAAGGACCCTCTTAAGAATATTAGGGGACCATGTGAAAATGAACATATTTTAGCCGCAATTCATTATTAATTTTATTATTCATTTTCAGGTTTGTATTCTTGTTATTAAAAAAGCAAGCCTAGACATTCCTTTGTTGCATCCATATCCTAGCTTTAAGGTTCCATTTAGCTCCTAGTTCTCGTATCTCAGTTTTTAACACCGCTAGAAAGTAGATAGGCTTTTCTTTTTGTAAATTATGCCAAGCAACAAGCTGTGAAAATAACTTAAGAGTCACCATTCCTGCTTAAAGCAGATCTCCCATTAACCCCAAGATCTCAAGCATACATTACCATAAAAGACAAAACAAAATCCACAAATGACATGTACAATACTGTATAAACAGACACTGTACATACATTTAATGACTACAAAAATATGCCACGTGAGTAAAGTACGTGAGGTTCTTGGTGCCTCGGCATATACTTTATCAATACAGTGAATTTGCTGAGCCTGGCTCACTTATCTTATTTCTCTCTGCCCCCGCCCTCGCTGGGATCCTGAAGGTTCCCAAACCAAATAGATGTTCAATACAACAGAGGTACATGATCTGGCCCTATGTAGAGAAAGTATGAGCTTTTCTCCTGAGTATTTTAAGCATAATTCCTGACACTAGCCAGTGGAGACTACTAATTCTAGGGATGCCAAACTTAAGCAGATGTGAGATACGGTAAGTTGTTTTGATTCAACCAGAACAATGAAAATAAAGAAACTGTCTTAAGATGTAAATGAAATATTATCTTGACTACAAACTACTGTATACACACTATGCATGCCTAAGAACATTGAATTGTTCATCAGAGTAAACATTATACTTATTCTTTCATTTACTTATATACTGCCACATCTACACCCAAGGGCTTTTAGAATGGCATTGTGGAGTAAATGTTGCATTCAAATAATAGTCACCTAAAATCTTAGAGCTCATCTCAACTAGGTCCTTTATTTCACATTTATAAAAAAATAAATCCCACAAGTGTTACGCTGCTTACACACAGTGATATCACTGCTGCTCATTATTCCAGATATGGATGCTGGTCCTTGATAAATAAAGTAATTGTGATGCATAAGGAAATCATAGTATTTAAACTGTTTCACTTTTACTCAGATGTTGCAGAACTAAACTGGATTCGAAACATTGGCAACTTGAGAAGTGATCTTGTATCAGAAACCATCAATTTCTGTATGCATGGTTGTAACACTAAAACGGTTTCTGAAGCCCAGAATACTGACAGGTGGCTTTACGTGAGGAGGGAAGGATCTTAAAATCTTACCAACTTCTAGGGGGGCTCAAAAGATAACACTGAAAGCAGCTGTGGAAAAAATGTTTGGTGTAGAAACAGATTTATTTCTTGTATCCAATTAAAAATTTTAACAGCTAAAAGAAATGAAGCAGACTCAGGCAGGGAGCCGACCAATAAAGAGGATGTCAATGCAAATCCAGAAAATCCACAGCAAAAATTAGGAACAGCTGGCTGATGATCATGCAAAAAATGTGGAATGAGCACCCAAACCTGTCAACACCCAGTCATCATTTTGAGGCTTAGTCAACTGAATAAAGAAAAAGTCAGCCTGTTTTAAGTTGGGCTTATCTACGGTGAATGAAATTTAGCTTGCCGTATTTAAATCAGAGGTTTTGTTCATTAGCTTCATCAGTAATGAGTTTTCTAAAAAATAACAATTAAAAAACCACACGAGATTCACACATTCAGGTGTGTCATCAATATCAAACAACTGAAATGCTTCTGGTGTTGTACTTGGGGTGGGGTGGAATGATCTGAAAGCTGTTTTTACACATGCAAATTACGGCTGGATTTTATAGTCGCCATGGGAGAGGTTCACACTGGCTGGCAGCCCCCAAGAAGCATGTGGCGCTGCAGGCAGACTGCTCTCCTGGCGCCTGAACATTCCTTTTGTCTGAAGGAGTAGAAAAACAGAGCAGGGTACATTGAAATTGCAGAGGCCTTAAAAGAAATTCCAACCTAGGACCTTATGGAATTTTCAAGAAGTGCAGACACGCAGGATGGCTACAGAGTGTAGACCAATGTTTCCCAACCGGGGGCCCCAGGTGAAAATTGCATGAATGGGGGGCCATGGCACAAGACTCAGAGGCCACAGAGGGAAGTGAAGAAAACAGAGAAGTGACCAAGAAAAGAAAAAAAGGAAAGGAAACGGAAAAAAGAGAAGTGAAGAAAGCATAGAACAGAGAATGAGAGTAAACAGAGAAGTGGCGTGCTTGGCAGTGGAGGGAGTGCCATGTGCTCTCTGCACCAACTTGCTGCCACTTCCTTCTCCCTCCCACTTCTGCACTCCAATCCTGCCTGCGCCAACCTGCCCACATCTCGTTTGTCACAGGCAAGGTGTGTGACTGCAGCAGCACTAGTGTGTGGGACGCTGTTTCTTTGTGCAAGTATTACTGTGAAAGGAAGTATGTTACTGCACGCAAGAGGTACGCAGCCTAACCTGGAATCACCTTAACACACTGGACAGCAGAGGGGACAGCAATAGAACCAGATATAAAAAAGCTTGTTTCTGGTCATCAAGCACAAGGGTCACACTGATCGAGAAATACTTAAAAGTATAATTTTTGTATTTTGTATAAGTTATAAAAATATAAATAAAACATGTTCTATTTACAAACAAGGGTAAAATACCTAGGGGTTAATATAACAGCCAAAAATCTGAGTCTATTCAAAGATAATTATGAAAAATGTTGGTCTGAAATTAAGAGAGACTTGGAAAGCTGGGCAAAGCTGAAGCTTTCTTTGTTAGGCCGAATTGCTGCAATTAAGATGAATGTGCTGCCAAAGATGTTGTTTTTGTTTCAAACATTGCAAATTGTGGACAAAACAGAGTGTTTCCGGAGGTGGCAGAGAGATATTTCCAAATTTGTCTGGCAGGGCAAAAAGCCCAGAATCAAGTTTAAGATATTAACAGACGCAAAGGAAAGAGGGGGCTTTGCCCTGCCAGACTTAAGGTTGTATTATGAAGCCGCAGCTTTCTGCTGGCTAAAAGATTGGCTACTTCTTGAGGACACTGATGTCTTAGATCTGGAAGGTTATAACAATGCGTTTGGTTGGCATGCATATTTGTGGTATGATAAAGTTAAGATCAATAAGGCCTTTAAGAACCATATTGTCAGAAAAGCAGTGTTTAATGTCTGGACAAAATATAAAGACTTACTGGAAAATAAAACACCAAGGTGGCTTTCACCTTTGGAAGCTAAGGCCCGAAAAGGAACCAATATGGAAGCCTACTGGCCAAAATATTGGGAACTGTTAGAAAAAGACGGAGACAATTGGAAATTGCAGAGTATGGAGAAAATGAAGGATAAAGTGCGAGACTGGTTACACTACGCTCAGATTAAGGAAATTTTTAAAAGTGACAAAAAGTTAGGATTCCAGGTGGAGAAATCGAAGTTGGAAACAGAACTGTTAGAACCTAAGACCAAGGTACTTTCAAGAATGTATAACTTGCTGTTGAAATGGAATATTTACAAACAAAACCTTTACCTAAATAGCTACCTTCTTATCAGTAGGAACGGGGGGGGGGGGGCGCCACTGGAAGGAAACAAGGTCGGAAGAGGGCCATGGTTGGAAAAAGGTTGAGAAATACTGGTGAGATTATTTGTAGAAAGAAAAAAAAAACTCACAAATAGCTTCTGGGTGCCTTGAAAGAAAAGAAAGCACAACCATATCTGTTGCATCCTAAAGTTTCAATAGGAAAGTGCAACTAGCACCCAGCACTTAAGCCATGAGACTATGCGAATTATTTGTCCCCTTGGATAATTTCTGAATGCATTTTCTTTTTTCGTTAACTGATGAGAGACTGATAAATCTTTTGATACAACACTAAACTGAATGGAGGTTAATCCAGATATTTATACTATAATCCAGAGGATTATAGCACCATCTAGTGTTCAATTAGCATAAATTAAACGCCACCCTTATTTTTAGCCAACTCACTCCTTGCTTTTTCTTGTAAGGCAGTCGTTAGGTCAACAGGTTTATCACACCTATCAGCCAATCACCCATTCCCACCACCCTTCTGAGTAATACCCCTCCCCACCCTCTCACTATATATAAGGGTCTGGTGACTTCTGTTTCAGTGTATCTGAAGAAGTGTGCATGCACACAAAAGCTCATACCAATAACTTAGTTGGTCTAAAATGTGCTACTGGAAGGAATTTTGTTATTTTTTTAATTTGTTTTGTTTTGTTTCAGCCACCCTTATTTGTAATCCACTAGGTGGATACCTGCTAATCTGGTATCTGTTGCATACCAAAACTTCACTCAATACTGAAAGAAGAATTTGGGTTGGTTTGGACAAACATTTACACATCAACATTTTCATACTACTGTTTTAACTTTAGCCTGCCACATTCATCACAACATAATGGTGTAAGCAAACTCATTTAAACCCAAAGTACACTACTTGTTAGCTATAGTATTTCGTTACAACTAATATCTGTCATGTGTGTATGCATCCTATATTATCCTAAAGGATAAACTGAATCCTTGAGGAAATAAAAAGAATTAAACTACTTTGTACAGTAGGCATTCACATGAATTCAGTTATTCAAACAGGTAAATTGCTCCTTGTACCTTGCATAAATATGTGAAATCTGAAATTTATGAATGAAAATGGCAAATTTTATTTGCGCGCGCGCGCGCACACACACACAATTCTGCCCCCACAAACATGCAAACCACACAATAGTAGCATACACTTCTCAATACACTCCAATATTTCAGTTATCTTGCCTTTTCTAATCAGGATAATTTTGGATTTGAATAAGCTTTAAATCACTCAGTGCAAAATGTCTGAATCCTTTAATGAACTGAACACACCTGGTATTCTGTCACCTAAGAATCATTCAATTGTTCACAGTATGCCAAAAATAAGCCAGTAAAAACTTGCTACTTTTCATTCTTTGGCATTAAGCATTTTCACTGTACATCTATATTGAACAAAAGTATGTCCCATTAAGATTTGTGGACCTTACAACTAAGGTAATAGAGAACTGAATATTTCACCAAGAGTCACAGAGCAAAGAAAAATTTGATGTGCATTATCAGGTTATGGGCAACAAGCAACCCAAAGTACTAACAGTCTTGAGCCAGAAGGTCTTCCTTTATTAACAACTTTGAGATCCAAAGGACCAGGTGCACAGCCTGGGGCTCATTTTAGACTCACAGCTGTCCATGGAGGCACAGGTTAATTCTGTGTCCAGTGAAGCTGTCTACCAGTTCCACAAGGTACACCAGCTGAAGCCCTACCTGCTTGCAAACTGTCTCACCAGAGTAGAGTGGTGCATGCTCTGGTTATCTCCCACTTAAGATTACTTCAATGGGCTCTGTGTGGGGCTACCTTTCAAGGTGACTCGGAAACTACAACTAATCCAGAATGCAGCAACTAGACTGGTGACTGGGAACAGCCACTGGGACCATATAACACTGGTCCTAAAGGATCAATATTGGCTCCCAGTACGTTTCCGAGCAGAATTCAAAGTGTTGGTACTGACCTTTAAAGCCCTAAACGACCCAGGCCCTGAAGGAGCGTCTCCACCCTCATCATTCAGCCTGGACGCTGAGGTCTAGTTCCAAGGGCCTTTTGACAGGTTCTCTCAATGTGAAAAGTGAAGTTACAGCGAATCAGGCAGACGGCTTTCTTGGTAGGAGGGCTGGGTGATACCAGCTTTGCAACATTGTGGTATATCAGCAGCCAAACATCACGGTCTGGTGATATACTGTGATATTGAAAAAACAAGCTGCATTGGCCTCGGCCCGCAAGGTGCCAGGTGAAACTGCCTCAGCTCTCACCGCGGGAGCCAAGGCGGTTTCACCCCAGTGCCTCACAGACTGGGACACAACAGCTCGTTTGCACGGCTCAACTAGGGCACGGGAGGCCTCCCTATCCCCAGCTGAGCCAGCCCTGGTGCTCCTCCCGCTCACATGCAAGCCTGGGCTGGGGGCTCTTTTAATTGCTTGGTGTGCTCCTCTCAGCTGAGCAATTTCACAGAGCCCCAACCTCGCTGCTGGCTTACGGGAGCCAGCGCTGGGCTGAGGTATCCTTTAACTCAGGGTTTCCCAAACCTGGGTCTCCAGCTGTTTGGGGACTACAACTCCCACCATCCCTTGCTAGCAGGCCTAGTGGTCAGGGATGATGTCAACTGTTGTCCAAAAACAGCTGGAGACCCAAGTTTGGGAACCTCTGCTTTAACTGCTTGGCTGAGGGGAGTGGCAACCGTAAACCCCACAGCCGAGCAGTTTAAAGATGCACAGGGAGGAACAAGATGTATCGTCGCCTCAGCGATGCAGCTTGTTTCTCCTTCTGTGCCATATGAGGGCAGAGTGGGGTGGCAGTTTCACTCAACGGTGTATCACTGGTGAAACTGCTGCCACTCCTGAGTCCTTCTGCCAGCAGCACCCACTAGAGGAAGTCAAGATGTGGTCTGCTCCTCATACCAGTCCTGGGTGATATATTGGTATATCACCCAGGCCTACTTGGTAAGAGCCACTCACCCTGTGAAATACTCTCCCATGAGATGTCAAACAGATTAACAACTGTATGACTTTTAGACGACATCTGATGGCAGCCCTGTATAGGTAAGATTTTAATGTTTGGTGTTTTATTGTGTTTTTCATATTTTGATGGAATCCACCCAGAGTAGATTGTTGTTGTTAGGTAACAGATTTTTGTATTGCTGTTACTTTGCATGAACATATATATGTATTTGAAGTTGTACTATACAGAAAAAGGCCCACTGGTCCATTTGCCCAGCACAACAAGCAACAGCTTTCACGATCTCAAACACATATTCTTCCTAGCATACAAAAGAAATAAAGCCAGACAAAACAGGTATGAAATCATCATTTTTTCTTTGGCCACTAAGGACTCTCAACTTATTAGTTGTTGCCCTGCTGAAAAACTATCCCATTATGAAAAGGAGATTTCCCCCCACATTGCTAGTCAAGTGTCTTCAGTTATGTCACATTTTAAGTTTGTGTTCCAGGAAATTCTTAAACTCATTTGGTTAACAGGTTCATATCTGAGCAAAATTTTAACAATACTTTAAATTGTACCTTTTGAATAGTGTGAAGAAGTAAGAGACTAAAATTTTCAAAATCGGAAATCACATGTGGCAGAGGTTTCAACAGTTTAGTTGTGCAGAAAAGCACTAATCTGTTGTCATGTAAACCAAGGGATGTGGATGTTTTCCAATTTCTCGTTCAATTCCATTTCTTTGATAGGTTTCCCATTTATATAGAAATCTCTCTGTCAGTAAAGTCCCCTACTCCTCCAGCCCTTAATATCTACTGTTCTTTAGAATGAGAAAGCGGGTGAAAATACAGGGGACTAAATAGAGAGATTTCAGAGACATAAGCTAAAGGTTTCTGTTTCCGGATTTGTATGGTTGTTTGTAACTGCCACCTACTTTTAAAAGAGGGGGAAGGCATTTTAGAACTTTGTTGCAGACATGTATAGCAGAAGTGGCGCTTCACAGAGCAATTTGCCCAACCGCCCTGTCCCCACTCTATTAAACATTTGGGCTGCCTGCCACCCTGTCATAATGCTGGAGTCGGCACGGCCACCTATTGGCAGCCACAGAAACTGCAGCATGACAACATTCTGTCACACTACACTAGATACAGAGTGATACCAGGACTGGCAGTTTCAAGTGATGAAAACTAGTTATTCTGTCATTAATACATTGAAATGAAATTACTTACACTTCAAGAAACCAACAAATACAATTCAGAAAGCAATTGTTCAATTATTTCTTAATAATAGAAAAAAGTAGAGAAAATTGAGAGGGGGATGGTTAAGGCAATATAACTAAGAGGTCCTCTTTTTATAAAGTATTTAAAATAAAGTATTGAAGAAGGAACACAGCAGAGCAACCACGTATTGTTTAATCTAATAAATTAATTATGAGATTAAAAGATCAAACAAATGCAGAGTAGGATTATACTATATCATATGCTTCTCATAGTGGTGATAAAGGATAAAGTGTCCTCAACTTTCCTTTTGGGTTGAGATTTTCATAAAGGCTCTTGACTCAAAACTGATTCATGAGTACATGAAAATAAAGTCCACCCAGCCTTAAACAAATATGAAAAAACTGCCCTGAGACCTCTGAGTATAGGGTGGTATATAAATTCAATGAAGAAGAAGAAGAAGAAGAAGAAGAAGAAGAAGAAGAAGAAGAAGAAGAAGAAGAAGAAGAAGGATGAAATGATTTTTAAAAATAAAAACCCCCAACCTTTGTTGCGTTATACAGTGGACGCTTGGGTTGCGAACGTGATCCGTGCGGGAGGCACGTTTGCAACTAGCAGCGCTGCGTCTGCTCATGCACGGGTCGCGATTTGGCGCTTCTGCACATAGTGCGACTTAGTGCTTCTGCGCATGCGCCGAAACCCTGAAGTAATCTGTTCTATGCACATTTGCATTTAAATGTGATTCAATCTTGCCGAAAGAAAAACTACATGGTAGAAAAAGGAAACACCCAGCTAAATGGGATGGTTCATTGCACAAGTTCAAAAGACATTGTGATTTGGATACAGATTTCTTCCTGCTGTCAGGAAGTTTCCCTCACTGTAGCTCTACTAAAGGAATGTGGCCCTGCTAGTGGAGACAAATGACCTAATTTTCCTCTCTAGCTCCTCAACGCTGCGCCCCAAAAGCAGGATCCTATGTAGTAAAATACAACCATCAGAAAACAGTAATCAATACATATAAAACTACATTACCTAAAGCCCCCAAAACACAGTCCAGCAGGAAGTGATACTAAACTTTTGGGTTCCAAATCTAATTTTGTCCCCAAAGCCCAGATAAACAGATGTGTCTTTAGCCAATGGTGAAAAGGTTGTCAATATAGAGGACTAATACACTTTCCCAGCAAAGGAGCTCCACAACTGGAGCACTTCCACCAAGAAGGCTCTGTTTTGCGTCACTGTGCCACAAGCCACAGTTCTGGATGAGACCACAAGGAGGGCCTCAAAACTTCGGCTGGCAGCTATTGGCTGAGAAAGTGAGTAGGATTTCAAGCTCCAGCATCCTTAGGGCTACAGTATTTCCGCCCACAGAAGGAGTAGTCAGGGAAGGGAGAAGCAGAAGCATAGAAAGTGTGCACTATGTGATGAACACACATGGGTGATATTTTCCTAATCTGAAATGATGTGATATACATAAAATATTATTATTTTCATCATGTACTTCCGTGTTACTCCTCTTGACAGTTTGATAAGCAAGAGTAATCTGAGCAAAGCTTGTTATAGTATGCCGCTATATCAATTACATGAAATGAATAGACATTTATTTGAACAGGGCTATGCAAAGGATAAGATAGGGATCCATCCTCTTCCTTGACTGAGGGAATTGTGAACAGGGATTTCATAAAACGTCAGACAAAAACAACAAAAGAGACTCAACAACTCCTCAAAAGCCCAATGTATTAAAATGTCTCAGCCAATTTGCAAAAGACCATGGAAGGACCATCCTGACAAACTTCTTTGAGCAGCGTCTTCCACAATAGGGGTGATACCACAGAAAAGGCCCTGCTCGCAACTTATCTGCATGGCCTCAGAATGCCATGGGAAAATGTCAGCACATGGGCAAATTCATATGGGAGCCTTAAATTACTTCCCAAGTAATGGTGCATTTTTAAAATTGCTTACCTCATTGTCTGATTCCACAAGTACTTGATCATATTCACTAAGGGCTACTAGAAACATGATAGAGGTGACATTTTCAAAGCAGTGTATCCATTTTCTTCGCTCTGATCGCTGCCCCCCCACATCCACCATTCTGTAATAATAGCAAAATACATGGGTCAAAAGGTAAGATATACAAACCATGGTATTATTTACATTATTGCAATCAATTAGAAAGGCATTAGATTCAGCCAACTATACACTGGCATTCCATCCACATTTAAATGGAAAACAGGTGTGTGTTCTGTATCATGAGTAAACTACAAGAGGAGGACCAGCTTGAGGAGTTGGCCAGTCTGTAGCAGCTCAGTAATAACCAAACCTACCTAAATAGAAGTTCAGTGAGATTATTCCATAATAAATTGAGTAAAGGTGCAGCCTTAAGAATTCTGATCATTAATGCCTCAACGTACACCTTGAATAAAGTTATGGAAAATATCTTGTTGCATCGAATATTGACACCTGCTTTGCTTCAGCATGAGATGTCATTTAGAAGTCAAACTGGGATATAAAAGATTCTGACAACTAATGTGAATGTATAAACCTTGGAAGTTGTGTATGGAACAAAAGCCAACATGTGGTCTATCTACTTCACTGCTGCATTTGTGTGTGAGTCCAAAGCTTGTGCATTCCCCCCCCCCTACCATTCTGGTGCAGCTGCAGGAAAGAGACTGAACTTTCTCGTCATTTTTGATTAACTAAAGTTAATCCAAACCCTAAACTGTGGTTAATCTTGGTTATAGTTTGTTTGGAACAAACTGGTTTAATAAACCACAATTTGAAGATGACTTATTTTAGTAAACAATCATAGGTCTGTTCTTGCAATATGAAAGCTCAGTTTACTATTGTGTGAGAATGCAGCCTATATTTTACATTAATCTGTAACAAAATAGCATGTATAGTATGAAATACTCTTTTTTTCAAGAGAAAGCTAGCATTCAAACACATTATATAATTATATGGGGGGGGGATCTAAAGCAGAAAAATGAATAATGGAATAGAGCTGATGGGAAATACTGCACAGATCTGACAAATAACTTTTGTTAGTTATAATTCCTAAAGACATTTAAGAAGAAATTTAACAAAAAGTTATAATGTTTAGAATGCATAATGCACCCAAATCCGGATTTCAGCTTTTGTTGAGAGGCACTGGTGCTCCAGACATCACCGAGCAGGAGACCTATTCATTACTTTTAGTTCACGTAAAAAAGTTTCTGTACAAGTTGTTATAAACACATTATAGTTAACTGGCATTTTAAAAGATTAAAAATGAAACTTTCTGCTTGATATGGTAAACAGTCTGCTCCTTTAAAACAGATTATGGTAACATTCTGAAATCTTTTAAACATGCACAGCTAATGTCAGCATAATAAGGTTGTAAAACGCATAAAATGTGGAGATTTCTGTTCACTAACAATTTGTTATTTTTAAAGTTTGTTTTTAAAAAACTAAAGATGAGGCAGAATTTGTAGTGAGGATTTTATACCAGCAACTGGTTAGTGGATGCAATGTATTTATATAAATTTGCAGGTGCAGAGGCACTACTTTCATTTTAAAAAATGGGTGCTTGTTTGAAACTTATATTTAAATTGTACATTAAATTGTATGTATGTTGTACATACGTTAATGCAAGTAAATCTCTTCTCTACCCCACATTCTTGAACAATGTAAAATAAGAGGTGAAGATTGCAGTTTGACAATAGTTTCCCTGAATGTGTATCCAAATGGGAATTGTTGTTACCATTTTTAAAAAAGGAAAGGACAGAAATTCTTCAAAATTAATATTTTCTCACAGTTGATTATACATGCTAAAAAAAACCCCCAAAATTAATGTATCAAGTAATAACAATTTTTAAAGCCTTTTTCTCTACCTGAAAATGACACTTTGCAAGTCAAATGGGTATTCAATGATTCCTGTAGTTGGAACTCGGACTCTAAGGACATCTTGTTGGGTAGGTAGATAGCCAGAATCTGCTATACGGTCCATATCATTAAGATAACTATAGACAGGAAAGAAACAACAGCAATGAAATACAGTGATACTCTAGTCCTTTTGAAGAAAGACACAGTATGAATTGAAAGGACAAATAAATTTTTGAGTGCATGTGGTAAAGTTGTAACTAAGTGTACTGGAATGTAATTAATTCTTGAATAACTGTAGAAGAAACAAGCATTTTGACACCAAGAACTAACAATTTTGTGTATTATGGCTTTGTTAGTTTTAATCAGTTGTGGCTGAAAATCACCACAATTCCAAGAATGTTCAAAATCTCAGGGAAGATAATTGAAAAATGGAATTAGCCTGTCACAGAAAATACCAGCTCTCACCATGTGGAGGGGTATTTGAACAAAAGATACTCCATGTGAAACAGACATAGCAGGATTAGCCTTCCAGGGCAGTAAATCAGAATTTGGACAGGGTACTTGACTGCAATCTATGGAGAGGGAGATAATCTTGTGTTGCAATCACTCTTCTCCCTTATTACACAAAGGTTTGACCTACTACGTTTTAATAGGTGCCTAAGTAGCAGTGTATTAAGAAACAATATTCAGCCATCTTCCTTTGAAAATGATCTCAAAAACATAGAACTGAATTTAAAAGCACCATAATTACTCCCCCGCCCACCGCAGATCCAGACAAAATGAAAGCCAGAAACTGATGAAAAGAATAGGATACTTCAACTATTAAATTCCCCTCAAAAGAACCGATCATAATTTACAAAACTAAAAGGACACACTAAATTACTCAGGGTAGAGGGTGAGAGTATATAGGTGTGGCATTTTCACTATATTCCTACATTAAAAAAGGTAAGCTGCCTGCCCAAGAAGAGAGTGTGTCTTAAGCCCCTTAGATGCTGCCAGTCTCTATGCCCCTTGGCCTTTTTGCACTGCAACCCCTGGGAAGCAGCCCCCCCACTTCAGAAACTCCTGATGTGACTCACTACCTTCACAGGTTCACATTCCTTTCCTGCATTTCACATCAACCTGTCTTGACTAATCAGAATTTTTCATACAAGATCAAAGACAGGTTAGCGAGGCCTAATGAGGGGCTGCTGCACAACGAGGAAGAAATAACAGAATCTGACTTGCTTTGCAGGTTACATTCATGTTTCATTTCTACAGCAGAGCGCAATGCCAGGTACATACAGTGGTACCTCGGGTTACATACGCTTCAGGTTACAGACTCCGCTAACCCAGAAATAGTACCTCGGGTTAAGAACTTTGCTTCAGGGTGAGAACAGAAATTGGGCAGCAGCGGCACGGCGGCAGCAGGAGGCCCCATTAGCTAAAGTGGTGCTTCAGGTCAAGAACAGTTTCAGCTTAAGAATGGACCTCCGGAAGGAATTAAGTATGTAACCAGAGGTACCACTGTATTTCTCATATTGGTGAGTCTACCATGAAAGTCTACCACCACATAATCTGGCACCCTGAAAAATAACAGCTTACATTCTGATTTTTTCACTCATACCAAGGGGGGGGGGGGACAGTGGAAGATGAAAACCAAGAACCAAAGCAGTTTTTCCACTGGTCAGATGGGTTTGTGGATCCATAACCAAAAAGCTCCTCCCACCCACTCCTCTAGAACAGAATTCTTGTTCTATTAAAAGCTTTGTTTTCAAACATGAGGGTACTCTGACTGACTTTTTCTTTATGAAGAAATATCTAAGGCTACTGCATTTGTGGTTTTTCCTCACAGGAGGCTACTTTTTAAAGGACTTCTTGCTTTTATCATATTTATTCCCAACCTAGAGTTGCCATTTGACATGACATTTTTAAGAGTGAGTTTGTAGTTGTGATTGTGTGGTCTGAACCTTTGGTCACATGTCACTCTTATTAAAGATTGCTGGGTTTTTCTTTCCACATGAATGGTGGGGTGCTGTGCTCAAATTTTGTGGCTTTGATTACAAACTCGCATGTTCCTCCAGCCAGTAAATGCAGGAGTTATGAGCATGCACACACAGAAACCTGGACGATGATTGAGCACAGGCCACACAAACGAAAACATTAAAGATCCATTCCAGATCTTTCAAAAAAATTCTTTTTTTATTGTGGCAAAAAAGATAATGTTTTTAAGTACATTATTTTAGAATACTAGCTGATTAATAACACTGTGTGGCAGCATGCTGAAAAAATCCCGTATTAGTCTTGTATGAAGGTGCACTTGATATGCATAAATCTGGTTTGGAATATTTGGTTTCACAGATTGTACAAACCTGCTTAATTCTTAAAAGTGGGTTTTAGAATATATGAACCTATGATAACTTCTCATCAGAACAAGGGCTGTCACATGGCAATGTGAGAGTCTCACCTTACCTAAGTATTATCAAAACTTCTGTTAGGAAAGTAGCAAGGTACGTATGTATTCTGTATGTGGATATATTCACCTGCTGTCTTAAACTGATCAATAACATATTTGTGCCTGTTTAAAGTCATTCAAGTCAGGAAAGCTCATGCAATTATTTCTGGAAAAAACACTATAAGACACCACTATCTTTTGTCTCTCTCAGAACAAGTGGAATCTATCCAGCTATGCTATAAGGCTGCCCAGACAAAGAGAATTCTGTCAAGAATGTAAAAAAAGATGCTAACTGCCCCACCAAATTCTGTTTCTTCCCCGTATGCAAGAAGAGATGGACTCTCCCACAGTGGTAATGTGGGCAACCATGTGGGGTGACTTGCGCTATGGGGGAGAAGTGGAGATCAGCCTATTTAAGCCCCATACTCTCCCCTCTTTTCACTGAGGCTCCCACCCTCCCGCCCCTTTTGCAGTGTGGGCTCTGCTAGTCACTTTCATTGCAGTGACTGAGTAGGAATTTTTTGGCTGACACTAATTGACACTAATTGGCCCAATAGGTATGCGGGTGGCGCTGTGGGTAAAACCTCAGCGCCTAGGACTTGCCGATCGCATGGTCGGCGGTTCGAATCCCCGCGGCGGGGTGCGCTCCCTTTGCTCGGTCCCAGCGCCTGCCAACCTAGCAGTTCGAAAGCACCCCCAGGTGCAAGTAGATAAATAGGGACCGCTTACTAGCAGGAAGGTAAACGGTGTTTCCGTGTGCTGCGCTGGCTCGCCAGAGCAGCTTCGTCACGCTGGCCACGTGACCCGGAAGTGTCTGCGGACAGCGCTGGCCCCCGGCCTCTTAAGTGAGATGGGCGCACAACCCTAGAGTCGGACACGACTGGCCCATATGGGCAGGGGTACCTTTACCTTAATTGGCCCATGTCACATCTTTTTTGCCTACTTCACACTGTTGGGTGTTGTCTGTGTGACTGGAGTGGCGTTTTGTTTTAATCTGGCTAATTGGCATTTGGTCCGGGTAGGTGAGTGGATTTTGGAAAATATCTGACAGAGTGGTGCTTGGGCCTGTCTGGCGCACTGGGGTGAAAAATGACCAACGGGGTCACAGTGTGCATGTCAGGTTCATATACCCAAGGACTATGCAGTGAGGGGGAAGAATATCATTAGACCTTTACGCAGGATCACAGTGTGCAGCTGGCAGCTGGATCAGGAGATGGGAAAGTTGGAATATTCCCATAAATGTACCTCACCACCCAGATCTCATTGGTGTTGGCTACTTTTGGTTGAATTATTCTGATGGCCAGATTCTATAGTTATTATATTTTAATAAATATAACTTGCTGCCCATCTTTCTTGTCTCGAGTCTTCTTGAGTGTGTTGGCAGTTTCTTATTGTCAGGCAGCCTTTGAATCTCCTCTTTGAAATTTACATTTCTTTCCCACCTCATCCAAAGGACTTTAATGTAATATTATCTAGACTCTCCATGAAATTTTTATCTGCCTGATAACTGTGACCATATTCCTATCTCCTAAACTACACTGCAAATCCATGCTATACTAGGATTCTGTAGATGCATCAGAAAGTGTTGTGGCCAATTGCTTGTTATATGCATATTACCTTGGTAATGCACCTCAGGTCTATCTCTATGGCAACCCAGCAGAATTGCCTTAGCAGCCCGTTAATATTATTTTTATAAGATGAATTACAACTATAATTAACTTGTAAAATATGGCCTATACTAGACATATATTAAGATTTGTAAAAATGTGTGTGCGCACACATGCTTCATTTTTTCTTGGTTAAATAGTTAACTGAATGTATCTATCAAAATATAAAAAGCCAGTGACTGAAATAGCCTTCCAGAAACGTGTGTGTGTGTGTGTGTGTGTGTGTGTGTGTTTGGAAGGAGGGAGGGGGAGAGGGAGAGAGAGAATATGTGCCGCACAGCTTTCAAAGGTGCCTGAATTATTCTAAGTCTAATGAGAATTTCCAGGAAAAACATTAGAGAGCATTACTGCAAGTATAAATTATGCAAACGAAGAGTGTCAGTTCTTAACCACAACAGTCAATGAGATTTCTTGTCTCAAAGTTGAAGGTCATGACTTTTGAGTAAGTCTCCTTTAGTGCTACACCCAAACATAAATTTCAGCATTCACAAAGGATTATAAATCTTATTACAGGTTTTGTAGCATGCATATTATTAGTTATGTGGCACTATCAGAATAAAAGTTGCCTTATAGCATTACACAGGCAAAATGCAAGGGCAAACCACCACCTAAGCAGTTTTCCAGAGAACTCCAGGGTTCCTTGTAAGCCTACCCTTGTAAGCCTCCCTCCAAGATAATGTAGTACAGCTTACCCATCACAACCAAACTTCATCTGCAACATGCAGGGAAGAACAGGCTATGTTCAAGAATGCACTTCCAAAGCAAGGGTGAGGCCAAACTGCCCTGGTTAGTCCCTGGGTGAACAGAATGTGCTAAGAGAAATACATGGGGAACCAAATGCTATTGGAATACAACTTCCATCAACCCCAGCTAGCACTGCCAATGGTCACAGACAAGGCAAGATGTAGTCCATTAGCATCTACTGTACAAGCCCATCAGTTTGCCATCCTTGTCCCGGCCCATACCTCAAGAATTCTCCAGAATGTGCTGGGATTCCACAGCTGACACAAAAGATTTCCTCACATACAAGCTGATATAAAATGGGTTCTGTGAATGTAGATAGTTAGCAACAATGGCTTTAGCTAGCAGTCTTCCATGTGCATTTTCTGTGGCCTACACTACATACGGTAAATGTTACTAAGCTCAGTTTAGCTGGAACTCTGCAAATGTACAGGGGCTGTGTGTCTCTTTTGGCTTTGACCTGAGCAATGAGCACAGCATCAATACAAGGAATCAGATGGAGGAAGTGCCATTCATGTGGTGTCCGCCCATCAAAGGAAGCACCAGTGGTTTCTACCAAAGACCTCTCCATAGTAGTTGTGATGATAGGAAGTTCTCAACCATAGCATAACATGCCTGTCAAACTGATCCACCGAAGCTCTAGCCATCTCTAATGCAAGTATCTGTTAAGGATAATGATATAATTTCCTGAAATGCGGATGTTTACTTATGCTAAATTACTGGGTATTTTTAACATGGGTTCCCCCTCCCCCTGGCAGTTGTTCTCATGTTTTTGGCTGACTGAATCACATGAGAGAGGTATTTCATTCTGTTGTGACTGTTATTCCAGTAACTGTTATTTTTTAACTGTTTTCTGCTCTCTCTCTGTGTGTGTGTGTGTGTGTGTGTGTGTGTGTGTGTGTGTGAGGGACAATGGCTGCTAAGGGAGGGTATTTTCAGGATACTGCTGAGGACAATATTGTGTCAGTGTGATCTGTCAGAAGTGAAACAGACAGAGAAAGATCGCTAAACGTTAATAGGGAGAAACCTGTGCAGGAGCTCTCTGTAAGGAACAAAGAAAATACTGCTGAGGTGAAAATAAAAACCTTTCACAATTGTAAGGCCTGGGTGAGGTAACACTCTGGTGCACATCTCAACACAGTTTTGTTTATAAGAAGACTTTGATCAACAATTCAAATGGGAACATACCCATGTTTGAATAAGCATGTGAGTGTTTATGTTTAAGAAAGTAAAGTAAAGCTTAACACAGAGCAGCCTCCTGAAGGACTAGAAAACTTAACAAGTGGGGAAACCAGCTCTAACAAAAGGGGTAAAGTCCGGTGGGAAAATGATATTGTGACAGCTCATTACAATGTACCCAGACCCCTTTTGTTAGAGATGGTTTCCCCACTTGTTCAGGTTTCTAGTCCTTCAGGAGGCTGCTCTATATTACGCTTTCCCAAGATGTTTCAAGCCCTGCAGGAACTAGATTTCTTCAGTATAGGCTGGTTCCTTTCTTTTCTTTCTTTCCTGTTCACCTGCGCCTAAGTAATGCTTTCTTTGGGACTTGTCAGGACCCTTGTAAGAAGTGCAAGTCGGTGGTATCCTGAAGAGGCGAGTGGATCCCTGTTCTATTTTAAAGCATATTAAGGCCCTTCTCTGTGTGCCGCCTCCGAGAGGGGTGGGGTGGTCACATTCCCCATTTGTGGAATGCTTCAACCAGGGAGGCACGCTGGTGCCATCACTATCTGTTTTTAGGCACTAGTCAAAAACAATTTTATTTTTTCATTATGTTTTAATTTTCAACATGTTTAACAAATACAGTCAAAACAGCTTTCTCCTTCCTCTTATTTTTGTCGACTTCCCACCCCTTTTTCCATGGAGTTGTTTCTCTGCTTTTGCTGCACCCTATTTTCTATCTATCAAATCACAACCACAGTATTATGATCTAATTACTTCTGATGCTCATAGCTCAAGTCCTGCTATCAAGTTCATCATACTATAATCTTTCTTTAAATAGTCCGAAAAAGGCATCTATTCTTCCATACAACACTCATCATTAGATTATCCTAATTTTGCTTAACGTTTTGCCAGTTCTGCATAGCCCATTATCTAACTTAACCACTGCTCTTTCGTTGGAACGTCTTCTTCCTTCCATTTCTGTGCATATAGAATCCCAGCTGCTGTTGTTAAACAACTTTAGCATGGGGGGGGGGGATTTCTACCCCATAAGCGTTTCTAAAATGATTGGCAGTACAGAAGAACTGGAAAGATGGGCAGTCTTTCAGAGGAGAAAATTGAAGAGCGTCCCTGGGCACGTGTACAGTGATACCTCATGTTACGTACTGTCCCCCTTACCAATGCTTTGGGTTACGAGCTCTGCTAACCCGGAAGTAGATGCCTCTTGTTGTGAACTTGGCCCTGGGATGCGAGAGGAAGTTGCATGCCAGCGGCGCAGCAGCAGCAGGAGGCGCCATTAGTGTTAAGAACAGTTCGGGGTTACAAACGCACCTCCAGAACAAATTTAAGTTCGTAACCGGAGGTACCATTGTACTTCGATCTTTTCCTATTGAAGATTACAGCTTCCTTTGCTACTCTGTTCTGTATCAGAAACAACTGTAAATCTATGTGTGTATAAAACTTTGAATAGGAAAGCCATTAAAAATTTGCACCACACTGAGATTTTCTTAACACTCAGTAATCAGGTAGTTTAAACGGCTTTATAAAATTATACAGTTTTTACCACATTTGTCACAACAATGATGCAAGCTGATGTTATATAATTGTAAGTTAAAATAGGTACATCATTTGACTACAACACATTGCCTAGAAAATCTAATTAGGGTGTGGGAGGACATGCTCCAATCCATCATTTCTGGTCATTTTCAACACTGCAGACTCTATGTCTGAGGATTCTTCTACATCAAAGATGAGATCATTCTGATGCACAACTTTGACCACGCAGCAAAGACTGAGGGGAGAAACTGCTGTGGTTTATATTCAGCAGTTATTTAGCTGAAGCAATGCCACCTTGAGTTTTCCATACAAATAAGTGAAAACAGGGACAGAATCTTACAGTGTATTCCCGTCTCTTAAGAGAAATACTGCCATTTTGGGCTCCGAAATAGGGTTCTTCTTGTCCTATTTGGGATTCTTGGGGACAAGGGAGGAGTTTCAATCCGAGCTGGGAATAGTTTAGTTCAACCCTATGAATCTTATTCATAGACCTGCATAGGATTTTACTCTTAAATACACTAAATTATATTGTTTCCTTACTGTGATTTGTATTGCATTGTATTAGATGTATAGTCGTACCTTGGATCCCGAACACCTTGTGACTTGAACGTTTTGGATCCTGAACACTGCAAATCCGGGAGTGTTCCAGTTTGTGAACGTTCTTTGGAAGCCAAACGTTCGACGTGGTTTCCGTGGCTACTGATTGAGTACAGGAAGCTCCTGCAGCCAATCAGAAGCCGCATCTTGATTGTTGAATGTTTGCGGAAGTCGAAGCGACTTCCAAAACAGATTCTGTTCAACAACCAAGGTACGACTGCATATTGGAAACATGAGGTCAGACAAATTTTATTTTATCCCCTTCCCTCCTGCATCACTAATATATTAAGATTTTTCATCATTCATAACAACTAAAATGAACAATAGAATTATCAACTACATTTAGAATAAACACTTGAACACAATTTGAAAAACAGAAATATATGGTCTTTGGGCAGCTTAAAAGTACCAAGATCAAAAAATGCTTCTAGTAATTAAATTATTTTAAATTTAATTTTAGTCTTCACAGTTGTGTGTGTGTGTTTGTGTGTTTTAGAATTCAGTCTTTTGATTTAAATGAGATATGATGGATTATTAGTACAAGACAGGCAAAGATAGATCTGGTAAGGAAAGGATGAGTTGGTATGGGGAGGATGTTTATGTGTGGCAGCTGGGCAAGGAAACTAATTATTAAGTAATATTATTATAGTCAAAAGTATTCCAGAAAAGCGGGTGGCATGCCTACCTTGGCTACAACAAGGTGAAAGTTTACAAAGGATTTACTAATCACGTAGTAAAGAATGCTCTATATAAGCTGTGGACCAGATATCAACAATTACTAGAACCAAAAATGCCATGGTGGCTGTTCCCGCTAGAGGCATTCGCAGTTAAAAAACTAAATATGGAAAGTAATTGGGCAAACTATAGTCAATTATTAAAAGATGATCAGGGACAATTAAAGCTCAAAACATTTGAGGAGCTAAGACTTCACCTCACTGTTTGGCTTCAATATCATCAATTAAATAATGTACTGTATTTAATTCAGATAAAAAATTAGGGTTCAGGAGAGAAGAATTTAAATTACAAAAAACAATACTAAAAAATAATAAGAAATTGTTGTCCAAAACTTATGACCTATAATTGGAATGGAGCTTAAAAGACAAGGAAATAAAAGAAGTTATGGTCAAATGGGCGCAAATATCGGCCACACAGTATATACGGAACAGTGGGAAAGGCTTTGGAGGTCGGATATACGCTTCACTGCCAGTTACACTATTGAACTGCGGGAGGCAGTGGAAGACAGGAGTGCTTGGCGTGCTCTGGTCCATGGGGTCACGAAGAGTCGGACACGACTAAATGACTAAACAACAACAACACTATTAAAGAGAATTTAATGAAAATGTGCTACAGGTGATATTTGACACCTTCCAAACTCACCAAGATATATAAATTTAAAAACAATTTATATTGGAAATGTAATAAAGCTGAGGGAACAATGATGCATGCATGGTGGGGCTGTGAAAAAATTAAAAATTTCTGAGGATGTATTCATGAAGAGTTAAAATTTCTATTGAAAAGAAACCAGAGGCATACCTATTAGGCATTTTGGGGGAAAGACATCCCACAGGATAAGAAAGGGCTATTTTTATATGCCACAGCCGCCAGATTATTACTTGCAAAAAACTGAAAAGGAGTTATTATTCCAACAAAAGAGGAATGGATAAGTAAATTATGTGAATTTATAGAACTGGCAAAGTTAACAGTAGCCACAAGACATCAGACAAATCAGAAGTAAAGGAAGGAATGGCAATGCATTGAGGATTATATGAAAAAACACTGCTCTAAGGTTAATATGTTGCTATGCTTAGACTAAGTGTGTAAAGTACATATTCAGACAAAATAGAAAATATATATATAAGGAATAATATTCAAAAGACGCAATGTCAATAAGATTAAATAACTACACAGAATGTTGAGTTGGGGGGGGAAGGGAAGTCATATGGGTATACAGTGGTACCTCGGGTTAAGTACCTAATTCGTTCTGGAGGTCCATTCTTAACCTGAAACTGTTCTTAACCTGAAGCACCACTTTGGCTAATGGGGCCTCCCACTGCTGCTGCACCGCTGGAGCACAATTTCTGTTCTCATCCTGAAGCAAAGTTCTTAACCTGAGGTACTATTTCTGGGTTAATGGAGTCTGTAACCTGAAGCGTATGCAACCTGAAGCGTATGTAACCTGAGGTACCACTGTATGTGATGGTATTGATTTTCACTAATGTATAGTATACATTTTGCTTGTCTGTTTTTGGTATGTTCATTTTTTTTTTGTATTTTTGTGCAATCTTCAAATAAAGAAAAGTGTTAAATGGAAAAAAATAGTACTCCAGAAAAGCACCTAATTAAAACCTGTATAAGGAAGGTATGTTTAATTATTTTTCGCTTTAAAGACCAGTGGCTAACTTTCAAGGTTTCGGGGGGGGGGGGATGCCAGTGGTGGGTGTGGCCATCCCACATTCTACATGCGCACTTTCTTACTCACAGCACACAGTCCCTTCTCGCCTGATCCATGCAGATCAGCTGAGATGAGGAGTTAATCACCCCCCTCTCCCTGATCCTTCTTCATATGATTTCCTGGGAAGAGCATTGTGCTGCAGCTGTTGGAGGTAGGTATCACTGCTGTGCAGTGGCTGATATTGTCACCAACAAGACACAGGAAGCGGAAATGGTAGCAAATCATCTAATCTAGTTGTGTGTGTTTTTTCTCTTTATGCTGCTGCCATAAATTTTGGGGAAGTGACAAAAAATTGTGTGTGCCTGTATCAGGCCTGCAGTTCATTACTAGTGTGTGTATCTACACACACACACACACACACACACACACACACACACACACACTGACTGTTTACAATCTCAGGATGCCAGTTTTCATCAAACTCTATGCAGTAAGACAGTGGAGTACATGCACATTTATAAACTAAATATATTATCAGTAGTGGTATACATTATCCTAAAATAAAACAAGGTATGTATCTTAATTCAGATAGAAAGGAAGTTTGAACAACTAAGATTCCCAGTGACTGGACACCTCAAATAATTCTTGAAAAACAGCTGCCCATGAGATATGTCTAAAGCATTACTATCCAAAACATCTTCCCGTTTATACTTACTATTTAGTAGAATCTGACAATTGATACTCTCGCCGCCTGTCATAGCATTCTTGGATTCCAGGGTCATTCCATAAATACCTTATTGCATCTACATAAGGGTTCTCAAATGAGCACACTTTCTCTATGTCAACGTCTCGAACTAGCTGCGCATTAGCCTATAATAATAAAAACAAAATCCAATTACATTTAAGTGCATTAGAACTATTGAACAAAATATATATTAGGTTACTTACGTACTTACTTACACACACACACACACACACACACACACACACACAAAAGCATAATGTGTTGATAAGAACATTTGGAAATGTTGTTTCCTAGACATGCGGTCAGACTTCTTTTCTAAAATATGTGGTATGTTTTTGTTTTTTAAAAGAAAATACTTTCTGGAAGGTAAAATGGGTAAAGGTAAAGGACCCCTGGAAATTTTAAGTGCAATCGAATTTGACTTTGGGGTGTGACACTTATCAGAAGGCAATGACAGCACTCAGGATATTGAGATGCGAGTCACAAAAGGAAGTAGAATAGAAAAAGAGAAGTGATTGTTGGCTGGCAATCAGAGTACCGGTAATTTGGACAGAGCAAAGGTGTGTGGACATCCTAACTAGGTGGAAGCTGGGGTGCAAGATTAAGACCTGCTAATATTAAACTGTATTTGAAAATACTTATATTCACTAATTCATTAGCAATACTACAGTAGCATATATGAAAGCTATAATAAATGTATGTTAACAAATCAAAAGTTGTTAATAAATATAAAATACACTACAAAAATAGTGTTATGTTGGATATAAACCTCCAGTAGATTATTGGGAGCATGAGGGAATCGTATTATTTTATTCACTTCATATAACTGGGAAAATGTCAACGACAATTCATCTAATATAAAAGTAAAACATTTTAACTGGCAAAGATATTGGCTTAAAATCAATAATCCCACAGTTGGCTACTGTAAGAACAGGATGCTGGACTATATTGACATTGGCCTGATCACACACATTCGTCTTATGTTCACCTAAGATAATATGAAGAAGCAGCTCTCTGTGCCAACCAAATGAACTTTCTCAAAATGATGTACATGACCATCACTTGCTCGTGCAGAAAGTGAATTATCCTTGACTCAATTCACTATACAGTGGTACCTCAGGTTAAGTACTTAATTTGTTCTGGAGGTCCGTTCTTAACCTAAAACTGTTCTTAATCTGAAGCACCACTTTAGCTAATGGGGCCTCTTGCTGCCGCCGCGCCGCTGGAGCACGATTTCTGTTCTCATCCTGAAGCAAAGTTCTTAACCTGAAGCACTATTTCTGGGTTAGCGGAGTCTGTAACCTGAAGTGTATGTAACCTGAAGTGTATGTAACCCGAGGTACCACTGCACTCAATACTTGCTTGTAGGGAACTGTCTGGAACTGACACCAAAACATCAACAGAAACTTATTTCGATAATGTGGAAAATCCCCTTCTTTGTTTGCTTAGCTATCAGACATTGCTAAACAAACAATTCACAGGCTCAAATTTTAATTTTCAGTTCCTGTTTGAAGTAGCCAAAGAAACAGCATAGTTTCAAGCTAAGGAAGTTATCTTTTCTTTAAGCAAGCAGTCTGCATTACCGAAAAACCTTTTCAGTAAGTCCATATAGTCTACCAGGTGTTAAAATTTAGGTCAGACATGGGAAGCTGGGGGAATCAGCAGTTACTCGTGAAGTCTAATGAATGTCTACTAACATTTAACCAAAAGATTGCACAACATCTTGCAATAACAGCCAAATAGCACCATGCCTTGTGCTTATATAACACTAGCTTTGTGCACCGGGCTCCAATAGTTATATTCATTGATGCTACCTGGAACTATAAAATAAGGGGAAGTTACTGGTGCAAGAATTAAAAAGTTCGTTCCTATGTGTAGCTATTAGTTACATTAGAACCAACTAGTACTGGTCTTCATAATTACAGTAAGAGCAATACAGTCAAAGTGGCTCACTTGTCTAGAAATACTGAGGCACTATTTGGGACAAACAACTCAACCCCTTATTCAGCAGTGTAATTTGAATACATGCCTAACAATATGCACACACTGGAGGAAGGAATGGCAATAAGTATGGAACATGAGACACTGTTTTTAATCCGTTACCTTTTGCTGTTCAATTACAAGATGCACAATACAAGTTACTATGATTTTTGTATTTATTTCAATGTACAACGTACCTTTTCCTAACTGTAATTAAACTGTTTTATGGTAGAATTTGATCATTAGCCAATTAGCTACTATCATGAGTAGTTAATATCACAGCAAGCATATATTGCTGTTCATTAATAATGAACATAGTCAGAGAATGCACTTTCCCCTGAAAAGTACACAGACTAATTTATTCAAATATTGCCAAGGATCATTAGTGAAATCTGCAACACACAAAAAAGGTGACTGCTTAAAAGAGAAATGTCAATAAATCGACAATAAAGTATCCTTGGCAGTTGTTGTCTTTTTAAAAAAGGAAAAGTTACAAACATTAAGTCCGATTGTGATGCATATAACAAAAATGGGCAGACTATGGGCAATATCCCATTTGCAAACGGGTTGCATTCTGAGTCACTGCAAGCTTGTGTGAAATTGTGTGCAACAGTAACACCTATTGAAAAAGCCTGCAAACACCCCATTCTGCTCCCCTGCCCCTTTCTGGGATGTTTTTGTAATGTTTTTAGGTCACTTCCGGGTTCGGTGCAATGTGTACATGTGTGGTTATGCCAATACTGGATGGACCTAAAACGTATGCTGCCTGTATATCCATCAGTATCTTTCCACAATATCTGCAAACAGATCTTAAGAACTGGAGACTTGTTAAAGCACTTGCTGTACTATTAAATGATATCAGCAAATGCTCAGAACAGAGGAGTATTTCTAGTAAAATCTAGCTGTTACAATTGTAGATCAAAGATCTGCAGCAGACGAAATCTACAATTCTGTAGTTGTGAAATGAAAGACAGACTAAACATTCAAGTGAGAACAGAACAGATACAGAGCCAGCCATAGCAAGAAAATGCTGGTAAGTTCCTCACTATGGGAAGCCATGGTTTCCAGTAATTAAACATTTGACGTTATAAAAATGATGGCACATCCATTTTTGTAAGCCACAGGAATGGGAGTTAAGTCCTTTATTTTAATCAAAGGTCTCTTGTGAACATAGGAATCAGTTCATTTGTACAGTGCTGTCTTCAATGTTTGGCAGCGATTCTCCAAAGTTCCAGACGGGAGTCTTTCCTACTCATACCTGAGATGCCAAAGACTGAACCTGGGACCTTTCACACGCAAGACATGTGCTTTCCTACTGAGCTGCTGCGCACTAGTGCCATGATGCCAGACATTAGCTAAATGCAAAAATTCCAGGACTTACAGTATTATCAGCATCTGAAGTGCAGAGGCTGTTAAGAGGGTATGGAATAAAGCTTAGAGGTGCACTAGAGCGAGAAAATATGCCAGATCGGTAATAAGAATATAAAATAGTCACAATGGCCAACATAAAGCACAAAATATCTTTCTGTTAACATGGGCCTATTCCAAATATATGTAACATGGGAGAGAGGAAAGGAGTGTAACCAGGGTGGATGAAAATCAATAATTTTTAAATAAAAAAATAAAAATAAATCAGATTTTAAAAAAAGTTTAAATCAGATTTTTTAAAATTTTAAACTGGATTCTTAAAAAATAAAATGCTTTTGGAAGAAAATTCTTTCTAAAGATAGTTTTCTATTTAAGTTACATTATAGTCCAGGAAATAAAGATGTGCTTTTAATTATGTAGCATGAGGCTTTATATGCAATGTTTAAATGTTTTGGTAAATGAATTCCATTAATCCATTCACAATGTCATGCTCTTCCAGAGGTTTCTGTAAGATTATTTGGGGCAGTTTTTCTAACGAGATGATATTATCACAGGTGCTTGTTTTTGCAGTTCTCAAAAGTGTGAATTTGTGTCTGCAGAGATAACATGCCTTTTCACAGGAAAAATGTTATAAAATAAACATATAGAGTTGAGGAAAATAATTTAAACCCATTGTTCCTTTGCAAATCTATATACACAGAATCAACCCCATCTCTCTTAAATGCTGAGTTCCAAGAAGTTCGATCGTTTGGAGTGGAATAGATCTGCACAAGTAGCCAAGTGTGAAGCAGTAAAAATGAAAGTGCAGTCTTGTGAGCAGAATACTCCACAGGTCTTGGGATCTTTGTGTAATACAGTGGTACCTCGGGTTACAAACACTTTGGGTTACAAACTCCGCTAACCCAGAAGTAGTACCTTGGGTTGAGAACTTTGCCCCAGGATGAGAATGGAAATGGCGCAGCGGCCCCATTAGCAAAAGTGTGCCTGTCAGGGAACTGCAGGCAGCGAGGGAGGAAAGAATGGGAGGATACAGAGAACGATCTCCACTGCTCAGTACTGAGTCCTCCTCAGAAGACAGGGAAGAGGATAGTGAGTCTGGGGAAGAAGGGTGCTTCCGAGAGAGGGGGATCCACGCCACGGGGAGAGCGTTGGCTGTGCTGGTCTCGAGGGCGAGGGAAAAGAGAAACCAGTCAGAGCAATGCGTCATGAGAGGCGGATCGCTTTGTTTATTCTGCATGTAATCTTGTCAGAAGGAAATAAAGAAAGCAATTTATGGCTGGCTGCCGGGAGTGCTTTCTCTGCTGAGAGCAGCAACCCATGCAGCTGGCTAGCTGACAGTGCCTCAGGTTAAGAACGCTTTTGGGTTAAGAATGGACCTCCAGAACGAATTAAGTTTGTATCGCGAGGTACCACTGTAATTGTGCAAGTCAGTAATTTTTGATATAACTGTAAAAACTGCTCTGAAAATTTATTATTCCAAAAATGAAACCTTCATCTGCTTGTAAATATTAAGATTATACTAGCAAGAATGAGTCTTTCTGTAAAAAAAAAAAGATTTAAATCAAGTCTTACTGAATAGTGATTTAAATCGTGATTTAAATCAAATCCACCCTGCTTGTAACCGTGTGCTGCAGGGATGCTGAGCTCCCCCCCCCCCCCCCCGCCTGCTACTTCACTCCACCACAACCCATCTCCCATTTCTCTCTCAACTTGATGCACTAACCAGAACTGAGCTCAGAGGACATTAAACTGCACCTGCCCCTTGGCATCACCTGTTATTAATACAGACCTGTGTTGAAAAAAGACACAGGTCTGCTGCCACTTGCTGCTTGGCCCTCTGTTGAATAGCTAAAAAGACTGGGAGCATCATAAGACTCTGGGTGCTCTGACCCCCCTTGTCCTGGGCTGGGGAGGAAGTGGATTCAAGGAGGAAAAGCGCTCAGCAGGCAGGAAAAATGAAAACTATAAAAACACTCCCTTAGCTTAATACATATGGCAGAGAGGTTGTTGTTGTTGTTGTTGTTTAAGTATTCTACCATTTAAAAATCTGTACATTCCATTCCTTATAAAATAGATTAAAATTACCCTATATGTATGAAATTTAGTAAAGAAAATCTCTTTGGTGAGATACACAAGTCCTCCAACTTTTAGAAACACTGAATGGGGAAAAACAGCTGTTCAAATCTGTGACTGGGCCAGCGGTTTTTTGGGGAGGGTTCATATTAACCGGGGAGATGTTTAACTTGAAAAGCTGATATGAAAAACTGAAATGCTTTGAGCAATTCAGGTAGACCTCTGGGGCATGCCAGTGAGAGTGTAGTGTGGTGTAGTGAGAGCCAGTGTGGTGTAGTGGTTAAGAACGGTACTCTCGTAATCTGGTGAACCGGTTTCACTTCCCCGCTCCTCCAGATGCAGCTGCTGGGTGACCTTGGGCTAGTCACACTTCTCTGAAGTCTCTTAGCCCCACTCATGTCACAGACTGCTTGTTGTGGGGGAGGAAGGGAAAGGAGAATGTTAGCCGCTTTGAGACTCCTTAGGGGAGTGATAAAGCAGGATATCAAATCCAAACTCTTCTTCTTCTTAATTTGAAGAAAAGACATTGTGCCATTTTCATTATGTTTAAAAGCAGCGTATTTTAGAGCAGCCGGTAGATGCTTTGTACTACAACTTCCATTAACTTCCCAAGCTGGTTGGGGCGAATGGAAGCTAAAGCCAAACCAGGTTGGGGAACAGGCAACTTATCAACACAAGTAATTTGTTGTGAGTGAAAAGTCCACCATGCCCTGGGAAGTATCAGTTACTTATCCCTCATTTGGTTGTATTTAAACACTTGTTGGCTTCAAAGCCTGGCTAGCTTAAAACTGGAAATGCTGGCTAATTTTTTTGCATACACCTTTCAGTCAAGCTGTTAGCTCAGCCAGCAGAAGTGTTAATTTAATTATTTCTTAAAACAATTACAGTTGAAAATCATAAGCTGTTTCTCCATCATTCTCTCCTGAGGGTGCCCACAGAAAACAAAATCACACACACACACACACACACATATCGTATTTTTTGCTCTATAACACGCATCTGACCATAACATGCACATCGTTTTTAGAGGAGGAAAACAAGGCAGGGGGAAATTCTGAAGAAACAGTGGATGTATCATTTTTGTGCCTCATGCTGCGGCCACAGACATGTGATCTGATGGTGAATTTGGGGTGACCCAATGCAAAAATCCTGAGAATCCCTGTGGATCTGTGCTTTGTAACCACATTTTTGCACCATTGTGGCCCCAGGAAACAGTGGGTGCGGGATTTTTGTGGTGCAGGCTGTAGCCATGGACATGCTATGTGATCTGATGGTGAATTTGGGATGACCCAATGCAAAGATCCTGAGGATCCATGTGGATCCATGCTTTGTAACATTTTAAGTGGGGAGGGAAGGAAAAACACAGAAGGGACAAGGAGCAGGAGAGGGGTGTGCAGAGAAGCAGCTGGCTAAGAATGCAGGAGAGGGATTTAACAGGAGGGAGGAAAGAAAGGCAAAAGTTTCCCCCCACCCAGCCACCCCCCCTCTCTCTCTCCCACCTGCATGTTTTCCGGCTACCTGCGAGTCCCTAAAATGCTTCCCTGGACGCAGCAGCAGCAGCACCGGAGCACGGAGTGGAATTAGAAGGAAGGACGCGATCCTTTCCTTTCCCCTCTGCTTGCCTGGAGGGGAGGGGATTTGCCTGGAGGGGCTTTGCCTGCTCTTTGTTCCATTTGAGCAAACAGCAACCGAAACAGGAGAGGGTGGGCAGTAAGACCCTGAGGCAGAATGCAGGAAAGCAACAGCTTCCTCTCTCCAGCGAGCGAGGGACAGTCAGCTCCAGGGACCACACATTCGCTCAATAACACGCACAGACATTTCCCATTACTTTTTAGGAGAAAAAATCTGCGTGTTATAGAGAGAAAAGTACGGTATATATATATAGGCATGAAGATAAAAGTTAAAAAAGGACAAGACGCCAGGGCCAGAAAAGCCTCTGCTACAAGGCGGTGATGGTCAAGGCACTTCACAAAGCATCCGCAACCCACTTTCCCAAGCCTTGCTGTCCACAGAACACAGGACGACCAGCTCCACCTCTCACACAGCAGCTTCCTTCCACTCCAGTGCTAGAGGACAGCTTGTCCCTCAACTCCGAGCAACCATTTGTAAGCAAGTCTTGAAAAGCATGAAGAAAAAGCAGGGCAGTCCAGCACAGACACAGGCAGCCCGGTCTTATTCAGGCCAAGGCATAATGAAATCCAACGGGAGATGTTAAGTAACAGTTGCAGAAAGGCTGCTCTGTGACTGACAGCGCTGCAAGCCTGCTAAAACAGAAAGCCAACTTTCAACTCCCACCAGGCAGCCTCCCTTCTTTTGAAGTCTTACATAAGCAGAACTTGAGTATAGCACCCACATAGTCCCTTCACAGCATAAATCACAGTTCTTAAGTTTGTTGCTTAACCAGACTTGCCACTGTTGGGAGAAAGGGTTCATGTCAATTAACTTTTATATCAAATTTATCATACTTTTTTTATAAAAAAAAATACATTGGGTTATAATGCATTGCCCCAGCCTAGGCTTTTATTTTCTGCTGAAAACTGTTTAAAACCTTAAAAAAACAAATTAGTGTGCAGATCTTATCTATTTCTAACGTTGGTTACAGTTACATAGGCATGATGGTGAGAACCTGTGACCTGCCAGATGTTGTTGAGCAACAACTCCCATCACACCTAGCCAGCATAAAGATAAGATAAAAAATACCTCATTTAAAAACTGTTTAAAATATCTAAAAACAATTAAACATAATAAACCATTTAAAGCAAACTTAAGAACAGGTGTACCCAAATCAAGTGTCTGGCTATGCCCAGTACAGTGGTACCTCCGGTTACGAACTTAATTCATTCCGGAGGTCTGTTCTCAACATGAGGTGTGCTTTTGCTAATAGGGCCTCTCGCTGCCGCTGGCGTGCGACTTCTGCTCGCATCCCGGGGCAATGTTTGCTACCAGGAGCATCTACTTCCAGGATGGGTGATGGTGGCTGCCTAATGTCAGCAGGCAGGGAGTCCCAAAGCACAGGGGCTGACCAAAATTTCATTTTGCAGTTATTATTAAGTTCTAGATTAAGTTACAGTCTGTCATCTAGTTCTGTATTTTAGTAATTGAAACACCAAAGAACAGTATATACACTTGAAATTTTAGGATATAAAGGAAACTGTTTATTTAATTACAAATAGCAGTAAATTTTTGAGATTTAATTTTTTAGTGTATTAGTAAGTTTATCAAATAATAGTGGGGTTTTTTGTAAAATTGAAATCATAATAAAAACTCATTGTTGTAAAGAGTGCACTTTTTGCCAATGTGCATTATATTCACCAGCAAATCCTTGTTGTTGTTGTTGTTTCAAGGTTCTGACAATTGAGGTGAGCATTAGACTCGATGGCGCATTAGACTTGAGTAAAGACGGTAATACATACTGTACTTGGGAGAAAGCTCAGTGAGTGTTACACTGCATAGGATCAGGTTGTTAATCTATATTGCGCAAGGTTTCAACAAGGTGAAGTGGCCAATCTTTCAACTGGAATTAGCTGAAGTAGTGTTGGGACACAATTTTGCTTTGTGAGAGACAGAAAGCATAAACACACACTTGTAGAAAGCACACTCATATAAGTGCTTGACAATATTGGATTAGTGAACCACAGCCCTCAGAAAAGTGCATCAATTCTAAATGTGACAAGATTAGTAAACAGACTGAAATATATTCCATCCAATCCAAATAACTTTATCGTTCTAGTCACTGGCCATGACAAATCTAAATAAAATCCAAATCTTAAAAAAAAATACAAACAAAAGTGGTGTCGCGCCACAAATAATAGTCTCTATTTAGATCTCTGCATCGTTCTCACAGTTCACTGCTATATTGTCCAGGGTTTTCTTTTTGGCTGCCAAACAGGGCAATTTTATGAGTCACTGAAGCGTTTACATCACTAAGAAGCCATAGGACCTTCTCTGCCAGGAGAGACATTTTTCCTGTACAGATGGTAAGGTGAGAAATCGCCTTCTGGGTGGGCAATATAGTAAATAGTGCAAGATGTCTTTCACCTGCAGGTGCCCACATATACAGTCTTTTTAGGATGCTGGAGGGCACAGTCTGAAAACACAGCCCAGTAAAAGCGAATCTTAGCGAGCCAGAGATTTGACAGGTAACTGGCTCTAAAATGGACCATTTTTAGAAGGGGGAACCAAGCAGAGCATTTAAAGGATTTAATCGCTTGCAGATCATGTAGCAATTCTGTCTGGTGGCACCAATCACTGAGTTGGTGTTTGTCTGTGGATGTAATCTCCTCTACCTTATGGAAATAATACGAGTTCAAGTAATGTTGGGTGTTAGATTCCACCACTGGCTGTTCTCCAATTCCGCATAGTACAGGGCTGGCAAGTGCTCGCAAGGCATGGAGGACAGTCTTTTCAGGTAATTAAATCTGGTGCAAATAGCTCTTGCAGTTAGATGTTGGCCATCTAGCTTCCATGCGTAACAGTACAGCTGCTGTTCCCATGTGTAGGGGAAACAGTCAAAATTGGTTTTGCATCATTTCTAACCCTTTGATAGCATTCTTATCCGTGTCCCAGATTTCAACTCCATAAAGCATTTGAGGGATCACTTTACTGCCAAATATTTTTAGCACCGCTCAAACTGTTTTCCACCCTTTGTGAAGTAAAACTTCACCAGAGCCCCAATCTCTCTCTGCACTCTGGTTTTCAGCACCTTGATGTGCCACTTATAAGTCAATGTTTCATTAAAAAGGACGCCAAGATATTTGAAAATATGGGTTTGCTCTAAATCATGGTGCTCAAGCATCCATTTATAGTGGGGGCTACATTTTCAGAAGACCATGATTTGGAGTGTTTAACCAGGAGGTCTTCTTGTTTACAATATGAACTGAGAGCCTCCAGGAAGTTTTTAAGGCCCAGGCGGGAAAGAGAAAGAAGGACTATATCGTCCGCATACAGCAAGCAGAACACCTTCCTGTTCCTAAGTACTGAAGAGGGAAAGTGAGCTTGGGCTTAACGTGGGACTATGTCGTTGATGTAAAAGTTGAAAAGTGTGGGGGCTAAAATGCAGCCTTGTTTTACACCACTAGCTGACTTGAAAGATTGAGACAAGCAGTCATTTAGGCCCACTCTGACTCTCGTGTCAGTACAGCTCTAGAATCAACAGGAGGAGTCTATGTTCTTTATTGGTGAATGGAGCAAATCAGGAAGATTTGGCTTGTTTCTTCATAACCAAGGCATAACCAGGACCATGGCTTGTTTCTTCATAACCAAGCATAATTAGCAAGCCAACAACAAATCATGGTTTCAGGTCAGCTAGTTATTGTGGCTTCTTAGAGAGAAACAAACCACAATCCCTGGTTTGGACATACAGTAATGCAAAGCTCAGACTTCCTGGTTTATTTTATTCTGCTCATGGCACAGAAGGGCAGTAGTGGTTAGGAAACATGCACCAGAGCACTGCCTGTACTTCCTAAACCATGATTAGTCTAGGTTACTGTGATGTGCAAATAAAGCCAAAATATTGGAAGTGGTACAAGCTAGCATCCAATTGCACCACACCACCAACGGTATATATAACATCACCCAGTAGATCAGAATTCATACCATAGAAGCCAACTCCTAGGGACTGAGGTCCCTTTGTCGTCGTCCCCCCAATAAAATATTTGAGGGGGGCAGCCACCCCAAGTTGATGGGCACTGCCATTCAAATGGTATACATGCACCATGCCATGTGATCGATTATGCAGGGTGGGCATTTTATTCAAGTTGGCATCCCTGGTTCAGACTATGGGGTGTGCAGCATAGGGTTGTATCTCTCAGGCCTTATCTCATGCATAAGGGTAAGTTCTTTTGTGGTGAACTTTGTTGTAAGGATGCTTTGCACAAAAAGTGAGCAACCTGAACTTAAGCACACTGCTAACACTTCTGTTCCAAGTATCTTGCTTTTGGACTCTAGACCCAACCAACCAACACCACATTGCATCCCAGTTCTAACTATTGGGGATTGCATGGGCAGAGCACCCAAGCAGAATAAACAAGGGAAGAGGAAACATATTCTGCATGTGTTAAGTGCCACAACTGCCTCCCATGTACTCCACTCCTCTGTTTTACGTGAATACTGTGTCTTGCTAAAAATGGATTATTGAAACACATTCCTTCCTCACAAAACCAGGAGTCTCTCCGAGACAGGGAATGCACTCACACGCACACACAAAAACACACACATAAGCTCTCTGTTGGCAAAGGCCACGTGCTCCACCCCAACCATTGCCAAATCTGGTCAAACACTCATAAATTTGGCACTCCAGGCCTTTCCCCTGACCCCCCCCCACTGACCCAGCTCCACAGCCTCCTTGGGCTTTTGCCTGGCTGGAATGTGTTCTTGAACAGGGATAAAGCGTCCTGCCTGCATGGAGAATGTGTGCGCATTTCTATGGTTGGAATAGAAATGGTTGCCTACTGTATACAAAGGTAAGAGTCACACCCATTGCTCTACTTTCTTATCCCTCTGGCCCTGCCTGCTACTGGAATGTGGCCTCCCGTATGTCGTCTGTGAGGGAGAGGACCCTCAAACTGAAAAACACTCCCTCTTCCCTCCCTACAGATATGTTGCTCAAATCAATACAAACCGCTTTGAGGTTTTGTTTTTTAACCATCAAGCAGTGTATAAATCTCATGAAATGAATATATAAAGCCTGAAAATGAGTTCACAGTTTTCGCAACTAAATGTGGCAGAATTTCAAGCAGGAATATTCCTTCTTGGGCTCAAAGAGTAATCTCCTCTCCCTGATACGTTATCCTTCCTGCAATTATTGTTGGTAATTAATTTCCCCACAAAAAGTAGGTTACTGCTTATCCAATATTATTAATAGACATACTTCCATGTCTTATAAAGATTTTGAGATGCACAAAAGGAAGGAATCTACATCATCATGTATTTTAAAATGAAAGGGTTTTTTTTTGTAATATATTTACTGCCTTTTGTAAAGATTTCTATAGGATCTTAAAAAGTATTACATTAAAAATATCATAGCTGTAATGAGTGTTTAGCTAGGTAAAGAAACCTGGCGAAGAATAAAGCCCAGAGTTTGGTGTAAGTGGAAGAAATTTAAAAGGGATTAGTGTTGCTAGATGCCAGGATGTGTTTCCGTGGACAAGGTGCTAGTCCTGGACAATTAAGAGAGCAATCCAAACTTGCAGAGGGTCTGGTCATGCAGCTCTGGAGGCCAACTTCTTGCAGACTCTTTCTTTTCTTCTCTGTAACAAAAGCTTCCAGCATAGAAAGTCTCAATCTGCAGATGTACACTCATCATGCTTAACTTAAAACTCAAGGCAACGTAGGGGGGAAAGTTGCTTCTGCAAAAGCATTGCTTCTCTTTGGCTTCCTATGGAACAATCATTGCCTGAACATTCCCTATCAGAGAACTAAAAGTGCCCAACAATCCAATTTAAATGCCCCTGAAGGAGGATATTCTGTGTGGGGAAGAATTTTAGCAGCATCAAGCAGTAAACAAAACTGCAGTGAATGCTGTTGAAAGCGATTTCCTCACCCTCTGGTACCTACCTTCCCGCCGGAGGGGTACCTACCGTATTTTTCGCACTATAGGACGCACTTTTTCCCCTCCAAAAATGAAGGGGTGTGTGTGTGTCCTATGGGGCGAATGCAGGCTTTCAGTGAAGCCTGCTCTCCAGGCTTCGCGCAGCTCTCCACAAGCCGTGGGAGCCCGCACCCCAATGGCATGTCCAGATAGGGATGGAAGAGACCCTGGAGAGCTGCTGTATGTTAGTGTAGACAATACTGACCTGGAGGAAAGCACTGGTCAGCTTCATATAATCATAGACTTGTCGAGCTGGAAGGTATCCTCAGGGTCACCTAGTCCACCCTGGCACCCCCTGCAGGAATCTCAACTAAAGCCGCCATGACAGAAGGCTGACCAACCTTTCTGTGCACTGTGCTTCCTCCAGGCTGAGCTGAGATTTATAAGCAGCTGCAAGCCCGCAGCCAGCCAAGGAAGCACAGCACACCTCGCCTCTCCCTCAAACTCATACAGATGCCCCCAGAGGGTTCTCTCTCCACCATAGTGGCCTAAGCCCCCATATCCACCGCACGCTGGCCAGCCTGCCTCCTGCCCCCCAGTGGGGGAGGCAAGGCGAGAGGAAGAGGCACTGCCGAGCGTCCGGCTCAGCTCGCTTCTTGCACACGCGGCCCAAGCCTTCTGGTGCCAAGACACCAAGTCCCCCAGGCCTCCTCAGGGAAGGAGCTGCTCGGAGTGAAAGAATCCAGACCAAATCTTCCTCGAAGGGAAAGCTGGATTCCTGCTTTCTCCTCACTTCAATTTATTACTTATTTATTTGAATTTCTATACAAGCTTTCCTAAGAGGATCACAGGGTGGCTTGCAATATAAAAACAAAAACACATAATGTGGTAACCAACAAAACTTTACTTCCCCTCCCCCTTTTGGTGGACTAGCCCCTTAAGTATCTCTCTTCCGTTTTGGCAGAGTGTGAGGAGGAGCAACGGGGGGGGGGGGCATGCCTGTTGCATCCTCCTCAGCCATCCTGGCAACCCTGTACAGCATCACAAAGCGGAGCATAGGCTTTGTGATGCCGATTCCTCCTTTGCCACACAATCCCCTCCCATCACCAGCAGCAGCCCAGCCACCCTCCTTCTCTCCTCACCTCACTTGCCTGCCAGCTCTCTCTTTCTCTGAGCCTCCTACATCCGGCACTCTGGGCAGTGCACGCATGCTCCCTTTGTCCCTCCCCCACCCAAAAAACAGACATTTTGGCAATTTTTAAAAATTCCCCCCAGATGGTGATTTCACCCTTGCAGTCTCGGACGTATCGGGGGGGGGGGGGCACGGACTTATTGCAACCCTACATTAGGGACACCTATATAACCCACTGTCCATCTCCTAGTATTTTGAAAGAGAAATTGAAGGGGAGGGGAGAATTCATAGCTCAGCGTGAATTGGATTATGTGGGATAATGATAAAAACAGATATCTTAATTTATTCTTGAGCTACTTAATTCCTCTGTGAGAAGCTGACTGTGCTAGTTCTGCAGACCCTGTCCTGGTACAACCATACAAGGAGGGTTTGCAGTCTGAATTTAGCCAAGTCACATAACACAACAAGGTTGACAGCCTTACAAATCTGGAGGAACAACATTCTTCATGTGTGTCAACGGGAACTGGTTTTAGGCGTGTGCTCTTCACAATGTTGGAGGAATTTATACAAGCATTTTTAATAATTTCAATCCACTGTGTGTGATAGTTCTTCAGCTGTTCCTTGCATTACATTCAAAGAAGGTGAGGAGAGGAAAAGGGGAGGGTTCCTATTTTAAGTTCCTGCAGTCTAGGCTGTGTTGGATAACTTCAGTTTAAAACACTACTTTTTTGTTTCCTTATAAAGAATAGAGCTCATCTAGATTCTAGGAGACCTTACATAAAAAGAGAACAAGTGTTGGGAGGTGTAGAGAAAAGGAAAGAAAAAACACTGACCCCAATTGAGCTGCACATGCAATAGCACTGACAAAACAACAGCAATAGCAGCAATCAGCTATTTGGTGGGACACAGACAGAAACATGCTTCCTAGCACATACAGGACATTGTCCTGTTCGCTTCTGCATCGTTCCTTCCTTATTTCAGATATCGTGACATACTGATATATCACAGTGTTTAGCTGGTGATATATCACTAAAACCAGATGTCGCCCAGCCCCATCTGCAACTAAGCGCAGAAAAGTGAAAGTGAAAATGCACTTCTATCATTCTCATTTGCAAATTCCAGCTCACTTATTTCCGTCACTGCAGCTCTAGTGTAGTTAAAGAAAAGCAGCTGTAGCCTCCCTCCTAGTGACATTACTGCATGATCCCAAAGCATATAGTCAAATCACTAAAATTAATGGTACCTATGGGGAGCTTAAAGGGATGCGGGTGGCGCTGTGGGTTAAACCACAGAGCCTAGGACTTGCCGATCAGAAGGTCGGCAGTTCGAATCCCCGTGATGGAGTGAGCTCCCGTTGCTCGGTCCCAGCTCCTGCCAACCTAGCAGTTCGAAAGCACATCAAAGTGCAAGTAGATAAATAGGTACTGCTCCGGCGGGAAGGTAAACGGCGTTTCAGTGCGCTGCTCTGGTTCGCCTGAAGCGGCTTAGTCATGCTGGCCACATGACCCGGAAGCTATACGCTGGCTCCCTTGGCCAATAAAGCGAGATGAGCGCCGCAACCCCAGAGTCATCCGCGACTGGACCTAATGGTCCGGGGGTCCCTTTACCTTTACCTTTATGGGGAGCTTGGGGTGTTAGGGGAACGTTAATATTTCTGGTGGGGGACAGAGCATGCTCCTTCTGGGTACATAATCTACTTTGGTCCCCACCCTGCACTCAGTCCTCACCTGTGGATCCTAGAAGCTGTCATCATGCAACAGTGCCCACACTTTGGGAAATGGTTTTGACTGGCTGGCAGCCGCTGGCTAAATCAGGTGAGGGTAGCCAATTGGTCTCAAATGCTCAGAACCCAGCACAATCCAAAATAGAGTCCCTAAGATGGTTGGATGGCATCGTGTGTACCTCCTTCTGGCAAATCCTGCAGCCAAGCTGGTGCCAAATATATTGCTCTGGTTTCCTTTGAACTACATCAACAAGGCAGAGGGGAGGGGGTCTTCTGGGCAGCCCGGGACCTCCACACACAATGCCCAGGCTTGTGCCCCTGAGAGGTCACTTTGGTACCAGTCTCCACAGCTACAGGTTGGCACTGTCGTTCTCCAGCAATTTGACTTTGAACCCAGAGGCACACTCCATTCTCTTTCGAGACAGATGGATGCCAACAAAATGGTAGTGTTTTAAATTGCTTTATTTTGGCTGGACATATGCAATAGTTATCGCATACAGATAAGAATAATAGGTATAAAGTATTTCATCTCATTCTCTTCATTCTCTGGGGTGAAGGGGCCAAAGCTTATTGAACACGTTTTGCAAACAGAAGGATCCAGCTCCAATCCCCAGCATCTCCAGGTAGGACTGGGAAATGAACCTGGAGAGCCACTGCCAGTCAGTGCAGACAGTCCTGAGGTAGATGGACACACCGCACTGTGAGCTAAGCTATGGATTTGCAAAGCCACACAAATGTGTGGGCTCCCAGAGAGGAATTCACAGCCACTTCACTCTTCCCCAGTCCTTATTACTGCTGCACTGTGCTGAGCCAAGCCAAGGTTTGAACTCAAGACTCCTGGCTACTGTCTCTCTTCACTTACTACTAACTGTGTTTTAAGCTCAGTTCAGTTTACTGCAAATTAGGTTAGTATAAGGCAGCCTCCTGTGTACCTATAAGCGACCCAACTGTATACATACTGTTGGAGACCGGGAGTCTGCTTTCAAAAGGAAAGAACCCCGTGGCTGTAAGTCAGGCACCCTGAGGATCTTAGATGGTACAAATTTGTCTTTCATATCCTATTCCATTCGTTACAGTTGTACAGGTTTCAAAAACTGTCAGCTTGCTACAACACTTGCATTTTCACGTCTATTTCTTTTTGGGAAAATAAATCATTTTACTTCCCTGGACAAATGAACAAAATTGTTGCAGATCAATAGTGAGACAGAACAGATGAAGATGAGAAGGAGTGATCTACCTGATTTCCAAAGGCTTAGCAATGACTACTAATCGGAAATGAAGAAAGAAGACACTCCCAATGCAAAGAGTTTACTGCAGCATCTTGCTGAGTAATCATTACATCCTATTAGACAAATTTAATAAGAAGAAAAAAAGATTTCGTATGTACAAGTAAGATCAAAGAAGCTTCACTAGATATGGCCTGTTTTCAGCATAAGACTGCTTAAATTGAATTTTATGACTTTACTATATGCAGATTTCCCCCATCCCATTTGATATCCTCTTTACACCTGACCTACAAATGTCTAAATGAGTATTCTGGAGGTGTAGTATTAGAATTAGCATGACCTACAACAATACTGCTAGGCAGCAGACTCAAGTAGAACTGGACACAATGAAGGCAACCATATATTTTCCTGACAATGTGGTCAAATTACGCTTAATCTTGTGACCACTTGCTGATTCTCCCCTGCAAATGACACTTACAAGCCACCACAGTTTATTTTTTCTCAGCTGGGTGGAGTGGGGGGCTGAGAGGAGAGCATGTGGCCACGGGAGAAAGATTAAGTACCCCTTTACCCAACATTCCCCTTGATGGCTCTCCTCAATGCATTTGAGTTATCCAAGTAAGCATGGTATTGGGAACATGCACTTGCAGAAAGAATACCTCATTCTGTACTCACAGGATTATCCGGATCTCCTAGTATTTTCTTAGCATGTGAACTCTCCCTACATTTAATTTTTACCTTCATACTTTACAGAATGTTTGACAAATCCCATTTATGTATTAGGCTGAATATGAATAAGAAGTACAACAGACAGAGGAAGCTGCTTTGCACTGAGTAAGACCCAAAGGACCATCGGTCTCAGTACTGTACACTGACCAGCAGTTGCTCCAGTGGTCTATTCCAGCCCTACCTGGAGAGGCCGGAGATTGAACCCGGGGCCTTCTGCATGCAAAGCATGTGTTCTACCACTGAGCTACGATCTTTCCCCTAAACATGAAGCAGAAGAACATGTGAAGAGTTCTGCTGGATCAGACCAACTATCTAGTCCAGTAGCCTCTTACCACACATCGTCCGGTAACCCTAGCTGGCTGAACAGATGATAAAATGGGGGCCAGCCAGCAAGCAACTGTAAGGTAAAGGGACCCCTGACCATTAGGTCCAGTTGTGACCGACTCTGGGGTTGCGGCACTCATCTCGCTTTAGTGGCCGAGGGAGCGTACAGCTTCCGGGTCATGTGGCCAGCATGACTAAGCCACTTCTGGCAAACCAGAGCAGTGCACGGAAACGCCGTCTACCTTCCTGTCAGAGCGGTACCTATTTATCTACTTGCACTGCGTTGCTTTTGAACTGCTAGGTTTTGAACCGCCGACCTTCTGATCAGCAAGTCCTAGGCTCTGTGGTTTAACCCACAGTGCCAACCAGGCCCCTCATGCAACTATAACAGTACACAAATCAGAGGGACAAAATTATCCACAGAATTTCAACAAGAGTGATAAGCAAGTTCTCTTTTCTTGTTGAAGGCAGTGCTGAAAGCCAATAACGTTCCTCCAAAATAGCAGGTTGCATGACTGACTGAGGTATATTCGAGACACACTGTTCCTTTACAGTTTGCGAAGAGGCAGGAACGCCCCCCCCCCCAACACACAGTCACACACACAACTTGATTAAAGTCATACATATCCTGTGATATGTATGGCTTACACATACTGGGTTATTTAGTCTAAATAGTATGAAACAAATTGGTTTCAGTAAAGGACCCTTATAAACACTGTTGTTTTAGCTTTATCTGTTGTCTAATGGGCAACCACCACACACATTGCTGAATCACACAGTATCATCAATGTTCAAGTAAAATAGGAAGCTCTACAGGAAGACTGCAAGAGGATGTGTGTCTAAATTTGGCTGAATACAAGGAGCAAACTAGGCTATGCACATCCTATATATTTATTTCTGGGAAGGGACAGAAGAAAACACAAATATGGCAAAGCTTTTTGCTTTCTTAAAATGACTTATTTAAGAAGCCTCTGGATGGAGGGAAACAATATTGCTTCAAGAGACAGCAATGTTGCATTTGCTGATTATAATTTAAACCACACTGTGGACAAGACAGAAACAGTTATCACACAAGCGGAACTGTCAGCTCTTTAATTTCCAATGAGCTTCTCATTCAATAACCATTTCATTTGCCAACTAACAGGAGGCTTTTCCTTGACAAAACTAATTCCAAAGCACGTGTATGAGTGTGTGTACACATGAAACTATTTTGTCAAAATCAGCTGTCAATAGACCTTTACTGGCAGTGATCCTACAATTAAAATTCTTTGAAGTTTCTTTTCACTGCATGAACAAACAGAACTGATTTCTCTATTTAATAGGATACTTAATTCACATCATTGTTAGCAGTGCCTTTAATCATACCACCATCCTGATTTCCTTGAAGTTATTTTATTTAATATATAGTGGGTGTCTTAGTGCAACTAATAATTTTAAAGGGCACAAAATTGTGTAATTAAAAAGAGGAACATTTCGTTGATTAGCTGAAACGTCTGAGAATCATTTCTTTGACAATGGCTTGCAAACATGGGGAAGAATCTCGTAGACTAGAGAGGGATGATGGGATGGCCAAACAAGCATCCTCTATAAAACTAGCTTTGCTTCAACACCTTTTGAATTCCACCACCCCCCCCCCCGTTTGCACATATTTAAATAATTATATGCAAGGTAACTAACTCATGGCTTCTCAGAACATGTTCAAAGTTTGAATTACATACATGAAAACTGATTAGATTTATAGGGATATAGCTGCATACATTTTCCGAAAAGAGAGCCCATGTTTTCTTGATGAAAGGTTTAGATAGGAGGAGGCACCTGTGTGGCAGAGGACAGAGCCCTGAATATTTTAGGCATCAAAACACCTACTGCTTCTACAAGTTACTAGACTTCTGGCTTGCACATACTTCCATTCCCTAAATGGTAGCTTATCGAGACATATTTCCTTAAGATGTATGCACAAAAAATGTGTTTCTATTTTGTTTTCTTTGTCAAAAGACCTATTATTAAAGTAACTGCACAAGGTGGTCTGGAAGCCAGCTTTGCTTCTGCATAGCTATGAGCTGTCCAGGGTGCAGACTGAGAGATTAGAAAATGAGCCCTGCAGGTGTGAAAAGCTGTTAAAAGGCTTATTTAGTATTCCACAGGCTCCTGTTCCAAGTGGACCTTGAAGGAGTCTTGTATAATTTCTGCTACCGTATTTCTCCAAGTGAACATGCCTAACTTAAACCAGAAACAGAGAGTGCAGCAAAATTAACGCACAACTTGAAAAGCAGCAAAGTGAAAATACCCAGTATATAACCTTCAAGGAGCCTAGTCCAAATCTGAGCTACACTTTTGTTAAAAATGGAAGAGCTTGTGATATAATTTGTTCAAAAACAGTTGTCCCCTCTCCCACTGGCAGAAGGGATCCTAAGCTCTTCCCGTCCAGAAAGGCAGTGCTGCCTATTAATTACTGGTGTCAGACGACAACTTCAATGGGACTCCCTCCCGGGACTTATCAGCTAATCAATGCTGAGAGCAAGATCCCCTAAAGGTGTGCTTTTAGTTATTGCACTGATTGGTCTATTTAGCTAAAAACCATCCTACTTCTTCCAACTGGCATAACGTAAGGGGCACATACACCATTTTTGTGTGAAGTGCAGTGATCATGCATCACCATGATCAGGAATAGATTCCTGATCACACATGGAAACCAAACTATTGCCTTTGCAGAATTCTGGCTCCATCCTGATCCATTTATGAACAAACATCTCACAAGACCATGAAGATGTCCATAAAATAAGCCATTTCCAGTCCCACGAGAAATAACACGAGTACATCGAACAAGTACTATGAGGCAACACGCTGGGGAATGTGGCTGTCTGTGAGAAGGCAAAAGTAGCTGTACGCTTCATTAAGACCCAGATTTAAGCAATGCTACAGATCTTTCCCCTTTACCGTTTTCAATATCACAGCAGACTCTGTTTAGCCTCTGGTAATGAGGATTACGAAGCAGATCAGAACAGTCACATCCTTCCACTAAAAGGCATGTATCACTCAGCTCTCCCAGCATCACACCAACACCAATAGCAGTGTTCAGTTAACTCAGGGGAGGCTAATCCATGGTGCTCCAGGTGTTGGACTTTACATTCTGTCAGTCCCAACCAACATGGACAATAGTCAGGGATGTAGTCCAGCAACATTTCAAGGGCCAAAGGTTAGACACCCCTTAGTTAACTAGTCACATTCTACCTCTTTCTTCATCAGGGATAATGGACCTGTGGTTCATTCCTGACAATTTCTCTGATCCTGGCTGCATGGTGGAAAGGAGCTGGAATACAGCAACATCTGGAGGACCACAGGTTTCCTATTCCTTCCTCATACAAACACAAGCTTGATTCACACTTCACTTTAAACAAGCTTTGGATTAATCCAATGGGTGTATTCTAAGAATGACTAATGTTGGATACAACCCTAAGATTGCAATCCTAAACCTACTTACTCGGGAAAAAATCCCATGGAACACAGCAAGATTTACTGCAGAGGAAGCATACATAGGACTCTGCTGCAAATAGGACTCATGAAAACTTTACTTTTAAAATAAAGTAGCCACAGCAACAACATACTTAGGAGTTCTAGTTGTAAGCTGCAATTAATGGAAGAGTGTATTTATTATAGTAATTAAAGCTTACATTTAATTTAAGATGACACCAATGCATTCCTGGTTTTATTGAAAATGTTCAATAATCCAAGCCAGTGGCAGAATCTTTAAAAAAGAGCGTAGATTTTTTGAAACTGATGAGAAAAACAAAGTGGCTTACTAAAAATACCCTGCTGCTTTAAAAGCAAAAACGAAACTCTGCATGGATAGAATTTCCTGATATGAAATTCAAGCGATTAGGTAGTGCCTTTCCTGTATTTTCCAGGAGATTCAGAAACATGGATGCAGAAAGGAAATGGTTTTAAGATAACTTTGCCTCTGCTTATCCAACAGAGTAGGATGTTCAGCCAACTTTTTGTGTAAAATTTACATTTTTATATCACCCGGAACATATTTAGCAAAAGCACATTTCCTGGTGAATTCAGGTCCTGCTTTTGATTAGTGTGATCACAGGAGACCCTAACAGCTTTCTTCATGGTTGTCATTCTACGGACAAAGAGTATCGGAATTCAGAACTTAAGGTGGCATCGAAAGTCTAGTTCACACATCCTCAGGTGACCTCAGGAGCGGTTTCTATGAGCAGGCTGGACAGACTGGCCATGCCTGCACCAAGGCAGCATTTGTGTGAACTGATGCCTCCATATCAGTAGTGTACACATACTTCCCACAAATTCCATGAGAGTGGTGACACTTTTTAGAGAAGCTGGTTCATACAAATTGGACATCCACATGAGCATAACATGGAAGTCTCAGACAGCCCCATAGGCACCCAAGACAAAGGATTTAAACTGAGTTCCACATGGCAAACGTGTTCACTGACTCAGAGTTCCACTAAAGCCAACAATGGCAGAGCATCGTAATTCCATACCCACACCCACACAGCTGTGTTCTTGCTTTTGTCCAGAAGCATCACTTTACTAGTATATTTTTTTTAGTTGGATAGCAGGAGAACGTTATGGTTTTTTCTGATTATCTTTTACTTGCTCAAATCACACAGCCATGAAAATAGTTCAATTGTCCCTTACCTACCCCAAGACTGGTGTGTTGAATAACCAGATGTCCTCTAAAAAGGTAAAGATAAAGAACCCCCGACAGTTAAGTCCAGTTGCAGACGACTCTGGGGTTGCAGTGGTCATCTTGCTCTATAGGCCAAGGGAGCCGCCATTTGTCCCCAGACTGTTTTTCCGGGTCATGTGGCCAGCATGACTAAGCTGCTTCTGGCGAAACCAGAGCAGCACAAGGAAACACCATTTGCCTTCCCGCCAGAGCGGTACCTATTCATCTACTTGCACTTTTTGGCATGTTTTCAAACTGCTAGGTTGGCAGGAGCTGGGACCGAGCAACAGGAGCTCACCCCATGGCAGGGATTCAAACTGCCGACCTTCTGATTGGCAAGCCCAAGAGGCTCAGTGGTTTAGACCACAGCGCCACCCGCATCCCCTACTAGATGTCCTCTAGTACAAAATAAACTGAAATATTTGAAAATACAAGTGCACAAAAAATATATATAGTGGGCTCTTAACAGTATTGACTATAATCACAAAATGTACTGATTTTTAAAGTTTTACATAATCCTTGTGAACCGTATAATAACAGACACCTGAATTTAAATGATAACCATTTAACTTCAATAAATTGATAATTGGAGAAAAACCATATGTTCTTATTGGATTTTTCTCCCACATTTCATTTTGATGTAATAAAAAACTCTATAGATACCTGAACGTGTCCTAAGGGTTGTGATACAATCATATTAATGTCAGTCACATTAATTCTTGCACAAAGCTGGTTAGCAAATTCAGACCTTTCCACATGGAAGAGAGAAATTAATTTCCTATCTATTATATGCACACAAAGCTCCAGTACCTTTTGACATTAGGATTCTACTACCTCTCTCAGAAAAAAAATGCTGTGGAAGTTTTTTAAAGTATAAATATTGTGCTGTGAACCAAGAGGGGAAGGTTCATGTCTGCAAGTCAAGTGCACTATAAATAATACAAAAACACATTTCCAAGTGTAGCCTAGCACAGCTGGAGCTGACAGGAGTTGTAGTCCAACAACATCTGGGAGCCCAAGGTTAAAGAGGCTGCATAATTTCAAGGCGCATAAATACAATCAAGTCAGTTTCCCCTCCATGCATCTATTCCAATCAATTTTTATGTCCAGCTTTACATCAATCCAAGTTAAGTTATCAATGAGCGCGCTCTGCACAAAAGCAGGATCCATCCATGGCTCAGGAAAGGCAGAAGAGGCAACATCATGTTCTTACATCACAACATCAAGAACGGCTGCACTTTGAGGAGCCATTTCTGTGTTTGACTATACCAGTTCAGGTAACAGTGAGCTCACAGCACTGAAAATTCTTCCATGCAAGGATATTCCTTCCACATAGAACAACAAGCAGATCAGTGAGAACTAGGCTAGAACCCTAGTCGCTAATTTGCTAGTTTTCTATTAGGAGAGAGGAATACTTGCCATAGTTCCCACTTGTAATGTGGTGGTGGTTCAGCACAAGTAGGTTTATCACCTATTACAGTTAAACTAGGCTAGAGAAACAGGTCTGGTAAACCACATCCACAGTAGTCATCTCTACCTATACTGGATATCAGCTGTAGATACCTTTCTACCACCTTCTGTGACAAAGTGGAGAAATACCAGTGCTTAGTTTTCTGATGTGCTGTGTTTAAAAATGGCACTCTTTTCCCTCTCCAGAAATGGCTAAAGCAGATCCACAAAGTCAAAGCCATCTGATGTGATTTCAAAAGTAAAGCTGGAAAAAGTTCTGATCCATATTTAAACTGACAGCTTACCTTATTATGTTCATAGCTGTATGGGATTCTGAGTGTATCCATAGCTCTGATCATAGACTGCATTGCTGTGAATATATTCTGATACACAAGCTTTGTGAAGCCCCTTTTGTCCTCATCAGAGTATCCAGAACCATGGATGATTCTCATCTGTTTGATAAATGTGCTCTTGCCACTTTCTCCTGTACCTGAAAAATAATCAAATACAGATGCATCATTAGACTACAGTATCTGAAGAAAAGGCAGCAGTCGCACAACTTCATTTGTCCAGTTAAAGCAAACTTTATTCCCTATTACAGTAGTACCTTGGGTTACATATGCTTCAGGTTACAGACGCTACAGGTTACAGACTCCGCTAACCCAGAAATAGTACCTCGGGTTAAGAACTTTGCTTCAGGATGAGAACAGAAATCGTGCTCCAGCGGCGTAGTGGCAGCAGGAGGCCCCATTAGCTAAAGTGGTGCTTCAGGTTAAGAACAGTTTCAGGTTAAGAACGGACCTCTGGAACGAATTAAGTTCTTAACCCGAGGTACCACTGTGCAACCGTTTTGGGTTCATGTATTAATTCAACTCTAACACTGTTGTTGTTGTTATTGTTATTCCTCAATCACTGCTTGAAAATGCATAGACACAATAAACTTATGATTAAACACTTTTACACACAATGTAAGAACTAGATTGACTAATATATTTCCTTGCCACTGCACAACATTACCATCCATCAATATTCAAGCAATTAGCTACATCAGCTAGGTAGTATTATGACACAGTACTTACTTATGAAACCCAGTTTCAGATCCAAAATCATTTAAAAATATATTATATTCATTATCCTCTCCTAGCAATTTTCAAACTTCTCGAATTTGGTTTTGAGGTTTTACTAAATTGAAATTCCTGAATTATTTAGAAAATAAGGTCACTTGTGAAGCTTTGCATTTCCTCCACGACAAACACACACATTGTATGTGGCACAGTATTCCCTGAAAGCTGAGAAAAGATGCAAAGTGTCTATTTTATAAAATACTGGACAACTTCAAGAATTAGGAAGGATGAGACACTTGAACTTCCAGATCCTGACACCATCCTGGGGTTTTCAAAGAAGTGCAACAATTTTTTTAAAAAATCATTATCAAACATTTGCTTTAAAAAGAAACAGCAGAACATCATACAATCCCAACACAAAAAACAAAAACAAAAAAATCAGCAGCTAAAAAAATAAATTGAATATCTGAGTGAATAAATAAGTCTTAAGATTTATACCATTCAGCGCAGTGATCAGACTGAGAAGGTTCTTTCCTCAGTAGCCGTCAGCCTATTTCTGATAGAAGTGGAAGCCAAAGAAGGGCCTCTGGTGCAAAGCTTAGCATATGGGAAATTTCATGTGGAAGTTACTGGTTAAATCTTACCTCCTATATAGTTTTTAACAACATGACACTTAGCACTATAAGAATACGTGTTAACTGAACCCTGGGTTGCCAGATGCTGTTGGAATACAACTCCCATCATTTCCAGCCAGTTTCACCAATGGTCAGGGATGATGGGAATTGTAGTCCAATAACTGCTGGGGATCCAAGGTTGAGGAACAGTGGAGTATAATATATTTGAGTTTCCATGTATGGAATAATAGCCAAAATGTGAGGGGTGTGTGGGAGGAGAAAGCACGCACAAAAATGTGTACATACAAACTTGCAAGGCAGATTTAAAAGAATTGTATTTTTTTTAAATTGGCAGGAACCCCTGAATGTGACTGAATTTGGAACTCTTCAAATACTTCCTCTGACTCTCTAAAAGCTGTACGGTATGTACACCAGAAAATGGCAGCTCGGCTGCACGGGTCTCCACAGTAATTGATGGGCTTCACTCCAAATAACTGGTCGCATCCTGTTCCCTCCTCTGAACTGCACTTATTTCTGGAATTAATATTTTATCATCTTTCCCCCATCTACTGGTATTAGTCCTGCTCCTTTGGAGATGACAGTTCCTGGAAGAAGGTGATGACAATCCTTTCTGCATCTTCCTCTCCAGAGGTAATATGAACTTCCAAATATTGACTCAACAGGAAGGCCCCTTTCCTTCCTTTGCCTAACTGTTCCTTTTGATATCAACCCCCTTGCTGCACAAAGGAATCACTCTGGCTACTTCCTGTTAAGGTTATATAAGCAGAGCATCTTATATAAAGAGAATTTTCGTTTTCTTAATTAATAGCATAATCTTCTGAATATCAATTCGGGTCACTTCTGGGTGTCTCTCCCCCCAATACCAGTAGGGCAAGAGGAAAGACCAGTAACCTGCATCTTTGTGATTTCTTTCTGGGCGCTTTTTATGTTTACTAGCTTCCATACTTCTCTTTTACCAAGGGAATCCCCAAGTATATAGAAAGCATATTCTTATTTTGGGGTGCACCCTTTTGATTTCCAAACCCCAAGTTTGCAATTAGAAGGAATGATCAGTGACCTAAAACAAAGGTCATGAGCTTCACATTCAGCAACCTCCCCCTAACACTCTGTTATGCACAGCTCTGAAATCCTTCTGTGCTTCTAAAATAATTAGCAGTACAGAAGAACTGGGAAGGGGGGCAGTCTTTCAGAGGAGAAAATTGAAGAGTGTCACTAGGCACATGTACAGTGATACCTCGTGTTACGTACCGCCCTCCTTACAAATGCTTCGGGTTATGCGCTCCACTAACCCAGAAGTAGATGCCCCTTGTTGTGAACTTTGCCCCAGGATGCGAGAGGAAGTTGCCCTTCCATGGCGCAGCAGCAGCCGGAGGCGCCATTAGAGAAAGCGCGCCTCATGTTACGAGCGGTTTCCGGTTACAAACGGACCTCCGGAACAGATTAAGTATGTAACAAGAGGTACCACTGTAATGAGTTATATGGCTCTCTGTTATATGTCCTGTAACTCACCAAGACATTACAGCCAAATCTGTTACCTGTTAAGACACCTATCAGCGAGCCACTTGAGGAATAAATATCAATTTTTGAAAAATGGACAGTCATACCTCGGGTTGAAGTAGCTTCGGGTTGAGCATTTTTGTGTTGCGCTCCGCAGTGTCCTGGAAGTAACGGAGCGTGTTACTTCCAGGTTTCGTCGCTCGCGCATGCGCAGACGCTGAAAATGACATCACGCCCATGTGCGGAAGCAGCGAATCATGACCCGCAGTCGCGGGTTGCATTCACTTCAGGATGCGAACAGGGCTCTGGAACGGATCCAGTTCGCATCCAGAGGTACCACTGTAGCTGATTATGACCCAAAAGTATACACTAAATTCCTATTTATAAGGTCCCTGGAATTCGTGCAATAAAAACAGAAAAGGAGATCTGTGCTTCACTTTGGGGAGGGGAAGAGAAGAGGCAGCACTCATTCCTAAATAGCTTTCGGTACAATATATTTTTATTGTGCGATCAGTCTCCTCTGAAAGTGTCTCTGTTTATGAGCAAAGTGGGGCCTAGAAGAGCTATAACCTCACAAGAAACAGATTTCCTAGGAGTTCACTTGGCTATTTTTCCAATACAGTGGTGCCCCGCAAAACGAACGCCTCGCAAGACGAAAAACCCGCTAGACGAAAGGGTTTTCCGTTTTGGAGGCGCTTCGCAAAACGAATTTCCCTATGGGCTTGCTTCGCTTGCCGCCCGCCAGCATTTTAAAATCGCCCCGGGACAGTGAAGAAGTCTCCACTGTCCCGGGAAGGCAGGCGGGGGGAAGCAAAGACTTTCGCCCCCCGCCAGCCTTCAGAAGAGGTCGGGGGACAGACTGTCCCCGGACCTGGTCTGAAGGCGGTTTCCATAGGAACGCATTAATTGATTTTTAATGCATTCCTATGGGAAACCGTGCTTCGCAAGACGAAAAACTCGCAAGACGAAAAGACTTGCGGAACGAATTAATTTCGTCTTGCGAGGCACCACTGTACTTAATAAAACATAGAAGCAGGTGCATCAAAAATAATAAGTAAGCATAGGTTTAAAAACAGAGCATGAATCACAACCTGTGGTCAATTGCAGCAGTGATTCTAAACTAACTTCAAGAAGGAATTTAAAGAAGTGAGCAGTTTTCTACAATATGTTTAGAATTCTGCATATAGAATATACAGTGTGTGCATCAGACATACGTGGAAATCCTTATAAAATACACATGAATGGATTTTTTGGTACTTCCTTGTTCATGTCTACTTGAAGTGTAAATATGCAAAGTTTAAATACAAGTCTGTCTAATATTTGATGTATTATATATGTATCTTGCACTCTGGCATTTACCTAAATACACAAATATTTTCTAAGAAATGGCTCTGAGGTTTCAAATGGCTTGAAATTCGCATTTGTGAACACATCTGCTCGTGCTAAGCTTAATCAGTATGCCAATATGCCATGTATGTATCATTGTTTAAAAAAATATTAGGATGCATACAGACAAACATATCATTACACTTCTACACCTGATGTGTGATACAATCCTATTTGACATTTGCAGGATGATACAGATGACTAGAGCTGGGGGATATCTGGTTTTCAACATCACAATATTACACCAGCTAAACATCACGATATCTCGATATATCACGATATATATCTGCGGCGGTGGAAGACCTTGCTGGCCTCCCAACAGCAACAAAGAATCCCGTCGTATCTCCCCAAGGCGAAGGAGGATACAGAGGGTCTTGCCGCACCTCCCCAGGTGGCAGAGGGTGTGCAGCACTTCAAGCAGAAGCCCTTGCTGCGCCTCCCCACAGTGGCGGAGAGTGTGCCACACTTCACTGCAGCTGCAGAGGGCCTTGCAGCGCCTCCCTGTGGCAGAAGGGGTCCTGTCATACCACAGCGGAAGAGAGCCTAGCCACACTTCCCCACAGCAGCAGAAGGCATTGCCGTGGCTTCCCGTGGCAGCGGAGGATGTGCCATGCTTCCCCACAGCAGCAGAGAATACCACTGTACCTCCCTGCAGCTGCAGAGCATGCACCACACTTTCCCGCGGCAGAAGAGGGTCCCGCCGCACTTCCTCGCAGCAGCAGAGAGCCTTGACACACCTCCCCATGGTGGCAGAGGGTGCACCATGCTTCCCCGCAGCAGCAGAGGACTTTGTTGTGGCCCCCCCCCCAGTGACGGAGGATCACACTGCACATCCCTGCAGCGGTGAAGGGTGTGCTGCGCTTGACAAGGCTCCCTGTGGCGGTGGAGGGCCTTAAAATGTAAGGAAGAAGTACAATTAATAAAAATATTAAATAATCTTTCGTATAATATATTGAATATATTTTCAACTAATTTAAGAGTATTTTAAGTGATTTACTAGTCAAGTTGCATCTGCTTCCCCACTCAGAGGTCTGAGTGGAATCTGTGCATGCAAAAGCCCCACTGAGTTCAACTAAACTTACTTCTACTTTCCTGGGAGTAAGCCTCATTGAATTCAGTAGGGCTTGCTTGCAAGTAGACATGTATTTACCTGCACTGCTTATTGAAAAACACCCTCCCCATCATTCTCATAGTACCCAGCCTCCCATAAGACAGCCAGCTACATCTTCTCCCCTCCATTCCCGCCCACCACAGAAGTCTCCCCCAAAGCCCTCATCCCACCAATCTCTCCTTTTTTATCAGAGGGAGGGCAAGCTAGCAAAAAGATAGTCTCCTTTAATATATATATTTTTAAACTCTTCCTTTTTAATATGGAGGAAAGCTATTTAGGGGGAACCAACAACATAAACACCAACAGAAAATACAAATAAAAACTCTTTCCCCTCTTTTTTTGACAGTGGGAATGAGTGTGAGGGGTTTTTTTTATTACATTCTTTGCTGCTGGATCTCTGATTGTCTATTGTTAGCAAGCTCTGCATAATTAGCTGACCTCTAAGTGGAAAGATAGGGGTGAAGCTGAAACAGTTTGCTGGTTTGTGTGAGGGCTTATCTACTTTTCTTATTGGTTAGGAGGAAGGAGGGAGAGACAGTGCCTGCAAATTATCTGTAAAGTATCCGTTCAGCTGAGCTGCCCCCAGGAAGCTGTTACGGCTCCACCTTTTGTTCACTGGCATATTGCCTCGTGGAAGCACTTATCACGATGTTATTTCAATACCAGTATTCAACAATATGGCGATTTATTGCACAGCCCCACAGATGACCAAGAACTGTAGTAAAAGTACCGTAAATCCTGGATAATAATTTTTTCACATTTCCTTCCCTTCATTATGCATTTCTTTTCTTCCTTCCTTTCAAATATGGTCATGTGCCAACTTTTTTTTAAAAAACAACTGAATAAAAATGTCAAATCGACACAAAACCCCGGGTGGCAATCTCATTTCTGATCTATTCTTCTTTACTCCTAATTTCAAGGTGGAGTTTTATTCTTGCTGATGGTATTAAAGTTTCACTATTTTTGAGGCGCTGCCATTTTAACAATAGATTCTTGTGATTTCATGGAAACAGCCATTGCACACAGGCAACCCTATTGTTCCAGATATGCATTAAAATACATATAAATCAGGGGCATATTAACAGTCATAAAGAGGCACCTGGAATACAGCATATGCTTTGGAATGCCCATATTGTTTTGATCTCGGACATTTCAAGGTTTCTTGGATAATCCCTGGTCCAAAGACACTGGCGGAGGAAGGGGGGTGGGAGGAGTGGTCCACCCCAAGTTCCCCCAGGGCTGCACAGCGAGGGGGGGCGCCATGCTGAACGGCTCTTCCTTTCCCCCCTCCCTCACCTTCCCTCTCCATTGGTGGCAGAGGGTGTGCCCGTGCCACCCCCTGAACCCGCTCAGGCCCTGGAGCTGCAACTACACTCTCTTGGCTGCAACTGCACTCTGCAGCTCTTAAGTACCGTATTTTTTGCTCTATAAGACTCACTTTTCCCCTCCTGAAAAGTAAGGGGAAATGTGTGTGCGTCTTATGGAGTAAATGCAGACTGCGCAGCTATCCCAGAAGCCAGAACAGCAAGAGGGATTGCTGCTTTCGCTGCACAGCGATCCCTCTTGCTGTTCTGGCTTCTGGGATTCAAAATATTTTTTTTCTTCTTTTTCTCCTCCAAAAACTAGGTGCGTCTTGTGGTCTGGCGTGTCTTATAGAGCGAAAAATACAGTACCTACACTCCTGTATTCACTTTTCTCCCTCTCTCTGCCCCCTCCCACCTTTCCACATCTCTCTGCTTAACTCTGGCCTTGCTTTAAATCCTTCCTCAACCTGGAAAGACACCTTTGGGGAGAGGTTTTCCTTTCTCAAAGAATTATAGTACTGAAGAGTGGGAAGGGACCCTGATGAGGATAATCTAGTTCAACCCCCTACAATGCAGGAATATGCAGCTGTCCCATCCTTTTTACATTTGTTCTCAGCCCTAGTTTGCCCCCCCCCATGTAAATTTACACCCCCCCCACACACGGTTGCCTCTGATGCTAGTCCTATTCAGAGCACTCACTAAAATGAATTAAAAATCCAAGCATTAATTTCAAAGGGTCTGCAGTAAGTAGGATTTACTTGGATGTAGCCTCTTATTATAACCAAAGTATCTTAGCCAAAGTTATACACAACCATTCCTCATAAGACTTGCTTTCCAGATCCTTGATCATCTTTGTTGCCCTCTTTTGCACGCATTCCAGCTTGTCAACACCCTTCTTAGATTGTGGTGCCCAGAACGGGACACAATACCCCAGGTGTGGTCTGACCAAGGCAGAATAGAGTGGGACTTGATCTAGAAACTAGACTTCTGTTGATGCAGCCTGGAATAGCATGAGCTTTTTTTTTTGCTGTAGCATCACATTGTTGACTCATGTTGTGGTCTACTAAGCCCCTTAGATCCTTTGAATCATGTATTGCTGGTAAGCCAAGTGTCCCCCATCTTATATTGGTGCAACTGGTTTTTCCTGCCTAAGCATAGAACCTTTCAGGCTAAAAGGGACTGGTGGGACTTAGAAGAACACAAAGGAAAATCTCTTCTAATGCAGTTTGGGGATTTTTTTAAACGTGGAATTTTGTGAAGTACTTACCTAGATTTGGGAAGGTTTAAAATGGCAGCCCTCATGTGACCATACCACCCATAGGCGCCAACTCCCTATAGCTGAGGACACCTCAGCCCCCCCCCCCAAAAAATGGGATGGGGCTAAGCCCCCCCCCCCAACTTTGAGGAGCTAGGCCTTGCCAGGCCTTCCCACACCTGCGACGAGTCCCACTGGGCTTTCCCACGCCTACAGCGGGCCACAAGAATGCCCGACAGGGCTTGTTGTAGGTGCGGGGGAGGGGCACCTATGACACCACCTAAATCCACCGTACTTGAGCAGTATTATAGGTGTCCACAGAAACAGCATGCAAGTATGAGAGATTATATTCTCCCTTATTGCTCCTGCTTTGCACTATTTTGGGGTTCTCTTGCCTGACAGGAATAGGTGCTTGAGCTCTGTTTGTGTTTGAAGCAAGAGGAACAAATAACATGATGGGTCATTAAGTAAAGCAAAGAAGAGGTGACAGGAACTGAGTTCCTTCCCACCCTTTGGGAAGCGGGGGTGGGTGGGGAGGGAAGGACAGTTGGAGCAGAGGGGAGGACCATGGCAAGACTCCTGGATGAGAAAGAGTGAGAGTGACTCAGTGACTGCCCCAGGCGGCAAAAGCCCTAGCTACGCTTCTGTCCAAAGATCATCAGAAATTAGTTTCTAGCAGGCTGCGGCTCATATACTTAAAGATGAATGATAGATAAATGAGTTGTTGATTAACTTATTCACTCGTTCAAGTTCATAATTAGGAATACAAAGTACGAACTGTGCATTACAAATGCAAAACTGGATAAAATTATGCAGCAAACCATATACCTGAATATGACATGTCAGGTGACATATGCCACAACTTTCTTTAAAGTCAATGTTTTGTTTCATTTATGTATAGGGTTAGAGCCAAATTTATTCATGCTAAGACAAGCCCTACTGATTTCAATTGGTCTAAACATAGCCATAACTTGTTATGACCTATCCATTTCCTCCCCCAAAACCACCACCACCTCCATCTCCACCTCCTCCTCCTCCTTCGAAGTAAAAGTTGGTCAAAATATAATTACAACAATGAAGAAGAGGAAAGCACATTTGTTGATGGCACTGATGTAAGCAAGACCTACTATTTCAGTAGGGCTACTCAAAGCATGACTATTCTGGATCCAACCTGGGTCTGAGACACAAAAAGCAATAGAGAAGAGAGTCCTTACTTATTTAAAACATTTTCATACCTCCCTAAATTTTAAAACAGACTAAAACCAAGATCTATTAAAATGCTTGGGTAAGTCTGAAAGTTTTCGCCTAAGCCTTAGCAATGTTGGCACCAAAAGAATCTCTTTAGGGAGGGCATTCCATAACTAGATGCCACTCCTGAGAAGGTCCCCTCCTTTGTAGATGATCTTAGTAGGTCTGATGGAAGTAGCACATGGAAAAGGACCACAACAGATTATCTTGAACTAGTAGAGTTAAGCTCTAACAGTTCTTATTGGAAAGCAATTTATAATGCAACTTAACGTAAGTAGGACAATGCATATGACTGGCTTCAAATAAAGTACAGTACCAGCAAAATAGAAGTTGACATACATTAATTGTGGGGAATGGGTGTATCTGAACATGCAATATGTCTGGCAATGAGCACTGCCTGGACAGGAGACACCGAGGACCTACAGATGTTTCTCAGAATACATTGGAAGTTTGCTACAAATATATAGCAGCTAGGAATCTTTACGCTTAGAAATGGAAAGATGAAGAAGTTCCTACTAAAGAACAATGGATAAGCAAAGTAATGGACTATGTTGAATCAGCAAAGCTAACGGCTTTAGTAAGATTGTCTTACTAAAGGGAAGCCCCTTTCAGACTATTTGAAGAAATATTACAACATGAAGAATCCGCGAACAGGTTGAGTTATGAGCAACGGAAATAATTGGAGACTAATGTGCTCTGATTATGATAAAAAGAAGAGAGAAGATAGGATGCAGCAAAGAGGGGGTAAGGATAACATAACGGAAAATGGGTTGGGAAGTCAAAAATAGAAAATAAATTTCTTTTTAGAATGTATTGGAATTTTATGTGTAATTTTATGGGGGAATTTAATAAAAGTATTTTTTTAAAAGGAAGTTTGCTGCAAATATACTAACCAACTAAATTAAAGAGTTTCACACCTTTGAAGGATGCCTCAGTGCTTCCGTCTTAGTGTACACAATGTTATTAAATACCCATCTCTGCATTAAGAAACAAAATGTGAGGCCTTGCATTCCTAACACTAAAAGCCATACAAATGAACACAGAGTTTGGACTCAAGCCACTAAACAAGGAATAAAATCAGTCCCAACCAAAGATAGAGGCCAATGTAAGTTAATTTTGCATTAAATAGTGGAACTATTTATTGTTTGGGGGGGGGCACTTAAAACTGTCACATAAAACTGAACAGGATGCAGATCTTCTGGAGATTGGTTTCGACATTCTCAGTCAGACCAGCAGAAGCCTATTAAAATATATAATAGAGAAGCTCAAATCCACTTTGCTGGTGTGTATGAACTGGGAGGAATGTCATCAGAAAAAAATTCCAAAAGCAATGCAAATTATCCTAATTCAACTATCCTTCCAACCAAATAAAATTAGCCTAATGCCCTATTTCCCCACAACCAAAAAAAGGAGGGGCTTAAATCACATAAAACAGTCCAATTCAAAATTTTATAGAAAACCTACCAGCGTGTTTCAAATCAGTAAAATAGGAGCATATGCTAAAACTTTCTTCCTTCAGTTAAAGCACAACTAATCACTGCGGTGTGATCCTGAGCATGCAGTGCTGGATCAGACCAACTTGCACTATTCTTTGCAAGACTCCAGTAACTGACCAGAAGGGAAACTTAGCATCATGAAAGGCAAGAACAAGAATCTTTCCTATGAAGATTTAATATAATCCCCAGGCTCTGTGTAAAACAACTTCAGGTGATCACCAAATGTCATTCCTATTCCCTTGGGAAGGTTCAATTTAATACTTGGTGGGACACTGAAATTGCGCAACATATCACTGTCACAGGTTCTTTCATAAGGCTCAGCTTACCTTCAGTAATAACTTTATTCCCCAAAGTGTGTCTTTTTCCACAATTCAGTTTCCATTTAGTTTGTATCATTTGAAGCAATTACTGAGGAACTACATCCACAGCAATGCAGTTTTAGAAAAAACTTCAGCGTTGTTCTAATATTTAAGTTTTTTCTTGTTCACAGGACCTGCTTCCCCAGAAGGCCTCACATTTTCCCATCACCTCTCCAAGCTTTACAATACTATCTCTAATGTGATATTCTTGTAAAAAAACAAACCCTAAACCATTAAGTTACCTGTTCAGGTGACCCAGGTTTACCTCTGACCCTTTGGGTGCTATTCAGCTAAGCTTTTACTCAATCAACTCACTGAAATAAATTAACCTGAGTTACTAGTGTTCATTAATTTCAATGGGGTTACTTTGAGTAAAAGTTAGTTGCATACCACCCTATAAAATCATAGATCCAAAATGTTACCATTAACATTCTACTGATTAATAAACAAACAAGATACAGTTGTGTCTTGAGCTCTAGATACTGCAGAGCAAAAACTTCCCTGCAAACCTCTGTCAGGCAACATTTACACAAAGAATGTAAAACTTTTCATGGGTATGAAAAGGCATAAAATGAGAGAAGGCTCCATTTTTAATATCTTTCCTATTCAAAACAAGAGCACACAGTTGAACAGAGCTGGGATATTTGTCAGGACTTGACCCTCAAATGGTGAGCTGAGTAATAAGGATTAGTCCTGGATGTTACTTACTATTTATTTATTTATTTATTTCATTTATATCCTACCCTTCCTCCTAAAGAACCCAAGTTACACACACATATTCTGCCCCAAACATGTGGTCAGGAGGAAACTGAAGAGGCTACTTATACTACTGAAGGAAGTCTCCTCCACCTACAGGTCAGAGTAACTCAAGCAATACTCCTGGACCTGATACAAACTTTTTGCCGATATGAGCAACTCTAAGACCTTGTTGTTGTTGGCTGGAGGGTCTTGGTCCTCAGCATTGCAGGAGCTGCATCTGATAGCACTGCAAGGATACTGCCATGTTAGGTGAACAACCCAACTTGCAAGCTTGATTTCATACCTTCTACGCTAGTGGTTCCGAATGAGGGGTCCGTGGACATTTGGGCGTCCACAACCCCCTCCCTTGCCTCCCCCAACTAAATTTTTGCTTTTTCATGGTAGTATCACAAATTTTATAGCTTGTTTTAGCGCTGCACGATTTTTCAATATATTGGCCAAAATCAGTTTTGAAATCAGACCGCGATAACGATTTTGAGCCGGTAATACGCAGCAATATATCATTCCTCACGCAAGGGAGAGCAGGGCAGGCAATTTCAAGGCACCACCAATATTGCACAATGATCTCGGCCAATAACGCTGCTGATCTGAGCTGCCCTTCCTCATGCTAAAGCTGGTTACAGCTACTTAAGAGATGCACATGAGACAAACCAAAGAAGGTATAGAGAGTACTAAACACATCTCAGTTGCTTCTTTTTCTCCCAAAGATTCCAGGGGGCTAAAACCTTTGATAGCATCAGTGTGGATACGTGCTGCATATCTTCGTAGCTACTGATTCATGTATCCATCACTGCAGATAAGGTACAAAAGTTATCTCAGTACACAGGCTACCAAAATATCCTAGATGCTTCTCCCATCAATATGCAATTCCAGACAGAGTCCTGGAGTCCTGGTAATGTCAAACCTGAAAGGCTACACTACCTGCTTCATTGTTGTTTTTAAAAAACCTACTACATTAAAATACAGAGAGAACTTCCAAGTTATACAGATTACACCTTAGATGTTCAGAACAAAAGCATGAAATGCCCAATGTTAGGAATTGTTGCCATGTGAGCAAATACGTAGCTGGTAATAAGGGCCTCCTCTGCAATAATTTTTAATTGTTATTGGGCATCCAATAACATCCTGATTTTAAAGGCTAGCTGGTACTACTACAAAGAGGACTTGAACAACAACAAAAAAGAACCCTGCCACTGCTTGTTTGATTCAGGAAGAAATGCTAAAAGTTCAGAAAGAGTATACTGTATATATTTGTAATACAGCAGTATATACATAAGTGTATTACTAAATAAGAAATGCTGGACTTGCTGCAAAGACAGAAAGCAGCTGGAAGATATTCTAGCTGCACATTTTTATTTTTCAGGAACAATTATTTGGGGATGCAAAGCAACCCTTATCTTAATAAGCTCCCATTAACTATATATAATGGGAACATAAGAAACAGAAGAGGACATAAGAAACAGGAAGTAGGGAAGTAAGCCGGAAGTAGTTGATTGCTGATTCATTCATTCATTTATATATTTATTTAAATATATATAGAGAGAGAAGGGGAGAACAGATAGCTGACCATTCCACCCAGGGTGACCTCTGCTACAAAACAGATGTCTCTTACAGAGGCAATATTAGATTGGTGGTGGTTTGACTGGACATTTCGTAGCCCCATAAAAAAGTGTTGAAGCCACATGCTACAAATTACATATTGTAATTTTCATTTTTTTTAAAGGAAGTAAATTGGGTGTTCATTTTCATCCACTCATAGGGGAAGTACAATAAAAACACAACTGCACTTCTTTTCTTATTCAAATAATTCCTTTTCTTTCTTCTGTAAATCATCATCTTGATTCTCCAAACAGGAAAAAGAGATGGGAAGGAAGCTGTTTTCTTCAGTACTGACAAACATTGAAAACTGTGCACTGATTTACTCTGTTGTCTCTTGTTTATATTTCTGAAGATTACATTACATTACAATTCTGAATATGCCCTTCCAAGAACAAAATGTGCAAATAAACTGCTCTTTCATCCCGCTTTCCCCCTTGATCACACCTGCTGCCTCTTTCTGCTCCTAGAATGCCAACTGCTGCTTTTTACTGGCTAAGAATGGCAAGGTAGATAAATACACTGAACATGCATGCTTACTGAGCAGGGAAAGCACAAACGGTAATGCAAGTGCAGAATTCAAAATAGCCACCTCTCTGCCTTGAAACCTCCAGTCCCTGTGAGCAGCAGGTGAGTAACTAAGCTAGTTGTCAGAGATCTCATACATTTCCGCCCACTCTGTCCTGCTGTGGAAACAGAATGGTGGCAAACAGCAATAACAGAATGAAGAATAAGAAAGGCAGGAGAATATCTTGGGACTTGTAGCGATACGAAGGGCTTAGGGACAGTCTCATGCCAGCTACTCAGCTGGCAAGGTAGTGGGATTTCCCCTTGGAGCCTCTCTCTGGTTCATTTGTCTGCTCTCCTCGAGACCAGAGTGGTCCAGCACAGAGCAGCAGCACTTGGAGTGGCAGGAGCAGACCAGTAGCAGCACCGGATCAGACTCATCCTGATGATGGCAAATTCCCAGTTTCTCAGCCCTGGGGCATCAGTCTGATGCCTCCTACTGTCTGTCTGCTCTTGACTGGCTTTCTGTTTTGCCATGGATTTTCCTGGATGGACTCTGGTTATAGTAAACCAAACCAAAGGACTTAGCATTTGAGTGACGTTGGTCAATTAAATCACAGAGTCTTGGTATGCCCATTTGTAAAACGGACAGATGTTTTCAGGGTGCTTAATTCCTTGATCTGTAATCTGTTCACTTTCTTGAATCATCTGTCCTGCATGCAAGTTATTTTCTGCTATGTGAGCTTGTAGCCAATTTCTAGTTTGGAACATGGTGTGATCTGTGATGGCTCGACTGTCATGTATAAGCAGCATTAGCTAATGACAGACAGGGGACTAGTAAGCATATGTAATAGCTGTGCAATTTTGACACAGTTTTTTTTTTTTTTTAGAATGAATGGCTTTAATAAAGACTAAAAAGAAAATCTCAATTTGAAAAACAAAAGGAAGACGTCTAGTGAGAAATATTGCCTCCAGTGTTAAGTTTCAACCTGGGAACAAGCTTTGTGAGTGCACATTGAAGCCCCTTTTGCCCCTCTCTTTGTTGCATGAGCAATCCAATTGAAGCCCTCTAATTCAGAAGTCACGAACATGGCACCCATGGGCACAAATCTGCCTGCAGTGGCCTTTCCTGATGCTCAAAGGGTCACCTGCCTGCCCTCGAAACTAGGTTGTCCCTGTGTGTTATGCCCATGGCAACTTCTCCAGTTTGCAAGTGTGTCCAACGGCCCCAAAAGTTTGCCAACCGCTGTTCAAATTAACCAAAGTTCACCATTTTGTGTGAACAGGGAAACCATGGTTACCAGTTTCAGAACAAGCTAGGATATTTTTTAAAGCAGAGTTTGGGTAACCATCTATCCTGGATTCCTGCATTCTACAGGGTTGGAATAGATAACCACTGGAGTACCTTCAAACTCTATGATTTTATTACAGTCATACCTTGGATCCCAAATGCCTTGTGAGTCGAACGTTTTTCAGCTTCCGAATATATATATATATATCTTAGTTTCCAAAAATATGTGCATTTTTCAAGTTGTGTTTTCAACAGATCAGTTTCATTTGTTGTGAGATATTAGTGTTGCGCATGCATATATATATATATATATATATATATATATATATATATATATATATATAATTTGAAGCACAGCACTTACTGTAACAACTTCGTGCAGTGTTTGTCCACAGTTTTCTGAGTCATGTGGCAAGCATGACTAAGCCGCTACTGGCACAACGGGACACTGTGACGAGTGCCAGAGTGCATGTTAACACTGTTAACCTTCTCGCTGCAGTGGTACCTATTTATCCACTTGTATATGTTATGCTTTCGAACTGCTAGGTTGGCAGAAGCTGGGACAGAGCAACGGGAGCTCACCCTATCGTGTGGATTCAAACTGCCAAGCTTCCAGTTGGCAAGCCCAAGAGGCTCAGTGGTTTTAGACCACAGCGGCACCCACTCTGCCTTCTCAGTGAGTAACCCCAAAATATGCAAAATCCTCAAACCACCCACTTCTTCAGCAGAGGTTCTGGACTCTATCATTTCCAAGACATTCTATCCACAGCACTGAACTACACCAAGGTATCTGGCTGGACCCCATTACGTATTCCTCCCCCCACCCATTTTTTTTTTTAACCCAGGAGCTTTATGTTCCCCACCAAACTTACCTGGGACAGGCGAACATGCCTGCTATTTTACGGATCCCCCTTTAAATACAGCTTTTGTTTTGACCATCTTCCACAGAGGCCAATTGTAACGTGGAGGGAATCCACAATTTCACATTTGAATTTAAGAACTCTAAGGTGTATGTTATCTAGACCTGGTGACTGGTTAATTTCTAATTTAATAATCAGTCTTAGAACCATTTTTCTGGTCGTCTCTATTTGTCTTAGTTCCTCAGATATCCTCCGAGAAAGAAATGGTTCTTGTTTTAGTATCAGTCTGACATCTTCTATAGTGAAGGTTGATGCAAATAAGTCATTCAAGTTCTCTTTAATCTCTCTGTTCTCCTTCATGATACAATCCTAAACCTACTTACCCACTTACCCATTGAACCCAAGGCATGCATAGGACTGTACTGTCAATAATGTCCTATCTGTGTCATAAATGGTCCAGCCATTTCCTTGTCTAGATTCCTGCTTCTGATGCAAGAGATAGAACATTGCTGATAACTTTGTGCTATGACAGAACGCTGAAACCTGTTGTTATTTTTAACAATCCTCCTACAGAATGAAATACTGTGAAATCAGTGTGTTTAGATTTGTCTTAAATAGACACAGATGAAATTATAGCAGTTAAGAAAAATATGAACTGTGTGAAACAAGTGGATACAGATAGCATTTTCATTTTCTTTCTTTTATTAGATCTCAGGGCATGACCAATGAAATGATTTTGTGGGCAATGTACCAACTTTTGCACAATTATTTTATGGAATCCACCATAATTCACCACAGAATGTGGTTTCTGTCAAAATTATTTATTTAAAACATTTTTAACTTTCTTCGGAGTCCAAGGCTATCAATAAATAAGAATTAATATCGTACAAAAATAAAAATGCAAAACTACCATAAAAAGTTGACACAGCCAAATAAAAACTTTACCCCTAAAACCAATTCAATTAAAGCAGTTTTTATCAGAACACAATACATTTAAAGGCACAAAAGACTTCCTAAAAAGGAATGTTTTCACTAAGCAGAGAGCAGCAAGTGAGCAGGGCAAGGCAGGTCTCCTTTGAGAGGGAGCTACAAAGCCAAGGTAGCCTCTATGTCTTTAGAAAAGGAGTTCAAGGAGGACAAATTCCCAATGGATGTTAGCCATAATTGGTAACTGGAACTTTCTTGTACAGAACCTTTTGGCTATGAACAGCAGGTGCTCTTTCATATCACTGACCCAGGAGATTACCTTACCACACATGTGCCCACTCAGCCGCTTTGATCAACAGAATTAGCACTACTACAGGTGCCACATAATACCCATTTGTAAGAACTTGGTTGTTTAGTCTAGCAGTGCCTAATCTTTGGAACTCCCTGCCTTTTGAGATCAAGCTGGCACCTTCACTATACTTTTTCGGCATTTGCTAAATACATTCCTGGTTAGATAGGCCTACCCAGATGCTTAGAAAGTTGTGGTGTTTTTTACCTGTTTTTGTATTTTAACTTTTGTATGTTTTAAAGTAAAGCTGTATTTTTTCCTTAAATTTGCTGTTTGTTTTTTGGAAACCAATCTGAGGGTTTTTTTTTACTATCAAGTAGTGCATTAATTTCATGAAATAAGTATGAATCTATGTGGGAAAATAGCAGTCTCATGAAGGCAAGCAATTGAGTTGATATTTATATACTGTAAACAGAAACAGAATATAACAGCAGTGATCTTTGTGCCATAATAGTGGGACCAAATGGCCTCAGGACAATTTGTTAGCACCTGCACACTAGTCTCGATTGCTGGAAAATCCCCAACAGCTTAAACCTAGCGTGCTCATGCCAACTATAGTGTAGCGGTGGTGGTGCTTGTTTGAAAGGTAGCAACGAAGTGAATAAAGACCACAGACGCTGCTTGACTGCCAAGTATCCACTTTGGAAGTCCACACATGGAGCCAAGACTGCCATTACGTATATGAATAAGCAGCAGAGGTTATTTGCCCAACTGCTTTACCAATATTCTAGCTAAATACTAGATGCCATAATTTATGGAGTTCAACCTCAAATGCAGTTTCTTTTCAAAGAAATGTCAGAGTACCGGGAAACATTCCAAGAATACAGTATGATGTGGCTGCTGTCGGTAGATCACTCCTTTAGGTTTGCCATTTTAAAATTATGAAGTTATATTGTAAGTATGTTAGAAAAAGAAAACTGTCCCAACAGATTAAAGCAGATTAAAAAGCTTCCACTGAGTATGCAAAACAAGGTCTACATGAAGCCCAACTAAAAAGCCCAAAGAATATGCAAATTGCTCAGCACAATGACTCCACACATTAACATATAACACTTATTTTTCAAAACAACAATGATGTTTATTTCTTTATCAGTTACAAGTGGGATATCCACTATGCTCTATCTTGTACGATAGAGATCTAGCCTTCAGCCTGCTGTTGTAACTTCAAGGATGGATTACTGCAGTGCATTAACCTGAAGACAATTCAAAGATTGCGGCTGGTGCAGACAGAATGCCGCTGTTCCATGTTATACTGTTAGTGAAAGTATACTCAACCAGCACTAGAGAAACTGCACGGGCAATTCAAGGCCAAAGCAAGTGTTGAATTTTATTTTTAAAACACTTAAGGGCCTGCCTTCTGAGGAGATCACCTCTCCTTTTACAATCCACTCACTACTGCCAGTGAAGATTAGCAGATAATGAGGAGCAGGTCCTTTTCCACAACAACCTCAAGGCTGTGGAATGGGTTGCTGGAGGAGGTTTGCCAATGTATTTAGGAAGCAGTGCAGATCTTATCCAGGGAAACGTCTGGAGTCCGAGCTGCTAAGTAATCAAACAGTGCTTCTTGCTAACAGGCACCGGATTTTATTGCTACAGGCGGTAATAAAAATACACATGTTTATGATTGTTATGTATGCCATCTAGTCCAGTAGAGAAAGATGTGGTATCTGCAAAATAACTCTATATTTTATCATATATAAATACATGGCTGGAATTATTTTTGAGGCATTATATTGAAATAGTTTCATTTACTTGGAAGCATGTGCTAGTGAAAAATTGGGGTTTATTTCCAAGTAGATATGCATAGAATTGGGTGTTAGATTCAGAGTATTATTTTTTTTGTACTATTTCTAAACTGCTCTGTTGATTGATAGTGCAACCAGGAAGTGGCACCCAGTTCCACTGTTGATGCGTAATCCAGAACTTCGGTTCAGTAAAGGGACACTCAGCCCTTGAAACATGAGGAAGGAAACTTTTATTGCTTCATAAATATGAAAAAGGCAGTCTGACACCCTTTTTATTCCAGATACCACAGAAACAAGAAAATGAGCAAATACAGTTAGAAATCTGAGCTGTTGAAAGAGAACTCCTAATTCAAAATCACGGGGGGGGGGGCGGGGACACACTTAAAAAAATTCCAAAGGGTGTCAGAGTTAAAGTTGGGGGTAATTTTCAATTATAAGATATTCAAAATGAAGAGAAAGATGTTCACATGTGCAGCAAATGTATTTGACAAAAAATAAAAGAATGTCTAACTATCAGGAGGATGCTTCAAAACTTAACAGAAGACCATTAAGAGTATGGGTAGGCAAACTAAGGCCCGGGAGACGGATCCGGCCCAATCGCCTTCTAAATCCAGCCCGTGGGTGGTCTGGGAATCAGTGTGTTTTTACATGAGTAGAATGTGTCCTTTTATTTAAAATGCATCTCTGGGTTATTTGTGGGGCACAGGAATTCATTCACCCCCCCCCCACAAAAAAATATATTCCAGCCCCCCCCCAAGGTCTGAGGGACAGTGGACCGGCCCCCTGCTGAAAAAGTTTGCTGACCCCTGATAAGTTGAGTACAGTTGAGTACAGACATCTCTAGAGCGCCAGGCAAAAAAAATAAATATCTTGCATGTTGGACTGCTTTATGGTCCTGATCTAGTGAACTTATTAAGATGGCTCACAGAAAACAAGAGATTCCACACAAGTATCAAGTCTAACGGCAGCTTCAGACATTACAGGCAGTGCAGCCATCTCAATATTCAAATGTCTTGCACTTCCAGTCTGTGGCAAAAGGAACATGGACATGTATGACTTGTAAGCTTTGGTTAAGCACATTAGTGTGAGAGCTTGTGCGTGTAGCAACATCAAAAGTCTCTCTAATGAGAAACAAACTGATCTATCATTTTTTCCTAAAGCATTCCTGGACAATACTCTGGAACATATTCTTTGACATCCTAACATACGTAATATGGTACTGGGTGCAAATTTGTGTCACTTGTTTCTTCAGGGCTGAAGGACTATTTTAAATTGAAAGACAATGACATCCTTTTTTTCCTTTTCTTTTCTTCTACAAGCCAGGGACTTGGGATTTTTCCAAGGTTGCTTTTCGCACTCTCCCCGGTGCCAGTTCCTGGCAAATTGTATACAAGGTGACTAAGATTAGGAAAGCATCCATGGGATTACACTGAATGAAGTCAAGGCCGGCCCATGAGGTGAGGTGAGTGCCTTTGCAACCAGTGGGAAAATGTCACTGGTATCAAGACCAATTTTCAGCGAGATCTTGAGAGATCTGAGAGTACAAGAGATCTTGCAAGATTTTGGTAAAATCTCACTAGAAATCAGCGCCACTCAGTGTTAGAAACTGAGATATATAAGCTAGGCCCCAAATGGCTCCTTAAACCAAGGTTACAGCTGCCAAAACAGAGTGTCTAGTTGCCATTTTGGGGTAAGAGGGCCCTAAAGTCTTATTTTTCAAATGGCGGGCTGACTGTGAATGATTATCAGTCCAGATCCAGTGATCCCCAGGCCTGCACCTCCAGATGGTAGAAATGTCAGGAGCCATCTTGGCACCCAGGCATCTTCTCTTGGTTGCAAATTTTGAACACTGGTGCCAATGCCAGCACCACGTTTGTGGAGTTGCAGCACAGCAGGGTGGTACTTCCCAGGGAAAGGTAAAAGGCAAAGACGCCTGGCCAGTTAGGTCCAGTCGAATTTGACTATGGGGTATGCCAAGGAACACTGTGACGAGTGCCAGAACGCATGGAAACACCATTTACCTTCCCACCACAGTGGTACCTATTTTTGCTTTCGAACTGCTAGGTTGGCAGGAACTGGAACAAAGCAATGGGAGCTCACCCCGCTGCACAAATTCGAACTGCAATCAGGAAGCGCAAGAGGATCAGTGGTTTAGACCACAGCACCACCCGCATCCCAGTACTTACAACATGCCGTCCCTGACTGAAGTGTAAATGGTGAAGTTGACTCACACCACTGAAGGAAATTAATTTGGAAATTAATTAGTTCTACTTGGGTGTCAGGATCCAATTTTGTATGTGATGTATACTGATCAAAATATTGTTTTCATTTTGTGATGACATTGTTGGAAACAAGGGTAATCTGATCTAAGTAAATCTTAGGTGGCAACTAGGCCACTCATCTTACTCCAGTCTTGCAATCAGCAGTTCCATTCATCTTCCTGTACCACATCTGGCAACCGTGCAGCAGGTGCCGGTGTAACAGGGCTTACCTATTATGTTGCCAATGCCCTGGACACAGCTGTTGGCCACTTTTTTGATGACCCACAGAAGCAAGTCTGTAAATATCCTCTTAACTATTTTGAACTATATCCCTCCTAATCTTAGAGCTGGTGCTTACAAATATACTGTTTGTGGTATTGTATTTTACTCCTTCTGTGTCCATGGCAACTGTCAACTTGTGGTGACTCATTTGCTACGAACAAAAGCTGAAACTTTGCAGGCTATCTCTCAGTCCGCAGAAGCTTGTGTCAGAGTACATTTCAGTTTCTACTTGCAGAATGTAAGATAGATAACTTGCTCAGCAGGAACAGACAACCAAAATGGGTTTTCAAAGGAAGGGAGGGGAGCAGCTGCAACAACTGCATATTACACAGACTGACACTTGGGTTTTTTTTTAAACAAAATCAGAGTGCTTAAGAGCCTGTTAAAGTAACCTTCTGAATCTACCTGTTAAGTTTCTAACGTGACTTTTATGTACAACTGATCTACGTATCTATACAGTTCGTCCTGTGACTGTCCTGCTTCAGAACAATGCAGGTGTCACAAACCTGAATCTCCTGCACATCAATTTTTTTCTGAAACTGGCCTGTGGTAATAGTACTTTTTGTCTCAACCACTTGGTTGTGTGATTCCCCAAATCAATGGCTTATATCCAGGGCACTATTGCAATTATAAGAAGTGTTCATGGTGAGTTCTGGCACCTCTTTTTCTAGACAAATACCACTGCTTGTTTTCAAACTAGCACTAAGTCTCATGTTCCGTTAGCACATGATTGATGCTTGGTGCAAGGGAACTTCAATCCCTTTCCCGCCCTCACACTCCCCCAGCAATCTGTTCCAGGGGCTCTCCCAACCCTCCAGAGCAGACTTGGGGATTCTGCAACAGGTCGAGGGGCAAGTTCCATTACACAAGCATTGCATTGTGCTAATGGAACAAGAGTATTTGGTGCCGCTAAATGCAATCCCTCTACCACTAAGTTAACACTGATCTCACACAGAACACACACAAACTCCTACAGCAAAGGGGCAGGACACAGCTACATCCCATGTTAACATTCACAGGATAAATATTGTGCTGCTGCATGTCAAACTTGTCAGGGACTAATTTTAGCAAAATTATAATTCTGCTTTATAAGCCTGGCATTCAATATTACATATTACATATGTCAGCCATTTTATTGTTATGCTTCTATATTTTGTTTTGTTTGTACAAAGTATACTGGCCATTGACCATAATAAAGAGATTGATGTAATCCTCTTCATATTTACTCAGAAGTTGCACAGTGTGCATATGATTACAACCTTAATATTAAAAAAATGCAAATACGGAAATTGGATCAGAACAGATCTTTACTTGCTGGAAAATTCTTCTTCTTAACCCCTACCTAGTTTTGCAAGGCTGCTTCAACAGTCATTCTCCCTCAATTTCCTAGTCACAAGAACCCAAATGAATATGGATAGATACTACAGCTTTTATGTCCCATGATCTCATACACAAGATCAATCACTGTTTGTGATTTCTTGACTCAAAAAAAATTACCACACTGGATTTCAGTGGAAGGGGAAACCACTGCTACACAGGAATTTGAGCTCTCTGCTTTTGAAGTCTGCAAAATTGAACTTCCATGATTGTTAGCCAAATAAATTACTATGGGCACCACATTAAAAAGTTATGCTGCCTCATTAGATGTTCAAAACCACTGAAAAATCTTGTTGTATCCGAGGTGCATAAATTTAGGCTGGGTTGAGTAGCCAGTCATTCTTTCCAGTATCCTGTGGGGCTGTCTGCACTCTATACCTTTACAGAACATTATTTCCCTCAAAGCTTTTGCTTACCCCTCAGAGTTACAATTCCAAGCATCTCTTAACAAACTATAGTGCCCAGAATTCTTTGAGGAAAAGGAGGTGTCTCGAATGTGCTTTAAAGCAATAGTGGATACAGCATCTCAGCTTTCTTGCTTCTTATTGAACAGAGGCAAAGTCCATTTCTGTAGTATGTATTGCCAAGTGAGGGAATTATTCAAGGCCAGGGAGTAATGGAAAGCACTTCTCTGAACCAAGATATTGATTCCGCATTACTGTACAATACACATATTGGCGCCATTTTGAAAGAGGCACTCTTTGGCTTCTTGTGTTGGTAGCAGTTTGTTGTTGTTGTTTTTTAAAGCCTACTCCTGTGGCTGAGTACACAGAAGGTTTTCAATGCTTGTCACGAATGCTAAATTTCTGGCCAACACTAACAGTCATTATTTGTGGACTCCTGACTAACAGAACTATTTCTAGTTAATAGATATGATAAACAGAGGTTGAATGCAAATCAACAAGTCAAGCAAACCAAACAAATAAAGATGCATGAATGAAAACCTGAAAGGCAGAAACCAAAGCCCAATAATTTATTTATAAAACTTGAGTCACTGTATCTATCCCTAAATGGGAAAAGTAGCATACAACACAAAACAATATATTAACTTCTAAGGAGAGGTTAAAGAAATATATTTCAAAGTTTCCCCATTTGTTCCCACATCTCATAAAGACACTGCAAAAGCCAAACATTACCGCAGATCTCTCTAAAACAAAAACACAATATTTCCCCCATCATGTGGAACCTCTAAAAGATCTTTACCAAAAGAATTTGCTTTCTGACTCAGCTGTAATGAAATCCACTAGATTTCCAATTACAACAAAACAATTATCTGAATAATGCCAGGTTCTTGAATATTCCATTATCAGCATCGCCAGAAGATCTCCATTTCCACTACTTGACTTTATCATCTCCGCATTAGCACCACTTCCAGTTCTCATGAAACAATTCCACTGAAAACAGCTTTTCATTTTTCAACAAACAAACCCAAATCTAAGGCTGCACATGGAAGTCTCTGCCAAAGGGAAATGTGGTTGAGTTAAAAGGAGTTGCGTATTTTGGGCATTTTTCAACCCCCACCCCAAGCTTGAGAGGTTAGAACAAAAACAAATCAACGTATTATGGCATCCTTCCAACTTTTTGTGCTCAAATTCATTTTGGCCTTGTAAGTCAGTAGTCACCCTAAGGAAACCTTTTGTTTGACTTCCTGGCTGACACCCATTTACCCAGAAATGTGGGAATAGCTTTAAGTGTTCTATTCTTCTATTCTCACAGAATAAAAAAGAAAATTGTTGCTGAGATTGCAAACTGCAGGCCTTCAGAGGTTCCCTATCCCCATGACAGAAATACCAACAAAGTAGATGGGGGAAAAGAGGAAAGAGCAGTTCCTAACTCACGTGCATATTTCTCACCCAGTGTGCAGGCTATAGTCAGATAACCCCCGCCCCCAGTCTGCCCCCTTTGCTGATTAGGGAAAATATACACACTATTTCTTTATGCAATACCACAGTAAAATAGCTTGCTTCACACTAAGCTACTGGCAAGCAGCTCAGACATACTGCAAAGCATGAGAGGATGACCCATAGCCTACTAATGTACCCTATAGAGCATTCTGATGCTGTACTATATTTATTTGAAATTTAAGATTTAAGATGGAACCAGATAGAGGGCCTTCTCGGCGGTAGCACCCTCCCTGAGGAACGCCCTCCTGTCAGATGTCAAGGAGATGAAGAATGACACAACTTTTAGAAGACATCTGAAGGCAGCCCTGTATCGGGAAGTTTTTAACATTTGGTGTTTTCTTATGTTTTTATATTCTGCTGGAAGCCGCCCAGAAGGGCTGCGGCAACCCAGTCAGATGGGCAGGGTACAAATAAATTGTTGTTGTTGTTGTTGCTGCTGCTGTTGTTGTCATCATCATCATCATCATCAACTGCCCACAACAGTTTAAGAGTCCACTCATGTTTTACCACTGTGATTAGCACACAGAAGTAATATACTATTTTCAATGCATGTTGTCATATTTTACTACATCAATCAGCAATTTAGTCACACTCAATTTATTACTCTTACTACTATTATTATTATTTACATATGTATACTCAAGCACATGCTGCAAAAAAACATGGGAATTTAGTATCAAATGCAGAGAACCATGAAGATATGGGTGTATTTATTTATTACATTTATATCCCAAAATTCCTCCCAAAGGAGCCCAGAGAGACAGTGAGCAGCTATCCCATAAAACGGTTTACTAAACCTGCAAAGACTAACCTCCAAACTACTGACTTTTCCAAATATTAAGCATGTAATTGCCTGAAAACCTAAGCTTTATGTGATTTAAATTTAATGCTCAGTGGATATTTGCCATTCACTTTTTTCACGATTAAAGCACCTTAATGTAATACTTAAATAGCTCCTGCCTTTAATAGGAAATTATGCATGCTATGTTTATAGCAAGAATACCAAGGTGATAGAGTGTAGAATATAAAAAATAAAATCTTTGTTATGTTAAAAGTATTTGTTTAAAGTGTACTCTTTTTCAAAATAAAACTGAACAGCATGATAAAATTCTTATTAAGATGAAATAAATCTCAGCGGAAAATATTAGGTGATGCTTGCTCACCGCCATGGCATCGAAGTATATAGTTTCTGCCGCTTTTTTATGTCCGTTTGTTCTTTTAAATCAGAACTCTGTTAGTCTGAATATAACAGGGATTTCTCTCTCTCTGGTTCAGAGTCCTAAAGCCTAATATAGTCAGGAGTGAAGTATGGCCCTGAAGGCAGATTCTGAGCTAGAAACAAAATCTTATTTGTATCTTGGGAATCTCTGGTTGTTTTAAGTGACAGTAGCTTTCTAACGTTTATTTCAGAAAAAAAGAGCATCTGTATACAAAATTTCCAACACAAACACCCCACAGACACCATTTTAAGACACTTAGTAAGGCCTGACACACATATTGCTTGAAAGTTCAGAGCTCACAGAAATTTTATGATCACAGAAAAATTGCAGCATGGCCAATGCCCCTACTCCAACAAACACCAAGTTCCCCCCAATTCATAAATTACCATCATAGGAGGAGAAAGGGGGAGGGGCTTTTCTTATCCTTAATTTAATTTCTGCTGCTTCATGTTCTGTTCACATTCCCTAACGTGCCTTTTAACTTCACAACAATTCCTTCACCACAACTTTTAATGTGAAAAGTTCCTATTTTCTTTCGTCTGGTGATGAGGTCACCAGATGGGTCACCAGATGGATGGATGAATACTGCTGTGATAACATTGCTTTCATTCATTCATATAAACCATGTCTGCAGTGTTCAAATTAGCCAGGCACCACGAGCGTTTTGCACCTGGCTATTGACCATTTGCAACCAAGTGAAGATGCCTGGGTGCCAGGATGGCTCCGGACATTTCTACCATCTGGAGTTGCATGCCCGGGGATCACTGGATCGGGACTCTTTTCACACACTAGAAACACATCCTGCAAAATTCTCTCAGTTATATTTTATTTGCACAACTGGAATGAATTTCAGGAACCAAAATGCTTTTTCTGCGCAACAGCACTCCCCATTAAGAAAGAGAGGTAGAAACAGGCCAATATATAAATGTAGACTGTCCAGGGATTAAATGTATTTTCTTCTTAATTTAATTTCTGCTGCTTCATGTTCCTTAAATTCTCAAGCTCAATGTTGTCATCTGAACTAGCCTGATTTTTAACTGATAATCACAGTCAGCCCACCATTTGGAAAATAAGACTTTAGAGCCCCCTTACCCCAAAATGGCAACTAGACATTCTGTTTTGGCAGCTGTAACCTTGGTTTAAGGAGCCATTTGGGGACTAGCATATATCTTGGTTTCTAGCACTGCATGTCCGTTCCCAACAGCCAGCCAGAAGGGAAAGTTGTGAGGAAAAGAGATGAGAGCACTACCCATGAAGGATCTCACAATTGCTACACAATATTAGGGTCTTAAGTTGTGGAGATATAATGGCAGTTTTTTGTGCAGAAACCCGAAATGAAAGGAGTTATTTCCAAATCTATTCTATTCCCACATATAAACTGCTATACAATTTAGCAGCTCCCAGTTAGTCACCCCAAATGATTTTATACTTCTAAAGTGTGCCACTATTTTCTGTATACAGTGGTACCTCTGGTTGTTTAAGGAAATATGGGAGTAAATGTAGACAATAACAATTACAGAATTGTGTTTGACCATCAGTATGCACTAAAAGGCTCTGAATATCTTCCTTTTAGATCAGGTAAGAGAGAACCATTACAAGATGATGTTTCAGTACATTCTAGCACTTGACAGAAGCATTACACGTTGGAAATATACACATATTAAGGCTGACGTTTTGTTGGAATTCTATTCTCTTCTAGTCACTGATTTGACTTAGTTACAGTCATACCTCGGGTTGAAGTAGCTTCGGGATGAATATTTTTGGGTTGCACTCTGCGGCGACCCAGAAGTAATGGAGCACGTTACTTCCAGGTTTTGCCGCTCACGCATGCGCAGACGCTCAAAATGAAGCCACATGCATGTGCAGAAGCAGCGAAACATGACCTGCGCAGTCGCGTCTTATGTTTATTTCAGGATGCGAACGGGGCTCCGGAACGGATCCTGTTTGTATCCAGAGGTACCACTGTATTTGGATAAAATAATTTAGAAGGTTTACCACAAACTAAATTTGAACCCAATAACAGCAGCATATACCATATTTTTCCGTGTATTAGACAAGGTTTTTTTACTCAAAAATCGTGTCAAAAAACTGGAGTTGTCCAATACACTGATAGTGGCATGGGGGGGGGGACAAGCGGTGCACCCGCCAGCCAGCCAGTTGGCAGGAGAGCAACTTCCCCCAATGCCGCTGCATGTGGGAAATGATCTAGGGAGTTTTCCTTCCCACAGCTACGTGAGGGGAGAAGCTCAACTTTGGGCCATCTCCCCTCATTTTCTTAAAATTGAGTTCCCAAAGATAGGGGGTTCTTATACATGGGGGGGGGGGGCGTCTTAAAGACAGAAAAATACAGTAAATTAGCTACCAAGAAATGGTGGGATACACTGGCCCTTTGTAAAGAGAATAGCTGGTTCTGCTTGAATTAGAGGACCACATTCCCTTCTATTTTGTGATAACCCCTTAGTTATTATTTTTGAATGGTTATGTCATTTTTTGTCTAGAATTTGGGTGGGGGTGGGGCTGAGGTTTATGCATTCATTACGAGGTCTCTTACCCTTTTCCCTATAATTTGAGAAGATATGGAGACTGGAATAAAAGTTTTTGAATGACAGTATCTGAGAGACTATGAGAAACAGATCCCTTTTATTATTTTCATGAAGGCAAATTACAATTTGAATATAACATGCACAAAACTTGCTATTCAATATGAAAAACTGTACAACATTTAATATTTGCAGAACGATAATCCAGAGAGAGAGAAATGTCATTGCAGTGAAAATTGAGCCTGTCAACATCTAATGTTAGTCATTTGATGCTTAAAAGAAAGAGCTCAGTTTTGTGATTTTTCCTTGCCTAGCCATCAGAAAGCAATTTTTACTTCTTGCAAATCACCAAGCAAATGGCTATTATGTAGAATTTGCAACCTTATAACAACAAACTCAGACTGTTTGCAATACATACACCACACCTAGGATATTGGTGGTCTTCCATCCAGGCTCTTGCATCCATACTAGCTTCACCACCAGGTTCTCCCAGGCCATTGTTCTGAGGTGCCTGGTCTCCAAGACATAATTCCTTAAACATCCAATCACTTTCTGAAATATGAAGTGCTTCATTTCAAATCATCTTTCCATAACGTATTGCAAAATCTGTCTATTATAGATTACTGAAACACATTATATGTGGGGCTGCCTCTCCAGACAGTTTGGAAACTTCAGCTGGTATAGAATTCACTGCTGGGACAAGACACTTTGAGCATATAATGCCTATCCCGGCCCGATTGCACTGGCTGCCAATTAGTTTCCGGTTTTGATTTATAAAGCCTTAAATGACTCTGGACCACAATCCTTCAAGGACCACCTCTACCCACATGAACCAACCCCAAACCTATGATCACCATCTGCCAGGGACTAATAGGGCTCTGAAGTGTGTGTGGAGGAAACAAGGAGCCGCGAGAGTGACTCAGAAGTGAGGGTCGGCAATTTATGGGGTTTGGTGCCACCTGCAAAGCCAGGGCAGGAGTAGGAGGGAGGATCAGGGCAGTCCGAGATGGAGGGTGGCACAAGGGTGTAGCCAAGGGGCAGCAGGGAGGGGCAACTACCCCTCCCAATCAATAAAACTACATAGCAAACTGAGGTTCTGCCCCCCCCCAACAAAAGTCCTGGCTGTGCCCATGGGGCGGCATACAGGATGTGGCGGAGGAGAAAGAGTGTGCTATGTGCCAGCTAGATGGTGGAGATGTCAGCTGCCATTCTGGCACCCAAGCATCTTCACTTGCATGCAAGGAGCTGATAGTCAGGTGCAAAATGCGCCTACTAAGTTCCAGCACTGCTCCTTTGCGAAAGGTCCGGAGGGCAGCAACACAAGAATGGGCCTTTTCCGCAGTGGCTCCTCACTTGTGGAATGCTCTCCCCAGGAAGGCTTTCCTGACACCTTTGTTACATACCTTGAGGTGCCAGGCAAAAGAATTCCTCCCAGGACTTCTATGGCGTTTTAAACTGTGAAAGGGGTGTTGGAATGTTGTTACTGTTTATTACTATGGCAAGAATTGTTTGTGTGTCAGATTGTAAACCGCCCTGTGATCCTCAGATGAAGTGAAGCATAGAAATTTAATAAATAAACCGTAACAGAAAATATTAAAGCATTTAAAGATATACCACTGATATAGATATATTTTTTAAAAAATGGAACTGGCAATAAAACAGCTATACAAGCCAAAGGTTTCTGACGAAATGCAGTAAACAAAAGACATCACTGTATTTTGAGATAACTCTTCAATATCAAACACATTTACTTGGAGCTGGAGGTAAGCCCAGTGTGTTCATTCCCAGGTATGAATGCTTCTGATCAGTCTGACACCTCAATCCTAAAAAGATTTACTTAAATGTAAGCAGTGTCGTAGCGTGGGGGGTGCAGGGGGGGCCGGCCGCACCGGGCACAACATCTGGGGGGGGCACCACTAATCTAGTGGAAGAGACTCGAGTGCTAAAATCCACGGGTTAGGGGGCGCAAATTACTTGCCTTGCCCTGGGTGCTGACAACCCACGCTACGCCACTGAATGTAAGTAAGTCTCATTGTTTCTGAATGGCAAATTCAGTTGTATCAAAATATTACTGAAAGTTTGCAGATGCTGCAAAAATCAATCCAGCAAGAAAAAGTTATTTCTCACCTCTTTGATGGCTTATTGTCTTAACTTTCACCGAAAGGGCAATCAATCTCAAAGAGGTCCATTTGTCTTTGAATGAATGCATTGCACAATGCTAAATCTACTTGCTAGTCATAGATAAACATCATAGTCATAGATTTCAACTACATTTGTGAAACCACCAGTTTGCTAACAATGGTCTAAATATACTAAGCCCTGCAGTAGATCAATTCATTTCAGGAAAGCTTGTTTAGAGAGTGCAGTGCTCAGCAGGAGCATCTGTTAGTTAGACATGAGTAAGAAAGAGGAAAACTAATGTTTTCAAAGAATTGTGCAGTATATTCTCACTGTAGGACATCTATTTTTTCATATATATTTTTCCCTTACACTGGGAAAACCATGCAAGTTTTCAGATAAGCCATACTACTACTACAACCTCCCATTTTAAACTAGCACAGCACTGCTATATAGATAATGTGGGAACCAAAAAATCCTAATGTTCACCAACACTGAAATACAAACAACAGCATTTATATATTGAACCATCTATTATCATTAACTGTGTAAGCAAATTATTACAAAGATCTGATTGTGCTTTCTATCACAAAGAGCATATACATGGGTTAATTTATTTGCATATGTAAACCACGTTTGTAGCGTCCTAGATCTCAAAATCCACACTTTTCAAAATCTACATTTCCTCCAGTTTCAGGTCATGCCTAACTTCATCTAGGATTGCAGTCTTGATAATGCATGAAATGGGAAATAAACATATCCCTAAGGCAGACTATATGATATGTAAGTCAAATATAGCAACAATGTGCTATAAATGTTTCACTCAGTCTCATTACAACAGCACACCCACCCACATTATTTTCTAATCCACCTCCCATGAAGCACTGAATAATAACCCAATTACATGGAGGTCAAAAAGTAAGGGTCCTTTTCTTTTCAGAACTATGTTCTTCTCCACATTCACTACCACACAACAGAAATTAGATAAGAACAAAATGGATACGTGTACATGGCTATGCAATCACTGACTATAAAGTTTATTGTTTTCCTAATTGCAAATCAATTTTACTGAATCTTGAAACAAGCTGTATCCTAGATTCGGTTGCTCCATTTATGTATAAAGCAGAGAAGGGCTTCAATAAAGCAATAATCCATTCATGCTTTTCACACATGGTAGCCAGTTTTATAACACCACGCCTTCTCAACTAACAGCGCTGCTGCAGTCCCACAAAACCTGAACAGTCCAGATTTTCACAGTCATGAAGCAGGACAGATATTGTGTGAATAGTTTCATTTACACTGCCCTGGAATCTTCTGACCAAGAGGGCTGTGACAAGAGGGTGCCAGAAGAGGACAACTTGCAAGGCAAAGGCTGTTCAGAAATGTTTTAAATCCAGCATCCCCGTTCAAACTTTGCCTCCTAAATCATTCTAATTCATCTCGCTTTAAGCGCATTTGGTGTCGAGCCAGCAGCTCCACAGGGAAAGCCAGCCATTCACAGGCACACCAGGTGTGGGTGGGTGCAGAGCCAGGCAATTAAAGGCAACCCACCATCCGAGCGCGGCCCCCTTTCCTTAAGAGCAAAAGGCAAAACCAGGGGGCAGGCAGGGAGAGAGGAGTCGCTCCACGTCCCCAGGGGGAGGGCGCTCCCCCCAATGCAGATGTTAAGCCCCGTCAACATCCATCCTGGAAGGCTACTCCTCCCGCGCACCTCCTCCTTTTCCTTCAGCTTTGTTGACAGGTTCTTTCCCTCGCCGCCGCCCCCCCAAAAAACACGCATTTGCCATCCATCTCAGTCGCCGTCTCTCTTCCGCCCCCCCCATTCTTCCTCCACCCGCCCCCCCCGGCTTCCCTTTCGCCCACTCCACACGAAGCCCCCCCCCCAGGTAGCCATTCGCCCCGCTACACGCGTCTGATTTGCACAGGGAGAGAGGGACAGACGTGCATGTGGAAGGTGGCAAAGGGGCGCCGCTCGCCTTTCCTCCATGATCAACGCCCCCCCCCCAAGCATCATCGATGGACGCTCGCAAAGCGCCCGTTGGGAAAGGGAAGGAGGAAGGGGGAGGGAACTCGAGTTTGGCTTGTCTCCCTTCCTCTCTCTCTCCCGCCCCCCCCCCCGCACACACCTTCCCCACCACCAGGATCTGGTTTCCTACAGCGACAGCAGCAGCGGGCTGCTTTGCCACACAGCGGTACAGAACAATACATCCAAATATATGCGGCAGCAGCAGCCCCCCCCCCTCGCGGCGCGCTCCCGCGCCTCCGACGCACACCCCAAAGTGGGGGGCATTTCCTCTCTGGCTCCGCGCAGATCGCCGATCTGCAGGCAGAGACGCCGCCATCCGCCGCTGTGTGGGAGGAAAAGGCAATGGAGGAGGCGCGCGCGGTGGGGGGGGGGGCCGGGGGCAGCAGCCGCCCCGCGATGGGGCGCCGGGCGCCGCGGCGGGCCAGACTTACCCAGCAGCAGCAGCTTGAGCTCCCGGCGGGCGTCCCGCTTGTCCCGCTTGAGCTGCCTCTCGATCTCGTCGTTGATCCGGCGCGCTTCCTTGGCTTCCTCGCTCAGGCAGCACGCCATGATGGACTCCAGAGTCATTCTTCCCAACTGGTTGAGGCGCAGCCCCCGCCCCCAAAACACGCGCCGCGCCCCCCGCCACACAAAGCCACCCACGCAGGGAGGAAGCCCAGCTGCCGATCCCCAGCTGCGAGACCCCCGACGCCGCGCCTCACTCCGGGATGAGCAGAGCCAGGCGAGCCCAGCCGCGAACACGCGGAGACGCGCGCTCACACGCAGCCACCGCGCGCCCCCCGCCTCTCACAGCCTTCCTCGCCGCCGCCGCCGCCCCCCGACGCCGCCTCCGGGCACACGCGCGGCTCCCCACTCCGCCTCCTCGCCCGATCATGCACCAAACAGGGCGAACATCCAGCCGGGAGGCGGCGGCGGCGGCAGCAGCAAGAGAAAGGGAGAGACCGTCGCGGGGAAGAGCAGCGCCTCTTTGTCCCCCCCTCTAAGCTGCCTCACCCCGACGTGCCCTTCCCGCCCGCGGCTGGCCAAGCGAAGCGCCCTCCCTCGCCCGCGCCCAGGAGCCGCCCGAGGTTGGCCGCGCGGGGCGGGGTCGGCAAGGGCCGAACCCGCGGGAGCCTCCGGGGGCTCCGAAGCTGCTCGCAGCCAGGCTCCCTCCCCGCTCCCTGCGCGGCCCAGGGCGGCTTTGGCCGCTGGTCGGGCCGGGGAGGAGCGGCTCTTCCCCTTACTGCAAGAAAAGGGGGGTGGGCGAGGGCAAGAGGGCCGCCCGGCCGCCCGAGGTGTGTCGCCCGCCGGACTCGGGCGGCTCGGCTCCCCGGGCGTGGCGAGGCAGAAATATGGCGGACCTTTTCTCTCGCTCGCTCGCTCGCTGCTCTGCGCGCACCACGCTCCCCTCCGCCCCGAAATGAAATCCCAGGAAAGTAATAAAAAATACCCTTCGGATCCACTGCGCTGCCTTTCTACTGCAACGCAGCAGCAATAACCGAGGGAGGAACGAGCCCTTTCCCCGCCGCACCCGCTACTTAAATGGCCGCGAGGAACACGGGCTGCTTTTATGGGTCCTCGAGGGCCGGGCTGCTATTGTTGTTCATGGGCTCCCCAGCTCCGCCAGATGACATTTTATGGCGAGCCTCTTATTTTTAGAAGGATCAACGACACTGCTGGGGCAAAGCGGGGCTGAGAGGCTGAGATGAAGGGGGCGAGCTCGCTGTCGAAGAAATGTTCTGTCTGGGCTTGGGGCTTGTACCCCAGCTCCCAGATACCCAACAGGAATTAAGATACTTCTGTTGGCTTACGTGCTGGGACTAAGTAAATAGCATATTTTATCGTATGGATAAAATAGCATATTTTATCGTATGGATAAAATAGCATATTTTATCAGGGCAGGAATGGGGCTTATTTTGTGTGCATCACTCCACTTGCCAAATGGCAGAGCTAACCCAGACAATTTGAGTGTGTGCCATTTCCCCCCATTAGGGCCGTCTGTCAGGGCTTCAGATTACTGTCAGGGAGTTAGGGTTGCCAAGTGCACAGTTGGGATAGGTGCTTACCTGCTCTCTGGACTTGAGCCCAAAGAAATCAAAGGCGTTGGGCAGAGACTGGACTGCTTGTTTGCCAAAAGACCATCCTTTGAGAACAGGGTTGCAGCCCGGCCTGCTACAGCTTGATCCGTTTTCACAACATGGAGAATAAATGTACAGCAAAAGGCACAGTTACTGGTTGAAGGGCTGGCAACCCTATGTGAGAAAACAATTGATGATATTGCTATTATCGAAATTGTGCTACCTAGTCCAATGCACATTCACACATAATTCCTGAGGATTTCATTGAGGTTTATACCTAAGTAAAAAAGTACAGAAAACCAGTCGGGGGGGCAGGGAGAGGTTCCTACCACTTGGCAATTGGCAGTGCCATTAATAAACAACAACATAGTGGTTGGCTGAAATATGTAACTTGAGCAATGTGACACTAGTTCTCATGGAGTACCCAAATGTGCTTGGCATTATAGACAAATATATAACGGTTATGCCTGGGTGTTGGCGAGACCAATGTGCCAAATATTTAAATAACCATACCTATTATTTTTGTTGGCTTATTTATTCTCATATATATCAGTCTGGGCATCTCTAAGGCATTAGTAAGATGAGAAATAAACTCATTCATTTATATTGTTTTTTTCCATATGCTGTACATTCCTGGCAACACTTACCATAAATATAACATTAGGGTTCCAGCCTTTGACCCTGTCTCTATGAACCTTCAACAGCAGTTTAATGTGCAGATATTATGAGGTGATAGTTTATCTTCATGCTGTGAAATGCCTCACACACTGATCTCTGTAGCTGCTATTCAAAACAGAAGAGCAAGCCAAGGCTTCTACTTCCTCTGGTCAGTTGGCAACCCTAGCCATAGTTAAGTTTGGTCCCCAAAATGAAGTAATATCTACAGCTAGCTTTCTGGAATAAGAACAAGAACAAAGTGTTTCCCTATGAATGCAACGCCCATTGTGAACGTGTATGTGATCTTTCCCTTCTCAAAACCCACCTTTTGCCCTAAATCCTCATCAGAATCCATTGCATTGCCCACGTTCTTCCCTTCCCCTCTCATTTTTGTCATTGTCTATTTTAGAAGGTAAGTTCCATGTCTTTGTAACTTAGCCACTATGTACACTAATGGTTCTGTATAAATCGTCATCATCATCAATATAATAATTTACTTTAAAAACAGCTCTTTTGTGTGATTCACATGACTGTATAATGATGGCAACTATCCTGTAAGAGCTTGTTAAGAAACAACCTCACCATTTCTGCCAAGACTGACTCTTTAAGGTCAGCTTGGGACTTCATGGCCTCCATGACAACCATGGAGATATCTCCAATAATAACTAGCCATATACGTGAAACAAGCCACACGCTGGATTTGTTTTTTTCCACTCCCCTAGAAGTGCTGGAAGACACTCTCTTTGGACTGAATTTCATACCATTAATCTGCAGTATGAATAAACTAGTCTCCCTTTGGGCAAGCTACCTATGGGAGACTACTTTATTTATAGTGAAGAATAATGTTACCTGGTATTTAATATTGCTATCTTTCCTGAATCCTCTGTACATCATAGGATCATGGAATTGTAGAGTTGGAAGGGATCCCAAGGACCATCTAGTCCAATCCTCTGCAATGCAGAAATCTCAACTAGATCATACATGACAGATGGCCATCCAACCTCTGCTTAAAAGCTTCCAAGGAAGGAAAGTCCACTACCTCTTGCGGGAGTCTGATCAACTGTCAAACAGCTCTTACTATCAGAAAGTTTTTTCTGATATTTAGTCAGAATCTCCTTTCTTGTAACTTGAATCCATTGGTTCAGGTCCTACCCTCCAGAGCAGGAGAAAACAAGCTTTCTCCATTCTCAATCTGCCAGCCCTTAAGATATTTGAAGATGGGTATCATATCTCTACTCAGTCTCCTCATTTCCAGACTAACCATACTCAGCTCTGTCAACTGCTCCTCATAGGCTTGCTTTCCAGACCCTTCATCATCTTGGTTACCCTCCTCTGCACCCATTCCAGTTTGTCAACATCCTTCTTAAATTGTGGCGCCAGAATGGGACACATTATCCTAAATGTGGTCTGACCAAGGCACCAGGACCACTGGGTATTGGCGAAGCTGGGCAAGGCGAAGCAGGCAGGAGATGATTGGGATGGGATGGGGGAGGCCGTCTTGCTGTCACTAGCCCAACAGGGGGGAAAGCGGGGGCCGGGAAGGGGGGGTCCTCCTCAGTGCTCATGAAGCTTTCCTCTCCTTCGCCACCAAGAGGATGGGGAGGAGTCCAGGAAAAGCTCTGGAGGGTGGAGGCTCTGGGGTGATCTGAGCCATCACCAGGGTGTGCACCAGGCTGAGGAGAGATGCCCCTCCATGGGCATAGCCAGGTTTTTTGATGGTGGGGCAGGACTTGGTGGGGGGCAAGACTTTTGTTGGGGAAGGAGAACAGACATGATTGGTCAGTTAAGTATTTCTATTGTTTTACTTTCTGGGGGGGGGAGCTGCCCCCCTTGGCTATTCCCATGGGCTCCTCCCTGGCCTTTTGGGGGCTCCATTCATGTTGACGGAGTAAGGAAGCAGCAGCAACTCAGCCCAAAACAGTGCCTCTGGTTTCCTGCTCCCCAGCTCAGAGCCCATCAAGCCGTGCCAACAGGACTGGGCTGTATCACGAGCTCACTGGCTAACTGCCTAGTGAAATCAGAGACGCAGAGAGCTTCTTCCAGTTCTTTTATTTAAATCAACAGAAATACAGAGACCATGAAATATGGTCCCTCAAGACTTTGCTCAGAGTGCCCACTCCACCCCCCTTGCAGTACTTCCTGGCTTCCAAACCCCTCCTGCTGCCTATGGTGGCCGGTAAAGGAATCTTTCTGTCTCTGTTTGGTTTTCTTCTCTAAGATACAAAGGGAGCATCTGGTTGTAGGAGAAGGAGGAGGCTCTACCAGGCTTTCAAGTGACATGGTGTCAACTGTATGCTGTACTGTTTCTACCACTTCTGACTCCTGTCTCTGTTCAGGACTGGAGCATCTGCTAGCTTGTTCCTGTTCCTCATCCTCCATTATTTTGCAGCTTTCTTCTTCTGGGTTGTGTCCTGTTTGCCACCACTACAAACCTGGGTCCATACTATCTTTATCTGCCTCCTGCCAGGAAGCCTCCTGGGGTGGTGGTCTCCACCACTCCTCCTCATCTGGCCAGTCCCTGACAGGCTGTAAGTTGGACCATCTCCAACTTTGAATGTGCCAGTACTGTGTACCGTTGAGTACTGCCAGAAAACAAGCACTTACTAAAACCCTCAGATCCTTTTCACATGTACTACTGGCAAACCAGATGTTCCCCATCGTATATTTGTGCACCTGGTTCTTCCTGACTAAGAACAGAACCTTACATTTGTCCCTATTGAAATTCATTTTGCTAGTTTGGGCGCAGTTCTACAATCTTTTAAGGTCATATTGAATCCTGATTCTGTCTTCAGTGGCGTTGGTGTCATCTGCAGATTTGATGAACATCCCCTCAATACCTTCATCCAAGTTGTTTATAAAGATGATGAAGAATAATAGGCCCAAGACAGAATCCTGTGGCACCATATTTTCCAGTTTTTGCCAGGATAACGAGGAACCGTTAGTGAGAACTCTTCAGGTTTGGTCAGTCAATGAGCTACAAGTTCACCTAACTGTTATCTTGTCCAGTCCACATTTTAGCAGCTTCTTTGCAAGAATATCATTCTGCAGCAATTGTAAAGAGAGTGGGGTTGGATTCAAATGAGTTGTTAATTAACCCACATATATAATGATAACCTTATCACTGGGCCTCCTAACTGTATTGGGCCACTATGCTTTCAGTTTTACAATTTTCTAGGCAGTTAGGGTTTATAATTGTGTTTTCCTTATGATTTGTTTTAAAACACATTACAGTGGTACCTCGGATTATAGACGCTTCAGGTTACAGACTCCGCTAGCCCAGAAATAGTACCTCGGGTTAAGAACATTGCTTCAGGATGAGAACAGAAATTGTGCAGCGGCAGCAGCGGGAGGCCCCATTAGCTAAAGTGGTGCTTCAGGTTAAGAACAGTTTCAGGTTAAGAACGGACCTCTGGAACGAATTAAGTACGTAACCAGAGGTACCACAGTAGCCTTTTCTCATCTAGCATATTTTGTCATACCAAAATCTGCTAAATAAACACAACATAATAGACACTGTAATTTCCTTGTCTTAGACTCTAAATGACTGCCATTTCATGAGAGCTTATTCTAAACATACTTTACAAGTTAACACTTCTCAATAACACTTTCATGTTATCCAGACTAAATTGCATTCACATTCTGTTTTTGATTGTCAGATATCTATCTGTATCAAATTCAGTATGGAGACATTAACTTCCTCTTGATGTCATGTCTACTTTACTATTTTCTGAACCTATTGGAGTCAGCAGCAATGGTGCCCATGAGCCATAAGCACAAATAGAGGCTTTCCCTGTCACCAACAGGATCACCTTCCTTACTGAAAATGGCAATACTTTCTGACAAGTATCTACTGCTATCAAAGGCTGACCTTCAGTGCAGCAGGATAAAGAGACCTCCTTTAGGTGGCGCCATGAGGGAGGGGTGAAGGCAGGAATTCAGTTTTGAATGGCACTGTATGATTTTCAAAGTATTGGTCCTAAAAGAGGGGGCACCATTTGAGCTTTGCTTCTGACTGAAAAAAATGTCTACTTACCATATTTTTCCGTGTATATGACACCCCCATGTATATGGGGACTATTTTTGGGGACTCCAAATTAAGAAAACACCCCTCAGCACTACCTGTGTATAAGATGAGCCCCAATTTTAAACCTAATTTTTTGGTTAAAAAAACCTAGTCTTATACACTGAAAAATACAGTATATTGACCACCCCAGACTTGAAGGGCTGTGTGAAGGACAGCTAAGCTAGCCTGGAGTCTGGTGATACAGTGCATTAGAATTCCACCAGAGGGCTGGAGCCTCTCTCTGATTGGCTACCAAGACAGCTAACGAGCAGGGTGGAGTCAGCACTTTGCGGGGGGGGGGATAAAAGGAGCCGTTTCTGGGAGAGTGTTCTCCCTCTTACTGCAGTTCCATACACACACACACACACACACACACGCTCTGTATATTCCAATTCAACTTAATCATTTTTTCGTCTACTTTAAATGTATTCCCTTATAAAACTATAGGCTGTTACAATAATCTTGCCAATGTTTACAGTTCCTTTGTAAATATTAAATAAACCGTTTCCATTCTTTTATAAAAAGTTTGTTTTCTTGATTTCTTATTTTTCTGGTAAGTTTCACCAAATCTGCATACTCCACAAGTTTTTGTATCCATTCTTCTTTTGCTGGGACTTCTTTCCATTTTGGGGCAAATAACATTCTTGCTGCTGTAGTCACATACTGTACATGAGTAAATTTCTATACAGTTTGGGTAGTTCTGTCCTAAGCAAAGCTTCTGTAGTTAAAGAAAAAAAATCCTTTTCCAATTCATTATATATCATTTCTTTCCCCAGTAAGCTTTAACCTTACTGCAAGACCTCCACATATGATAAAAAGAACCTTCTTTCTCTTTACATTTCCAACATTTATTTGATTTTGATTTATACCTTTTTCCTAATTTACTCACTGTTAAATACCATCGATACAACATTTTCGTACATTTTTCTCTTAGATCATAGCATGCTGTGAATTTTATATCTGTATTCCACAATTGTTCCCATGCTTCCATATCTATATTATAACCAATATCTATTGCCCTATCTATTAAACAAATCAACCTGATCTTTGTCCATCCTGGCACCATTGCACTAGTCTCACAGCCAGAGGCTCATCTGGGGTGGGGATTGATAAAGTCATGACTCATGACTAGACAAACATGTTGTTGTCCCGCATCTGGACTTGATTTCCCCATTTCTCCTACTTCCTGGAATAGGCCTCATAAACGCATGGTTCAGACTGAGCTAGCGAGGAAGGGGCAGCAGCATGGAATAGTTGGAGCGGGTGTCTCCAAGCAAGTAGCATCTCAGTAGCATCTCTTGAGTGATCACCACAATCTGATCACTCAGCTCTAGGTTGGTTCTCTGGTCTTATGGTTCTTTATCCTTAAACTGGACTTGGATCAGAGCGCCCTTCAAATAGAGGGCTGACACCTGCAAAGTAGGACACATGGCGACCCTGCAATGTAGCCAACAAGTTATTTTTCATTTTTAAGACTTCCATCCAGGCAGGCAAGAGCCATGATCAGAGTTCAAGGACACATTCCAATCAGGTAATGACTCAAGGTGGATGTAAAGCAAGTCTGGTGAGGGGTGTGGCTAATGAGGGGGTGCACCCTGGGGATGAGTTGCATGGGACAGATATAGTCTCAGAGGGCCAAATTTGGTTCCTCACCTCTGTGCTAGAGTTCTTGTTTTTAATTATCTGGGGTTAGTATCCATGATCAGAGAGATCAATTGGCATGTTATGATGCAAAGTACTGTGCTTCTGGTTATTTTATTGCATCAGCAGACTATCAAGAAGCAATTTTCTGATTCCTTTTTTAACACATATCTTCTGATTAAGGCTGCTTTCCAAATCCAGTTATTGTGAAGTTACACTGTATTCAGTGTGATCTCATTTCTGCATCCATGCAGTTAGAACTGGGGTGTGAAAATTTTATTGGCTCTTAATAGGGAGCCCATATGATATAACCCACTCATTTATCTCAGCCTATAGAAGAGCAGGGTGACTGTTTGCCTTTGAACAGATTATCTCTTAAAATGTGGTTTCAATTTTTTTTTCTAATCATTTGAGTGTTCTATCAATTGAGCCCTAAAACTTTATTGATGTCTACATTCCTTTGGTGTTCTCCTTTGTTGTCCATCAGCTGAACCAATGATACCTGCCATTCTTATGAAGCACACTTTACCTGTAATCCTTCCACTGTTAGGTATTAAAAACTATTATGTTCTAAATATTTGTGGGGATACCTAAATTTGGACTTTGCATGGAAATGTCACATACCTTGCATTTCATGGTTTCTTGGCATCACTGGTAAACTTCAACCCTCCTGATCCATGTGTGCATTTGTGTGTATATACGGAAGATAATACTTTATGCATTAGATGGTCTTTAGTTTCTACATAAGCAGTGGCATCTCTCATTCTCCATAGTGTTGTCTAGTATTCCAGTATGCTCTCTTATTATAGTTTAAACTTGCATATAATTTGTAACTAACACCCATTACCTAATGTAATTCCATTAAGTCTAGCCCTATTATAGTGAGTAATCCAAAATCCATTTCCAACCCAAAAGCAATATATTTAGGCTGCAGCCAGGTACTGAATCCTGTGTGCTTATCACTGATGAGCTTAAATATGCATAGAAATATATAAAAATAAAATAAAATAAATTGTCCAGTAGCACATTAGAGACCAACTAAGTTTGTTCTTGGTATGAGCTTTCGTGTGCATGCACACTTCTTCAGATACACTGAAGACCAGACCTTTATATATAGTGAGAGGGTGGGGTATTACTTTTACAGTTATTCTTCTTCATTGCCCTTTTTGTTATTAACTTTTAATTCATGATGAAGTAAGTTAACGTAAGAGCTAACTATGTATATTTAGAAGTAAGTTCTGTTGAATTAAATGGGGTTTGCTCTCAGGTAAGTGGACTTAGGATTGCAGTTAAAATCTTTAAGTAGGTTGATGCATAGTGTGAAAGCACAGCAGTTTCCATGTGAAGACATGGGATTGAACTAGATAATTCTTAGGGAAATTTCAGTTGTGTTGCACTATGTTTATGTGACTGTTTTTTAAAAAACAGTGGTTTTATTCTTGTGCATGAATGACATGGGATAAGAAAGGTTGTGCCCAGATTCAGGACACAGACTTCAAATCATGCAATGCACTAAAAACCCAGATGTGCAGTTAAGTGCTTTAGTAAGGTTGGATTCCTGCAAAAGCCTCAGAGAATCTTATTAAGGTGCACACAATGGTGTCTCACATATTTCTGCTAAAAGCAGATCTTTGCAGTCTGTCAGAAGCTACTTTAAAAGCTCCCTTGAGTTTAGGATTTGTTAGACAGTCTGTGATGGCACACCCTGCTTTTGGAAGGAGGGAATAACGAAGACCACAGAATGCATGGAGCTTGCCCACTGATTGCAGTCTAAGAACTGATTCACACCTTCATTAAACCAACAGATTTAGGGTGCAGTCTTAAACACATTAACTAAAGAATAAGCTCCATTGAATATAATGGGATTTGCTCCCGAATAATCATACATTAGAAGTGAACTGCTAGGAGCACTGCAAATTGTTTCAATGGATGTAAAAATAATTGGGTATCTTCATGTTGTCTCTGTATAGAGGGTTTTAGAGGATAGGACATAGAGGATCCAAGAGGAAGAGGAACGGCCCTGTGTCATTTGAGGTTTGCAAGTGTGATGCGGCAGTTTGGAGCTTGGGGAAGCTCTCTGTCCCCCCAGAAATCTGCATCAAAAATTACTGATGGCAACATCAGGTGATGCTGGTTACAGAAAATGCCAGAAGTCATATCATCCACATTATTCCATTAGGTAAAGGTAAAGGACCCCTGGACGGTTGAGTCCAGTCAAAGGTGACTATGGGGTGCGCTGCGCATCTCGCTTCAGGCCAAGGGAGCTGGTGTTTGTCCAAAGAAAGCTTTCCAGGTCATGTGGCCAGCATGACTAAACTGCTACTGGTGCAATGGGACACCGTGACGAGTGCCAGAGCACACACAAATGCCATTTACCATCCCACCACAGTGATACCTATTTATCTACTTGTACTGGTATGCTTAGTGCTAGGTTGGCAGCCCAAGATGATCAGGGGTCTGGAAACCAAGCCTTACAAGGAACACTTGAAGGAGCTGGTATGTTTAGCCTTGAAAAGAGGAGATTAAGAGGAGATATGATAGCCTCCTTCAAATATCTTAAGGGCTGTCACATGGAAGAAGGAACAAGCATGTTTTCTCCTGCTTTGGAGGGTAGGACTCAATTCAATGGCTTCCAGCTCCAAGAAAGGAGATGCTGACAAAACATCAGAAAGAACTTTCTGACAGTAAGAGCTGTTTGACAGTGGAACAGACTCCCACAAGAGATGGTGGACTCTCCTTCTTTGGAGGTTGTTAAGCAGAGGTTAACAAGGTGGGTGGCGCTGTGGGTTAAACCACAGAGCCTAGGGCTTGCCGATCGGAAGGTCGTGGTTCGAATCCCCGTGACGGGGTGAGCTCCCGTTGCTCGGTCCCTGCTCCCGCCAACCTAGCAGTTTGAAAGCACGTCAAAGTGCTAGTAGATAAATAGGTACCGCTCCAGCGGGAAGGTAAACGGCATTTCCGTGTACTGCTCTGGTTCGCCAGAAGCGGCTTAGACATGCTGGCCACATGACTCGGAAGCTGTATGCCGGCTCCCTTGACCAATAAAGTGAGATGAGCCCCGCAACCCCAGAATCGGTCACGACTGGACCTAATGGTCAGGGGTCCCTTTACCTTTAAGGAGAGGTTGGGTGGCCATCTGTCATGGATGCTTTAGCTGAGATTCCTGCATTGCAGAGGGTTGTTCTAGTTGACCCTTGGAATCCCTTCAGACTCTAAGATGCTATTATTCTATTAACTGATTTTCAAACTTCAATTTATTTTAGTGGGACTAAGCATTACTGGATGTGGAAGTGTGCTCAAGATCTTTCAAAGCCTATTCTTGAGACAACACATAGGAGTCGTTATTTATTTATTTTAAATTGACACGGGATGATGAAATGCAGCTTTCTTCTGAGTATATCTCAATGGGCTTAGTGACCAGAGATCAGAAGCTGAACTTGATGATACTGGATGAGAACTGTCTTTCTAAAGCCAGCAGAATAGAACAAGCTGAAAAGCTTTGCCCTTCCCATGTAATTGGAACTGTCATGATAATGATTGTTTTAGTCACCACTTGACATGGAATGTAGCTGATGTTGACTGAAGAACAAATTCTACTGCCTCTGTTCTTTAAATTAATTCTATTCTCATGTTCAGTAATTTTAATTGGTTAATTACAAAAATATGGACTCCCCTCCGCCTTCTCCTGGTTCCTAAAAGAGTTTAGAGCTTCACTGTATGGATACACTTCCATATATATATATAGTTTGTGCATGCAGATATGTATACATACAGATGTATGTGTTTGTGTAAAAGTGTTTAAATAGTAAGATTGCAAGAAAATGTTCTGTAAATGGACTCGTGCTTATCTTGAAACTTTCCCAATGGAAAACATGTTGGGATTATTCATTTCACCTTTCAGATCAGCTAGATTTGAAAGTCTTCTTGTTTTGTCAGACTGATGCCCTGCAAAAATGAGCTTATCGGGCTTGGCAGATCTGTGTAACAGAAACTCTCTTATCCCTAAACATCAGTTATCGTACCTGCAGCACTTGCTTTCAAACAGTAGTCTGAGCAGGGATGTCACTAGGTATTTAAAAGATTCAGGGCACAAACGCATGGCTGTGACACAAATTTGTATAACATTGGCACATGTTAATTTCTATGTATAGATGCTTCGGGGAAATTAAGGTGGTGGGTGGCTGGACTGTCACCAGCACTGTGCTTTGCAACATTCACAACGCCCTATAAGCCACACGTGGAGGACCTTCAGTCTGTGAGCCAATCTTGGCCCACCAGGTGGTTGAGGTTGGCCCAAGAGTCCATTTCCCCCAAAACATGCCCATCCACCCATCAGCTGGTGTCACTTGTGAGGTCCTCTGATAGGTGCAAGAGTGAGGTTAAATCCTGCATTGGCTTTGTGTGCCTGTTTCCATTGGGAAACAGAGGCATGCTGCCAAACTGAGCATACAAACCCCCTCCTAAACCAAGAAGGAGTTTGGATAATGAACCTCTGCTGAAATTGAGGCTTTCCTCATTTAGCAGAGGTTTCCATGCAAACCTGCACGGGATCCCTTGCTAAAGCAATAGGAGAAAACCCTCCCATTTAGCAAGCTCTCTGAATCAGGAAAGGGTGTGCACCAGAATTTCCTGCGGAAATGAAAGGTTGTTCATCATCATTTTGGCAGAGAATCCATGGAAATCCCTTGCTAAAATGAGGGCAGAACCCTCACTTTTTGCAAAGTGGCAAAATTGATGTACATTAACCTATACTGCAGCCACAGTAAAGTCAGAGGTTTCTAGACACACACACACACACACACACCTCATCCCAGGCAAGGAAGAGACTTGCTTTAGTTCCCATTTGCAGAGTATCCAGAAGAGAGCCCCGGGGGGGGGGGGTTGACCCTTTAGTTCTCTTTTCCCTCCTATAAAAACTATGCAGATTATATATATATATTATAAAAACAGTTGCAGATTTTATATATACAGTAGTACCTCAGGTTACATACGCTTGAGGTTACAGATTCTGCTAACCCAGAAATAGTGCTTCAGGTTAAGAACTTTGCTTCAGGATGAGAACAGAAATCGTGCTCCAGCGGTGCGGCAGCAGCAGCAGGCCCCATTAGCTAAAGTGGTGCTTCAGGTTAAGAACAACCTGCTGCTGCTGCTTGCGTGAGTGTTGGGAGGACCGCTCCCTCTCCTGCCAACTCCATCCGGCCTAGGGGGCGGGGCCTGCACTACCACTACAGTTTAGAGGCCTGAGCAGCTACCGGCAGCAATGGACAAAATGGTTTTAAATGTTTTAATTGCTTTAATTTGCAGCACTTTAAATGGTGGTGGTTGTTTTTTATAATATTATATTATTTCATTATTTTATTTTTGCTTGGGGTGGGATAAGCTTTTAGTCAGCGTTATTGTTTCTTGCTTTGTTTTGTTCTGTTCTGTTCTGTTCTGTTTTATTATTATTATTACAGTGGTGCCTCGCAAGACGAAATTAATTCGTTCCGCAAGTCTCTTCGTCTTGTGAGTTTTTCGTCTTGCGATGCACGGTTTTCCATAGGAATGCATTGAAAATCAATTAATGCGTTCCTATGGAAACCGCCTTCCCCCGACCTCTTCTGGCAGGCGGCATTTTAAAATCGCCCGGGACAGCGGAGGACTTCTCCGCTGTCCGGGGCGATTTAAAAGCCCCTGGAAAGGCAGGCAGGGGGGACAAAGACTTTTGCCCCCCGCCTGCCTTCAGAAGAGGTCCAGGACAGGCTTCGCGGACCTCTCCGCAAGCAGCGGGAGCGCTCCTTGCGGAGAGTTGCCAGCGCGCCCAGGCTTCGCAGCCCCGCGGGGGGAGGCTTTCCCGCCCCGCCGCCGGGCTTCGGGACATCGTTCTGAAGCCGGGCGGTGGGGGGAGGCTTTCCCGCCCCGCCGCCGGGCTTCGGGACATCGTTCCGATGCCGGGCGGCGGGGGGAGGCTTTCTCGCCCCGCCACCCGGCATCGGGACAATGCCCCGAAGCCGGGCGGCGGGGGGAGGCATTCCTGCCCCGCCGCCCGGCATCGGGACGATGCCCCGAAGCCGGGCGGCGGGGGGAGGCTTTCCCGCCCCGCCGCCCTGCATTGGGACGATGCCCCGAAGCCGGGCGGCGGAGGGAGGCGTTCCTGCCCCGCCGCCCGGCATCGGGACGATGCCCCGAAGACGGACGGCGGGGGGAGGCGTTCCTGCCCCGCCGCCCGGCATCGGGACGATGCCCCGAAGCCGGGCGGCGGGGGAAGGCTTTCCCGCCCCGCCGCCCGGCTTCGGGACATCGTTCCGATGCCGGGCGGCGGGGGGAGGCTTTCCCGCCCCGCCGCCCGGCATCGGGACGATGCCCCGAAGCCGGGCGGTGGGGGGAGGCGTTCCCGCCCCGCCGCCCGGCATCGGGACGATGCCCCGAAGCCGGGCGGCGGGGGAAGGCTTTCCCGCCCCGCCGCCCAGCTTCGGGACATCGTTCCGATGCCGGGCGGCGGGGGGAGGCTTTCCCGCCCCGCCGCCCGGCATCGGGACGATGCCCCGAAGCCGGGCGGCGGGGGGAGGCGTTCCTGCCCCGCCGCCCGGCATCGGGACGATGCCCCGAAGCCGGGCGGCGGGGGGAGGCGTTCCTGCCCCGCCGCCCGGCATCGGGACGATGCCCCGAAGCCGGGCGGCGGGGGAAGGCTTTCCCGCCCCACCGCCCAGCTTCGGGACATCATTCCGATGCCGGGCGGCGGGGGGAGGCTTCAAAAGCCGTCCGGGGGCTTTTAAATCGCCCCGGACAGTCCCGGGGCGATTTAAAAGCCCCCGGTTAGGCAGGCAGGGGGGGCAAAGACTTTTGCCCCCCGCCCGCCTTGGGAAGAGGTCCTGGACCTCTTCCCAAGGCGGGCGGGGGGCAAAAGTCTTTGCCCCCCCCTGCCTGCCTTCAAAAGCCGTCCGGGATAGCGGGAAGCGCTTCCCTGCTATCCCGGACCGCTTTTAAAATGCTGGCGGTGGGGAGCAAAGCCTTTCGCCCCCGCCGGCCTTCCTGGACCTCTTCTGAAGTCCGGAGGGGGGAAAAAGGCTTTGCTCCCCACCGCCAGCATTTAAAAAAAGGTCCCCGAGATTTCCCTATGGGCTTTCGTCTTGCGATGCAAGCCCATAGGGAAAATCGTCTAGCGAAGCGTCGCAAAAACCGAAAAACCCTTTCGTCTTGCGGGTTTTTCGTCTTGCGAGGCATTCGTCTTGCGGGGCACCACTGTATTCTGTTAAATTATTATATAGTTTGTACTTTGCCTTTTAAGGGGAAGGGTCATGGCTGCCTGGGAGTGGGCCTCAGCCAACAGATTGGGTGGGGCAGGTTCCACAGGGGGGGATGTATTGGGACACCCGATCTCAGTGAACACGGGCAGGAGGAGGAGTTATGCTAAGACCAGACCATGTCATTACCGAGGAGGCAGGTTTAGTCGTTGTTTGAGGACTATCCCGGCCTCCAGGTCGGGTCCTGACCGGAAGGATACAGTAATCAGCAAGGGAAACCCACATGACCTGAAAGTGTTGCTGTGCAATGCCAGGTCAATGATGAATAAAACCACTGCCATCCACGACCTGATTGTGGATGGAGGATTTGACCTGGCATGTGTGACAGAGACCTGGTTGGATGAAGCAGATGGGCCTGTCCTTGCCGCTGCTTGCCCACCAGGTTTCTCTTACGCACAGCAAACCAGGTCATGTGGGCGGGGAGGGGGGGTTGCAGTGATTTTTAGGAAGTCATTAGTCTGCACCAGGCGTCCTATTGGGAAGACCCAGTTTTCTGAGTGCATGTTCTGGAAGTTGGGCAATAGGGGCAGTACAGGATTCCTACTGGTGTACCGACCTCCCCGCTGCACCAAGGATTCCCTGCCCGAGCTGCTTCAGGTCGTGGCGGATATGCTCCTGGAGACACCTAGCTTGGTTGTCCTGGGGGATTTTAACATCCATGCCGACACGACCTTACAAGGGGCCGCTCGGGACTTCGTGGAAAGCATGGCCTCCATGGGGCTGTCCCTGAATAAGTCTGGCCCAACTCATAGCCACGGACATGCCTTAGACTTGGTGTTTACCTCTACGGATGTTGGTGATCTGACATTAACTAAAAGCGAAACAAAAGAAGTGCCATGGTCAGATCACTTCCTGGTGCAACTGGACTTCTCCGCAACCCTTCCCCTCCGCAGGGAGGTGGGACCGATTCGGATGCTCCGCCCCCGCCACTTAATGGATCCAATTGGCTTCCAGAGAGTGGTAGGGGATGTTTTATCCCAAGTTGATGGCCTTTCAGCTGATTCCCTGGTGGCACGCTGGAATGCGGAGTTAACCAGGGCTATTGACTGTCTGGCTCCGAAGCGCCCTCTCTGATTGCATGGAGCCCGGACAGCCCTGTGGTTTTCCCCGGAGCTGAGGGTGATTAAACAATTGTTGAGACGGCTAGAGCACCGGTGGCGGAAAACTCATTCTGAATCAGACCGGACACGGGTTAGAGCTTAACGTCGAGCCTACCAAGTGGCAATGGCGACGGCGAAGAGGGCCTTCTTCGCCGCCTCCATTGCATCTGCAGAAAACAGCAGCAGGAGACTTTTTCAGGTGGTTCGCAATCTATCGGAACCACCTGTTCCACCGGGGCCTGGTAGGGACCCCAAGATCTCTTGCAATGCTTTTGCAAAGTTTTTTGCAAATAAAATCGCTCAGATTCAGAAGGAGGTAGACTCCACCGTGGGAGCAGGGCCAGGGCGGGAGAGTGCTAGAGTTCTGTCTGGTCCTGTTACATGGGATCAATTCCAATCTGTTACCTCCGAGGATGTGGACAGGCTGCTTGGACGAGTGAAACCGACCACCTGTCTCCTTGATCCTTGCCCATCCTGGCTGATAAAAGCGAGCCGGGAAGGGCTGGGCGATGGGCTCTGCGGGGTGGTGAATGCTTCCCTCTGTGAGGGAGCCTTCCCAGACCCGCTGAAAGAGGCGGTCATTAAACCGCTTCTTAAAAAAACATCTTTAGACCCAGCCAATTTGGCCAACTATCGCCCAGTCTCAAATCTGCCATTCTTGGGCAAGGTGATTGAGCGGGTGGTTGCTGAACAACTCCAAGCACGCCTGGAGGAAACGGACCATTTGGATCCCTTCCAATCGGGATTCAGGCTTCACCATGGGACTGAAACTGCCTTGGTCGCGCTGGTTGATGATCTCCGGCGGGCAAGGGACGAAGGTGAGAGCTGTTTCCTAGTTCTGCTGGATCTCTCAGCGGCCTTTGACACCATTGACCATAACATCCTTCTGGACCGTCTAGAGGGGCTGGGAGCTGGGGGCACTGTCATACAGTGGTTCCGCTCCTTCCTCCTGGGCAGTGTCCAGAAAGTGGTGGGGGGGTGAGTGTTCAGACCCCTGGACTCTCACTTGTGGAGTGCCTCAGGGTTCTGTCCTCTCCCCCATGCTTTTTAATATCTATATGAAGCCGCTGGGAGAGATCATCAGGGGGTTTGGACTGGGTGTTCATCAGTATGCAGATGACACCCAGCTCTACCTCTCCTGTAAATCAGAACCAGTGAAGGCAGTGAAGGTCCTGTGTGAGTGCCTGGAGGCGGTTGGAGGTTGGATGGCAGCTAACAGATTGAGGTTGAATCCTGACAAGACAGAAGTACTGTTTTTGGGGGACAGGAGGCGGGCTGGTGTGGAGGATTCCCTGGTCCTGAATGGGGTAACTGTGCCCCTGAAGGACCAAGTGCGCAGCCTGGGAGTCATTTTGGACTCACAGCTGTCTATGGAGGCGCAGGTTAACTCTGTGTCCAGGGCAGCTGTCTACCAGCTCCACCTGGTACGCAGGCTAAGACCCTACCTCCCCGTGGACTGTCTCGCCAGAGTGGTGCATGCTCTAGTTATCTCATGCTTGGACTACTGCAACGCGCTCTACGTGGGGCTACCTTTGAAGGTGACCCGGAAACTGCAATTAATCCAGAATGCGGCAGCTAGACTGGTGACTGGGAGTGGCCGCCGGGACCACATAACACCGGTTCTGAGAGATCTGCATTGGCTCCCAGTACGTTTCCGAGCACGATTCAAAGTGTTGGTGCTGACCTTTAAAGCCCTAAACGGCCTCGGTCCTGTATACCTGAAGGAGCGTCTCCACCCCCATCGTTCAGCCCGGACACTGAGATCCAGCGCCGAGGGCCTTCTGGCGGTTCCCTCATTGCGAGAAGTGAGGCTACAGGGAACCAGACAGAGGGCCTTCTCGGTAGTGGCGCCCGCCCTGTGGAACGCCCTCCCATCAGATGTCAAAGAGATAAAGAATTACCTGACATTCAGAAGACATCTTAAGGCAGCCCTGTTCAGGGAAGTTTTTAATATGTAATGCTGTACTGTTTTTAACACTGATTGGGAGCCGCCCAGAGTGGCTGGGGAAACTCAGCCAGATGGGTGGGGTATAAATAATAAATTACTATTATTATTTTTATTATTATAACAATTTCAGGTTAAGTACGGACCTCCAGAACAAATTAAGTACTTAACCCGAGGTACCACTGTACAATGAAGGGAATGTTTCCTTTAGTTGCTAAAATATCTTACATAGATTTTAATTAGGTTGGCTCTGTTGTTTTAAATTATAATTTGTATTAAGAAGTTAGCATACAATAATGAAAATCAGATAAATGTACAGTGTAAAATATTGTCTAAACAGATAAGATAAAATAAATATTGGAGAAATGATTAATTTCAGCACATATAACAATTCATAAGCAAATGGGACAATTAAGGATATAAAAGCTTAGACACATTTTATAAGCTTTTATAGTCTTAATTGTCTTAGTCTGAGAAAACTAATATTTTCACCTTTCTCTTCCAGGAAGGATAAACAAAAGAAATTATGATTGGGATAATACCATGACAGAGAAGGTGCAAAACTTTTTTTAAAAATGAAGAAAAATATATGTACGTGTGTGTGTGTGTGTGTGTGTGTGTGTAGTGGGGCTTTGTTTTTAATAATTGGAGCCATATCCAAATACTTCCTTCAAATGAGACCCATTAAAATCAATAGATTTACTAAGTCCTTTGATTCAGTAGGTCTACTCTGAATACAACTCATGTTGGATCTAACCCTTGGGTTTTGTTATGGGGTGGAGAACCTCTAGTCCACAAATCAAGAGCAGACCACCGGATTCTGCTTTAGGTTATTCCCCTCACCAGCTGCACCCCTTTATTTCCTTGTACTTTTATTATATTTCTTATTTAGTGAATTGAAAGATGGGCAGGGGGACTATAGAAGCCTCTCAATTTGCATAGCTGGAATGGAGCCTACACTACCAAGGTAGAGTCACCTGGCTGCTCAACTCCCACCTGCCTCTGACCCCCACCAGTCACTGGCATGCAGCCCCAGAGAGCGGGGAGGTTCCCTACATGGAAATGTGCCCCTTGTGCTGAAAAAGGTCCCCAGCAACAGTTTTATAATATGCCCCTCCCTAATATCAGTATAAGGGACGCAGGTGGCGCTGTGGGTTAAACCACAGAGCCTAGGACTTGCCGATTAGAAGGTTGGCAGTTCAAATCCCCACAATGGGGTGAGCTCCTGTTGCCCAGTCCCTGCACCTGCCCACCTAGCAGTTCGAAAGCACGTCAAAGTGCAAGTAGATAAATAGGTACTGCTCCGGTGGGAAGGTAAATGGTGTTTCCGTGCGCTGCTCTGGTTCGCCAGAAGTGGCTTAGTCATGCTGGCCACATGACCCGGAAGCTGTACGCCGGCTCCCTCGGCCAATAAAGCAAGATGAGCGCCGCAACCCCAGAGTTGGCCACGACTGGACCTAATGGTCAGGGGTCCCTTTACCTTTAATATCAGTACAGATGAAGGTTGGTCTCCAAATATATTTAACAATAAACAAGCACACAAGTAAGTCACTGCTGAGGTGTACCCACAGTTGTGAGGCCTGGGGAAATGAGGATGATAATGATGCATCTCCAGCTGTTGCCATTGGCTACAGACTACCTGTGACGTCACAAAAGTACATGGCAGCTGAGTGGATATAAAGGTGGGCCTTTTCCTCTTCCCCAACAGAACACAGCAAGCAACAGCTGTGATGTTCAGTCTTCTTCCACCTGGAGGAGGTGAACAGGCAGGTGGACGGAGATGATCATCTGGCTGTAGGATGTTATGGAGCAATAATAAGGCAAGTTCACTTGCAGTGTGGAATTGTGACTTGAAGGCAGCTGATATCCATGGTCCAAGCTAGTGGTGAATGTCCAGTGGTGGACCTAGCAGAAGCTGGCAGATGTTGGTGGGTGGAAGCCAATACAGTTCCCATTTGGATGTTGTGAGGCTGGAACAGGGCAATGATGTTTGTTGATGTGAACTGGTTGAAATTTACCTTCAGAAGCTGATCGACAGAAGCCTGCGGATATTTGTGGGCCGAAGCCAGGGCACTTCCATGAATGAACAAAGAGCAAAAGGTGAGTGAATGTGTCTTCTTTGTTAATATTGGCTGGCGTATGCTTGTGTCTGTGGATAGGTTTTGAAAGTGGGCAAGGTGAAGGGTGGAAGTTGGGAGGCTGAAGTAGATTAAGCTGTTACAGACTAACATTTACGGACTAACTGATACTCTGACTCTGAGGCAGACAGCAGCACAACAGAACATACCTGCTGCTGTTAAGACTCACAAGACTGTTAATAACTGAACCAACTGAAATAACTTCCACAGAGTGTATGACATCACAGGTTTCTACAGCCCTTTCAAACATTAACCCTTTACATATGCATTTTGGATGCTAACATCCCACATGATTGTAGTTGAAGGAAACATTTCAGGCAGGCAAAAGTATTCAAGGAGGGCATAGAGCAAGGCTGACGAGGGATTTGATCTGAGGAGAGGCCTAAGGACTACATTTGGCTTCCAGGCCGGAAGTCCCCCAACCTCATGTGTTTTTAAATCAATCAATCAATCCAAGTGGATTAACTGTGTCCTCACTTTAACTTCAGTGACTTCTGAAGAAAGTTCACTAAGATTTGCCTTTAATCGGTCCATGGTGTTGAATTAGCCAGAGCAAAAGTGGCCTCACCAATGCTTATTATTAGAGACTGATGGAACTTGGCCCATTATTATTATTATTTATTTTAAAAGCTGAACAATCATGAAAGGCAAACAGTAGGATGTTATGAATGTGAAGCACTAACACATTTCAGTAAGTTCACGTTCAGGATAGACCATGGTTTGGAAATAATGAGGCATATAATATTTAATACCTTGATTCTTTAATTGACAAGTATCAGTATGTTTGCCAAACCTGCATAAAGCTGAAAACTGGTAAGTGAGATTTGCAATTACAATGATGTATGTTTTAGTTAAGTATTTTTATTGTTTTACTTGATCTTAGGGGGCAGCTGCCTCCCCTGTCCCCTCTTGGCTATGCCCAGGAGTTGCACTAGAAAGATGACGCTTGGGGTCACTTCCGGTTCTGTGGTTCTATGATTGAAGCTGAATCCTGAAAACACAGAAGTATTATTTTTGGGGGACAGGGGGTGGGAAGGTGTGGGGTCCTGAATGAGGTAACTGCCCCCGAAGGACCAGGTGTGCAGCCTGGGAGTCATGGGTTAATTCTGTGTCCAGGGCAGCTGCTTATCAGCTCCATCTGGTACACAGGCTGAGACCCTACCTGCCCATAGACTGTCTCGCCAGAGTGGTACATGCTCTGATTATCTCCCGCTTAGACTACTGCAATGCGTTCCATGTGGGGCTGCCTTTGAAGGTAACTCAGAAACTACAACTAATCCAGAATACGGCAGCTAGACTGGCGACTGGGAGTAGCCACCGAAACTACATAACACTGGTCCTGAAATACCTACATTGGCTCCCAGTACATTTCCAAGCACAAATCAAAGTGTTGCTGCTGACCTTTAAAGGCCAAAACAGCCTTGGTCCTGTATACCTAAAGGAGCATCTGCATCCCCATCGGCCAATATAAAGACTGGGAGCCCAGACACTGAGATCTAGCTCCGGGGGCCTTCTAGTGGTTCCCACACTGTGAGAAGTGAAGCTAGAGGGAACCAGGCAGAGGGCCTTCTTGGTAGTGGCACCCACCCTGTGGAATGCCCTCCCATCAGATGTCAAGACGATGAGTAATTATATAACATTTAGGAAACATCTGAAGGCAGTCCTGTATAGGGAAGCGTTTTAAGGTTTTTCTATGTTTTTATATATGCTGGAAGCCACCCAGAGTGGCTGGGGCAACTTGAGTCACATGGGGGGTGGTGGTTACAGATTAATAATTATAATATTAATAATAAGAATAATTTTCTGCTTCAACAATGTTTCATTATGTTCCCATCATCTTATTTAATGGTAATTTGTATAAATCATAAAAATTATAAATAAAACATGTTCTATTTACAAACAAAACATTTAAGTAGCTCCCTTTCTACTGGTAGGATGGGGGTGGTGCTGTGTGCACAGGAAGGAAACAAGGTTGGAAAACACTGGTTTAGACTAGAGCACCACCCGCTCCCGTCTAACTGGCTGTGTGTGCTTTGTAGTATGTCTTGAGAGCCTGGTTTTCAGTGTGGAAGTGGCAGCCAGGGATGCTGGCAACAGTCAGGCTGCATCAGGAGCTGAATTCAATATAGTTGCATCCCATCAGGCAATATAAAGACTGGGAGCCAGGCAGCCATGTGCCATCTGAAGCCTGTGCAGGGTTCTTTTATCTCCTAGTTTATCTCATTTTGCATTTCTATGTTGTGAACTGCCCCGTGATCTTCAGATGAAGGGTGGTATACACATTAATAATAATAATAATAATAATAATAATAATAATAATAATAATAATAATAATAATAATACAGCAACAAACAGAGTTGATGTAGCAGCTTGTTCATTTCCTCTGCCTCTCCCTGCCCCAAACCAGAAAACAGTTATCAATAGTTCAGCACTGACGTAACAATATGGCACCATCTGCTGGTGGAGGTGCTGCTTTTCAGCCCAGTATTTTTCTATTTTGCTGTTTCCTCAGATAAACAGTGGCATCCTGTCTGTTTTACCCAGTGGTCTTCTGAAAAGACATTTAGGGAAACAGATGATGAAATGACAGAAGACACACATCTTTAAAATGTGCATTGCTGCAGTTAGATAATTTTAGATTTAATTTAACAGGTGAAATCCAACACTAGATACCCTCAGGGTAGACTACTTTGAGTAGGACTAACATTTCATGCCACCTAATGGTTCTGTGGTGAGCGCTCTCCCTATATGGTGATGTGTGTTACTTCAAATAAAGATGCAATTATATATATAGCTTTTATTAAATTGTTTAATAATAACTACCATTTTAAATCATATCTGTACATATTAAGATACTGTAAATTGTATTATAAAGACTCATATTGAAAAATAGTATCTAAATATGTAAATAAATACCATATATTATTAAAAATGTGGAATCACTGCAGGCTTGAGTCCTGACAAGAGATTAATTACTCCCAGAGCAGGCAAGGGGCCAATAAAAATATTCTATCCTTATGGTAATAATTATTTGCTTTTGTTTTTAAACCTGTCATGTTACATACAACTCTATTCCCTAGAAGTCATGTGGAACACATCTCATACAATTAACATGTGTTCATTAGAGAACCTGGAAGTCAAAAAGAAGAGAAACCGAACCCTTTACATTATGCTTAAAACAAATTTTATTTCACAAAATAGTCACCCTGGTGCATTTTGGCATCTTCTCTTCTTCAAAGGCATTAAGACATAAGACAAAAAACACTTTATGAAGCCTCCTTAGTATCAAAATATACATATTACACTAAACATATAAACAAATTGTATGGACCATCCATAACTGCTGAGGGGGATGCCAGGTTGCTACTGCAAATAGGCTTGCTTAGGACTTCATGGAGCTGTCCAAACACATTATAGGCCCAATACATCTAGCCAGAGATGCCTTTGATTTGGTTGTTTACTGGTTAGATTGACAACAGCAGATTCCACCTGCAGGGGTACAGGCCTGCCTAGGTCAGGATCGTCCACCCCCAGAGACTAATGGAATAGGAAGGATTCCTGCATGCTCGGGGGGGGGGGATGTTTGTCATAGTCAGTGCTTCTGCTGAGAACCTGATGTCACTATGGAACGCAGGTGCTAGGTTCCACCCAACTGTGGGGGAGCCCAGCGCACGTGTGACATCACGTATCAGGGGGAGGCTGGGAGGCCCACTGTGGGTAGGGCCTTTGGGCCCCATCTCAGCTGTGGGGACACCCAGGGAGGCCCACCACAGATTGTGGAATATTGAGGGGGTCCGGATCCCCTCCTTGAAAATTTTAGGGGACCATTGGCCCGCCTATATAGCGCCCCTGCTATGGAATCACCAATAAGGGACCTTCTCCAATGCTGAGCCCAACATGGCATGTTGAGTTCTCTGGAAGCTTCAGACTATGAAGCAGGTATGACGGTAACGGCAGCACAAATAGTGGAAATCTCGTAGTGAAGATGACCAAACATGGTTGCCAGCACTTACGGTAATCATGCCTATCTTGTAGCACTGACAGCAGCAAAGAAGGCTTCGTCACCTCTGCACCCTCTACTGAAGCTATTGATATTTGGCCAGAAGTGTCGGAACCCTCAGAATCTTGAGGACATAATCACTTGCCTTCATGCTGAACTGTGATTGCTTGGAGGTTATTGCCCAACCATATGCCCTCTGGATGACTGCCCATCAAGGCTGATAAAAACTTGCTGGAGGGGGTTGACTGGGTCAGTCCAGAGCATAGTTATTGCTTCTTTGCAGGGGGAGATGTTTGGAGTGTTTACCTTAGCATGTAGAACATATGGCCCTTCCACAATCTTTCATTTGAGTTGATCAGTGGGGAGGAGGGGGTGCTTCTATGTGTAGTCTTGAAAAAAACCACACCAAAATAATTAATTAAACTGTTGGAAACAATAATATAAAAACAATGCTTTTCTTTTGCTGTGAAATAATGCTTTCTCGTGGTGATTTTCCTGTGCCCTTACCCCTTCTCATTCAGTTGTGTATTTTTCTATTCACAATTGCTCAGCTCTTCAGTTTTCTCAAGTAAACAAGAGCCTACCGGGGTATATTCTCCTGCATGTATAACCGATTTGGGCCCATTTGCCAGAAAGCTTAAATTTTCTTATTTTTAATTTTCTTTTTATTACATGTGTAATATGTTCTAGAGCCTATTATGCAAGACTATGCAAGAATATGTAAATATACCAATCACAAGTGAAATAATTTACTACAGATACTACAGAGTCCTGAAATGTATAAATCTAATGGATGAATACAAGAAGTGAGTAGTTTGGCTAATAAATGGAAACATGTTTCTTGTTCCAAAAATGATTTTAAGAAAACTATTCTAAAACTCTAATCCTTTAACTATAGTAACCAACCCCTATCTTTAACAGAGTTTATTGTTGAACCTGGCTTTTAATACTATATTTAGTTTAAACCATGAACTACACAGGGAGCCCCTATCAAACAGAAATATTATATATAAATTTCAAAAATAAAAAATGAATATATCCAGGTGCTGAAAAATACTAAATGTATCTCCATATTAATTAAATACCCATCTGTTAAATACCTACCTGTTAATTTGCAAATAACAAGGCCTAGCTGGGTGAAAAGGTTGTTACATCATCCTTGTTTTCTTTACTGAAGCATTGTGAAACTTTTTGGCTAGCGCGTTTTAACTGAGAGAACAGTTACTTTTGCTACTTGCAGATCTGTATCTCGTTTTACGAGTTGTTTGCTTTAAAGTGTGTTTGAGAGAAAAGGAGGTGAGATTGAGAGTCCCTGTCTTTTCCTACTGGCCTATTTACTGAGATTAACTAGCAATGTAGTTAAAAAAAGGCAAACTATTTTGGGGTGTTGGGGTGATATCCAATGCTAGTCATACTCAGAGTAGACCTTTTGAAATCAGTGGACTAAAGTAATTTGTCCATTGATTTTAATGGGTCTACTCAGAACGTGACTTAGTTGGCTATCAGTCTTTGTTTTATAAAAGCAGCAGGACTGTAGTATCATAGGTGTTATCCTATGCCTTTTATGTACATCTCCTTGCCACATTCCAATTACGACACTATATAAGTGATAAAGAGTATAATACAACTATGTGGCCGGGCAATTGTAGGTTAAGCCAAATGCTACTGCTAATGGACTTAAATAATTGTTTGGGTAGGCGTTAAAAATAAAGATCTGCAGGCTTTGTGAGAATCTTTTTCATGAAGGACATGACCATCTAGCAACAGCCAACAGGCCTCCGGATAAAAAGCTATAAAGAACAGCTTCAGCAGCTCCCAGAACATTTCCAAATACTTTTGGAAGTTGTGCCTTTGTTCCTTTGCCATTTAGCATTCAGCGCCAGCTGGCTTTTGGAAGAACACTGGATGAAATAGCAAACAAATTTCTCTTTGAAAGCAGACTTAAAAAGGAAAGGTGCTGTGAAAGAGCCTAGAGGAAAACCAGACTATTGAGTTGCGCTTCTAGGCATAGCACAAAAGAAGGAGCTTTCTGGGGGACACCCCAAGGGCATCAGGCCCCGTGGCATTGGAAGAATTGTTACACCCACCAGCTGTTTTTGTAGGGTAGTGAATTCTTCCTCCCTTATAGGTCTTATTTCTACTAAACAGTCAGTTTGAAATCTGCCCCACATGGCTCATTAGGAGTGTTTCTGGACAGCAACAAAATACCGTATTTTTCCATGTATAAGACGCCCCCATATATAAGATTCCCCCCATTTTCGGGGACTCCAAATTAAGAAAACACCTCCTCAGCACTACCCGTGTATAAGACGAGCCCCAATTTTAAACCAATTTTTTGGGTTAAAAAACCTAGTCTTAAACATGGCAAGTGTTAACCCTTTTTTGGCAGAATGCCTTCTTTCCTCCAATACTTGCTTGTTAGCTAGACTGGCATCTTCTTGGCTCTGGTGGGACATCCCTTGATCTGAAGTATACAGTCTAGGCCCCTGCGTCAGAGGACTGTGTGCAAGAGCCCCAGAGACTCCCATCTTGGTGGCACATAGCTGTCAACAGTCCTGTAAGAGGTAAAGGACTGGAGCTCAGTAAAGCACATGCTTTGCATTCAGAATGTCTCATGTTCACTCCCTAGCATTGCCTGAAACATTAGAGGAGCATTACCAGCCTGTGTAGACAATACTGAGCTCAAAGAGCTAATGGTCTAACTCCAGAGAAACAATGTATTATGTGTCAGTAGCTCATTATCCTCGTCTGAAGGAAAGGCTACCACCAGAGTCCCGAAATAGATGCATTTCGTGGCACTTTGACACTGCAACACAATTGGGTTTGTTTTTTGCCCCTTCCTGTGTTTTTTTTAATTTTAAAAAATGATTTTGTTAATTTAGAATGGCTTACAAAATGCTGAATCAATGAACTCTCTAAGTGCCTACAAAAACCAATAAATAGAAAAACAAGGTAAAATCAGTATAAAGTTGTCAACCTTGTTTCCATGCCCCACTCTTGTTTTGTGACAGGCTAAATAGTTAAATACTGCATCATTATTGAAAATCCACTGCTTTGTGTTCTAAAAATGCAGCAGTTACCAGAGAAGTAAACAGCTAGCGTTGGAAAAACTCATTACGATGTGTGTATAATTAGAGTTGTTCATTTGTGAATAATTTGGGAAAAGCTATTGCTGTCCATTTGATTCAAAAAGCATGGTGCCTATTCGTGCTCTGTAGAAACTAATAGGAATAGTTAAGTAAAGTTGTTTTGATTGTCTGACACATTTTCATTCTGGCCATTCTTTGTTTTTCCATCAGAAGGTGTTCTCACTCTGACCCTTCAATCTGTCCCCTCCACAAACAATGACAAGTATAATATAAAAGCAGTTGATATAAAAAGCAAACAAAGAGCTTTTCTCATCATTTGCATGCCAACAGCAATGCTGCCGAGATTTATAATATATCTGAACAATTCCAGTTCACTTCAGTTGACAGGAAACTTGACAGCAAGATGCCTTCCTACCTGAAAACAACCAAGATCTAATGTTTGCAATTATCCAGAATCTGATCTTCTCCTACGCAAGATGAACTCTTATTTCTGAATTTTATTGAACAACAATATGGAAGAGGGAGTGCTTTTTTATCCATTGTTGATCCAAATCATCTTCACTGCTTAAATGGAAATGGAAAAAATAGCAAGTTTTTTACAAGTCTGTAGTAATCTCTCAAGAAAGAAAACAGGACAAATGGACTTGCTTCTTTTATTGACAAAGGTAAATAACGGGATAATTTTATACATACATTATTTCAATTTTTTATTCATTGCTGTTAAAGTTTACACGAACTGTTTACGATAATATTTCAGAATATTCCTCTACACAACTCTTTCTACTACATTATCAGCCCTACTTTATCAAGTTCTGTTCTCTTTTGCTCACTGTTTTCAAGCCATCTAACGTAATGAGCTTCAGCTTTTCCAAGGAATCAACCAGTGCGATTCTAGGCACATGTACCCTGCAAGCTAACCCCAAAATAGGGGGTTATGGGGCATGTATGGAGCAGAAGTCTTCCTCCAGCCAGACCACACCAGCTCTGCTGGCCTCCACAACATGACACTGGTGTCACTCTTCTGGTGTGGTCTTCATTCTACCTGAAGTGCAGGTATGCAAAAGATCCACCATTGGGATTCCTGGAAAAAAAAATCCAAAATGAGCCATTTTCGGGTCATAGAGGGACTGAATCAGTCTAGGATTGACTGGATCTTGGACTGGCCTCACTGGCATCAAATGATGGCGTTGGCTCTGATGTGGACCTGATTGCTACGCCAGCATCAGGTCTTTAGCTATCCCAGCCAGTGGGAGCAATGGGGCTGTGGATATGACTGTGGCTACACCACTGTGTTACAATCCGCTGTTGCCAAGCTGGGTTTGGGACTGCTACCCCCCCCCCTGGAGTAAGAGCCTTTAACACAGTGGGACATACTCCCAAGTAAAAGTGTAGTATTGCACTGTTATTGTGTTGGTCACTGGACTTTGTGGGAAACTATTTTACACATACTTTTAAACAACATAAAGGCTGTAAACAAAAGCAAAGCTGGATTGTTTTTTGTAACTGGCTTATGTAATTTTTTAACTGGCTTCTGACATCTCGTAGGAAACTACAAGGAGGAAGCAGCTGGAGGGAACAACTCGTGGTTTCAGTTTTCTCTACACAAATCCACACAGAATACGGGTAACAAGCAAGACGAATTGGAACTTTTAATTCAGAGTGGCAAATATGTCCTGGTAGGCATTACTGAAACCTGGTGAGATGAGACCCATGACTAGAATGCAGGAGTTGAGGGGTTTAACCTATTTAAAAGGAATAGACCAAACAGGAAGGGAGGAGTAGCAGCATTATACGTATAGGATGTGTAAATTTGTGAAGGAATCCATGACCTGGATCATGGAAAGCAGACTGAGAGTATATGGGTAAAATTGTAGAAGAAAGAAACAACAGTGACCTTACTGTGGGGTCTGCTATAGACCACCAAGCCAGGCAAAAGACTTGGATGATGCCTTCCTAGAGCGGATTACCAAACACAAAAAAGGGGAGCTATAGGAGACTTCAATTTCCCTGATATCTGCTGGAACTCAAACTCTGCCAAGAATGTAAGGTCTGACAAATTTCTTCACAGCCTTGCTGACAATTTCATATCCCAGAAGGTGGAAGAAACAAGGGGATCATCTATCCTAGACCTCGTCCTCGCTAACAGGGAGGAATTGATCAACAAAGTGGAAGTACTGGGAAACTTGGCAGGAAGTGACCAGTTCTTTCTGGGTTTCATGATACAGAGGAAAGGGAAAGCTGAGTGTAGTCAGACAGGCACTCTGGACTTTAAGAAGGCCACTTAAAAAAAACTGAAAAAGCTACTGGATGAGATCCCATGGTCAAAAATACAGAGAAGGGAGTCCAAGATGGATAAGTGTTTCTAAAAGGAGAAATATTGAAGCCCCAAACACAATTACAACAAGAAAGAAAAGTAGGAGGCATCTAAGGAAACTGGTGTGGCTGCATAAGATGAGAGTTAAGAAGGGCACGTATGATTCTCACTAAGCAAAGCTGGAATATTCCTCCAGATAGCATTCATTTTCCTTATCTGTCTTTATATCAATGCTACTGGTGTAACTACTGAAATGTTTCCACAACATTGCCTTCACATATTTCTTTTAGCCCGCCTAAGTACCCTTTTAATTATAGCTTAACAGTATTATAGCTTAACAGCAAAAATGTATAACTTGCTGTTGAAATGGAATACGCAAGAGGAAATGGTTAAATCAGCTATGATTAAGTGGGCGCAAGATATTGGTCATAACATTATGTTTGCGGACTGGGAAAGGTTGTGGACCACCGGTATGAAATTTACGGCATGTAATGCCTTGAGAGAGAATATTATGAAAATGATATATAGGTGGTACATGACCCCAGTCAAGCTTGCAAAAATTTACCACTTATCAGATAATACATGTTGGAAATGTAAAGAAAATGAAGGTACATTCTTTCACCTCTGGTGGACATGCCCAAGGATCAAGGCTTTCTAGGAAATGATATATAATGAAATGAAAAAGGTATTTAAATATACCTTCTTGAAGAAACCAGAGGCCTTTCTCCTGGGTATGGTTAGCCATGTGGTGTTAAAGAAGGATAGAATTTTGTTTTTGTATGCCACAACAGCAGCAAAGATCCTTATTGCAAAGTATTGGAAGACACCAGATCTACCCACTTTGGAAGAATGGCAGATGAAAATGACAGACTATATGGGACTGGCGGAGATGACGGGCAGAATCTGCGACCAGGAGAAGGAAACAGTGGAAGAAGATTGGAAGAAATTTAAAGACTATCTTAATAAATACTATAAGATTAATGAATGCTAGATAGACAGGGGTTTAAAAATAATGTGGTTTTCAGAGACCTTGATTAAGAAAAGGAATGGAATTAGCAAAAAACTCCTGGGAAATAAGGGAATGGATTTGCTGATTGGATAATGAAATTAGAATACAAAACGGGGAGGTATGAGGAAGTCGGGGAAAATAGGTTGAGAAAATAAGATTCGAAGTTATACCTGTTGTTTTGTTTTTGTTTGTTTTGTTTTTATTGTTGTTGTCTGTATTGGTATTTGTATGCTTCTATTGGAAATTTTAATAAATATCATTTTAAATTGAAAAGAAAAGTAGGAGGCATCTAAGGAAACTGGTGTGGCTGCATAAGTAGCTTACAAATGAGATGAGAGTTAAGAAGGGCACGTATGATTCTCAATAAGCAAAGCTGGAATATTCCTCCAGATAGCATTCATTTTCCTTATCTGTCTTTATATCAATGCTACTGGTGTAACTACTGAAATGTTTCCACAACATTGCCTTCACATATTTCTTTTAGCCCGCCTAAGTACCCTTTTAATTATAGCTTAACAGTATTTGTTCTCCAATAAATTTCCCCAACCAAGGTACATCTAACCTTCCCAGAAGTTGCATTACGCTCCCAAATGACCCTACTGCATTCATCTGTCCACCATGCCGTCATATTCCAGTTTCTTCCCACCTCCTTCCATCTAGAAATAGCATGAGCTGCTCCCAAAATACTTTGCTCCAGCTTTTTAGAAAAACTCTCAAAACCATTGAACTCACATGGCCTACCAATATCCAAACATTTAAGCCTGATATCTTCTCAAATTCCGTGTAGGGACCATATCCACACCACTAAATTCCCATCTCTATAAAATAGCCACTGGGAAGTAATAACTTCTTATGCAGGGTGAATCCGTTAAAAGAGACCCCGTGGATACAGAGTACACATGTTCCACTGGGGCCTCTTTAAGACTCACCCTGTATTATTGGAAAGCTTCCAGCCACTCCTAGAAATTTCCCCAGCCACACTGAGCTGCAAAAGGCTTAAATACTATCCGTGCCAAGCCAAGCAAAGGATCCTGCAAGAGTCATATTGAGCCAGGCACTCTTTCGTACCTTTAAAAGGAAAAGTATCACAAAACTGTCTGTAAAGCTCATCATGTCTATTATTCTTCTGACTATGGAGAGCCAGTGAGAGCTCCACAAGCCAAGTTTCTTCAACAGAACTCACATCAGGCACCATGGAGGTGCAGCACATTCTTCCTTAACCATGTCCACTCAACACAATAGGGTATTCTTATTGAATACAATGGCAGTCTACTCAGCAAATTCTTTAGCACTACCAGCATTCGAACTCAGCACTGCAAAGCCCAAGACGTTTGCTCCAAAAACGTCTTCTAAAACGTTTGCTTCTAAAAAAACACTCCTCTGCTGCTTTCCAAATTCACACCTTTTCTGATCTTTTACCTTTGAGATATAAACCACGAAAGCCGTTCTTCACGAACAGCAAACCCACATCACCTTTCTTCCCCTGCACCACCACCCGTTTGCAAGGCAGCTCCCAGTTACTAAAAGAGCCCGTCGTTTAAGATTGGGCCTCGGGCGGAGGGGTAGTTCAAGTGAGGCGTGAGGGCTGGTGCATTGTTCGTGAGAGACAGCTTGCTTGCACGCGCGATCAAGTCAGTGACTGTAAAGACCCCACCCCATTTTATGGTGACCGGTGGGATCCATAGCTGTCAACGTTTCCCCTTTTTAAAGGGAAATTCCCTTATTCCGAATAGGATTCCTCGAAAGAAAAGGGAAAAGTTGCCAGCTATGGTGGGATCTCGTTGTCCAGTTTATGCTGGTCTACGGCCGTAATAAAGAGTTGCTGTCGTCGGTGTCCAGTACTATGAGCAATGGTGACTCTACAGTACTGTATACTTGCAAAGTTGCTTGCAGAAGGGGCATGCCGTCAGCAGCAAGCCCAGCTGGAGGGGCAGCCAAGCTGCTTCCGTTCATGCGGCTTGCTGTGTCGGCGTGGGGGAAGCCAGGGAAGGGGCGAGGCTCCTGCAGGCGCTGGGAGGCAGGAAGGGGCGAAGCCTCCTCCTGGCTCTGCGCGGGTCTTGCGCTCTTCCTGCTCCTCCCAGATTCAGTCCAGGCAGTTCCTCCTTAGAGCGCGGCTGTCGTTTTCTTCTTCTAGGCGTTGGATAGGTAGGGATTTTGCAGGAGAAGCAGAGCAGTTGATTCTCTGGACTTTTATTAGCCCTCCTCTTCAGATATACACTCGAGGGAGGTGCGCATCCACGGCAGGGCGTGCCTGAGTGCGGAAACAGTATACTGTATTACAAAGAAGGTTGTGGGAGGAGCGCCCTGCATTCCCTGAAGCAGGCCTGGCCAAACTTGGTCCTCCAGCTGTTTTGGGACTACAACTCCCAGCATCCCTAGCTAACAGGGATGATGGGAATTGTAGTCCCAAAATAACTGACGGGCCAAAGGAGCTGCTGGGAAACCAGAAACATACTCTTCATTGCCAAGCTTTATTTATTTATAAACAAACAAACAAACAAACTAGTGAAAATCCTGTGTAAGCATACAATGGATGGGAAGTATTCACGTGTGCAGAGATGATCAAGATGATTTGCGTAAACGGTACCGAAAGAGGAGCAGAGAGAACAGAACTGGGGCGTTGCGGCTTCGCAAATGACGTGCATTTGCGTTTAGGGTTGAACTTGTTTACAACTGGTCAGAAATATCATTCACTATATTTCCATCCCGTCTTTCCTCTGAGCGCCTGGTGTTCGTGTACGTGCTTCTCTCACTCCTAGTGTTATACTCATGACAGCCCTGCAAGGTAGATTAGGCTACTTATAGGCGAGCGGTCCGAGGTCACCCGCCGCACATTCGGGGCTTTAGGTTTTGCAGGGAGCCTCCAAGGGTAAAGAAGGCTCCTTGCATTACAGAGCTTGGCCATCAAATTCGTGGCAGCAGGCGATACACGGAATAAAAAGGACAGGCCAGACGCTGGGGCTTTGCAGCGAGGCCCTTCCCCATTTCGCGATTGCTTGCAGGCGAATACAGTGAATAGGGCCCGAATAGGGTCAGAATATTTAAGGCATGAATATTACCTGCGGAATTGCCTTGATTCTGTCACTTGCTCCCATAATTCGCGTGCGAATCTCGGGTGTTATTGCTATACTCTCATTCTTTAAATCCAAATTCTCTGATGCCAGGTGCCCCCCAACCCCAATGAAAACATGATACATGATACAGTGGGGGTCATATCATATGGGCTAAGTTTACCTGTTTATTGTTGTTGTTTAGTCGAGTCCTACAAATCTTCAAATAAATACTGACTGTCCAGGTATGGTATTGAAATTAGTAGTCACCCCTCCCCCCAATACAGTGATACCTCGGGTTAAGTACTTAATTCGTCCCGGAGGTCCGTTCTTAACCTGAAACTGTTCTTAACCTGAAGCACCACTTTAGCTAATGGGACCTCCCACTGCTGCTGCGCCACCGGAGCACAATTTATGTTCTCATCCTGAAGCAAAGTTCTTAACCTGAAGCACTATTTCTGGGTTAGCGGAGTCTGTAACCTGAAGCGTCTGTAACCCGAGGTACCACTGTACATTTTCCTAGTGTTTTGCTGGGAAAGACAGATAACTTCCAGGACGGGGAGGGTCTTGTCTTAGACACGAGAAGGCGGCCTAGCGGAGCCTGCGCGACTCCTTTCAGCTCCTTGTCTTTCGCAGCTTCTCGGGCTGCATCCCGGTCTCCCTATTGGCTCGCCGTCGCTTTTCCGCCCCGCGGCCGCAGTTGCCATGGAAACCAGCCGCTCTCGCGGGCGCTTCGCGGGCCGCCGACCGAGTACGGGGAGCCGCGAGGGTCAAGTTTCAAACGCCGATGGAAATGACCCTCGCGGCTCCCCGTACTTGGTCGGCGGCCCGCGAAGTTTCCGCGAGAGCGGCTGGTTTCCAGGGCGACTCCTGCAAACACAAGGCGGGTTCCTGGGCTACCGGGAGCGGGCAGGGCCATTTTGTGGCTTCGGAGCTGAGAGGAGAGGGGCAGAAGGCGGGCGCCGCGGAGGGTGAACTCGAGGTAAGAGGCAGCGAAGCGGCCCCGTCGAGAACCTCGGAAGAAGCCGTTTTCCCCGCCCGACACTGTGGCGGCTTCTGGTCGGAATATTAACCCGGCATCAGGTGAGGCGGTATTATTCATCCAAGCAAAACAGGGAAACGAGTCGAGCTTCTTGGCTGAATCGTTTCCGCGACGGTTTTACGAGGCGCCGCGAGGCTCAGAGCAGCCCCTGGATCAGGGAGGGTCAAGGTCTTCCATGGCGCTCTTCCTCAGGATGGTTTCTCCCCGGTAGCTGGAGTACCTGGGTGGGGATAATTGTATTTTATTGGACTAGGGAGCTGTCAATAGCTACTAGCAGCGGGCGTAGCCAGAACTTTTTGGGGGGGGGCAAGAACCGACGAGATTGGTCAGTTTGTTACATATTTCTATTATTTTACTGGGGAGGCAGGTGCCCCCCCAGCCCATGGCTACTAGCCCATGCAAGTCTATGCCCTGATCCATCAGGGTCTTCTTATGTTCTTCCTTAGCTGTTTGAATATTCAGTAGTTCAGGAATAAAGGGCATGGCAATATTCCCCATGGACTATCTAGAGAGAGAGACCTCAGGCTTGTCTGGTCCTTCCCATGCTCTTCTCAGTGCAGGGAGGAGGTGAACCAGGAGACTGCATTTATTTGAACATTGAATCCTCCTTAATCCTGTGAGCTTCATCCCAGCTTTAATCTCTTGCATCCACAAAAGATTTCATCTTCAAATAAGCACAGTATCTCTCCTAGTGAAGTTGTTCACTTCTGCAGGAAGGGAACACAGAGGTCCAGTGCCTTTTTCAAAGCATCACTTGATGGAAAAGTCTTTGGACAGAGCCATAGTTCTGGTGAATTCAGGAAATCATACGCCAAACATTGTTTGTAGCTGTTGAAATAACTTCACATTATCTTTTGTTTTCTCTTCTTAGTTTCAGTTGCCGCCCAATACATGGCTAAAAATGATTGACTCAGTCAAAGTAAGAAGACAGTGCAGCTTGGATTTTTACTCTCATTATGAGCACCTTTGTTCAGTTCAGGGCTGTGTCCCTCTGCAATCTGTAAAAGCTAGAAGGCTTCTTGGTGTTCTCGATATAAATGCAGATCGCATCAAACCTCCTGATTGGGTACCTCTCTTGGATGCTATCCGGCACAACAAAACTTTGACTTCTATTGCCATAAGAAGCTTTCATCATCAGGGACACAGAGACTCAGGTAGTGACCAGTTAAATTGTTAACCATATGACCGCTCTTTCTCTCATAAAGTTGTGTTCTTGTGCTAAATCCTACTCTGATCAGCTCCCTTCAGCATGGTCAGTGGTCACGGATGATGAGAGTTAGAGTCAAACAAAAGCAGAAATACTGCAAGTTTCTCATCCCTACAGTTACCTTTTTTTAAAAAAAAGAAAAATTGGGATTATAAGAATTGTGTATTTTGAGTTGTCGTCGTCCCCCCTTTCTGTCCATTTTTTTTTTCATTTAAGGGTCCATTCCTCCCCCATTCATACTCCTTAGTATTTGTTTCTTCAGGTTCCAATAGAAGAGGGAGAGTTATGCATGTGACTTGCATTATGTTTAAGTTGCCTTTGGCCATGGTGTCACTAATACAAAGGAATTTGCATCTGCTTATGTACCTAAAATGGGATGGTAGGCAGTAAGAATCAATCAATCAATCAATCAATCAATCATGAATGGCCTATGTAAACGCTTAAGTGGTGTTTGTTCTGATGATTTTATTAGCTTTTTTTGTTTTCTAGGTGTTGAAAAGCAGGGAACATATATTGTAAGAAGGAGAATTCCAGCAATTCGATCCAAAGACTTTACTGCTCAACTATGTAAAGCTATTAAAAGTTGTCTGATGAGATCAAGTGCTCTAGTAAATTTGGAACTACAGGGACTGCTTTTGAGGGAAAAAGACTTAATATTACTGACAAAAGTAAGACTGCTCAATTGCAATAAATATTTTCATGGAAATACTTCTGTGCCCATATTAAAATTACTAATATTCTTTATTTTGAAGGGGTTGGCTAACACATCATCTCTAGAGAGACTGTCTTTAGCAGACTCACCAATTGGTGATGGAGGTTTGGAAAGTAAGTTCTGAATTTTCTGAAGAAAACTAGACTTAATATGTGACACAGTGTCATTTGTAAAAATACATCTTGTTTCACACATTCATAATACTGCTGTAGTTAGTACATTTTAATTTAAAATGTCCTGTTTAACCTTGTTTTATGTTCTTTGGTATGTTAAAAACATTTCCCACGTTTGAAATAAAATAATGGCATTCTGATTACATCTTGGCTTTCTTCTGTTGGAAGTTCATAGAAGAAGTTAATTTGATGGTACAGTATCTTGGAAATCCATGGCTGCCTTGGTGGCCATGATTTATCTATTTTTCTGTATGACAACTTAGGTAGCTGCTTCAGGTGCATTGAGTTGGAAAGAGGAGCAACTGCACCTGAAATACAAAGAAGAGTATAGCCTTTCTCAGGCGTTCTCCCTTTGCATGAGAGAGAGTGCAGGGAAGCCCTTGCTGCCCCTCCCCACTGATGCAACCCTGCTGCCCACTCCCAAACACTTAGCCATTTACACATTGTGGGGAAAAGTCTGTACACACATAGGCTACCTCTCACCCCTTAGGCTTGAAAAGAAACCTTCCTATTGCCCTGAAAGTTTCTATTGAGGCTAACTGCATTGCTGTGGGAGGGGCAAGGATGCGAGGTTGTGGGCCAGGCAAGGAGGTCCCAACATGCCATAACTGTTCAAATTTGTATTCTCTGGAAATATACCACTGATACTAGGTAGTGTTGTTCAGCAGTGAGACTGACAAGAGCTTCAATCAGAGGAGTGAAAAATGACATACTGCATGAGGAACTGGTGACTTGTTGGCTTGTATTACATGACGTGCAAACACACACAAACACAACTTGGAACTACATTAACCAAAACACTTGTACAATAGTGTTTTTCCACAATTTACTATGTGATAGGATGTATGAATACACAAATGACACTGAAATTAAGGGACGTACTTAGATTTTTTCTTTCTTTTACAAAAGCTTTGGGAAAGTAGACTGTTTAGTACAGCAGTTGCCACTCTAGAGTTGCTACCCTTGTTGCAAGCACATAGCAGCACAACGTTGCTGATCAATGAAGTGAGAATGTACTGGTGATTAAAAGGAGCTTGAAGCTGTACAAGATAGCAACCTTCTATACTTAAGTAGTGTCATCTCTCTCTATTTCCAGTGATTTGTCAGAGTGTGAAGAATTCAGCTTGCATCAAAACTATAGATTTTACAGGGTGCAGTTTGACATGGCGAGGAACCCAACACATGGCCAACATCTTAAAGGTAAAACCACTTTTGAAATTTGATGTAAATGTTGCTATTCCTGTCTGTAATTTATATGTGAACCAAATGCTAACTATACCTGCATATTAAGCAGACAGCCTTGGCACTATCTGCTGTCTCGTCTGCTAAGTCCATGTATCAACTCATCTATAAGATGACTTTTTAAAGTTTGAAATGTCCCGTTTAACCTAATTTTATGCTCTGTGGCATGTTAAAAACATTTTCCACATGTGAAAGTTTTTTAATTGAAATGTTGACTTCAAATTATGTCAGCTTTTAAAGGGATGTGTGTGGATGTGCATAATCCTCAGGATTTTTACTTGGAAGTAAATTCCACTCAGTTTTAAGGGATTTACAGTGTCATTCTAACCATTCTAGCCATGTCTACTGAAAGGTAAGTTGTATTGAATTCAGTGTTGCTTAGTGAGGTTTGGAGTGCAAGCCTTACTCCCTAGTTTAGGATATTTAGAATTGCACCCTGAGTCTTCTATAACACAAATCCATGATCTTTAAGCATATGTTTCTGGTTGTGATGAAAATTGCCTGTCCCTAAGGACTACTTCTGAAGCCCTAGTATACTAACTTCTAACATAGCATCCAGTTTTCCTGAAGTTCACAGTAAGACAGGCATGCAGCATTCTGTTTGTCTTCACATAGTAAAGAATGAGTTTGAAATGTAACTTATTCTCAAGTGTGTTTTAATATTACTTTAACTTTAGCTTTAGCTCTCATTATACCTTCAACAATATAATGGTCATTCAGTTTTTGAATTCTGGCTGGCATTTTCAGCAACTATTTGTATTTTGGTGGTTTTGTCTTTGAAAGCACCAGGCACTGAAAAGACACAGCGAAGCTTGGGCTGAGAGCCTGCGCTATAGGAGACCTGATTTGGACTGCATGGCTGGCTTAAGGCGCATTACTCTCAACTGCAACTCACTTATTGGTGACCGAGGTGCTACTGTTTTAGCTGAATGCCTTGGAGAAGACCTATGGTTAAAAGGTAGGTGCTAATTATAGATATAGTTGTAAACAGCATGCTTGTGTAGGATACAACACCTTTACATGGAGTAAACTACTGCATATTTTACAAGGTCTGTTTCTTACTATGGGGAGAGGAATGTCAAGTTCCCTGTCCTTTTCTGTGAGCTAAATTGTAGCTCTAATATGGTCCTATAAATAAGGTTTAGAACCATTCTTAAGTACAAACTATTTTAAATAATTTCTGTTAAGCCTTCTGTTAAGCCAAATGTAGGCTCTGCATTTAAATAATTTGGCCCAACATGATTGCTTTCTTCTGTCCCTTTCTTAGCTTTCCACCCCCTCCCTCAACTTTATTTCCATGAGCTTTATCAGTTAGGGACTAGGTTTGGGGAGGGCCTTCAGCAGCATGAAGAATAAGGGCTGTTGCTCCACTATCAGGAGCACTTGCTCCTCAGAAGTAACACTCAATAATCTCAATTACCGTATTTTTCCATCTATAAGACGACCCCTACTTTGGGGGACTCTGATTTAAGAAAATGGGGAGAGATGTATCTGTGTATAAGACACCCCCTAATTTTTGACATTGTTTTTTAGGGGAAAAACCTAGACTTATACATGGAAAAATCTGGTAAGTAGGCATGACCAGATGAATCTTGCTATGTGTGGACAGTAATGCAAATAACAGTGTATGTACTTGATTATGTATGAGACCAGTTAACATGAAACTGACTGAGTGATGGGCAAATAATTTAGTGGGCAAAGTGTGTGTAATATCACACAGAATTTGTTGAAATAACATAACACTTCTTTTTCTTCCAGAATTTGGCAACTTCACGTTGAGGTTAGAGCAGGGTCTGTCTAAACATTCTGCTGTGTCTGTGTTTAAATACTTCTAGATCATGCCAATTAATAATCTTCTTCTTTAATATTCTAGCACTTGATTTGCAGCAGTGCGGAATTACCAATGAGGGAGCTAGATCACTTTTGGATATATTTGAGACCAACAAAACAATTGTGGTTCTAGACATCAGGAAAAATCCATTAATAGGTATGTTTCTTTTGGTTGCACCATCCAGGAGTATAAAAATCTATATTAGAATTTGAAAAGTATAATACACTTAAAAACAATGTGACATTAATGTTCCCCACTGTCTTGAGAATGAGGATATTCAGGGCACTCTTTATAGAGAGAGCTGCTTCTTGTGGGGCAAAACCAGATTTACAAATGTGCAGGTATTGTAGGATTCTGTCTAGAATTCTGCCTTTTGTCAGGGTCATATTTTGAATTGGACAAATGCTAAAGAGCGCTCTCTGTTGCCTCCACTGATGACTCCTTCCCACAAAATTGAGCCATAAAGTACTCTTTAATACCTTCTCTCTCCCCAACATGAATACTAATAGGCAGGTGCTCATGTTCTTTCCTTATACATCTCTGTTGCTGGCTGCCATGTACTAGCGAAGAGACATGTGTAAGGAAGTGACTAACTGAGGTGCATTGGGAGAAAATGGAAACCTTTTGGTTGTGTAGAAGAAAGTGACTAAAGTACATTGATTGGTACCAGTGATGGGAACATACATACTCTAGGGCAGCAGTATCCAATGTTGTGACATCCAGATGTGCCATCAGCCCCACTTGTCATGTCATGGTCAGACAAGATAGGAATTGTAGTCTAACAGCATCTAGCTGTTACCACACTGGCTTCCCTGTTCTAGGGGCTGCACATCAAAACTGCATCAGCCTAAAGCTCCCAGATTTACCCAGTCTTCAGTACTGTAAGCTTAAAAGGCTTCAGGCATCTGCCTTCTAACACCAAGGGCCATGATTACTGAGCTTGTAAGAGCGACTCAAACCTATTGTGTAGGTTGGTTATATATCCATGGTTCGCCAGCAGTAGATTCTGTCATGAATAAGGCCTTTGAGGGCAGAAACTAGAAAGTGCTGGAAGACTCTGGAAAGTTCATATTGCTTTGACTAACTCAGAGTCACGTGGAGCCAGGAGAGATAAATTACTGGGCTCAGCGAGCTGCCTTATCTCTTTGCTCTCTCTCTTTGCTCTCTTTTACTCTGCTTGTACATTGCATGGAACAGAATTTTTGCCACAGTAAAGTTTTCCTTTTACTGTGGATCTTTGAGTCTGCGTGGTTCTTTTTTATTTACTGCAAGACACTACTGTTCGACAGATTCACCATACGGAAGCACATGCCTGTATCTCTTGTGATGTAAAAGAAAAAAATAGCCGTTTAATGGTCTCCCCCTCTTTCCACTTAATAACCTTAGTGTCTTCATAACTTAATAACTCAAAACCTCGAAGCTCTGGTTAGACAATCATGGAGACAGTAAATTCCTGGTCCCTCTTTCTGCACTAGCATTTAGATAACTCTGGGGATATATTTAGGTCCTTTGACTTGGCTCTTTGATAGATATGGGGCTGAGCCATGGAGTTCTTTTAGCCACTCTAGTAGTAGAAATGAGGGCAGAGGAGAGGCTTAATGGATTATAGTGGGTGCTAAAAAAAATAGCATATAATGAAAATGTTTTTGTTAATCTTTTTTGTAGATCATGCTTTAATGAAGACAATAATTGAAAAAGTTCTGATGAATGCAAATGGAAGTAACATGGAGGTATATTCTGTAACAGAGTTTGTTTGTAGTTACTAGTGTAATGAAATAATCCACAAAATACCAAATAATTGTGCCAGTCATTTCTCTGCTCATTACATTTTGGACAATGGAGCTCTTGGAAAAAAAAACTCTTTTGAGTTATAAAAAGGCAGAGCATGTTTTTAAAATTCAGACTAGCATTAAGTTGCTTCTTCAATGTGCTCAAAGCAGGTTTTTAATTTGGTCAGACAGGGAGACACTTCCTTTTATCTCAAGCAAATAATTTTTCTCCTGTTCCTGAGAATTTCCTATTCGCATTGCCTCGTGTTTTGCTTGAATTCATCCAGTTTGCAGACACTGCTTGAAGACTGGGACAATACTGATGACAACTGGTCCCAAAGCACTGAATGACCTCACTCAGTGGTTTCATAGATACATAGTAAATAATATATAAAACTCTGTAGAAATACAAACACGAATTCCAATGAAGATACGTGACTGGAAGTGTTGAATTTGACAAAACAGAAGAACTACTGGAGAATCACCACCACCAGATGTTCTAAACTGTGTAAAGAATGGTGCAGTCTACACAGTCAAAAACTGCTGAGAGGCCCAGTAAGATCAGTAGGGAGGTGATGTCTTTGTTGACCTTCAGGAAAGGGATCCCCTACCAGGGCTGCTGGTCTCTTGCTGATACTGGACTGAAAAGGGTTGAGAGGTATATCATTCAACAATACCTTGAGGAATTCTTCTTGCACAAATACCATAATCATTCCACCAAAGAGAAAGATTTGGTGCTGGTTGAAAACTGGCTAAACTTCTTTATTTGGTGTAGATTTTTTAAAGAATGATTGGACCACTGCCAATTTGAAATTCTGGCCTTTAAAGAAATATTACCAGTCTTGTTCAGAAATTTGCTAAGCTCTCCATGATAGATCTGTGCTAGCCAAGGCGTGTGATGTTGCTATTTTAATGTGTTGGTTTTCAAAATCCCAAGCACCCTGTCATCATCCTTGAGAATGATCTTACGTCAATCCAAGCAACAGCAATGGGTAGGTGTAGACTACATATGAACTACAGCATCCAAGCCAGACTGAATTTGAGCTAGTTTATCAATGATGCATCAGGCAAAACCATCAGAGCAAGCAGTTTCTGGTGACTCAGTCTGGTGAACCTCCTGAAAAAGCTCAGCTGCATGCAATTCTTTTGATGTTGTGGCAGAGAAGAAAGATTTCTTTGCAGTTGCCATCACTACCACCTCATAGGCCTGGGAATGGCGTGCTCAATGAGCCCAGGAAGTATGCAAATGATAGATTAATTTTTAAATACGTTTAAAATTCTTATGTTTCTCCTTTATTCCCCAGTATCTGGTATCAATTTAAGTAAGGATGTTGATATTGAAGTAGTTACTACTAAATCCAAATATACACTCTCTTTTTCCTCTTCCAGTATAAGTGGCTTCCATCACCACCCTCAAAAGACCTTAAAAATAAACCTAAAAAAAGAACAGTTGTCTTAGGAAATGGCAGAAAAGGAAAAGCTACTATTCGTATTGGTAAGTATATTGCTTTGTACAAGTTGATATAAAATAAAAAATAACTGATATGTCAATGAGTTGATACAGCTTGTATATATAGATGGTCATATTTGTTTAGAAGCAACACTGTAAAAAATGAAATAGTAAAACAAATGATAAGAAAGAAACTTAAGAAACTGCCTAATAAACTAAAAAAGATATTCCAACACATTTTTAGTTACTAGTGAACAAAAAATGCAGAGCAATCAGGATCTTGGAATAAGAGTGCTTCCAGGAATTCAAATTGGGTTGTATCTAGGTTATCTCCTGGCTGAGCTAGTCATACATCAATTTATTCAATAGATTCCAGCCAGTTGGCAAGGCTGAAAATTATTTTGGCTTGAAGAATGAAAGCTTCAACAACCAGCAAACAAAATCATTGATTCCATTTCTAACTGGGACAGTTTTTGAAGTGCTTCTCATTTTCAAAGTAGAACTATTTAAAACACACTAGCCTAGCCAGTCCAAGGGCTTCTGCCTCTTGCTGCCAAACCACCCAACATTTCTCTCTACCTTGAAGCTAGCCAGCGAAGGTGGACTGGGATCTTCCCCTTCTTTACATATAATCCTCTCAACCTCAGTGAAACTTCAGGAGACAATTCCCCACTGCTTCCAAGCTAAAGCTTAAGGCAGTAGCTCATTGTCACCATTAACAAAGGGTCATGGACCACTTGCTAAGGCAGGGGTAGTGAATGGAAATATGGATGGCTGCTAGTATACTTAACTAGGATAGATAGTATACAGAGTTCTGAGACATGCCCTATGTTTAGGATTAAATGTAGTCAGAAATTTCGGGCTTCAGTTTGCTGTGTTCATACTTTACCAGTGTTCATGTCCTTAGGTATCTATCCATGCACACAACCCACATCACTTCCGTAATACAGCTTGCATACTGCCTTCCATTTTAAATCCATTCACAATCCAGGCTTGATTTGAAATATGTGGAGGGAAAATGAATCACCTGAAGCCCAACATTCTAATTTTAAGTGAGGTCTGTGCTGACCTCATGAAGTAAATTTAATGTCCTGCGTGATGTTTCATTAAACAAAAAGGTTTGTTTTAAGGCTTTTCTAGTAATTGGAGTTTGTTATATATGCTTCAAATATGAGCCTCCTAGTTGGCATGGGAAAACCTTAAACTTATAACAACTTCTGAGCAAGCAAGCCAAGGCATTTTTATGACTACTTAAATTGAAAGGTATCTAAAATGTATTATCTTGATTAATTTATGTATCTGGCTATTTTCCTACTTCTGCTTCAGTAATCTGGAGACACAGAGGTAAGCATGCGAGCTAATATCTATGAACTTTCTGGACACCAAGGCTGCAGTTCTGTGTAGTTACCTGGGAATGATTGTGCCGCAAGATTGTCATTTGCCATGGATGGTATCTCCACCAAGCGGGGCACTTTTCTTCCCCATGGAAGAAAATGGATATGATTGGACTGTGCAATGGAATATTAAGTACATTTACTCATGAGTCTTGTTCAACATGGTGAGACTTAGCCTGAATCTAGCATCTGACTATAAAAAGAAAAATTATGTTAAAACAATGTTTATATATAAAATCTGGAATTTCATCAACAGCATGCTCTAGTGACTGAACTATAAATCACAACAATATATATATTTTAAGCCTTGAATCATTTCCATTTATATTGCTTTTCCTGCAACAATCTCAAGGCAGCAGCCATGATTCTTCCTATTTCTTACAACACTTAAAACAACCCTGTGAGATTGGTTATTCTCAGAGAATGTGGCCTTGATGGGCTTGCTATATAGCTTGCTCTACCTAACCTAAGTTCCTCTGTCATAACTTTTTAATTCTTCTTTTAATTTTTAAAATTGTACACTTTCACAGGTCTAATGAGGACTAATGTGCAACAATAGGGAATCACATAAGGATTCCCTGTTTTTGCACATTAGTCCTCATTAGCCCTGTGAAAGCAAGTTACTAGTAAGTCCTATAAAGTTTTATGAACCTATGTGGTGGTAGAAGAATTATTTGACTTTTAATCAGCATTTTCCCAAGTACTTTCCAACTGTGGAATATAACCTGGGACTTATGGAATAAAAACAATTTCTCAGTAAAATCTTAGATGATTGAAGTTGGATTGACAGCAGAAACCCATTTCATCTACTTCTTGTCTCCTAATTTTTAAAAATTCTGTATCCCCCCCCCGTGTTATCTGGATCAATCGTTCTTCTTTCTTTTGCTTGATATGATACAGGATTTGCATCAAAAAAGCCCTTAAGTCCTAGTAAGACAGTGCTGTGTGATCAAGACAGCTATGTTCCAAAGCCCTTGCCTCCAGGAGCACGTGGCTTCCTGCCTTGGCGTACTGCTGAACGTGCAAAACAGCACAGGTAATATTTATTGAAGGCAGTGAAAAAATGTCATATGCTTTGTGGATTAAGGTAACGTGGAAGAGGCTAGTATATTCTTAGGTAGCCCTGGTATATTTATTTTCACTGAGTTCAAATTGTGTTATAGATAGGTAAACGTACAGTGCTATAAATAGTTTTTAAAGAAATAAGTGACACCAGCATCTGTGTTGTACTCAGTAGCTCAACATCTGAATGCCCTGCAGCTTAACAACTTCTTTAGGGACCCCTACAAGCACCACTCTCTTTTGAAAAGCTTGGCTTGTGTCTGGGATAGAAATAACTCTTGATATTATAGTGACTACTTTGATGACACATGAATCCACCTTGTGGCTAGTTGCTGTACATGTATGCCATATAGGGCTTGTGCCCATGTAGAAAATGTAGGTGAAAATCAAGTAATGCTCCCAATATACCATGTTCTTGTGAAGACAGCCAGTATATTTGTATCGGTTCAAGAGAGATTGGAGAAAGACGTGCATAGTTTTTGCTGTGGTGGTTGAACTCATCTAAATAGGAATGTCTGAGTTGCAAGTGAATTAGGGAGAGAGATTCCACTGACAGTCTACTATGATCAAAACAAAAAAAAATCCTTCCAGTAGCACCTTAAAGACCAACTAAGTTAGTTCTTGGTATGAGCTTTTGTGTGCATGCACACGATACCTGGTATCTGAAGAAGTGTGCATGCACACGAAAGCTCATACCAAGAACTAACTTAGTTGGTCTTTAAGGTGCTACTGGAAGGAATTTTTTTTGTTTTGACTATGGCAGACCAACACGGCTACCTATCTGTAACCAGTCTACTATGAATTACTTACTGTCAGCAGCTTGCTGTTGTACATTAACAATATTTTGGGTAGAGGGAAAGTGAAGGCTTTGGTTGGGAATACTGATATGAGGACTTGATCTCAGGCTGAAATAAACTTTGCTTAAATCTGTGAAGTCATGCTGCAAACATCAGACTCCCCCTCCCCACTTCTTAAAACATTTAATTTGTGTTTAGGGCTGCATCTAGGAAGAGTACTCATGAAATTCCATTGCAAATCCAGGTAACATTATAATTTCTCCTCATTTTTAGGAAACAAACAACAGAGTATTATCACTGGCTTTGGGAAGGACAGCTTATTTTTGACAATGTCCGATTGTAAAGATTCTTCCTTAGGGAAGTTTATGACTTAAATTCAGTAACAAGTACAGCGTGACCTGGACTTGTAGAAAAGGCAAATTAAGATATCTATCAGATGATCACTAATATTATATAATCCACTTGTAAAATGAGATCATTAACATAATTAAATCTAATTGTATACTGTGCCTACTGTATGTGCCTGCAGGCTGGCATTCCAGTGAAAGTAACTGTGGAAAGTGCGTCTTCATCTGAAACGGAGACAGATGGTGCTGCAGAGGATGTTATATGTGAAACTGATGCCACAAAGTCACCAGAAATAAAGTTAAAACAGTACCATCAGTTACAGGTACAGTTTCTGTCTTTTAGATTTTATGAAAGACAAATGAAATTCAGTGATTAGCCTTTGTGCGTGGGACTAGGCACATAGAAATAGTCCACAAATAACCCCATATAACTTAATTTTTCTAGAAGGCTGCTAGATGTACAGGTCTTTAAATTTTTTATAAATACAGAAATGATTGCAAATATAGGCTCTGATCCAGATGAATGCAGGCAAGGTAACCATATGTGCAGTTGGTATCTCACTTTGCTTTGGGAGTTGTAGTAACAAAAGCAACTAGATAAGCAACTTTTGGGGGGAAAACTTGTCTTATTTACTAAGGGCAACAGTGGCAAAAACTTAATAGCACCTTGTCTGCCCAGAATTAAGTTTTTTTTGGGTTAGACAATATGTAATTTATAATATATTTCTATGAGATCCATGCCCCCACCTATCTTACATTTGTTTACAGAAACTATATTTAACCCTCCTGCCAATACTAGTTAATCCTACTATCTTTCTCTTGACAAAGGCCACCCTATAGAGCAGCCAAGGCAGTTTGTGTCTTCAAAGGAGACCTGAAACTGAATTGGATCTGCATATTTGTCCAAGAGTAACTAAGCACCCTTTTCATTACCTTGCCCCGGAAAGGAATATTAACCACTTGCCCATTGCAGTTAATGTCATACTTGTGCAAACTAGGAGCTGCTCAAATCATATCAGGAGCTGGTCAAATTACATCATCTTTTAAAGAAGCTGGAATTGTGCCATCCTGTGATCTCCTAGACTCAGATGAACATCCCCTCCCTGCTACATTTATAATAAGCCAGAATTGGTCAGGTACCTTGGTCTACATATTCAAGTAGCAATAACAGTGCTCCAGGCACCTCCACAAATGATATGGCATTAATTGTGGCAACCAAGTTATGATAGATGCCATCTACGTGATCCTCAGAGTGCCTTGCAAATGTGTCACAGCGTGCTACCGAGGGATCTACTGTATCTCCTGAAAGCCAGATTTCAAAAGGCCCCACAGCACCCAGAAAAGCTCTACTGGACACTACAAGATGGATGCAGTGGTGGAGCAGAAGGACCCATTTCCTCGCTTGCATCAGAGGAGGCCTGGTGGGTTTGATCAGATTCAGCATGTTTTTCTCCACCTTCACTGCAGCCATCTTCATTAACCTCAGTTCAGGTGTATAGCAAGGTGCCACACAGGCTCAGCTGAGTGGAAGAGGGTGCTTGGGAGTGATTGTGTCACCTACCTGAGAGTAGAACTTCAGCAGGAGTGCCAACCATATCAGCTGGAAAATCCCCCAGAGCCCTCAGTAATCAATTAGTCTTGGACTATTTCACTCCACAGACAGGTAAAGTCACTGATAGCCTGAAGTTCAACCGAAAAGTGACCTAATTGCGACAAAGGAATTAATATCAATTTCCTCACTTTTAGAACACTTATCTTTCTGCCCTGCTGAGCAAACCAAATCTCAAGTATTCCAGGTTTCTGTGTTGAACCAATGACATGCCCATGGTTGTCATGACAGCTGTGAAATCCTGACCTGCCTCACAAGGCAGCCCTGGCATGAATGGTGAGATACACCAGAAGCCCTGGAAGTCTTCCACACTGTCTCTGAGAATAGCTCAATCAGCTCAGGTAGGGAGGCTGCTGAGCAGAAGGGAGTGGTATACCAGTAGCACCCCCAATATGTATTGACTGCCCAAAATGAGTTACAAACACCTCAAATTGGTACGTATCCAGATCAGAGACGTAGAAAAGCAGTGGCTCCCCCAGCCAAAGCTGCACTAAATAACCAGATGGGGGCTTTCTATAACTGTGTGCTGCAGAGTGAACGTGGGAACCTTTACATGCTTTCTACCACTTAACTATGGCCTCTCCTTCTGAGAGATTCTGTGTAGGACATGGTGTGTTTCATTCCTTGCTCTGCCTCTGACGCAAAGACTGTATCCTAGAATTCTGACAATGCTATCTAGTATAGTAGTCTAAGGGTAAAATATTCCCATAGATTCATTGGTGAGTACTGTGTGTGTTGGGGGAGAGAAGTTAGACCTTTAACTGCTTGTGTTCCCTTTACAGCTGTTTGCTATAGTTTCTTTCCAAAGTGATGTGTTAGTAACCTTTTTCTCTTCCAACTTAAATGTTGTTTCAAACAAGAGCCACTGGAGCGAGCCAAAATTGCTTGAAGGATTTACTATAGGAAACTACAGGATTGTAATTAAAAGTTAACTACTGTAGTTAAAAGCTTAATGATGCTTAGTTTAACTTTATTTACATCCATATAATAATTATTTTGATCAGAGTGAGGGTAATGCAACTGATCTGCTTGATCCATGTATCTAAACTTTACATATGTATGGGATGTATACAGACACAGCAGTAAAATATTTTAATATGGTTTTGTCTTTTGAGGTTAAAACCCCTGATTTTGAGAGCAGAGGTAACCCAGAAAATTTTGGAAATTCCAAAATTCTAAAGCATAAATCCCAAAGAATCTAATTTTCAGCTATAGTACCCTTAAGAAACCATGATCTTCCTTCTGACAGATGGATTATGAAAAATGTCAATTAAGATTAAAAGAAGAACGAAGAGAGAGGGCAACTGCTGAAGAACGGATAATGGAGGTAGCACTCATTTTCTTTCTTAGCACTTTTTAAAAAAGAGACACTAACTTGTCCTGTTTTAAATACTGTTTTAGCCTTTTTCTCACATAAGTAGAAAATTGAATTTTCCAGGATTTTAGGTTTTAGAGGCTTTTCAAACTGAGTTCAATAGAGCATACACAATTTGTCAGCTTTAAAGCCATAAGGACATCAACACTCAGTGTGATATAATTTCTTTTCTGTTCAGGGCTTTTAAACTCTTATCTGATAATATAGCTTTTGTTTAAATGGGTGTATATAATATTGTTGCAGTGGTGGTTATGGGAAAATAACAGCAACCTATTCTGCACTAAGGGCCACACACGAAATATGGAAGCAGCAGGTGTGTTTCCCCAAGTTGCCAGGTATTTATTTTAGTATTAATTAAATTTATGTTTCATGATTTCTTCTAGCTGGAACTAGAAAACACCCGCTTACGGAATCTAAACTGCTCTTTGTCAGAGGTCCTCCATGCACAGTCAGTAGCCAGCACAATTCTTGAAGATGAAGGAGTTTTGGGCAGCATTGAGAGTTCTTTCCAAAAGTTTCATGCTTTTTTAGATCTTCTAAAAGACGCAGGGTAAGAGTGTGTTCTTTTGAGTTACCCTTGGAATTATCCATTCTAATAGATTAGTTTGTTATAGTTCAAAACCATCAATGGTTCATCTTCTGAGATCCTCACTGCTCAAAAGTTTGCCTAATCCTGGGGTCGCCAATCCAGTATCAGCAGGCACCGTGGCACTTGTGAAGGCCTTTCTTTCTGTTCTTCAGGTCACCTGACCTATATTAATTTTATTGAAGATGAGGCCCATGACCTTCCATATAGAACACTTCCTAGAGTTGGAAGGCCCCACCCCCTTCTACTCCAATTGGTTACCAAGGGGGGGGACCATCCTCTTTGGAGGGAATCCTGAACATGCTATGGGGAAAGCTGGAATGTTACTGGCTTATGCATTGTGAGATAAAGGTGGCATGGAAAGGAAAAGTAGGGTTGCGGCCATTACTTTGAATGCCCAGAAGGGCATTTCATTTCAGCATGGAGTGAGGAGGGAAAAGCTACAAAGATGGTTTCTCCAGATGCTTCCTAGCTTGCATGTGGACCTGTGAATTGTGAAGGCAGCAACAGGGTTTTCCGTGTCCTGGAGGGCGTTTTCTTTCAGGGTGAGTTGGATGGCAAAGAGAAGCAATGAGGATGATGTCCCTGATTGCTTCATGGTCAGTCTGACCACCCCCCTGGGTGGGCCTTTACAAGGCATTTGGGTACAGAGAGGGAGATCTGTGTGGCCAGTGTGTATGTGTAAAGAGAGTCTCTCCCCCACCCTTTTAAAGAGCTTGGTGTGTGGAAGAATAATGGAGCATGAAAGGTCAGGTGCTAAGTCTTTTGCAAACTATACTGTTATGAACTGAAAACCATTCAACCTCTTCTCTTTGCTTAAATGCCTGAGAAAGGATGTCCCCTCTTCCTTTAACTTTTCAGTGCTGAAGAAAGGACAGAGGAATTGACTTCATTTAGCTGCCTTTCTTTGCTATGCACATGTACAGCTTCTTTTCTTCCTCCTGATTTTATTTTCCTCCCCTTCCCATCATTTTTTTTTAATGGAACTACTGCTAGTGTGGTATACCACAAAATTATGTGTAAATTCATTGCTGTCCTCCCCACTCCCACTAGACCGTGGGAAGTCAACTACATTATGCTGGTCCTGATTCTACAGATCACACAATACTGATTTTCTCTGCATGCATGTGTGTGTGTGTGTGTACACACCCACAGATGCTCCAACAAAGAGCATTCCCCTGTACTAGGAAAAAAAATATGACGGTGCAACTCCACACATGCTCTCTCTCATACTTTGCTTCCCCCGTCCCTGATTGAGCCTGCCCTCCCTGGCAGTCAGCCAGCTAGTTGATGCTGCACATGTGGTGAAAAGGAGCAACCTCTAAGCTAGCAGCAACAACAGTTCTTGGACTGTGTGTGTGTGTGGAGTGGCCACATCATATATTTTTCCTACTACGAGGGAATGCCACCCAACAGCAGCCATTTTATGTGTCACCCATGACACGCTCTCCAAATTCCCATTGCCCCCAGACGCCTGACCTACTCATTCTTGGAGAGCAAGAGTGTATAAAAATGATCTAAAAATAGTTTCTTCTGTATACTTATGCTGTGAGCAGCTGTATTAGCGTATGATTCTACTAACAATTATAATGTTTTATTTTAGATTTTTGTAAACTGCTTAAATGTTTTCTTACCATCAAATGGTATATAAATTTTAATATGTGTTTTATCATGCAGACTTGGACAGCTTGCAGCAATGGCTGGTATAGATCAATCGGATTTTGGCTTATTTGCCCATCCTCAAATGACTTCTACTGTAGCTAAACCAGCAGTAACGGAAAGGGAGAAGTCATTTGAAGAAGAAAGACAAGAACACATGGAGAATTTCAAAGTAAGTATGGTGACAAGTGAAGAATACTGCCTGCTCAAAATTCGTCTGGTGTGTTGTTGTTCAAATCCTCCCCCTTTTGCTTTACCTATGTCAGGGAACTGCCATCAGTGCCGGAGGGAGAGAGCAAGCTCCAGAGGGATTCTGGAGAGCGTCCCGGGATGGGGAGAGGCAGCCCATCTTCTGGGGAAGAGAATCAGCATAGCACCAGTGGAGAAGGGGGGCAGGTGGGGGAATCGGCGAGGCGGTCCCATGACTCCTTGCCAGGGAGAGTAAGGGTCCTCCGCTGCCTACGCCCTCCTTGCGCAGAAGGCTTCCGCGCAGGGAGAGTAGGAGGAGACTAGGCGTCAAAGAGCTTCTTTGCTGGAAGAAGTTTAAGAAACGCCCACTGACGGATTCTGCCAGCGATTGAGACAGCCACGGGTGTTGGCACCGGCTTACCCACGAACAACCCCTAGAACCATTACAACCTACAATTTTGTTTTCATGACTTCTCTCTTCTTCTTATGCTCTTGTGTGTCTTCACTTCCAGGAAACTGTGGTTCAAGCACTATTTTACTCTCCATTCAGATTCTTGGACTAGCTGCCTTTTTATTGGAGATACCCAAATGAAACCCTTGGTTGTAAGGCTTACAAATTGAAGTCCAAGGGTTTTAGACAGCATTTTGAGAAAAGAAACCACCTCCCTGTGCAAATGAAATATAAGCTGTTACCAAATTCAGTTAATAGTGCAATTTATGGTTCCTTAGAAGTGTCCCAGAAGCCAAAACTTCAGAGTTCTTAACTGGTGGAGAGTAAGTCTGCCCCTACAGGCCTCTTGGTTGTGGCTGAAGGCAGCTCTGTAAGGCTGACCTCTCCAGCACTGCTGCTCCAACATTTGTATGGAGAAAAAAATTGTATGGAGAAAAAAGGGGAGTGAAAGGCGGGATATCAAGTCCAAACTCCTTCTCCTCTTCTTTATGCATAGGGCAGACTGAGTGAGGCTTTGGATTGCTCTGTTAATGGTGAAAATTCAAGTTTCCTAAAAAGCCAAGTGAACTAACTATTAAGACGTCAGAGTGTTTCTTAATGATACCTGATGATTGGTATGTGGAGAGATTTCTATAGCTGAGGGAGTAGCCAGGGAGATTCTCTATATTGATTTCTTTACCCTGGCCTTTGATAAGTATTTTGAGGACCCACTCAATTCTTGTGTCTGTAATTTGTTTTAAGCTGTTCTCAATATTGAATATTGAATTGCTGTATCTTGGTTCCTATGGTGAACAGTGGGTATGAAATAATAATATTAATACATGTCCTCATCATCCTGACAATACCTGGATTATGGTGGTAAGAAGAAGATCCTCTCAGTCAGTCTTAAATTATTTGGCCAGACATACCAAACAGTCAAGGATCATTCTTTTATGCATAATGCTCAAGGGTTTTTTTTGTTCTTTAAAAAAAATTATTAAAGGTTTTCTTGGTTTACATGCATTGTCTTTTTGGATTGTGATGTCTTTTCTACAAATCAGCTACGTTTGATATGAGACATTAGTGTTGTATACAGTATAAGGTTGGTGAAGGAGGAGGGAGAGGGGTGATGGGGTGGTGAATCTTATGTTCTTTTATATAGCGTGCATGTGGGTTTTTTGTCAGCATTTAACTGGGTAGGTTCTCTATCTATTTGCTTATTACATTTCCTTGGTGTTGAGACGGATTGGGGGGCAAAACGTGGTTTGTTGTCTGTGTTTGGCTGCAGTGAGGTTTGTTTCCATTTGTGAGGGGGGAGGGATTGTTTGGTCAAGCAAGCCATATTGATTCGTATGCTGTTGGTGGATTCTTCTTGTTGCATACTGCTCAAGTGTTGAACATTATGGAGCAATCATCTTTGTGACTGATGACAGCAAATGCTGTCAAAATGCTTAAGATGGGAATAGACCATAAAAAGACGTATTAGAATGAATTGCTAATATGATAATGAGTTTGGTGAGACTTGCTTATTTCATACTTTCCAGCTATCTCCCTTTTTCCCAGTGCAGAGAAATTGGTAGCCAACTCTGAGCACATTGATGATGTTTTATATTGGGGCGGGGGAGAAGCAATTCTCCCTCTGACTGTAAAGTTAGCAGTCTAGTTAGAAAATTGCTGCAGATGTTCAGTTGATGTTCATTTTGATTTTCTTTTCTTTCCCTCCCTAGAATGCTGGTTCAGCTGTTATTCCTGATCCCATCTCCTTCCAGACTGATTTAGCTCCATTTCAAATTGCAAATAATGTCCTAGCTGCTACAACAGAAGGACAAGAACTTCAGGGCATTGGGCAGCCCAAGAAAAGTTTATGGCAAGATTTTGAAGGTGAAGTTGAAAGTTGGAGAATGGAAGAAAATGCATCAAAAATCAGCCAGGCAGCATCTTCTGAGAAGAGCAGCCAACCTGTGGAACTGGAAGCAAGAGGGTCGTCTGTAAGGCAACGAGTTGCAAGTTGGCATTCAGTCTCTGATCCCAGTGTAAATGTGTATAGTAGCAAATTCAGCAATCTTTCTAGTGAAAATAGTAAAGTTTCCTCAAAAAGACTTCCCTATACTGCAGGCTTTGTTGCTGGAGATCAAAGTGTACATCAAACAGATCTTTCTAGAAATGACACAGTAGGTTCTGATTCTGAAATACAAGAAAGCATCCATTCTATGGGAGGTATTTAAAAAACCAAAACATTCTTATTGGGGAGTACACTTCACGGGTCTTGGAGATAAATGCATGCTTCAAAAACTTTATCCAGCACTTTGTGCATCTATGTCATGCCTAACTTCTTGCAGTGTAAATCTTAGCAAGAATACTTGCTGGCAGTATCCAAAAGGATTGTGTGTTTTACTTTTTATACTGTTTTATAAAGGATCCCAAGTTTTAAATAACAAAATGCTATGTGAATAAAATGATTTTTTTTAGTTTGTCTAAAAAATATTTTGATAACAAGTTTTAATGCTTGATTTTGTATAAACTATTCACATACGGAATACCAATATTGGGAATCAAATACAAAAATTTAAGTGGCTGTGGCTTTTTTTTAGTATTTCCCTCTCTCTTTTTTACACAAGTATAACTTGTCTTTAAAGGAGCTTTATTGATTAAAAAAAGTATTTCAAAGCTTTCTGCTTTTCATTTTAACTAACTGTGGATATTATAAAATATAAAAAGATATTTGATGACTGAATCTTGTTCAAACTGCATCCAAACTGATTTAGGGGGTGTGCAGGGGAAGAGAGGGAGGAACATTCCATTGCACAGGCAGAAATCTTTGTACTGATGGAATGAAAGACCTAGTACTATGCTGGATAAAAGCCTATATGATATGCATGTGTGAACCAGGCCTAAGTTATAGCAATAGGCATGAAAGGTATACCAGATTTCAGCCTACAGTGAACAGTTTGCTCTCATACCAGTTTAAAACTAATTTTATTTTAATTATTAAACCTGAATTGACTATAAACAAAGCTAATTGTTTTCCATGGAACAACTACTTTTACTAAGCCAAAACAGCAAGTAGACTTTCATCATTCTTAAAACTAGATTTACGGTACACAATTCTGTTAACTCCTAGCAAACAAAGCAGTTTGATTAACATATAGTTTTGAGTGTTAATATTTTATTACAAAAATGGTTTCAACTTGTTTTAAGAAGCATAGAAATTAAAATGTCTTTTTGCTATAGTTGTTTTGTGGCTTTTAAAAGAACCCCATGCATGGTGGTTAATGTTCTACTTTTGAGTGCTTTTGTGTTTGACATGGCAAAAGCTTTACATCAATACTCTGACCTCTATTTGTTCCATAGCTTATCAGTGTCCATAATTTCAATTTGTCATTTTACAACTTCTGTTCACTTTTGATGATATAAGTATTAGGTTGGCTGGTTGGACAATTTCACAGTTGTTTACAGTTCTACGGCAAGCTACTGAAGGCATTGGTTTCTTGGTCTCATGCAGTAATATCATGAACTTGTTAGCAGTTTCCTGCTTAAACTTATGAGAGTATTTGCCCTTTCATATGACGTCAGTTTGCCCATTTCATAATCTGTGGAATGTGCTGTGTGCACAATTCACATCTACTCAACATCAGTTGCTTCACCTCCACACCACATTGATTTTGGGGTGGGGGTGGGGGGGTAGGATTTCACCATTTGTCTTTTTGATTTTGAACCTTAACCTGAATTAATAAAGAAGTTTCTTTCCAGTTTCCCAATATTACACTGAAAAAGTAAATTGCCATCCCTATTTCCTACCCTTTTTCTAGTGCAATCAATGCTTGATAAATTGGTTTGCTAACATAGGGTGAACCTAGGAAGCCAACTTATTCTGTGTTGGGACATTACTCCATTTTTCTCTCCAGCAATTTCACATCCCTACTTGAACGTAGAATTGAATATGGGACCTTTGGAATTCAATGTTTGTGCTCTGTTCCCGACCTTACTACAAAATTGAAGGCTCTTAAATCAGAGGCCATCAGCCTTTTGGGGACTGGGGGCACATTCATAAAGTAGAAAAAATATCATGTGCATAATTACCCACACCCTATTCTACCCACTGCAACAGAATGCTTCTTTCAAACCCAATTTCAGTGGCAGGGAAGGAGCATATAGGCACCAGCGGATGTCTCTGCAGGCACCAGGTGTACCCCTAAGCAGCATGTTGGTAACCCAACTGTATTCATTTTAAGCCTTTTTGTTCAGTCATATCCAAATTTCTGCATAGCCATTGTAATAAGCGGCCAAGTGCAAGGGTGCAAAACTTGCCTATGTACAGGCCAGCAACTGTGGATTGGAAGAACTCTCCCTTATGTTCTAGGTTTGAAATGCTGATTCCAAAATAGTACTCAGTTTAGATTCATTGATTCCCTGATGTCATTTAGCCTCTATTTCTGTTTTCTAGAGAAATACACTGGAAATTTACAGAAAGCCGTATCACCAGAATATTGCAGGTCATGGTGTGCTACATGTTATGGCGGGTGGGTGGACAGGACATTGCCATATTAGCCTTGTCCATTGGCAGGCCTGACACCTCACTTTTAAAGTATAGGGTATTCCTATAGACTGGCATGCAACTAATTTATACAATGGTTCCTTCCGGCCCCTGCCTATACCAGTAGCCATTGTACGGCAACAACAAACTTTTATGGATGTGATGTCTAACCGTGCAGCTTAAGGCTGTCCCAATTCCATGCTTGTGTGGTAGCAGTTGATTATAGAATTTGCAGGACACCTATGCCACTGTTTGTAGCCTGTTTTGCCAGTGCATCTGCAGTGCTGAAATATAAAAAGCACATCCTTCAGCATAGTTGTATACAATAATAATATTTTTTTTTATTTATACCCCGCCCTCCCCAGCCAAGGCCGGGCTCAGAGCGGCTTACAAGCAATAATAAAAACAAGATGAATGATTACAACTTAAAAACAAAAATAAAATACATTAAAATAATGGAACATTAAAATATTAAAATGTAGCCTCATCGCAGGAGGAGAAGGAAAAGAAAAAAAAAAGGGAGGGAGGGAGGGAGGGAATCAAATTGGCTCCAAGCCAAAGGCCAGGCAGAACAACTCTGTCTTACAGGCCCTGCGGAAAGAAATCAAATCCTGCAGGGTCCTGGTCTCATGAGGCAGAGCGTTCCACCAGGCCGGAGCCAGAGTTGAAAAGGCCCTGGCTCTGGTTAAAGCCAATCTAACTTCTTTAGGGCCTGGGACCACTAGGGTGTTGTTATTTATGGACCTTGAGGCTCTCCGTGGGGCATACCAGGAGAGGTATATAGAAGTGCACTGCAACTGTTGGAAGCAGGGAAGGAAGGAAAAATATTAAGACTTTTTAAAAATTCATTCAAACCACCTCTCAAAGCCCATTTTAGCACTCTCCATTCTGGTAGAGTTTTGAGCCCAATTTCAGTAGAAAGTGCTTATAGTGTCCCACTCTTTTCAACCTGGAGTACTTACAGGCCATCCCACTTCCCACTTTAGTACATTCGACCAAGAGACAGAGGCTGGCCTAAGGTCACTCACTGATCTTCATGGTTGAGCAAGAATTTGGACACAGATATGCTTAGTCTGAGTCCAGTACTCTAACCACTGTACCATACTGGATCACTGAATGGAATCTATTGTAACACAGTTGGCTGCTAGAGTTGCCATTGCAGCAGCTACTTCAAAGGACAATTGCGTTGTATGTTGAGCGTTGAGAAGTTCCAGGGCCACGGTATTTTGGGGGGTTTGGTTTCCTTTGGATGATTATCAAGGGTGGCTTATAATAAAATATACAAGTTGAGTGCAGGTAGAGGCACACAGTGTAAATAGTGCCTTAGCTCACAGCACTGCAAAAACTGCTTTTCTCAAAACTGCACCTTCTCTTACACAAGTCACCTGCATTACCACCTACTCTCTGTGGTGGAGCAAGGTCTCCTCTCTTTTATTCAAATAAGTGCCTTTTCATCAAAACATTCTCAAGATGAAGAAGCAATTGATTAACTGCTTAGTTCCATGACAGCAACACACTACTATTAACACTCTCTTGTCAAGTCCTGGTATAGCCTCAAGACAAAGGCTAGTTAACTATGAATAATCCAAACTGGTATTGGAAACCCTTAACAATACTTCTCTGGCTGGTTAGGAAATTCTGTTCTTCCAAATGCTGATGGAATGCAACTCCTGCGGGGTCCAGCCACCGCTTTGAGGTTTCTCCCCTCCTTTACAATCAGCGGTATATACATTTCACAAAATAAATAGTTACAGTAGTTTAGGAAAATCTGTCTAGAGGGCCCTGGGTGCCACATTCCTGGTTTAAATGCACCCCAGTGACCACACGAAAATTCAAAGAGTGTATTCCACTGTCCATTAGGAAGGAGCCAGCGCATTCCAACATGCATTTGTAGCCCGATCCTTTTCAGGGCGGGGTGGTCTGGTTTCAAATAAATCTAGATTTCAGCTCCCTTTCTTTCTTTCTTCTTTCCCTAGAGCCGCAGGGCGCCCTGCCTTCCCCCATCCCTTTTTTACTCTTCTTGGCACGCTTTGCAGAGACCAGAATTGCTCGGTCGGTGCAGGCGGGGGCGGGCGAGGTGCCCAGCGCAGAGTTCGTCGTCCTCTGAAAGAGAAGAGGCGCCCGCGGCTCTTCGGCTCCGCTGCCAAGGGGGAGTGGCGGCGGCGGCGGCGGCGGCGGCGTCGCGGATCCAAGGCTGCCGCTGCCCGGACGAGCCGCGAGCAGCCGCTCCAGCTGCCGGAGCCCCTGGAATGTTGCAATCTGCCTGCTGCCTTGCATCGCCTCTCTCCCGCGCCCATCCGGCCAATGGCTTGGCCAGACCCAAGCCGCTGGCCAATCGGAGCGCGGCAATTACCATACCTCGGCACAAGGAGCCAATCGGAAAGCAGGCACGCTCAAGGTCGCTGGGCTGGGGAATATCCGGAGAGGCGGCCGGGCTGCAGCCCCACAAAGCCGGAGGGACGCGGAGGAAGCATCGCCCGGACCATGGACGCCCAGAAGCACGTGGCCAACTTCGGCGCCGGACCCGCGAAGCTGCCGCTGCCGGTACGTGCTCCGCGGGGGCTCAATCCTGCAGGCAAGATGCGCAGGGGGGGGGGGGGAGAATTTGCACTGCGCAGCCCGATCCTATGCATGTGCCCTCGGAAGCCCGTGTCGCCGTGGCTGCAGTCCTGTATTCACGTAACCCTGGAAGCTGGCGAGGCTTGCTTCCGAGTAGGCTTGCGCTGTAAGTTGGAAGTCAGCCCCGCTCAACTTAAGGCTGCCCTGCGCGTTGGGGGTGCGCGCTTTTTGGTGCGCTCGGGACGGGGGTGATCTAGTTGGCAGCAGGAGCTGCGGGTCGTTGATCAGGGAAGAGGCTCCCTGAATCGGCATTCCACAGTGCTGAGAGATGTTGCACAAGGGGCGCGCTTGTGTCCCCGTCCTCTCCACGCTGTTCTGTGAAAAGATCAGCAGCTATTACAGTGTGGAAGCGATATCTCCAAGGGGCAATTTGCAAGTGTTTGCTTTAAGTACAGAGGACATTCCCGCATCATTCTCCCGTCGGAGAGCTGCCTCGAGACGGGTGTTAGCAAGTTGTAACAAAGGAGGGATTTTGCATTCGTGGTTAAAGTGGAGCAAAGGGTGAGAAGGGCTGGGGCTTTTAAAAAGTGCTGTACAGGTTTCTTGTCAAGTACGCTAATTAGCTGGCAAGTTCGCACTAGCTCGCCTCTTCCTATCTTCGTTTATCTTCTTGCTGTGCTGGCGTCTTCTATGCTGGCAGTGAACTAAAGAGCCATTGCTAACGCCTTGCTCTTTCAGGTACAGTAGTAAAGGGGGGGGGGAAATGTATTTTTCGAGGCTGTCCCAAAACATCTGGCAATCCCCCCCCCTTTTTAACTCCCAAAGCCTTGTATTGGAAGAGTGCAAAGCGCGTTTTGACTCTGACTCCCACTCTCTTTAAAAGGACATATGTCTGTTTTAAAATGTCGAACCTATGCTCCCAGATCTATTATTGGTTACCCATTTTAACTTCCTATCGCTCCTAAACAAATGCTTTGCATAGCTTTTATTTTACAGGATAACCTTTTGTTCAGCTGTAACACAAGGGCCATTTCAGGGGTTTTAAGAACAGTACGCATTCTCTTTCTGTGGAGGTGTCCCAGCAGCTGTGGGAAAACTACCTAAATTCCCTCCTTCCTTGCTCCAACAGCTGTGAAAAGGAATATAGTTTGCTTGGTTTTTTCCAGTTGAAAAAGCTACTAATATCAGAGCTCATGGAATAAAAATGCTTACCCCTTTTGTTTGTGCGTGGGCCTGGAATTAAAAGAACCCTTTGTTTACCACTGCTGAATATATGCTTTGTGAACATGTAGGACAGAAAAACATTTGCAGATATCCTAGTTTAATGTCAGGCGACTGGAGAAACAGATTTTATACAACATATGATAGTAATATGCCTACTGTAAACTCATCTGCTCAGAAAGTTACATCAGCATCTGTCTTGATCCAATCACATATGGGAGAGGTTTGGCTCCATCAGATATAAATTATTTTCCCAGCTTTCCATAAGAATTGCATTCCTAAGCGCTTTAGTTTAAAGCACTCTTGTGCATTGTTCTCTTTTGGACCTGGGAAGCTGCATGGACATAGCCAGGGGTGGGGTGGGGTGGGCAGCTGCCCTGTCCTAATCAAGTAAATCAATAAAAATATTTAACTGAGTTTCTCCCTCCCCCCCAAAACATAAATCCTGGCTAAACCCATGGGAAGCTGTGAAGTTGTTGCTCCTTTCTAAAAGACTGCTTTAGAAGTCTGCAGCAGACATTTTCATTTGAATTAATCTTCGTACATGATATTTTGATAGGGATGTGAACCATGTGGTCCTCCAGATGTTGTGCGATTCCAACCCTCATAAGCCCCAGCCCATAGGGCCATGGAAGATGGAAGCTGTAGTCCAACAACAGTTAGAGAACCAGATTGCCCATCCCTAATAACATGAGTTGGGTGCCTTTTCTAATCAAAGGATTGTGCATTAGTGTCTTATTGCTGTGCTGAATCTGATTAATCAGCTAGAAAGGAACTTTGATGTTCAATAGAACTTGTACCTAAACAATGGCTATTGAAAAATGCCTTTATTTTTCAGTGGTTTACTGGGGAAAAATGGTGCCCAGTGTTAGTAATGCCAGATCTGATCTGTCCAAAATGCTGTGCATGAAAATGATAAATTACTGTAGGTCATTTATTCCAGCAGTCTTTCCCATTGGTACAAAGAGAGAATGGCTCTGGATGAGAGGTGTTTTGTTAAGAACTCATTCCCAGTGTAGCACAGTGTACCTGAAACACTGAAAAATCTGTGATTGGCTGCTAAAACTTTAGCCATATTGAAATAACCATGGGTGACACTACACATAATCCGATCCTGTTGAATCTGTCTTTTTTAAAGTCTTTATAAGAATTCATTTTATTAGAAATATACAAGCTCAGAAAGCATAGCTCAAAAGTAGAAGGTGCATGCCTAGTGTGCAGAAAGTCTCTGGATGTGTCTTTGGTATCTCCAGTCCTACAACAGCAAAAGGAAAAAGAAACAAAAAAGGATTAGGTGATAGAAAACAACCTGGTATAATCATGTCTGCCCATGCTTGGATAACACATAAACTTACAAATAATTCTATATATAGTAACTAGGATTTGTGAGATTTGACATTGAAATGTCCACAATGATATCAAATTGATTTCTTTTGTAGGTATTGTTAGAAGCCCAGAAAGAGTTGGTGAATTATAATGGCCTTGGCATTAGTGTTCTTGGTAAGGCACTCTTACTTATTCTTGATTTCTTTTTATCATTTGGAGCTTTTAATTGTATTTTCTAATGAACACAACAAGGAAGAGCTACACATTTAAATGTAGGCATTCCCAGTTTGAGAATTATCCTTTCTGAAATATCTCTCCAACTTTTATCCCACCCTTTCACCAATGAGCTCTGGAAAGCAGATGTCTGAAGGGGCCAGGGGTGTTCATTTTCTCTTGAGAAACTGCAGTTGGTTCAGAGTCACCCAATGAACTTTGTAGCTGAGCAGGACTTTAAACTTTGGTCTTCCTGAGCCACCTGCAACACTCCAGCTACGGCTCTGCAACACCAGCTCTTGCTATATCCCTTTCACTTTCCAGTGAAGTGAACTGAGGATTCAGCTACCTTTGCAGTTTCTATCCCCTATGGTACTGAAACAGAAGCTGTCACCCTGGTCTAGCACTTTTCTCAAGGTGTAGGAGCTCTGATGTACGTAGCTGTGCTGCCTGAAAAGAGTTCTCCATTCATTGCAGTGGAGGAAGCGGACATTTGCACACAGTTCCTGTACCCCCTGACCTTCTATCTCCATTGAATGAATGTGAATTAAAAGATGGCAATTTTATAAAGCCAAATTTATTTTAGTGATACTAAAATATTTATTTTATTTTAGTGAAATTTATTTTAGTTTGTATTGTGTCATTTCTGATATATTTATTTTGTTGCAGAAATGAGCCACAGATCATCTGATTTTGCAAAAATTGTCAAAGCAGCTGAAAAGTCCTTGCGTGAACTCTTGTAAGTGATCATTTTTATTCATATTCTAAAAAGCCTTTAATCTGAAGACATAGTAACTGTAGTACAGTTCCCACTCCATGTGTATTTTTTTTACAGTAAGTTCATCCAAGTGTCTGTTTTATTGATATGGACACAAGACCAAACACTTCGTGCTCCTCTTCTTAGAATGATTTGTTCCTAAAAGGTTGCCAGCAGGTTCGGTTATTGTTCTAATATTGTATTGGCAACTGCAAAATACATTTAATACTTGCAACTGTAGCACAGTACCATGGTGTGGCGATCACACAAGGTCCCTGGATGTTTATCGGTGATCCCTGTGCCACCACTGTGTTTGCTTCCCCGCTGCCACCAACCAGTTACTCTCTTCCTATACCTTCCTAATACCCTCTGACTGATTATCTCAACTGTTTGACTGACTCCTCTTAACAAATTCTCTCCCTCTCTCACACCAGACTAGCCCAACCCACAGACTTATCTTCTCTGTCTCTTCTAACTCCAGACTGTCTTCTCAACAACTCTAACTCTCTAAAAACCTCTCTGCTTAAAACTTATACACACTTAACTCTGCCCCCTGGGTTCCCATTGGTTAGTCTTTACAATTAGTTAACCCTTTCCCTGTGAACCCAGTATGATGTCACACACGTAGGAGGGCAAAGATACGGAATATTTGCTCAAGTTTGCTCTGAAGAAGTCAAGAGTAGGCCTTCCTTTGTGGTGTTTTGCCAGCGGCTGTCAATGCTTGAAGACTGGAGCATGTGAAGTGTCTGAGATCCACAGGGCGGCCTAGAATTCTGCCTAGTATATCTGGGAGCGGGCTTCAAGTGATGCTTCACAGACTCCAAACAAGAAATGTCAAATAGAGTGCAGTATTTTTCGCTCTACAAGACGCACCTGACCTTAAGACGCACCTATTTTTTGGAAGAGGAAAACAAGAAAAAAAATATTCTGAATCCCAGAAGCTGGGACAGCCAGCAGGATCGCTGCGCAGCGATCCCACTGGCTGTCCTGACTTATGGGAGCCTTCATCCCCTTGCTCGGGAGAGGCTGCGTGAGGCTAAGGCTCCCCCAAGAGCCGCACTCCCTTTAAAGAGCACGTGGAGCGTGTGTGCGGCTCTTGGGGGCTTTTCCCCGAGGAGGGAGAAGGGCAGCCCTTCTCCCTCCTTGAGGAAAAGCCCCCAAGAACAGCACACACGCTCCGCGATCTCTTTAAAGGGAGTGCTGAGCAGAGCCTCCTGCCTGCATTCGCTCCATAAGACGCACCCAAATTTCCCCTTACTTTTTAGGAGGGGAAAAGTGTGTCTTATAGAGCGAAAAATACAGTAGGTACTTTTTTGCATGTATCTGGACTGGTTATAAATTTTGACTTCCGCAGTTCATTCTGGAACAGCATTGTAAGATTCCTCACTCTGCTAAAATTTGTTCAGCAGCACCAAGCACACGCCTAGTTGATTATCTGTAATTTTGCATTGTCATCAGTCATCCAACCGCAGCACAAGGCTTTCTTCTTCATGTTGTATTAATGTGATTGGTTCAGTAGCAGCATTTATAGAGCTTCTGGAACTTAACAACTTAGAAACATTTTTCTTATTTTCTTTGGAAGCTGAATTATGTAGACTTTTATATCTAATGCTTATTAGTCTGACAGAGGGTTATACTGAAGTACTGTGTATCTGTTGAAATACTGGATAGTAACTGTTTACAAATAATGTAAAACATCATTTTAACAAAAAAGTTTCATTGATCTATAACTGATATTTTCACCAGGGATCTAATTTGGAGAACAACAACTGTCAAATATTTTGAATCCTGAACTGATAGTATTGTTTCATTTTCCCGATACTTCTTTGCACAGAAATATACCAGACAACTACAAAGTGATTTTTCTCCAAGGAGGTGGATCTGGACAATTCAGTGGTGTCCCACTTAATCTTGTTGGGCTAAAAGAAGCCAGGTGTGCTGATTATGTGGTTACAGGAGCTTGGTCAGCAAAAGCAGCCAAGGAAGCAGAGAAATATGCCAAAGTGAACCTTGTTCATCCGAAACTCTCTAGTTATACAAGTAAGTAAACTTGCAAACTTCAACGTTTGTGAAAGCTAAACTGTTGTATGTGCATTTTCTTTCCTGCTTACTGTTTCTGTTTTTTATAAAAACAAACTGTGTGTAATATTTACTACAATCCTAAAGAGAACTGGGTCCCAAAGTGTGAAAACTGGTTATCTCATTACCGAAATGCAGCTATTTGGCCTGGATAAGAAGCTTTCGCTGCTGCTTCCTAGCCCTTGGCCATCTTTCTTAATGGTCTTTTCAAAAACTGCCAAATTTGCACTGTTGGTACCTGTGAACCCCTTCATGAAAAACTAACCGCTTCAGCACATTGCTTTTAGGGGAGGCTAAATCTGGCTGTTACACTCCCATCTTGGCCCTCCCACCCCTTCTGTGGGCGCATTACATCAAAGTTATTGGACCATGTATGGGTAAAATTGTGCGTGGGAGAAAAAAGAAAACAAAAGTTTAGGAGCATGGGAAAATCAGTAGAGGGAGCGTGAGGATCAAAGCAGAAATGCAATTTGACAAGAGTGCTGGCCTGGAAGTACCCATGATGAAAAAGAATAGGGCAACTTGCTGTATCTATGAAACACATCTTGTTCTACCCATTCAACCAAATGCATGATGATATTGTGTGTCTGCTGTGCAGCGCATAAATTAGGGTTCTGCCCCCGCTTTCAGAACAGCTTAGGAGACTGTGCAAACATTACGGAAAGGAAAAAGACCCCTGGACTGTTATGTCCAGTCATAGGTGACTATGGGGTGCGGTGCTCATTTTTCTTGTGAGAATGATGGCGAGGGTTTTTTCGGTAAGCAGTGCAAGTAAATGCGTGTCTACTTGCAAGCAAGCCCTACTGAATTCGATGAGGCTTACTCCCAGGAAAGTAGAAGTAAGTTTAGTTGAACTCAGTGGGGCTTCTGCATGCACAGATTCTACTTAGACCTCTGAGTGGGGAAGCAGATGCAACTTGACTAGTAAATCACTTAAAATACTCTTAAATTAGGGACGCAGGTGAGCCTAGGGCTTGCCAATCAAAGGTTGGCGGTTCGAATCCCCGCAACGGGGTGAGCTCCTGTTGCTTGGTCCCATCTCCTGCCAACCTAGCAGTTCGAAAGCGTGCCAAAGTGCAAGTGCAGTCATACCCCGGGTTACAGATGCTTCAGGTTGTGTTTTTTTGGGGGTTACGGACCCACCGAAACCCGGAAGTACCGGAACAGGTTACTTCCGGGTTTTGGCAGTCGCACATGTGCAGAAGCGCTGAATCGCAACCCACGCATGCGCAGACGCGGCGCTGTGGGTTTTGAATGCTGCGGGTTACAAACGTGCCTCCTGCACGGATCACGTTTGCAACCCGAACGTCCACTGTAGATAAATAGGTACCACTCCTGCGGGAAGGTAAATGGTGTGCGCTGCTCTGGTTTTACCAGAAGCTGCTTAGTCATGCTGGCCACATGACCCGGAAAAACTGCCTGCAGACAAATGTCGGCTCCCTTGGCCAGTAAAGCGAGATGAGCGCCGCAACCCCAGAGCCGTTCTCGACTGCACTTAACTGTCAGGGATCCTTTACCTTTTTTTTTTTAACTCTTAAATTAGTTGAAAATATATTAAATATATTATATGGAAGTTTATTTAATATTTTTATTAAATTTACTACTTTCTTAAATTTTAAGGCCCTCCACCGCCACAGGGAGCCTTGTCAAGGTCCTCTGCTGCTGCAGTGAAGTGCAGCACACCTTCTGCCACCATGGGGAGGTGGTATGGGACCTTCTGCTGCGGGGGAGTGTATCGCACCCTCTGCTACTGTGGAGAGGTACGGCGAACCCTCTCCCACCATGGGGAGGCCTGGCAAGGCCCTCTGCTGCTGTGGGGAAGTGTGGCACACCCTCCACCACTGCAGGGAGGTTGAAAACCAGATATCGCCCAGCCCTAGTGCCTGGTTGGGGAAGCCTGAATCTAAAGCACGACTGCTTAACCTGTGGCCTTCCGGCTGTTGTTGAACTACAATTCTTACCATTCAGAACCATTTGTTGTGCTGTCTGGGGCTGATGGGAAATGTAGTTCTTGATACATGTGTAGCTTATGCATGTCACCATGGGGGAAATGTCTGTAGCAGCAACTCCTACATTATAACACAGCCATTTGAAAATGCTCTCTTGGTGTTTGGATGTGTGAGTAGCCTGTTAAGTTCACAAAATACATTGGCATCAATGAGGATTAGCATGCATCATGTAGATCAGGGTGGACAACTTATGGCTTACTAGATTTGCTGGATCCCAACTCCTATTAGCCTCAGCCAGCATACCCATGGTCAGGGATGATGGCAATCATAGTCTAGCAGCGTCTAAAGAGCCACAGGTGCCTCACCTAACAACCTTATTATGCTACAAAAGATTACATTCTGGCTTGAATGTTGAAGTGATTTTGAATGGTGGTCTGTTTTTAGCATCTTGAAAGGACCTGGTATCCTGTTTATTTAACACACTCTACTACTTCCATGATGAGAAAGTGTGGTGGCTGGTGGGTGTTTTTTCTCTTTTGTAGCCATCCAAGAATGAATTAACTTTGCTGGCAAAGCAATAGAAATTTGTTGAACCAGAGTTGTTTTCAAAGTTCAATATTTAAAGGAAAGTTGTATCTCATCGGACTTGTGAATCTACTAGCTGGGAAATATTTCCATGGTTTCTCTCTCTGTTGTCTTACCTGCTTCAGAAGTTCCTGATCCAAGCACTTGGAACCTTAACCCCGATGCCTCTTATGTCTACTATTGTGCAAATGAGACGGTTCATGGTGTCGAGTTTGACTTTGTCCCTGATGTTGGAAAGGCAGTTTTAGTGTGTGACATGTCATCCAATTTCCTCTCCAGGCCGGTGGATGTGTCTAAGGTAAAGTTCCAAAAGGGCAGTTTGTTCATTTGCATGGTGCAACCTAATATCTCAAACCTTGGTTTGCTCAAGCTGATTCGTGTAATGCTTTTACTCACTTGTTCAATGAGCATGACTAAATTTGATCCATTAATTTCAATAGGTCTGCTCTGAGTAAAACATATTTAGGATCACATTTAGTTATCGCCTGAGAAGAACCTCCTGAGAGTATTTCACTTTCAGTATATGCATTGTTAAGTGATTTAGCTTGCTAATGTTTCACAGCAGTGATCTTTTCCTTTATTTGTGTGTATAGGAACATACACCAGTATGTGTTCTGCTTATACAGTCATACCTCGGAAGTCAAACAAAATCCGTTCTGGAAGTCAGTTCAACTTCTGAAATGTTTGACTTCCAAAGCACGGCTTCCGATTGGCTGCAGGAGCTTCCTGCAGCCAATTGGAAAGCACGGAAGCCCCATCAGACATTCGGCTTCCAAAAGAATGTTCAAAAACCGGAACAGTCATTCCTGGGTTTCAGTTGTTTGGGAGCCAAAATGTTCGACTCCCAAGACATTTGGGAGCCGAGGTACGACTGTAATGTACAAATGAGTACATGGATTTAATATCCATTTCCCCTTTCTTTTCTCCTTCCCACTTCCAATGTCAAGTTTGGTGTAATCTTTGCTGGTGCCCAGAAGAATGCAGGCTGTGCTGGAGTTACAGTGGTTATAGTACGTGAGGATTTGATTGGCTTTGCGCTCAAAGAGTGCCCAACAGTGTTGGACTACAAAGTGCAAGTGGAGAACAGCTCACTATATAACACTCCTCCATGCTTCAGGTAATTTTGCCACAGTGCAATATCCTTCATTTTGCTAATTACTCACACGTTTACTATGCAGAGCAGAGGTTAGGAATGTCCAGTCTGTGGGCTAAATTAGGCCCAACAGACCTCTCCATTTGGCCCCCAAGGCCATTTTGGTGAAGCCGTGGCCACCTGCCCTATACTAGATAAATACATGACTGGGCCAAGTGGAAGTTTGCAGACATCTGCAAATGGTGCACAGTGCTTTGCAAACTCTGACAGTCAGCTGATGATTGCATAACGCCATGCATGGCTTTTTGCAAACCACAGTGATCAGCTGATTGCTGCTGATTTGGTGTACAGTGCTATGCAAAACCAGGTTATCTAATGTCATTGTGATGTCAGGCTATTGGACAGGTGGCTGTCCGAACCCACTGGATAAGAGGGATAAGGTTCCACCCCAAGCTATTCCAGAAAATAAAGCTACTTCAGAAAATAAATGTTAGTTGGTTATGTCTCAGTGACATAACCAAATTTTTCCAATGAAATAAAATGTCAGGGTGGTATAAATTTTAGCAGAGTTCCTGCTTTTCCTGAATTGGTCCTCAGCAGGACTGACTACAGACTTGAAGATACCCTTGACATAATGCTTTCTTTGGACTTTGTATTCTGCTGGCAGATAGGCTTACACAGCAGTACTGGATAATTCTTTGTTGTGCCCTTGATGTAGTGTCACATTGCGGCACTGCGAAAACTGCAAAGATGGTCATGGCAATGCCAGGTCTGCTTCTGATCATGGTCTGAATTGAGCCAAGAAATTCTCTGCCCATAGTTTCAGTCCTTTCCACTGCCTACACGCATCTCTTGACTTACCTGTTTCAAGCTGAACTGACTCAGGTGATTATTTCCCCAGACCAAAATCCCAACCAACAACCATGCCTTTTCCATTTTAATTGTCATCTAGGCATCATGGTTACTAAATGGAATTTAATTAGCAGTTCTGGATGCAAACAAGGCAAAACTGAATAAAGGGTTACACTCTGTGTTTCTGAATTGCTGACAGCAGTGAAGTTGTGCTTTTGATAGTAGGGTAATTAGGAGTTAATAGTTACTCAGGAGGTGAGTGAGTGTATGTGTGACTACTGAACCAAATACTCTTCAGATCTACTGTGTGAGCTCATGAATTATGTGAATGGAAAATTTTAGTTATGCAAGCAGTTCCTACAACTTCGTTCTGTAATGGGTTAGGAGTATAAAACAGGCATTTCAATTTTTTCAGGCATTTAAATCCCCATTTCTAAAGGTCTGTTTCAACTTCATAGGATCTACCGATGGAAAAATGTTATGAATGTTACCTTGCAAGGTGGAGAAAAACCATATCAGATGCAGGAGTTCAAACAGATCTCTTAGTATTTAATTGTGCAACATGTGTCTACCACTTACAATAGGCTGGTGCCTCCCCTCCTCAAACCCTTTCCCATCGTTAGAAGTTTCATACAGATTTTATTCACACATGCCAAAAGTTACTTATTCGATAGTGAGTGTTGGCAGTGTTCTGGAATGTATGGAGTATTTTAGCTTTATTTCAAATAATTTTATATTGCCTTTTAACTAAACATTTTCAGGGGGGTTTATAACCCCATCAGAAAAGCACCATTTCCTTCTCCCTGACAAGCCCAGCACAAACACTGCAAGGATTTTAAAATTTGGGAATATGGCTATGCCATATAACAGGATTGGTTGTTTCTGTCTGGCTAAACAGAAAAACCAAGAAAAGCTTCTCTGCGAAGACAAAAGGGGGTGTGGTGGAAGGGAAGAACGCATCATTATTGATAAAGTACCCTATTTGACCAGTGGTGAGTTTTGCATCTATTGGTCATTTTTGGTGCCTAGTTTAAGTCCTTCCCCATTACATTATTCTAGTAACCTGAGTATGGAGTGAAAGGTTTACATGCATGGGACATAATTTCAATTAAGAAAAACTGAATTCTCCTTGAAGCCATAACTGCTAAATTATCAGTAGCTTGCATAATAATTGTATACTGTAGTAGGGACATAAAACTCAGGGCAGACAATTGCAAACTTTTAAACTTCATTTTTTCTTATATATTTGTAATCTAGTTACCCATTTTGTATAACATTCCATATTTACAGTGCTGTAAAATTTGTAACCTGAAAGTTGGCTGGAAGTTTCTGCCTTGTGTTTGCTTCTTGAAAACAACATGTGTCTTGCAAGAGATTGACCAAACTCTCTTTCCTTTTTTCGGTAATTCTGACTGTTTCTCTTTCTTCTCTGTGCAGCCGTTAGTTGGCTGGGGACCTGACCTGAATGTCCATGAGCTGCTGTAGTGAAGCACTGAATTAAATTATTCCAATACGGATCGTTTTAACCTCTTGCCAAAAGGAGTCCTGGCTTCCTGACGTTAATCTGCTGCATGAAGATTAACAGTGCTTTTTAACCCCCTTGGGAGAAATCGCATTTCCTAGCTACAAGGATTTCCCTGATATTCAAATCTATGACTAAACCTGCTTTGGGGGTGGCATGGAAGCTTGCTATGTGGCTTTAAAAGTGGGTCAGTCTATTACGCCCCCTGCCCCCACTTATTTAGTGAGTGTATTTTTGTGGATCATAAAGGCTTATGTGAAATCCAGTACAGGATATAATGAACCAGTACCAAACTAGCTCATACAGGAATTCTCTGAGTGTAGGACACTTTTGCAACAGGTGTGCAAATGTAGAGAGAAAGAGTGATGTGGAAATGGAACAAAATAGCTAAGGAACAGGAATGTTTTATATTTTAGGCTTATTGTCTGCCAAAGACTTGTGCTGGTTTGTGTTGTGGCATCAAAGTCTGTCCTTTGGAAGGTGGATTAGAGTCCCCATACCAGCTTCAACACAATTCACGCTCCACATTGGAACACTGATTTCTGGGCGTTCTCTGCTTCCTTAATGCTCACGGCTTTTGTGTGATGTGCTGGAAATGGGGCATGTATCTGAGTGACAATACAGATTTGTGTGATTCTGGGACCAAATCCAGGCACTGGCATAATGGCAGCTTTACAAATAAAGGGCCCACGATCCTGTTTCCAAAGTAGTGACCAACCAGAAGGTCCCTGGAGAAGGCAGGCTGCTTAGAAGGACACTCCTGCATGCCGGCTGGGTAGGGCGAATGATGCTTTTCTGCACATGGGGACCGTAAAAGATCAGATGACTTGGGTGAGCACTGTGAGATGCAGTTGGCTCAGGCTATTTGCTTACAATAGACATTGTTGATTTAGCAATAATCCAGCTTGGTTCAATAGGAGCAACTTCCTAGTTAGCTGAGAATCTGAGTTGGGAATCTCTGCCTTGAATTCACAAGGTAGTCTTGGGTCAACATTATCCTTCAGCTCCCCACCTCTAATATGGAGATGATGCATTCAAAATGGCAATCCTTACAAACAACACTGTAATGTACTTTTAACAGTCTTGAGCACTATTTGAATGCTTAATATTAATAGTAGTTATAGTAATATCTAGGAATATGGCTATTAGCTTTTTACAACCAGTTTAGTATGCAAAGTGACATCCATGGGAAATACCTGTGATCAAGCAGAATTCTCTCTTTGTAGCTAAAATCACAGACAGTGCTTTGCATTCTGATTTTCATTCAGTAGCTGTCTTTGGAAAAGTTTGTCAATGGCTACATGAAAGCAGCAGGACAGTATTGTTCTTCCTGGCTAGTGCAAAAAAGAACAGCTCAAGGTGTAAAGGTTTAAGTTATTTTAAATAGGAAATAGGTTTGATTAAAATGTTAATGCTGTCGTATCAACAGGAGGGCAATGCCAGCAATATCTTTCGCAAGTTTGAATGGCTTCTCTGCCACTTGAGCCAAGATCCTTTAATTTGACCAGCATTTCACAACTGGATCTCTTGTTGGTTAGACCATAATTTCAGCACTCACGACAGGGCCAATACAGATGAAGAAACAATGGGGATTTTCAATTTTGCCCTAGCATTATATCTACAACCTCCAATTGTCTCTACGGTATTGTGTTCCCAGAGCACTGTTAACCAACAGCTAGATTCTAACTAGAATACAAAGTATTATATAGGAAGTTCTCTTGCTTTGGCTGACAGGTTTCACTTGCTGTAAAATGATGCTTTGCCTTTTTGCATGTGATTTGGCTTGCTTGCGCCGTTTGAAACAGGATGCCTGCTGACACCTTGGCATGACACACGCCTGGTCTTTATGGGGCATACCAATTTAGATCACTTACTGGGTGCATTTGTGAGATTATGCATTGGGGGCAGATGACTCTGTCTCTTCCCTGTCCCCCAACACACTCTCTTGTTGGTTTTACTTCTCTTCTATACCATGTAAGCAAAACTTGCTGTTTTTGTTATTGAGACATGAACATAGCATTGCAAATAATTGGTGCCTCCTCTCTTTTGATTCCAGTATCTATATCACAGGCTTGGTCCTGGATTGGGTAAAAAACAATGGCGGAGCTGCAGCTATGGATAAGCTTAGCCAAATGAAGTCACAGATGATTTATGATATTATTGATGGATCCAGTGGATTCTACGTGTAAGTTGTCCTGACTTTTACCGTTGTTACTGTGCAGTACTATCTCAGAGGACTTCGTCCATATAGGACTTTAGCAAATCTTCCCCACAAGCACATGTGGAAAACTAGCATTTCAGTGAAAAAGCTTGTAGCCTTGCTTTCTCCCAGGAGCAGCAGTTCTGGGTGTGTACATGTTGCGAGAGGACTATTCCATGCTAGAAATCACATGCTTTGATGTTATCTGTAATGTTCTAGTTACAGGTAGGTAGCCGTGTTGTTGAAACAAACAAACAAAAAAATTCCTTCCAGTAGCACTTTAGAGACCAACTAAGTTTGTTACCGCCTGCCAACCTAGCAGTTCGAAAGCACCACCGGGTGCAAGTAGATAAATAGGGACCGCTTACCAGCGGGAAGGTAAACGGCGTTTCCGTGTGCGGCTCTGGCTCGCCAGAGCAGCAATGTCACGCTGGCCACGTGACCCGGAAGTGTCTCCGGACAGCGCTGGCCCCTGGCCTCTTAAGTGAGATGGGCGCACAACCCCCGAGTCTGTCAAGACTGGCCCGTACGGGCAGGGGTACCTTTACCTTTACCTTTTTAAGTTTGTTACTGGTATGAGCTTTCGTGTGCATCTGAAGAAGTGTGTATGCACATGAAAGCTCGTACCAATAACAAACTTAGTTGGTTTCTAAGGTGCTACTGGAAGGAATTATTTTTTATTTTATCTGTAATGCGTTTACCTTCATCCTACCCATTTCATAACTTCTAGCTTGTTGGTTCCATAAGTGAGATTATAGCCAAGAGAAACTTATTTTCCCCCATGGCAGCTATAGGTTTTTGCCTGTAGCCGGCCAGCTGTTTAGGAATTCACAACAAAAATTGTGGCCATTATGATGATGCAATAGAGCTGTATGCATCTTATCAGTATGTATGTACTGCTGTATTTTGTGCCATGTTTTTTGACTGGAGGCTGTTTACCTGTGAAATGCCACCTAAGCAACGAAGTGCCTTACTGGACAGAGCAAAATGTGAACCGCTTTTCAGTGCGCCAAGAATCTTATTTCATCATGCAAACTTGCTACAGTTTGTTTGCATTGCATGTCTCTGCTGTAGGCTGGTGTGAAACAGTCAAATTCTTTTAAAATGCACAGTGCCTGCTTGTTGACTCCTTTCAACCACAACCAGAAGTGGCCTAAATTATTTAATACCCATTCTCCTTTTCAAGTGTGAATAGATAGCAGTGCTTTGCTATCAAATTGTGGCAATTGGCTTTTATGCATGTAGATGGCTTAGAAGTCTATTTGGGCATTCAGTGATATATAAACTAAATAATAATAATAATATCACATGGGCTTCAGAGTTCTTGTGGTTGAGATTGTGCTGCATCAGTTGAGCCAACTGCAGGCTTGCATGTGGCTTCTTGGTAATTGTAGCTGCAAATCTTTTGTTGAATTTCTTCTGGATTTGATGAGAATTAGGTGGAAGACAAGTGTAATATAAACTGATTTGCAGCATGTTCTCCTTCCAGTCAAGCAAAAGAGTCCTTCAGCCTTGCCTCTTGCCACTCTCTCCCCTGTTCTGTGCTGCCGCCTTTTTGTACATCTGGGAAAAACAAAAGCTTCATTGGCTTTCCCCAGCTAGAGGAGCCTGTAGTGGAAAAGCACATTTCTTGTGCTTAAAAAAAAGTTTATTTCATAAAATTTTATATACCACTTGTTTGTAGAAAACAGCAAAGCAGTTTAATTTTGAAAGGCGACCTGCCAGCTTCATGTATTATTTCCCCTTGGTGCTTATCTAAAAGTTGTTCACACACACACATACGCACACATGATTCAAGCATCTTTGGCAGGTGTGTTGAAGATCTTCACACATGGGGACGCATAGTCTTCTCACATGCCAAATGAACACCTGCCAGGTGTCCAGGAGGAGGGGCATGGCTGTTGCCCACGATGGGGCATGGCTAGCCTTTGCAGACGCCTCCATGCATTCTCTCAACATAAAGGGATGAGGTCATCTGACACTTCCCCATGTAATTTCTGTGTAATTATCTTCCAGGTAGCCCTTTAGAGTTTGCAAATAGAACTGATTTCTGTGGCTGACAAAAGATTATGTCACTTAGAAACATAGGATGGTAGTCAATAAAGTTTTACTTAATTAGACGTCCAAAAATGAATGAACATGGCTATGTTAGGCCCATTAATTTCAATAGGTCTGTTCTGAGTAAAACATAGTTGAATACCGCCTACAATTTAGTTCATTAATATGTACTCATTTGATAACAAGCCAAAATATGGCTGTAATCATATTTCTGTGAAATTTCCAGGTGTCCTGTGGAGAAGAGGAGCAGGAGCAGAATGAATGTTCCCTTCCGGATTGGCAGCATTAAGGGCGATGAGGCCCTGGAAAAGAAATTCCTTGATCAAGCTATAGAAAACAACATGCTATCCCTGAAAGGGCATAGGTAAGGGAGAAGTCTGTGAAGCAGCTTCGGCTGAGGTTGAGTTACAATGTGACGGAAAGAGCAGTAGGAAGTGAACACACAAAAATGAGAGGCATTGTCATTTCTCAGAACTGTGAAAAAGTACAGGTTGTATTAGTGCTGAAGCTTAGCTGTGCTTCAGTGTTGTCTGAAAAATCCCTTATATGTGTGACTGCACAATTTTATAGATATTTTTCAGTTTTTAAAAACTGAAAAGCCGTGTGATAACCAAACCAATTTTTATTTAAGTTTCAGTTTAGAGTCTGGATGCCCAAATTGTCAATGAATTAAGAGTCCATGAGCAGAAACGCCTTATTTGTGTATGATATTTATAGTAAATATTTGACTAAGGTGATAAGTACTGTCACCATTTCCCCAATCTGCTACTGCTTAAGCACCGTATTTTGGCCATTTCTCATCTACCAATCTAGTCCAGGGTTTCAGATGGAAGACTTCCCTAGCCCCATCTGGAGACAGGGAATTGAACCTGCAACCTGCTGCATGCAAAACACGTGCTTTACCTCTGAGTTAGGGCCCTTGGCTTCTTGGCCTTTTAGTGATGCCTACCAGCCAGGAATCACGTAATACTGTGCTATGTGGTCACCTGAATTTGGCTATCGTGCTCACGTTCTGCTTCCTGGTTTCCCTCAAGCATCTGGTTGACTATTGTGAGAACAGTATGCTGGACTTGTTGGGCCATGGGTCTGATCCAACAAGCTGTTACATTCCGTAGACCCTTCCATTTTGTTTTGTAGAAAAGCTCAAATGCTGATATAAACGGTTCTGAAAATTTAGTTTCCTTCCAGCTCAGCCCTAATTATTACATAAATGAAGTTCTCTTCTTTCACAGTCCTGAGAAAATACAGTATCTTGATCATTCCTTTTAGTTCACTGTTGGAGTTGTATCTTCCCACCAGTACTGGTGTCTTGTACTGGTGCTGGTCTTCCTGCCTCCCGCTTTCCTCTTGGCATCTGGTGTGGTGATGCTTGCAAGGTGATGCTTCAAAATAAATCTGTCACTCTGGTCTAATTATTGCTCCCCTCATGCAGTCTCAGACTCACAGTTCTTCTATTCATGCACTCTTGGAAGAACAGTATGAGGAGACTTCAGTTTGTAAGCATCTAAAGCATTGCTAGCTAAAGCATTGCTGTCTTTAGAAACGATCCATTATTCTCAACAAGATGTGCATGCCTCTTGTTAGCACACACCAGCCTTCCCCATCCACATGTTACTGGACTCCACCTCCCATCAGCCAGCTGCCAGTGTGGCCAGTGGGCAAAAATGGTGGGAATTACAGTCCAGCAGCATCTGGAAGCACCAGGTTGGTATAAATTGAGGGTGGGCAACCTCTAGACCTGGAGACCAAATGTGGCCCTCAAGTATTAAAGGTTTTATGATCTCTGGCTCATAAATCCAGTGGTCTAGCAACCCTTCCACTTGTAAAAGGTAAAGGACCCCTGGATGGTTAAGTCCAGTCAAAGGTGACTATGGGGTGCGGTACTCATCTCGCTTTTCAGGCCAAGGGAGCCAGAGTTTGTCCATAGACAGCTTTTCAGGTCATGTGGCCAGCAGGACTAGACTGCTACTGGTGCACAGAGGACCGCGACAAGTGCCAGAGTGTACAGAAATGCCATTTACCTTCCTGCTGCAGCAGTACCTATTTATCTACTTGCACTGGTATGCTTTCAAACTGCTAGGTTGGCAGAAGGTGGGGCAGAGCCCAAGAGGCTCAGTGGTTTAGACCACAGTGCCACCTGCGTCCCCTCACTTCCGCACTTCTGCATGTGCCAGCCTTTAAACCAGCAGAGAAAACAGCGCAGCTCCTTCCCTGGAAGCACATTGAGAGTTGGTTGCACATAGGCAATAAAATACTCATGGAAGCAATAAAAAAATCAGTGAAGTAAGACATTTACTTGAGCAGGTTGCAATATGCAGCATTTACTTCATCTCGTAGAACAAAGGTACACTTAAAGTCCAAACAAGAGTCTCTGTGCTCTGCATGTTGCCGGTAAGAGAAGAAAAGCAAGACTGGTTAAAACCAGCTCTCTGGGTCTCCTGTAGGAACTGCACATGTCCAGAAATAAGTTCCCACAGTCAGTATCTGCTTTGGTAGACCAAACAATCTGTGAAAACTGCTTTTTGAATCTTCTTTCTGTTTCTGGAAATGAATGGCTTTCAATCATTCACCCCAACATCCAGGTCTCTCTATCTGCCCTTCAGGACTTACCACTCCACATTCGGTCTTTAGCTGCCACACCGCCTTTCCAGGTCATGTTCCTCACTCTCCCTGATTCACAACTTCTTTGAGTGCTTTTGCCTTGCCAGAATGTTCCCTTGTACTCTGATAAGACATCTTGCTTGCGTAGTGGAGGACAGAGTGGGGTGTGTGTAGAAACTAGCCTGCTGTTCAGAGGTAGAATGTACATTGGAGGCTCCGCCCACTTTTGCCTCTGGCCTTGCTCCCCACTGGCGTCTTTCCCCAAAAAGGCTTGCCCAGAAAGGAATGCAGCCTTTGGGCTGAAGGAGGTAACTTTCCCTTTGATATAAATGAATGTTCTGGACTACGAAAAGAATATAGTGCACTGGTGAAACTGGGGGACACCCCAAATGTACTGTTTCCCTGCATTTCCCCTTATTCTTTCAGATCTGTGGGAGGAATCCGTGCTTCTTTGTATAATGCTGTGACAAGAGAAGATGTTCAGAAGTTAGCAACATTCATGAAGAGCTTCATGGAGAGGCATCGGTCATGAACTCGAATTAATTAGTGTTGCCCCTCTTGGAAATAAAAGTGTAATGAATTGGAAGCTGGTGGAAATATTTTATGTACTAAAACTTTCAATACCACAGTCAAATTTTGGAAACCAATAAAAATCCCAGTGTCTCTTGCATCTGCCCAATATTCAAAGCGGTTTTGGCTGTAGAAGATCCAGGCTTGCTTGTCCCTGCACTTTGAGAATTGACTCCAGTGTTTTATCACAGTCCCTAGAGGTATGCAGTTCATTTGGTTTTTTTAAGTGGGTAGGTAGGGAGATAATTCAGCAGCCTGAAATAAAATAAAATGTACTGAGGATAGAGGTAAAAACATAGAAAATACATTTTGGGGGTTACAATCAAATAATATATCTTATTCTAATTGCTCCTCCTAAAAACCTTGCAGTTTTTGCTGTCACCTTATCATCTTGATCTGCTAAAAGAAATGACACAGTAGCAATGGTTGAGCGACCTTGGCAGGGACAACAATAGAGGGGTGGTGGGCTAGAGGGGTTGTAGAGATTAGTACTGCATACATGGCAACTCTCTGAAATTGTTGTTCTCAGTGTAAGGGATCTGACAAACAATCCCATCTTACGTAAAATATTTCCCCTGGTGACTGTTTGTTACATTTTCCTGAGGTTAGTCTCCTCCTTAAGAGTGCCATGTGCTTAGTATGGTAAGCAAAGTTAAATACAGTGGTACCTCTGGTTACGAACGGGATTGGTTCCAGAGGCCTGGCCATATCCTGAAAAATTCATAACCGGAGGACCGCTTCTGCACACATGTGCGGCGCCACTGAGCGCTTCTGCGTTTGCCACGGCCGTAACCCAAAGATTCCGTAACCTGGAGGTTACGCAACATGAGGTACCACTGTATTTAGATAAAATTCAATGGGAACAGATTTTATATGTTTAATAATTCCAAGTACACCTCACTAGTGCCTAAGGGAATTACTTGCAGTCATCCTTTGTTAACATCAGGCCTTAGTTTTTGAAGCAGGAAGCCTGTTAAGTTTTGCTGACTTTGACCATGGAATTGTTAAACGCACACTTAACTATACTGTCGTGCAGTTCCATCCTCTGCTTTTAAAACACTGAACTACTTCTGACTTAAAGACGTTTACATTTGGCACCCTTCCATTTTACAGCACAGAAACCAAAATCACTTTCTTTCCCTGTGCCCTCCTGCCTCTTTTGAAACCAATATTGCCTTCATGTTCACAAGATCCCACACAATTCCCCCCAATGAACGTTTTTGTTCAGGGGCCATGTCACACCCTCTGTGCCTTCTTGGAAGATGCACTCGCAGCAGGAGGAGGCCTTGCCTGTGCAGGAACCTCGGAAGCTTCCTCTCCCGAGCAGTGGCCTAGCGTGGGTTGTCAGAACCCGGGGCAAGGCAAGTAATTTGTGCCCCCCTAACCCGTGGATTTGCGCCCTCTAACCCTAACCCCCAGATGTTGCGCCCGGTGCGGCCGCACCCCCCACACTATGCCACTGCTCCCAAGTCAGACCATTTCTTCCTCTAGCTCAGCATTGTCTGCACTTTCTGGCAACTGCTCTCTGGAGTCTCAGGCAGTCTCAGCCCTACAGGGACATGCTAGGCTTTGAACCTGGGACTTCTGCATGCCAAGCACATGCTCTTCCACTGAGCCATGACCTCACCCCCCTCGCTCATCATACATAATTCTGTTGTGGTTTTTTTTAATTACCTGTACAGAGATTGTGTCCATGTAGGACAAAACTGCTGTGTATGAAATGGCCAACACTCTTAACTTGTGAAAGGAAGGTTTAGTTTATTGTCCCCTTGCATTCTATTTCATGTTCACTCTCTGGTATAACTTACCCAGCTGTCCAATAATGTTTCCCTTAAAAATAAATTTTAACCAAAACTGTTTGTTTCTCAAAGACTACATTCATTAGATCATGGCATTTTATTTTTTTTAAGTTCATTTAGCTGTTTGTTTGTTTGTTTTTAATGAAATAACATTGTTGATAGAATTTGGCCACCTGATCAGTTCGTTTCTCAAGATTGGATTTCTTAGAGCCACGGAGACAGTTATCAATTTCTTGCACAATTTCATGTACACTTTAATAAAATCATCATCATAATATTAAGAACAACCCTTTTCCTGGAGTTTTTACTTAAATGTATGTGGGTCAAAATAGAAGAAAGTGTCCCCCTGCTTTGTTTAAAATAACGAAGTTTTTCTTTGTGTATACTAAATTGAAAAATAATAAAAGTCTTTTAAAGTATCACTGGTGAATTTGATGTTGTTTGTTTTAACTTTGAAAACTCAAAATGGGATGTGAAACTATTTTTGAGACACTTTGTTTAAATCTACCTCCTGAAGTTTTTAATCTGTTCAAAAGCATTATATGTGAATCTGCTACCTCAGTTCAGCGGTGGACTAGTAAACTCTCATATTTGCACACAGTCTGGATATTGCTTGGTTCAGGCTTCGCCAAAGTGGTTCCCATCAGATGTTGCTGGACTCTGGCTCCCACCAACATTACCATTGGTTAGGAACAATGGAAGCTGGAGGGCACCACGTTGGCTACCCCATTAGCATTATATTCTCAATTAAGCTCCACAGTCCCAATATGTAATCTGCTTTCATATACAAACATTTAAACAGTCCTATACGTAGCCATTCAATCTAGTCTGAAGGTCCATACTACTTTTTAATATCCAGCTGCCCTTTTAAATACTAGTATTGATGACCACCACTGGATAGATGACCTGTGATTAAAGTGAGCTGAATAGACAGGTTGTGAGAATTCTGTATGTACATACTCACTTTTATTACAAGATCCTAGTTCTTTTGCTTTCGCCAGGGGCTGCATTGGCATGTCATGCTAAACAAGCCATGGCTTTGCACAAGTGCTTGAACATGCCGATCCCAATGAGCCTCCTTGCTTCTCCTTGGGCTTTTAAGTAGATGCAGCATTGCAGCTAAACCAAGCTTTGGCTTGGTGTGTCTGAAATGAGGAATGTATTTAAGGTGTCTCCTCCTTACGCCGTTGCCAAGATTTGTCCTATGGTTACATGTTGTGGTTAAGGAGGAGAAGCCTTAATCATCATCCTAGGTTTGGACAAGAAGCCAAACCTTGGCTTAGCCGCCATCCAACATTGACCTAAAAGGCCAATGGAAGAGCAAAGCAGATGTGAACACCTCTCTGGGAGTCAATGGTTATGACATGAAAACTAGGTCATTATATGGAAGTTTAAGAGAATGCTGTGTTGGTCAATGCAAAAGTAAAGGGCCCCTGACAGTTAAGTTCAGTCGCAGATGACTCAGGGGTTGCGGCGCTCGTCTCGCTTTACAGGCCAAGGGAGCCGGCGTTTGTCCGCAGACAGCTTTTCCGGGTCATGTGGCCAGCATGACTAAACCACTTTTGGTGCAACAGTACACCAAAATCAGAGCAGCACCACAGAAATGCCGTTTACCTTCCTGCCGGAGCGGTACCTATTTACTTGCCCTTTGACGTGCTTTCGAGCTGCTAGGTTGGCAGGAGCTGGGACTGAGCAATGGGAGCTCACCCCATTGTGGGGGTTCGAACTGCCGACCTTCTGATTGGCAAGCCCTAGGCTCTGTGGTTTAGACCACAGCAACTTCTCACCTGCACCATCCCAGGGGTAGTATGTTGGACGCCTACATAAAATATGCGGTAACTAAACATGACCCCCCTTTCCCTCCATGCTCATCCCAGGATTCAACAATAAGAAGACAGCCCAAATCAAACTTTTCTCCATGTGAAAAGAAGTATGGGTGAAAGAACATAATACCCAGGCAGGCCTTCTGCCCACCAAAGAATTACCATCAAGTCAGTGATTTGAAAAGTGATTTGTTTCCCACAATGCCCTTGTAAAACAGTGCAGGAATGCATGGCAACAGCTTTGGCATGGAGTTGAAGTTCTCTGATCTGCTGGGATTGAAGATACGTAATTTGATATTTTCATTTCATCACAGGTAGTATTAAAGATGGTATCAGTTTATCTGAAACTGGGTTTTCATATTTTTTTCCATAAAAGTATATGAAATTGAAGTGTCTTAAAAATAAAGCTGTCTAGAGAGACAAAACAGCATGACTCTATAGGATGGATTTAATATGATAGGTGAATCAGGCTGTGATTCCAACCAGTTATTATGGAGTCATCTCCACTGAACACAGTGGATCTTGCTTCTGAGTAGCTATGCATTGCATTGTGCTGTGAATATAGCAAATCAGTTTTCTTATTTTGCTTCTCCAAATTACTAGATGCTAGAAGTAACTAGGATTAACCATTAAAAGTGATAGGATATTTTGATAGATTAGTTTCTGTCAAATTAAGGTGTCAAATTATTAGGCTTGGCATTATATCAGCATATGATTAATGTTCGTTATAGTACACTCTTGGAATGTAAAATAAAATGTGGGAGAACCTCTTCACATTTGATAAGAATGCATAATTAAAAAGTGAAATGTTACTTGGTTTTTATGTGAAATCAATCACTTTAATTGGAAAGAAGTATCCCTTATTTCTATTGGTAATTGGGCTCTTGATAATTTTAAATCAGGATTCATGACAGTTTGTGATAAATTGGCTCTTTTTAGGCTAAAAGAAGCTCAGAAGTTATAATTACCCATGGATTACTCCTGGATGGCTAGATCAAAGAGATGGAAGGAGACAGAGAGAAAAGCTGTTTAGTACATGAAGATTTATTAGGTTTTTAAGCAGCTAAAGAATTAAGTGTGTATTGGTAGCAAAAACAAAAGCTTATGCAGCAGCTGAAATCCCAGGGAAAAATGGGCCTTGAAGGACCAGAAAGATAGAGAGAGGTTAAGGGGTATTTTAGGCCATGCATTAATCAGCAAACATTTGGGCTGAGGAAATTATGTGTTGGGGATTTAAGTGTGTGGAACTATTGTAGCAGGAATTGCCAGTAAAATGATTAGAGCCATAATTTAGCTAAATCGGAGCTCTTGGGTTTAGTTGTCTCCCTTTATTTTCACAGCTTAGGATATCCATAGCTGTATATGCTTAAAAATAATATGCAAATATTTGTTTGAGTGGGTAGAGATTAGGTATAAAGGAAGGGGTGGTTGAGGGCAAAGTCCACCACATACCTGACAGCTCTAGTTGGCAGTCAGCCACAGGCAGCTGCAACTCAACAACCCTCCACTCACACCAGTTATCCCTACTTATACTGTATGTTGATGTAAATATGTTCTGGAGCAACAGGCAACTAAAAGTCCTTACTGCCTGCAGGCAAAATTGCCAGGTATAGACTTTAGATGCTAGAGCAGTTTGATAGAGAATTCATTATGCATTAAATAAACTATAGTTAAACAGTAACCTGCTTCATAATGGACGTTAACAATCCGTAAATGATGCAATACACTCATGAAGCAGAAGATCACGGTCTATTTCATGGAAATAATGGTTTGCTTAAGGCACAAGCAAGGCAAGTTCTAGATTAGTTAAATCGCCCAACTAGGCATGATGGTGGTGGCAGACACATGTGATACAAACTCACCCAGTAAGGATCTGGTCATTGGTCCTGCCGGCCATATCTTTATGGTGGCCTGTCCCGTAAGTGCAAAGAGACTCTGGGAAGCTGAAACATCCCATAAACTACCACATTTCACACAGCACCAAGTCTCTGGGGCCTTGGATGCTCCACTTTGACAAAACTTTGACTCTGCATCCCATATATGTACACACACACAACCCACCTAGAATCCTGGGACCTGTAGTTCACTTCAGAGCTATAATTCCCAATATTCTTAAGAAACTACAGTTCTCATGAACTGTTTTCGAGGGTGGGAGTGAAGTTGTGCTTTAAATATATGGTGTGTATAGGAACTCCCAGCAATGTTATGCTTGGTTATTTCTTTTGCTTTAATTTGAAATTAAATCTCTAAAAACTGGAAAGTAACATTGCTTTGTGCACAAAACAAAGTAAGAAAATTTTCACTTTCAGCTCAGTCTCAAACATACTGTATGCCTGCAATATCTGTGGGCCTTTAATAGTAGAACAAACACACAGAAGAGAGATTCAAAACCCTGACCTTTGAGGTTCCTTTACCTCCAAGTAATATTCTGGTTACCTCCTCACTTTTACCCCAAGCACTCTTCTAGAGGCCGATCCTCCAAGTCAGGGATTTTAATTTTTTTTTTAAACCAACAACCCCAAAACCTCAAAGCCACACACTCTTCCTGTTCCACACACATTTAATACTTCTATTTGAACTCAAAGAGAAACTCTGCAAGTATTTATGTCAGTCAGGTCCCTGCAGCACCCTGCAATTCCAATCCAACACTATGGCAAAGAGGTCCTTCCTATGTATCTCTAAGCCAAAGAATTGGGATAGGAAAAGGTAGCTGTACGAAATGCAGGATGTTGCTGCAACTTAGTTTGCTGGTAACACCACGAATCTGGCTGAAGAGAAAGGTGGGACAACAGCTACTGCTCACTGATGTTTGCTAGGGAGATAAGTGGACACATGCACATAAACTAATGCCTCTCAACTCAAGTTTCTGGAGCTCTCAATGCAGAGAGAATATAGGAGGTCCACCTTAAACCAGATGCAGAAAATAAACACTGTGCTTTCTTAATGATTTCTTTGCATGCAAAACATACAGCCATTCCAGTCATGGCAGCAAACTGCAAAGTCACATAAATAATAATAATAATAATAAAGATGGGAAGTTATAAAACAATATGCCTGCTGTGTGTATCTAAATAACAGAGAAATGTTTTTTTAAAAAACAACAACAAGCCTGAATTTTGCTGGGCTGCTGGAAGGTGGTAGTCTCAGAGTCGTGCGTCCGCTCTTAAAGAAAACATCATTAGATCCCTTAGATCTATCCAATTACTGCCCAGTTTCGAATCTTCCATTCCTGGGTAAGGTGATTGAGAGAGCGGTTGCTGAACAGCTTGATAGGTTTCTGGATGAAACATCGGCTCTCAATCCATTCCAGTTTGGCTTCCGCGCTGGTCATGGGACTGAGACGGCTCTGGTCGCCCTAACAGATGATCTCCACAGGCAGCTGGATTGAGGCGGGTCGGGGCTGCTGATTCTTCTAGACCTGTCAGCAGCCTTCAACATGGTCGATCACGAACTCCTGGACCACCGCCTTGCCGACGTGGGGACCCAGGGCACAGTCCTTCAATGGCTGCGCTCGTTTCTCTCTGGTCGGGGACAGAGGGTGCTTGGGGGGGAATTGTCATCGCGCCACTCCTTGGTGTGTGGAGTGCCTCAGGGTGCGATTCTCTCCCCGATGCTTTTTAACATCTTTATGCGCCCCCTCGCCCAGCTTGTCTGGAGTTTTGGGCTGGGTTGCCATCAGTATGCTGATGACACCCAACTCTATCTGTTGATGGACGGCCATCCTGACTCGGCCCCAGACACACTGACCAGATGTCTGGAAGCTGTGGCTGGATGGTTACGTGGGAGCTGGTTGAAGTTAAATCCTTCGAAGACAGAGGTCCTCTGGCTGGGACAGAGCGATATGGGATTGAGGGGGCAACTCCCATCTCTTGCGGGGGTGCAATTAGTGCCAGCATCGTTTGGGTGTAATCTTCGATACCTCCCTCTCTATGGAGGCGCAGATTACAGCTATAACAAAGGCGGCATTTTTTCATCTCCGCCAAGCTAAGCAGTTGGCTCCTTATCTCTCTCGCCCTGACCTAGCCACTGTGATCCACACAACGGTCACCTCCAGACTGGATTATTGTAACTTGCTCTACGTGGGGCTGCCCTTGAGACTGACCCAGAAACTCCAGCGGGTGCAGAATGCCGTGGCAAGACTCCTTATGGGGTCTTCGCTGCGAGATCATATTCACCCAGTGCTATACCAGCTGCACTGGCTCCCGGTGGAGTACAGGATCAGGTTTAAGGTGCTGGTTTTAACCTTTAAAGCCCTATACGGCCTAGGACCCTTGTACCTACGGGACCGCCTCTCCTGGTATGCCCCACAGAGAAATTTACGGTCTGCAAATAAAAACATCCTAAAGATCCCAGGCCACAGAGAGGTTAGGCTGGCCTCAACTAGAGCCAGGGCTTTCTCGGCCGCGGCTCCAATCTGGTGGAATGCTCTGTCACAAGAGACTAGGGCCCTGCGGGACCTGACATCTTTCCGCAGGGCCTGCAAGACAGAGCTATTCCACTAGGCCTTTGGTCAGGGCACAGCCTGACTCCCTCCTCTGGCAATCTGCACAGAATTTTGCTTAATGGTTGCCATCAATTTGATTTTAATTTGATTTTAATTAATTTTATAATGAATGTTTTTAGAATGTTGGATTATTTTGATTGTTGTTAGCCGCCCTGAGCCCAGCTTTGGCGGGGGAGGGCGGGATATAAATAAAATTTATTATTATAATTATAGAAAGTGTGATAAACCAGTTCTCTGCTGTTACCCGTGCTTTTTTTCTCTAAAAAATGTTTAGGGGTACTCTCCTTTTCCTACTCATATTGAAATACTGCCCCTCAATGAGGCCAAACTTAGATTCACAAGGTGTTTAGGGGTATGCGTCCCCCCAGAAAAAAAGCACTGGCTGTTACTGATCTAACTTCTGTAAACCTTACTTTGGCAAAAGTTGATCATGCACCTGTAAGACTACAACTATAGAGCTCCAAGTCTGAATCCATTCACTAATCATATTACATGTGTTAGCAAGAAGGCCTTGGCCTACTCTGAACCACAGAGCCCATTGCTTGCTTGGATATTCTGAAAGGCACCAGGTTGAGAAAGGTAGACCTGCATACATGCAGTTCCTACCAAAATGAGGAGGGTAGTAGTAGGAACTCTGGTTACAGCCCCACTACATTCACATCTTGACTGAGTGCCTGGTCTGGAGCATGAGAAGAGGGCTGCAAGGATTTCCAGCTATCTGTGTCCTAAACATTGACTCATTGTTATGTCCTAAGCTTGGATCCTAGAACAAAAGGCAGTTAGGATCCTAGAATGCAACAACCTGATTGGCCTGCGGGAGCAGCCCAATCAGGCTCCAGGAGGGAAGCAAAATCAGCCAATCAGACGGGACCCACTGTGTAAATAATGTATATATAGGCAGAAGTTTTGGGGGAAATTCATTCACTGTTTTACGAGCTGCAATAAAGAGCATGAAATCATTATGCGACTCTGAGTATATTTTACTCATACTGAGGAAATTTTAGGGGACTGACCTTTGCTGCAACCTGGAAGACAGTTTATGTGACGAAGCTTCCCCATCACTTCATTTCTATACCAGGAAACACTCCACTTAGTTAATGCTGTTAAGACATAGGCACTGAGACTGGAAAATGTTGACTGTATACTAAGGTTACCAGATTTTTTTCAATGAATCCAGAGGCACTTTTCAACTTCCTACTAAACAGATGGATTTTGTTAGGGGACTGATTTGTAAATCTGGGGACTGTCCCCGGGAAACAGGGACGCCTGGTAACCTTACTGTAGCCCAGGGAAAAAATGCTAGAAAATCTTCTGTTTAACTCAGGTAGTGTAAACTGCTTTGTTAAGCAGTCACAAATAATGAATGACAGCAGCAATTTCCTGAAACCACTGGGATTGTGCTCAAATTTTGACAGAATGCTAACTATCCACTTTAAGTGCTATTACTTCTGCTATTTCTCAGCAGCTTTCTGGATATGCACTGCACTTTTACAACCCTAAGATGTGCTGAACATTATGTCAAAGACATGGAGAGATGCAGGGAGACACACACTTTTTCTTTTACACTATATACAACAACACCATTTCCCAAAGAAAATCCCTTCCCCAGAAAGCTGCAATTACTCTGTATGACAAACCATAAAGGTGCCCCCATGAGGGGAAGTCATCAGGATGCAGTTTCTAATCAGACAGCTGTGCAATATGGAGGTTTATTTATCAACAACGCACAGAACAGAACCTACTGCCAGGTATTAGCAGACTAGCTGCATCTTCCTGTACTAGTTAGCAATTATTGTTATTACTATATTTTATATTTTTTTATCCGCCCTTCACCATAATGTTCAGGGAAGGTTACAACCATTTAAAAATACAATATTAAAAGCAGTGAAAACAAATTACAGTCAAGGGAACAGAGTTGGCCTTAAACTGTATCTCTCAGACAGCAAAGAGGTGCATCTTCAGTGTATGAAAGGCCTTGGTGGGGCTGACGCTATTTTTCTTTCTTTTGCTTTAGAGGAGACAAACCTTTAAAAAGTTTTGAGAAAAGAAAAAGGGACTCATAGAATCATAGAGTTGGAAGAGACCCCAAGGGCCATCGAGTCCAACCCCCTGCCATGCAGGAAACACCATCAGAGCACTCCTGACATATGGTTGTCAAGCCTCTGCTTAAAGACCTCCAAAGAAGGAGACTCCACCACACTCCTTGGCAGCAAATTCCACTGACGAACAGCTCTTCTCACTTCTTCCTATCCTGCAGCCTGGCCAGTCTCCTTCCTCACTCCCAGCCCTGCTTTCCATGTGGCAGTGATGGCATTGCCTTGATGCCTTCATTTTAGAAATTTAGTACAAAGTGGATCTGCTGCTGCAGGTAGCCATGCCCGCCATCTTCATTTCCCAGAATGCTTCTGAGCCCATGTTGTTGGGTCCGAATGTACAGATGAGAAGCACAGCAAACTGGAGAATGAAGATGAAAGGCTTCACTGTCTGGAGCGTCACTCTGTGTGCCCACTCAGTAAAAAGTTAAGAAGAAATGAAGGAAAAGACATAGCAGCAACTGCATCTGAAGGAGGGGCCCTCAGATCTGCATCTCATAGTCCAGCTCTGTGTTTGCAGGCATACATACCATACATTTAAAGTTCCCCCAAAGAATTCTGGGAACTGTAGTATACCCACCACAGAGCTCCATTTTATAGCAACCTTAACAAACTACAGCTCCCATGATTCTTGTGTGGGGGAGGTGCTTTATCTCTTATAGCAGTGGTGTCCAAACTTTTTTCAAAGAGGGCCAGATTTAATGAAGTGAAGGGCTGTGAGGGCCGACCAAAGGGCCGGCCAAAGTTGTTAACCTTTTTTAGGATTGAAGTTGTTGAGCTTTTTTATGATTTTACCCCAAAGTTGTTGAGTTTTTTTTAGGGTTGGAGTTGTTGAGGGTTTCTTAGGATTTTACTCCAGCAAATAAACTACAACAGGGGCCGGATTAGGCCCCCAAAACGGACTTTGGACATGCCTGCTCTATAGCATGGATGCAGCCAAAATCACATGAACCTCCTGTGGTAGAATGAGCTTCACAATTAGGGTGCAGTGACAGAAAATGTCCTGTCCAGCACCCCATCTATCCTAGCATCCATCCATGTTGTGGCACACTGAAAGGTCACTCCATCAGATTTTAGAACCGGGCAGTATTTTAGGTACTCTGGACCAAAGCCATTCAGCGTATTATAAATAATAGCCAACACTTTGAATTGTGCCTGGAAGAGTATTGGTAACTAGTGCTGATGCTCCAAAATGGGCATAATATGCTCAGATCGCTATAGTCCAGAAGGCATCCTGGCTGCTGAATTCTTGACCAACTGAAGATTTCAAAAGCAGTTCATACGTAGCCCCATATAGAGTGCATTGCAGCACTCTAGTCTTGGTTACCATGTAACCATGGCATGTGTTACTGCAGCTCTGCAAAATTCTGTGCTGACTGTAGTTTATTTTTTTTAAAAAAAAATGATTCTTCATGGCTGCTACTCAGTTATAACAATCTGTCAAAGCCTGAGCCTTGCAGAAGCTCTTTGAAACATTGTGGAATTCTGTCTGCAGGAAGGGCTGTCAATAACCACCCTCCTTGCAGAGCTTGTTTGCTTCGCTAGATTTGTAGGCCAATCATTCTTGAAGTTTTGCAAGAGATAATGATCAAAGCAAGGCTGGGTTCTAACATCCTTTGCTCCTTTAGGAATCTGGGGAAGCCCTCCTGCGGATACATCTGAGAAACTGATATGAATCTTCTCATGCAACTTCTGGATCAATAGTGGATACCGAAGCTCCAATTTTCAAGAGAACTCTATTACGGGTGTCTACTTTCCTGCTGTGTTTCACTGTGTGGCAGCAAAAGATAAATGTCCTAACAATGTCCTCTCTACGTGAAGAATAGGATCTAATATTTAAGATTTGGGTCAGGGTCACTCAGGATTATTTGTTATCATAGCACTTAAAAGGCTTCACCAATCCCATAGTTTAGGGATTCACAAAGGGCATAGGCTCTGCTTAGCCTTCTCCATCCTTAGTTTATGATTGGGGAAAAATACTGACAATGTAACAGGAAGAGCTGGGTATGTTTTTAGTGTCACCCAGCTGCCACACAGCGCTCTGTTATAAATGAGTTCAGACACCAGTCTATTGATTTTAGGGCAAGCCATACAATGACAGACATCTTTAGAATAGTTTGGGAATGTACTCCCAGGTGTTTGATAATAGACTGATTTCTCCTAGGTCACATATGTCAACAAGACATAAGATCCGTGTTTAGGAAAAGGATTTTCTGTACTGCGTCTCTCTCTTTTCAGGTTGCCATCAATATTAGATTGTTCCACCCCCCTCTCCCCCTTCTCTTCTCCCCCAACCTTATACATAAATGATTCTATGACCTGAAAAAAGAGATGTTGCACATACTTTTGTAACCAAAGAAAATATTTTAATAAAAAATATTTTTTAAAAAATTGATTAGATTGTTCTTTAACTGAGCTTAGCAACAGTGTGGTTCAATTCTCAGCTTGCCAGGCCAAACAATTAATAGAACAGTTATTAGCCAGCAGCCTCTTTGGAGCTTTTTCCTACAGTCACAGACTGGTTGAAGTAATGGCTCATATTGGGCTTGAATTTTTAAAAACAGTCCCAGGATGTCTCCCTGAAAAAACTGCATGCCCCTTTATGTATTGTTATGTGTTATCTATATATATTGCAAGGATTGTTCCATGTAATTGTAGATCCTTGGGTCTTTTCCTTTCCTTTCCTTTTTGTTATATACTAAGCTTGGATCCTAGAACAATAGGTCGGATCCTAGAATGCAACAACCTGATTGGCCTGTAGAAGCAGCCCAATCAGACCCCAGGAGGAAAGTTAATCAGCCTATTAGGCCGGTAGGATACTAGGATGCAACAACTGATTGGCTTGCCGCAGCAATCCAATCAGGCTCCAGGAGGCAAACATAATCAACCAATCAGATGGTACTGATTGTGTAAATAATGTACCGTATATAAAGTCAGAGGTTCGTATGACTATGAGCTGAAATAAACAGCATGAAATTACTACTCGACTCTGAGTATATTTCACTTTTCTTTTCTTTTTTTCCTCCTCCCCCCCCCCCCCCGTAGAGTAGCATTTGAGCCTTTGCATAGTACTTTTGGAAATGACTAATGGTGGCAAGAATATGAATATGCATGTAAGAGATTGGGAGGGGGAGGGGGGAATTTGTGGCTCTCCAAATGCTGTTAAGACTCCAACTCCCCTGAGCCCCATTCACATTGCCATTGGTCGGGGATGCTATGAGCTGGAGTCCAACCATATATGGAGTCCACAAGTGCACATGGAACTTGTATAGAGGGCAGGTGAACGGCTACAAAATACTTTAAAATCTAAAAAACCCCTGAGAAATAAAAGGTATATTAAAAATGATTAGGACGTTTCTTTGTGCATTTGTGGGATGGTGAGGGTGGTGGGAGGCAGGTGTCTGCAACATGTTGCTGCTGTTTACCACTTTTGAGAAAGATAGTTGGGGCAGCCCAGCATTCTGTAGGTGATGGTCTTCAGGAAAGGGCACAACTTCCAAAGCATCTTCCAAACCAGCTTATCTGCAGTCTGGATGAGCTTGCAAGTTGCTCAGCAAATGGCCTTGCCACAGGGATTGTGATCCAGGGTGGAACTCTAAGCCTAGAAGTGGGCATTCCCCCACAAATGATACAAGGCAACCAATACATTTTCTTGTTTACATGTTACATTAAGCCAAACCGTGGTGAATGAGCAAACATGCAGGTTCCCGGAGAAGAAGTCGTGGCCCCTTTGCTCCTGTTTGTTTTGCTGCTGTGCTAGGATAAACCATGGTTTGACGTGGTGGGTCATCCAAACTCAGGATTGTGCTTTTTCTGGGAGAGCTAAATCATAAACCCAGGCTTGGATAACACACTAAGCCAAACTACAATTCAGCTCACTGCAGCATAGCAGTAAAAAAGAAGCAGGCACAACCTCCTCTCTGGGAGACTGCATATTTGATTGCTCATTTGCACTAAGCCACTTGTTACATGTGAACAGGAACATTATATCATGGAAATACACTGAGGCTAAGACGTGCACCTAAAAAGTTACAAGATGTTCCATGGCCCACTGTAGTCTGTTTAATTGTGTGTATGTATATAGATAAAATCAAAATCTTTTTATTAAAATAAAAAATGAAGTTGATATTCTAAATATTTCTATGGCTTTCTATTTACCTAATATAAGTAAAAAAATTAAATAGTGAGGCTCCCAGGTAGTAACAACTAGGTACCTGGGTCCCACCTGAATTCCATCCCTATTATTGTGGTTGGGCCACCTGCCACCTTTGAACAGCTTTCCATACAGAATGCACTGCAGTCACAACCACCACTATTTAGTATGCCAAATGACTGTTGATCATTAATTAATTCTGAATGTAATTAGTATACAATTACAGAGTTTATAAATAAATAGTATTCTGGCAGATTGGAAGCTCATTTGCTTTGATTAGTATAATTGCGATGCACAGGCACATAAAACTTGTGAATCATTTCATTACAGTGTACCAGATATGACACATTTTAATAACTAATAATATTAGAGTTTTATAGGCGAATATTTTAAGTTACTTTTAGTAATATTGATAGGATTAATCATGGGTGCCGTTATGTCATTGCTTGATGAGATCATGCAAATTCAGCTATATGGATGACTGTAAAATGCAACATTTAAGAGATCTTGGCTACATACACTATTGCAAACTTGCAATAATATTTCAAGTTAAGCTAGTAATATTTAATGTAATTGTTTACTGAGGAGGGGAACAGGAAAAATCAATTTTGAATCTCTTAGGCAGGCAGCCATAGATATTTTGCATAGATTTTGTGGAGCCTAGGCTCAGAGTTGTTCTGATACCATCAGATTTTAGCTCTAATTTTTATGGGATTTTAAACACTTTGTGCATGGTGGAGTGGTTTTTTTTTTAAGTTCCTAGTGCTTTCTGTAATCATTTGATGCTTTTTTCCAAAGACTTGATTTTACCACCCGCTATTCAAACTACAAACGCATGAGGGAGACAAAGCCTGAGGTAATGAGGGAAGTAATTGCTGTGCTCTGAAGCCTGCAATGTAATTGCTGTAATTTTAGCCAGAAAATTATTAGAAATATTGGGGAAATTTTGCATATGCTTTCCTAATGTAGGTATGATGAAATTATTATTTTTTAAAAAAAAAATAGTATGCATGTTCACCTGAACATGCTTTTCTTTTACTACTGATCAAATATTTGGGTGTGCATTAGTATTTTTAAGAAAGACAAATTTTGTATCCCCTTCATCACATCAAATTTAGCCTACAATCCAGCATTGATTTCAACTGGGTTAAGCATTTAAAAGTACTTTGGGAACTCACATCATAACTGCTAGGAATCAGGCACCGGCAGAAAAACTATGTTTGGAAAACATGATTATTAAAGCATATCAGATTGGTGGTTCTCTGTGAGTATGATTTTAAGAAAACTGTGATTGCTTGACCTGCTCATTCATTGTAGTTTAGAGCCAATGTCCACTGCTCCTTCATTGTTTCATTCCATGCCTGTGCTTGAGGGCTGCTAATGTCTGGTGCAGAAACAGTGATGAAGTGGATGTGTGGAGTTACCTCAAATGCAACTGTTAACGCCATGGAGACATGTGTGTGCATTTGGCTTACACCTTTCATCAGTAGTGATTGAAATCTCTCCCCCCCTAATTTAGGGACACATGAAGTTGCCTTACAGCAAGAGAAACCACCGGTGCATCTGGCTTGTTACTGTCAACACTGACTTCCCTTTCCTCCCATCCTTCTATCTGACACTTAAGAAAGCACCCCCCTCCGTTTATTTTGGTGAGGCTTTGGGGTGTGGGGGTGTGCGAATTGTATTTATAAGCAGTCTGTCCCATTTGAATCAAGTGCAAATGGCAACCTTTATTAAGACAAAGACCAAACAAAAACAACCCACCTCAAGCTATTGGAAGTTCAGGTCAGGCAGAATGGTTACATTGATTCCAGAGCAGTTTGTTCCTAATGCTTTTTAATCTGATTTGTAGCCTAACCGGAAGCTGGCAGAGAGATGGAAACAGGCAAGTTGGTTTCTTTTTTTCTCTTCATGATGTGTTGAAACAGTTATTTTTCATTATAAAAACATTGCTCTGCCTCTGTGACATTTTCTTCTCTTCATACTGGGCGTTCACTGAGATACCTTCTTTTTTTTTAGAATGGAAATATCCAAATTAATTTATAATCTAAATACCTAAATTGTTATAGAATGGGAGGGAAATCAGTAAATGAGACTTCTTCCTCTTCTTCTTTTTTTAAGGCAAGGGGCTTTAGACATAGGAGTGGTCCTTTCAAGTGGGGGATGTTCTCTGCCTGCATGAAATACCCCTGTGAGAAGAATGAGGCTGTTGGTGGCAGTTTGCTATAATAATCCACGTATAGGTTTCATGTATATTTGCCTTTGGGCATTCCTGTATGGAGAGAAATTGGCCATGGATAACTGAATTGTATTTTTCCTTGTGTGTTTCAAATGAATTTGTTAAAAGTTGTGTAGTCATAAACGCTGTGTAATAACTGTATTAATGGGGTAACATGAGAAATACTACTTTATTACACCAAAGACCTATGTTAACAATGGTCAAACCAGTGTCACTATTCGCAGGGAATTGTGTTTTTGCTTTCAGGCAATAGTATTGCAACTCACACCACGATCCAGGGGCACAGCAGGCTGCATCACTCACAACAGCCATTCTTCGTAATAAGAGGAAGGAAGACATCAAGACTGATATTCCTGATGCTGTCATTTAAAATCAGTCAGTGTCGCCCCACAATATCAACCTACTTGTATGGTCTTCGAAGCCAAACATACCAGAGAAAGGAACAGAAACGAGTTAGCAGGGAAAGAAATATATACGGCACAGTATTCTGAAGAAGTGTGCATGCACACGAAAGCTCATACCAAGAACTAACTTAGTTGGTCTTTAAGGTGCGACTGGAAGGAAGTTTTTTTGTTTTGACTGTGGCAGACCAACACGGCTACCTATCTGTAACAGTATTCTGCACCTTGCACTGATTTATTAGTGTGTCACTGACAGGAAACCACATGTGTTAAGCACACTTTTCAAAACAGCAGCATGTGCTTCACTGACTCCTTTAGTTTTTCATAGAAGGAGCTGCCCTTTGTGTTCCAGATTGGAACTGTGAGCATAGAGCTCCCTTATGACAAATGCCCCCAGCTGCTATTTGGCCCAAGTGTATTATTTTCAATATGCAGCACCTTTGGGGGGAGGCAAAGCAGCAGTGTGGAATTATATATGATTTTTTAGCTTACAAAAATATGTGCATTGTCTCTTTTTTCAAGTTGTGTTTTCTACAGATCAGTTTCATTTGTTGTGAGACATTAGTGCTGCATGCAGTATTAGGTTAGGGAGAAAAGAGGGGGAAAGGGGGAGGGGGAATAGTGAGTGGGGTGGGGTGGGGTGGGGTGGCTATGCTTCTATTCTTCTGCTTAGTGTATGTGTGGGGTTTTGTGTCAGCATCACTTGTATGGATTCTCTTACTATTCGCTTGTTGTATTTCCTTGGTGGTGGGAGAGGTTGGGGAGTGGCCTAGGCTGTGGTTGGTTGTCTTGGGTTGGCTGTAGTGAGATTTTTGTGTGTGTGTGAGTGGGGTGTGTGTGTGTGTGTTTGGATCAGGTTAGCCAGATTGATTCGTATGCTGTCGGCAGATTCTTGTTGCTGTCTTGTTGAGCTATGTTATGTGATAAAGGGGAACCATACCGGGGTGAAGGCATCTTCTTCTATTTGTCCCTGTGTCAGTTTCAGTTTATTGGTTAGTTTTTTTTAGTTTTCCATACTAATTGATGCCATTGGTTCATGCTTACTCCTGACAGGTCTCTCCGGTGTCTGGCTATGATGTTTCTGGCTGCTGAAAGTACGTGGGTTATAAGCTCTTTATAATGTGAGTGGGCATTATTATCTTGGAAGATGTTTAGTAGGGCCAGTTCTGGGGTGACTTTTAATACTTATGCCTTTTTCTTGTATGACTGATGTCCAGAGGAGTTGGATTTGGGGACATTCACACCACATGTGGAGGCATGTGCCTGTGGAGGTGTACCCTCTCCAGCATTTTGGTGAGGTTCCTGGGCATATTAGCGCTAGTTTCCGTGGTGTTAGGTACCATCTGTAAGTTAGTTTCAGAGTGAGTTCTTCTTGGTTCTGTGCAAACTCTTTTAACGTGTAAATTTACTCCCAAGTAAGCTTCAACAAGATTCCTTTCAATTTTATTTTTGTTTGATTACTCATTTTAGGTTCCATGTAAGGTGAAGAAATGCTTTTTGTGGATCTAAAGTAGAAAGTGCCCTTCCATAACAATCCTAATGCAGCCGGGCTGACCAGCCCTCGCCAGGGAACTGCTTCTGGCAGGAAAATGCTCACACACTCCTTACTTTCCTTTGTGTAGATCATGTATAGTCTGTAAAATGAATCAACCTTAGCTATTTAAACACATTCAAAGTTCTGAAGGGATCATAGAATCATAGAATTGTAGAGTTGGAAGGGACCACAAGGATCATCTAGTCCAGTGATGTCCAACCGGCCAATCACGATCTACCTGGCGATCGCGGGGTTTCTGGTCCTGGTCGATTGTGAGACCCTGATTGACCCTCCTCCAAATCTCAACAGCTGATCCCCCCCCCCCCAAGAAAGCTCAACAGCAGCTTTGGTGATCCTCTGTAAAAAAAGCTCAACAACTGTGGCTTATTCCCTCCCCCCCCAAAGCTCAGTTTTTTATAGTGGGAGTAGATCACAGTCTCTTGGAAGTTGGACGTGCCTGATCTAGTCCAAATGATTCTCTTCCTCAGCTTCCCACCCCTTCCTCTGTTCCTCCATAATTTCTTTCTCACACAGTAGCAAACCCACAGTATCTTCTGCTTCACTGGAGAAAGCCACGCAGCCTCTTCAGATTTTCCAACTCTCCCTGCGTTGTGTTGTAAATGAGCCTTTTTTGGCTTCATGGGGAGAGCTCACGGCTGCCATTCACTTTTTCATCTTTCTCCCCAGCTGAAGCCCAGACATGCTGGGAGGCTGGGAACCTCAATGGCGCCCCTCTGGAGGTTTCACCCAGGGCAGAAACCCTGGCTAGACCCACCCCTGCTTCTCCCTCAACTTAGCAATAATAATAATTAAGGGCACAATTTGTGGTTTGCAGGAATCCCAGAGGACAAAGAATTTTGCAGATGTCCCACACTCAAAAGCCCCCTCCCAGTTGCTGTCAGAGAGACTGCCGCAGAGAGGGGGATGAAGAAGGCAAAAGGAGGGTGTTTGAGGAAGAATAAGGCAAGCTCTAGAACTATTGGATTTAAGGCTATTCATTCCCCCAGCATGCTCTTAGGCTGGGCATGCTCCCTTCAGGTGTCCCTGCCACTCCCCGCCCTGGCCAGCATAAAACTGCCCGGTAGATTTGATGCTTCTACCAAGACAGATTCTCTTCCCCTACCCTTATTGAATTGCTCTGCCCATATCAACTTGATGGCAGCCCAGATCAGAAACTTAAGACAGCTGCCTCACTCTGCCTAGTGGTAAGGTTTGGCCTTTGAAGTCCATGTGAAACATTTAATGCTCTGAGCCAGGCTGGCACATACCTTGATTAATCATATACATGAGGATGAGTTAGGGTTTCAATGTCATTTAACACTTCAAAACTTCAAAAATGGATCTAAAACTTTAATTTCTCTTCATGGTTCATTCCCCTCCACCTATAAGGATTTCACATGTGAGATAAATGCTGGGATAATATACTAATAGGTCTTCTGTGCCAAAAAAATTAATGGAAGTCAGAAAATGATACCCTTATGCTTTTTTATGTTTATCAAGAGCATTGTTCCATAGGTAAGAAAATAGAGCAAAAAACACATTTTCAAATATGAAACAGATACATGTGGACTTAAGCATCTTTGATACTAAGAAAAGCTACACTATATAATATGCAAATAGTGTCTTACTTCTTTTGTAGACATGCCCCAGCTATGAGTTGGTTCCTACATGCATGATTATCACTTGATCACTACGGCATTAAGTGGTGACCCGCATACATGAATAAGCCTTCACAGATTAAACACCACAGATAATATGACTGCAGTAACATTTTTAAAATAAGTTTAGCTGCAATTGATCAAGTGGTGAAAGGAATCAGGTGATGCATAAGGATGTGTGAACCAATCAGATGAATGTGTTATCTTAGGCGTAAGCCAATGACCAATGTTTAAATGTTCATGTCCAATTTTGGACAGAGATGTGAATATACCATCTTCTCCATTCATTTTACACTGAATTTGCATATGCATGGCAAGGGAACCCTTCTGAGATGGGTGTTCAGTGCCCACTGAAAAACTGTAAAAGATGCTCGAACTGATACAGTGGGCAATTCTGTATGTCACAAAAGCCATACATTTATGTAAAAGCAAAATATATAAAAGGAAGAATACAAAGTTTCATCAGTGCATAGTAATGTAGCATCTCTTTTGGGAGGGGATGGAGTGACATTATTTCCCATATTCTTCTTGTATAATATTCTACTGTATTTTGTAATAATGTTTTAGTGCAGTTCCCAAGTATATATAAGGTTTCATAAATACGGACCTCACCGTCCATGCCGGCCAGATTGCATTTCCACTCCAAGTCATTTTATCAAATGCATTTCTATTAGAAGTTAATGAAACAAAGAGACTGAGTGCAGGGAAGAGACTGACTTAATATAACACAACTGAATTAGATAAAAAGGGGGAGGAAGGAGATCTGCAATTACAGATTGACAAGTTGTTTTAATATCTAGTAATGCAAGTCTGGAGCAGCTGGATTAATTAAGTAATATGGCAAAATGAACCAAGGGTTATTATGAATTTCAGCATACCTCGGGGGTTTATTGGGGCCTGAGGGTTTAGAGTTCAACTTCTGACCACACAAAAGTGATCGTATCTATAATTATCTTGGGGATCTTGCTGTGATTAGGGAACAATGGCTTGAAAATGAGAGGTGGAAAAAAGCGTTAAAATTAGCAGGGTTGTAAAACAATAGGAAGAAAAACACTAGAAATTGGTGCTGGAAAATATTACACATATAGAACCGAATCTGTTATTACTGGCAGTTTGGTGTTACTTTGAGCATTTATTAAGGCCAAGTAGAGAGTTCACTTCAAGGCTGAAAGTGGAGAGTACTGTGCCATTATTCATTGACTAAAAACCACAAAAGCTACAGTACTTCAGAAGGATGCGCCATGAAACAACTTCAGAAAGATGTATGAATTCCAAAGAAAGAGAAGGGCCCACTGAAAAGGATGTAATTTATCAAATGCTGCTCCTATTCAAGTCCAACTGGAGCATGTGTACAAGTAGTGATTCAGAAATTAAAGGCTCTTGCTTGTGCAAAGTGGTTGGAGTTTCTGCATTTGATGTGTTTGTGGAGCTCCTTATGGGCAGGGACTGAGAGCTGTCATCTGAAATAGCTGTATTCTAGCTATCCTGGGCAACTGATAATGTCTCTTGGAGTAAAATACAAAAGGAAAAGAAAGGAAAGTTGTTGGGTTACTGAAAACTGCATTGCCTCTTCCTTGTGCTAATCTTTAAAATAGAAAATGGCATTTTTTTAAAAAAGCCATTAATCCTATCCTTTAGGATGCTAATCTGCAAAGCAGATTAGAACTAGAGTTCAGAGATACACTGTTTTATTAATTTCTTTTGTCATTTCAATTTTAAAAGCTATGAAATCTGATGTGGTTGCTACCACTTCTGGGTTTCGTTGAATTAAAATGCTATTGAATCAAAAGCCCAGGTGGCCAAATATTCCTTACCCTCAGATGATTAACAATCTAAAGATCCTATTTTTCAAAGATTTCCTAAAGAAAAATCTTATAACATTGTAATATTTGTACCACATTACCACATTTAAATAACATGCAGATACCCCAAAAGCAAACTTTTGGAACAATGGATGAGAGGCCGGACAAGATGGTGGAGAAGGCACAGAATAGTGTAAAGATTGCTCCTGGAGCTGTTGTCTGTGTGCAGAGTTAAATCAAGGGTGATGTGACAACTGGGCCTAGGACAGTGATTCACCCCAAAGCGTGGATCATTGCAGAAGCTGCGCCAATAATTGGGGAATGTAACATCATAGAAGAACAGACAATTATCATAAATGGCTATCCTGAAAACATTACCCCTGATGCAGAGCAGGTGGGAGCCAAACCAATGATCATTGGCACCAACAACATCTTTGAAGTTGGCTGTTATTTTCAGGTAATGAAAATAGGAGACTACAATGTAATTGACTTCAAAGCATTTGTCGCTAGGAACGTGATATATATATATATATATATATATATATATATATATATATATGCAGGTTTTGGTGTCCTCGGGTGTCTTCCCGTGTAAAAGTTGGGGTGTCTAGGCGACGTTTCGACGAGGTCTCACTCGTCATCTTCAGGCTGGTGCTTTCGGCTTCTTGTTACTGGAACAGAGCAGGATCTCAGTGTTTGAGTTCCTATAAATACTGTTGAGGGGGTGTGGTGTATAGCCTCCAATGTTCTGGGCAGAGAGGAAGTTCCCAGGCTAGTGTGCCTTTTCTTCTTTTGTTCCTTAATTACTTGAGGGGTATCTTGAGTGATTTCTTGAGTGATATCCTGAGTACCACTTAGGTGGGTCATTAGGTGTGGATTAGTTGCTAAAGTCTTTGTGTCTTGACCTCTTGAACTTTGTGAAGAGTTTTTCTGAGAAGATGGCTGTACTGCACTTAGTTGTGCTCTGGCTTGGCTTCGTGTATAGGGGCGAGCTGTGGTTTTGTGGCTTGTGTCAGCCAGATCTGTGTAGGGATTGCAGGGGGGTGCAGCATCCGGAGGTGCCTCCATGGTTTGGCTACTGGATGGTGTCTGTAATTTATCTGTGGAGAGGGTCTGGGTTTGGGTCTGGTGTGGTTGATTGGTGATGGCGTTCTGTGTGACCCTCTCCACAGATAAATTACAGACACCATCCAGTAGCCAAACCATGGAGGCACCTCCGGATGCTGCACCCCCCTGCAATCCCTACACAGATCTGGCTGACACAAGCCACAAAACCACAGCTCGCCCCTATACACGAAGCCAAGCCAGAGCACAACTAAGTGCAGTACAGCCATCTTCTCAGAAAAACTCTTCACAAAGTTCAAGAGGTCAAGACACAAAGACTTTAGCAACTAATCCACACCTAATGACCCACCTAAGTGGTACTCAGGATATCACTCAAGAAATCACTCAGGATATCCCTCAAGTAATTAAGGAACAAAAGAAGAAAAGGCACACTAGCCTGGGAACTTCCTCTCTGCCCAGAACATTGGAGGCTATACACCACACCCCCTCAACAGTATTTATAGGAACTCAAACACTGAGATCCTGCTCTGTTCCAGTAACAAGAAGCCGAAAGCACCAGCCTGAAGATGACGAGTGAGACCTCGTCGAAACGTCGCCTAGACACCCCAACTTTTACACGGGAAGACACCCGAGGACACCAAAACCTGCATTCCTGTACCCGTGAAAATCTACGAAAGCATATATATATATATATATATATATATATATATATATATATATATATTATGATTTTTAATTTTATACATTTCAATAATTTTACAATCGTTTTAACATTTCAAAACTTGACTTCCTGCCTCCTCTTTCTGCGGTTCCTTACATTTGTTTTTCATATTTTCTGCATATTCCAAATTAACTTAACTTAATCATTTATTTGTCTACTTTAAATGTATACTCTTATAAAACTGCAGGTTATTACAATAATCTTGCCAATGTTCTTATCTGTTTAGTTTGTTTGTAAATTTTCAATATTGTAAATATTCAATAAACCATTTCCATTCTTTTATTAAAAAGTCTGCTATCTTGATTTCTTATTTTTCCAGTAAGTTTCGCCATTCCTGCATATTCCACAAGTTTTTGTATCCATTATTCTTTCGTTGGGACGACTTCTTCTTTCCACTTTTGGGCAAATATTCTTGTCACTGTATGAATAAATTTCTATACAGTTTGGGTAGTTATAAGCTACCCAAGCTATAAGGAAAGCTTCTGGGGTTTATTTTTGGGTTGGTTTTTTTTTACAAACATTATTTTAAACAACTTTTTCAGTTCATTATATATCATTTCCCAGTAAGCTTTAACTTAGACATATAAGAAAAAGAACCTTTTCTTTATATTTCCAATACTTAGTTGATTTTGATTTATACATTTTTGCCAAATTTCTCGGTGTTATACCATTGATATAACATTTTCATATAATTTTCTCTTAAACCAGGGGTCGGCAAATTACGGTCCACGGGGCTTGTAAATCCGGCCCATGGACCCTGCAGACCCTGCGGCCCACTCAGTCTCCACGCTAAACTGGTGTGGCATGGAGGCCTCGCCGCATAGGGACTGATTTTCGTTATGCTGGCACAGATTCAGATTCCTGCAGCCAATCTGAAGCCATGGACGCCTCTGGGTGGATGGTGACGCTGGCATGGCTTTGGATTGGTCACAGGAAGCCCCTGCAGCCAATCCAAAGCTGCGGATGCCTCTGGGCAACGCCCCTTCCTTTGGAGTTGGCGGCTGCAGTGTGAGTGGCGGCGGGGGGGGGTGTCCTTTCGGGAGGGGCGGGGGTCCAGCCCTCCACAAGGCCTGAGGGACAGTGGACCGGCCCCCTCCTGAAAAAGTTTGCTGACCCCTGTCTTAAACCATAGCATGATCTGAATTTTATATCCGTATTCCACAATCGTTTCCACGCTTCCATATCTATATTACTGTACAACCAATATGTATTGCCCATTGTATCCTTGAGGATTTTACTTGCTCATCCTTTGTCTCCCATCCCAATAGTATCTTATACATTTTAGTCAGCACTTAAACATTACATTCCAACAGATCTCTCTCCAACTGTGATGTTTGTTCCCCAAACTCTCGTATCCTATCTTTCTTAAATACTTTGTTCAAATGATGATATTGTATCCATGTTGTTAATTTTCCTGATAAATCCTTAAATTCTTTTAATTAATTGGTAGGAACGTGATCTTGACATGTGACAGCTTCATTGGAGGCTGCTGCGAAGTCCTACGAAGTCATCCTGAGAACACAATAATCTACTGAGCCGACTGTCTTTGGTGAATGCAGACTGAGCAGCCACAGCCACAAACATTGCAGCTGGACTTCCTAATGAAAATCCTGCCAAACTATCGTCATCTTTAAAAAGCCATGAAACCAGCCTCTACTGCTGTGAAGAGCTGAAGACACACAAAATCTGTGCGGTTACCAAAACTGCAGAGCTTTCAGGACTATGTGTCTTCAAGAACTCACTCACTCATTCATTCCATTGTGCAATATAATTTTATTTATTAAAATGGTGGTGGAAGCAAACTTTTCTTATTCTGTCTTTTATTCTATGTGGCTGCTGCCTTGATCCTAAATACATTGCTTGGAAGTAATTCCCACGGATTTTTTTTTATTGTCTTCAATGGGATTACTATGATTTAGTAGCATGCCTAGCACACAGCACTTAACACATCTACAAAAACACATCTGAACATAAGAACAGCAGATGGGCAGAACCAACAACAAGATATTAGACAGAGATTTGCAAAGCTGTGAGATGAATAACTTAAGGAAAGAGTAAAACATAACAATAAATAGAGACATAATATATTTCCAAGAGTTATGGCAACTATAAGATGGTGATGGGAAGACAACCGGCAAAAGCATATGTTTTCCTTCAAGAACAATAAGAGAGCAATAATTACCGATACAGCTGGGATCCTTTGGAGGCCTTTATCAACCCATTTTGCAAAAGTAAAATGTGTTGAACTTGATAAAATGAATGTCTGAAATTACCACACAGGTAAGGAAATCAGCAGAGATTACAAGAGTTAAAAAGCGTGGTTGCCCATGAGGTGAGGGGAGGTGGTTGCCTCAGGCAGCAGAGTCAGCCTTCTCTCTTACTGTTCACGGCTTCTGCCCCCTTTGCCACCACCTGCCAGACACTGCGTTCTCCACGTCTGCATGCCCACTGCCTGATGGTGGTGATGGAGGCAGAGGAGGCATGCAGGGTGGTGTGTGCAGATGAGGAGTGGACAGCAGCAAAGGGAGCAGCGTTTTCTCTTTTTTTCCTGATGTGGCAAAACATCCTGAGCCAGTCCTTTACACGGTAGATAGTATCATAGAACTGGGCACGAATTAGAAAGAAGTTAATTGTAAATAAGCTAATTATAATAGAAAGGGAGTGTGGCTCAGTTGTACAGCATCATCCTTGCATGTGGAAGGTTCCAGGTTCAATCCTTGGCATCTCCCAGTAGCACTGAGATAGACCCCTGTCTGAAATCTCTGCCAGTCATTGTAGATAGAACTGTGCCAGAGGGACCAGCATTCTGACTGCAAGCCAACTTCCTTTATCCTTATTTGTCCTTCATGGAAGAAGTTGAAATTCTCATTAAAAACCTGCATGTGTTTAATTGTATTTGGTATTATTAACGTTGTTCACTGGAGAGAGAATACTCAGCAACTTTATAGTCCTAGTTCCCTTACCAAACTGCTGTTTTCTACGTTGTCTCACTATTCTTCCAGGAGTCAGAAAGCATGAATTAGCCTCTGACAGGGAGACCTACAGAGTTAGGAAAAGGGCAAAAGCCCATCTAGTTCAGCCTCCACAGAGCATGAAGTATTCCCAGATTATTAGTTAAACAAGAGTCGGAATCTCAGTTTCCAAACATCTTCTAAAAAGACGTATAGGATGTATGCATAGTACATTTGATAAAGTATGAGCAGCAAACCCCTTTCTGGGCAGTTGCCATTTCAGATGACTTCAGCTACACATTTATAAATCAGTTATGGTTTATTTGAGGCACAGCCAATGAACGGACCTATACTCTTTATTGGTGCCAGATCTTGATGCTTGCAGGGCATATTGTAGTTTTCGTGTTCTATGCTACAAGTTCTGCTTTAAGAGAAGAAAATTCCTTCCCACAGTTAAGATTTATTGCCTTTGGTCTGTGAATGATTTGCTACTTCATATCAAAAAAATAAAGTTGCATAACCTCTACATAAAATTAGGTATCTGGCCACAATCTGAGAGCTGTTCAGAAAATTACACTCTTCTCCAGGACAAAACAGAATCTCTTCTGTTTTTTGATGAGGATGTGCTTTTGTAATTGTGATAAAAAATTATTTTGACAGTAGGGCCTCTAAAGGAATCCATAGTTTGAATGGATCATCTGAGGCAGAATAGTTGTACATTCTGTACATTTTTACACAGTAGCTGACCAGATTCTCCAACTGGTCTTCAGTTGTGGCAATATCCGGCATGCATGGTGATGGCCACCAAGTCACTTAACATCTGGCTTAGATCTCCCATTTAAATCAATGACATTATGAAGTGCACACCTTCATGCACCTTGTAAATAAAATTTTTATCTAAACACCTCACTATTTTTCTGTTGTCCTCCACACCTGTAATCAGTGGCAGACAGGACTCTCAAACTTTAACAGTGCCCTGTGTGATGCTAAAATGCGGCACACACTCCCATGCTATGTTCTGTGCATTGTTGTGGCACCCCCCACAGCCTAAAACTGCCTCAGCTGCAACGTTCTCCATCATTAGTAGCCCAATTATTGATGAAAACGTTATTAGCAAAATAAATTATGCTAATTAAATACATTTACACAACTTTGCGTAATTTCGACCGAGTGTAGATATTACAAATTTTTGTATGACCCATATGAAATCTGAGCCATGGGTATTCCAACATTCATAATCTCCTTTGTCTTTTTCAGATGCTGGCCTTCCTGATCCCTAGAGCTCACCTGAGCAGGCTGAAATTACTAAAGCCCACCAGTTGCAAAATGGTGCTGCAGGGGAAGATTAAGTAACAAAATGGTGGCAGATAGAGAGTGAGTTTGACACAATCCGCTGGCAATTGCTGACACAATTTTCTATTGCTATCTAATCCCTCTTTTGAAATTCATTGCCACCCCATTTTCCTTCACATAAGGAGTTTCGTAGTTCATCTTTACTCAAGTTAAATACAAACGTTAGCTTGGGAAATATTTGGAAATGGATCATATTTTAGGGAGAGTTTTCTGATCCAGCAGTTCCAAGTTCAGAGGGCTTTTAAATCTACATTTCCCCCTCTTCCCATGTCTCCCAAACTGTTTTCCCCTCTAACTTCATTCAGCACCTTCTCTGGCTCTTTCCCCTCAGAGGAGGAAGTCCTCTCTTCCCTCTCTTGCAACCCCCTCTGACACTGAGCCACCTTTACTCACCTTACAGGTAGTTACTGGTGGTGGCATCAGTCCAACCAAAAGGCTACAGCATGGCCAGAGGGGGTTGGGTGGGTTTTGGCCCTGAGATCCACCTGAATGTGGACAGAGTGGTCCTCCGCTCAGCATTTATTACACGTTACTCTGCAGCTTTAAAAAATCAATCCAATTCCATTGGTTTCCTGGGGTCGCCCATCCAAATTGTCCCACCACCATTAAACTGCCATTTAAGTCATTTCATACACTTTCAAACTTGCTCTGATATTTGGTGCTCATGCAGCAGAAGGTGCCAATGACTACAGCACTGGTGACACCTTTTTTGCCAATATAATTGATACTTCAAATTGTCTAGTATGGGCAGTGATGGAGTTCAGTGGCAGATGACGGAGTCAGTGGCAAAGAGTCCCAGAGTCATCACCAGACCACCATGTGGACGCTCGAATCCATCGGTCCTCATAGCATTCTTTCTTTTTTCTTATTTTCAGTAACACTTTCTTGTGGGGGGGGGCAACATTACAGGTGCTCTTTTAATTATTATTTTGACTTTTAAAATATATTACCCTTTTTTCTGTTACAAAATGGTGCCTATTTCCAAATAAATGTGTTTAGCAGCAGAAGCAAACTCCATTCTTTTCCTGTAGTTCTGATGATGCTATGATTTACGTGAGTTCTGAAGGAAAAAACTACACATGCTCAAGAGTATTTTGTTTCTTTTCTTTTTTAAAACAGGGTTGGTGAACTGGTTTTTGTTTCGCTCATATTGCTCCGACATATTAGGAACGGAGAAGCAGCTCCTCAAGCCATGCCTCCCATTTGCCTGGGTGGCCGATAGGGAGTGGTGTGCGTAGAGACTAGCCTACTGTTCAAAGGTAAAAATGGCATCAATTGCTCTGCCCACCTTTGCTTCTGCCCCTCAGCATCATCATCATCATCATCATCATTTTATTTGTATGCCGCCTTTCCATAGTTGAAACAATGCTCAAGACGGCTTAGAACATGACAAGATTTACATAATTACCAACATAACAAAAGTCATAAGCCATAAATAAAACACATCAAAAAGTACACAACCAAATGGAAAACAATTTCCTCATAAATCATAAAATCTAAAACTAAGAAAACAGCATTAATATCAATCATAATTTAAAATGACATAGATAAAAAATAAAAGCAATTTAAAAAACAAAAACATTGGCACAAGGCTTCCAGAAGGTTGTCCAGTAGGCAAAGGTTCTCCATCCCATGATGGAACTAAACTAATTCTGGGTCTTCTTGTGCCAAGATTCCTTTAGGCACAGTCTCTACCCAAATTGTCTCCAAGGTGGACCCTGGGGATTCCTCCACACCGCCTTCCATGTTCTGTCTAGAGTTCAGATGGTCAGCTATTTTCAGAGACAGGCAAAACAGGGTATTGCCTCTTGTCATCACTTTCCTGGAACTACATGATAAGGACCGAGGGAAAATAATTGCGTAAAATGTTTGCCAACATTTAAGTTACAAATAATTAGCCCTTTATTGGTGAGAAATAAATAGGCACAAACAACTGTCTTGTGCTTCAGCACTAAATTCTGGGAGGATGATGGAGTAGACTTCTTTTTAAAAAGCAGTGATTCGCATGCTGGAAGGGCCAACGTGAGATAGGATTCTGTTTGCTTCCCTCCCTCCTTTGCCCTGAGATGTTAGTTAAATAAAAAACAACAACAACAAATATATAAAATCCCCCCAAGAACCTGAATTATGCACAAGAGAAAAAAACAACAACGAAAAAACCCCTCCATTGTAAACAGCAGGTGGAACTGATGACAGGCTTTGTTTGCAAATGATAACAATTATAGGTAATTTTTCATTTTGATGAGGGAGCAGGTATTAGGAGGAGAGAGAGAGACAGAGGGAAAGAGGGAGAGAGAGAAACTAACTTGTGGGAAGGTGGGGAGTTAAAACTAGACAGAATGAAACGGAGAGAGATTTCCCAAGTGTCTTATTCAATCCCAGGTTGACAACCTTACATGAACGTAGAGAGCGAGGTAGTTCCTTCTCATCCCACTGAGTGGGATCTAATTGTGTCTGTTCTGTCTGTTGGCAGATGCAGTTTCTACATAACAACAGCCCCGAGACAGAGCGGCTTGATTAATGCCTCCAGCTGTCATATGCCCCATTATCTGTGCATTTGCATAACTTAATGGTTTAGGACAGGGGAGAGAGGATGCTTAATTTAATGTTTAGCAGGCCCTTGATAGCTGAATAATTTAAGAACTGTCAAGGGAGGTCAGCAAGACAGCTATAATTTCTGCATATCATTAAATTCTTAGACTGGAGGGGGGCTAAGCAAAAGAACAACAATGTCTGAAAGGAAGTATTGCATTTCTGTTAACCATTCACTTCCCTTGCAGCTTTTGGACAAACATGTGTGTCAAAGGCAGCCTTTAGGGAAAGGGTTAATAGTTGTTAACCCCCCACCCCCATCCCACCTCAATTTGTCGAAGGGGAAAAATATAGAATTTGCTTAAATTCAACTAACAGCTCAACATGCTTTGAACAGGAAACACTCTCAGTTTCATTAGATACTAATGAATATTATTAAGCTAATCTGCCATTTATTTTCTAATTATGTGTCAGAAGGCACCACAGTGGCAGCTGAGGCAGCTGCCAGAGTACATTTATTTTTATTCCTACTCTGTGTTTCCTCAGTGACTCTAGCAGGGAATTATTAGAATGAGCTGAAAAAGGTTAACTGCAAGCCATCTAGGTTGTAGCTTTTTCATTTGGTGATCCTTGTATGCATCTGTGAAATGGGCATAGCCATATTTAATGAAGCAGCTGTCTGCAAGCTGCTTTATGCACTATGTGGCTAAGGCTGCAAACTCATTGTTTGTACATGCAGAAGGGGAGATCCACCCCAGGCAGCATAGCCAGTGGGCAGGATGATGGGAGCTGTAGTCCAACAATAACATTGCCTACCCTTGAGCTAGATTCAGGTATGGTATGTGGAGACAGAAGAAAGCTCCAGTAACTCCTGTTCTTCAGGGCATTGGTAATAATAACAACAGCAGCAGCAACAACAACAACAATAATAATAATTATTTATACCCCACCCTCCCCAGCCAAGGCCGGGCTCAGAGCGGCTTACAAGCAATAATAAAACAAGTTGAAAGATTACAACTTAAAAACAAAATTAAAATACAACATTAAAATATTGAAACATTAAAATATTAAAATGTAGCCTCATCGCAGGAGGAGAAGGAAAAGAAAAAAGAAAGAGGGAGGGAATCAAATTGGCTCCAAGCCAAAGGCCAGGCGGAACAACTCTGTCATACAGGCCCTGTGGAAAGAAATAGTATTTCTTTGTATTTATGGTAGTATTTATGCTAGGGGAGTGTGTGTGCAAATTTAGGTCAGGCATATTCCAGAATGTTGCATGATTGGTTCAGTGACAGATAGTTATCTTTCCTATATTGACAAATGTGCTCTTCCCTTTCTTCTGTTACCATCTCCTGAGCAGTTGTGGATTGTTTGCCCACTAATTTTAGAGCAGCCAAACAGCTGACCCCCATACTGGCATTGCCTTGCAGGAGTGCCCAAACTTCTTTCAAAGAGGGCCAGATTTGATGAAGTGAACATGCATGAGGGCTGACCAAACTTGTTGAGCTTATTATTATTATTTTACCCCAAAGCCGGATTAAACTGACCAGAGGGCTGAATTAGGACCCCGAAATGGACTTTGGACATGCCTGCTTTATAGTGTGTGTGAGTGTGCTGTGTATACTCACAACACTCACACACATTTATAGTCCATCTTTTAAGGAATTGCCCTTACATGGTGGCTTCTGTCATCATGAAAAATAAAAATACATTAGGACAATGCAGACTTTTTATAAGACAGCAGCACTTTTATTTTAAAGCCCTTTCAGTTAGTTAATGCAAATCTTAATGAAATAACAATGTAAATTCCAACAAACACACACTGCAATACTGTAAAAATTAATGGATGATCTCCAATGTAAGATACTCAAAGTAGACCCACTGAGTAACCTGTCCATTGATTTCAATGGGTCTCTTCTGAATAGATATCCAACTACTCTTAGCTGAAGATCACCTATTACTTTTAATAATTTTAAACCAGTAATATTAGGAAACTTCATTTATTTGAAGGCAGTCTTGTTTTTCAGACCTGCTTAAAAGTCTGAAATGTTGGAGCAATGCTCACTTCAGTGGAGAGGAGTTCCAAAATTGGAGGGCCCCATGGAAAAGACTGTCTCATTTTATTCCAGTGATAGAAATAGGGTGTCTCAGAATGCAGGGGGTTAGTAATTCTGAAATCCTCAGTCTCATATTTCACCTCCACTAGCTTTTCTATGGGCCTGTAGCACTTGCCCTTCCTAGTATGGGGAGAGTGCAATTTTCTAGGATTTTGATGATGAACCATAGGCATTTCAACTGAAAGGGCTGGCACATGCACAAAGAGAATACTGTCAAGCCATATGCCAGCCTATTTTGCTTCTTTTTTCCCCAGGTTGAAATTGATGAAGTTATTTCTGCACGTTTTGATCCAACAGATTGGAACAGCAGCTGGCACCAGGACATTAAGGTTTCCTCAAAGGTAAAGCTCCAGGGAAACTTGTAAGGATAAGAAGGGAGAAGGAAGAGGTTATGCTATAGGAGAAGAAGATGAGTCTGACAGACATTGTCCAAGAGTGAGGTTACTTGGCTTGGAAAAGGCATTAGACCATTTTGCATGAACTCACATGCTTTAATCACTGTTTCAGTTGCAGTAATGGGAGTTAAAGAGTGGTAAAATGTTGGAATTAACCAACTCTTTAAATACTTCTCTGTGTGTGGATTGGAGATTATATTCTCCATGTGATTAGTGCAGAGAGATAAATTAATAATTATATTTAAGTGGTCACTTCCCAAGTCTCCATCTCATTTTAGCATCATACTAAGAATTGGAAGTCAGTGGGGCATATGCAGATGGCATTATAGAGATCTAGCTTGGCTCAATTCTCCATATCTCCCATTAAGGCTCATGGGATTAGACAAATAGATGCAGTCTGGGCTATATAAATCACAAACCTTTATAGCTTAACCAAAGGCAAGCATGAATCATATTGTAATACCACAAAAACGGTACACTACTCAATATATGATGAAACCTACTACACTATTCAATATTCAGTTGGCTGACACATGCCCATTTTCAATGTGTGGGAAGGGCAAAGGAAAATGCAGAATTTAATACAATATTCTGTCTTGATTGAAAAGTCAAAAGGAATGTTGACATGAATGTTCAGCACACCTTTCCACATTACAAGTTCTAATCCCAGCTTGACAAGCTTTGAAACAAGCTTTGAAAACTTGTTTTCAAAGGGACCATGAAAGATGTCAGAAACACCATAATGTCGTACGTTCCTTGAACGATATCAAAAATAAAATTGGTGCGTATGTTTATGTTGTTATTATTGTATGAACACTGGCTTGAACCCAGTACCTACTGAGGTGAAAAAAGATATAAAATAGATTTTAATGCTCTCTGAAGTGACACTGTATTTACTAGGTGCTAAGGCAATAGTGCCGAAGGAAAGCAATAAGTTTCAGAGATGTGGTGGACTGTTGATCCACGTGAAGCCCCAAAGAGTAGTCAAACTCAGATATTCCAACAAGAGTATTGAAACAAGGCTATTGTAGAGTGGGAATAGCTTCAAAAGAGGGTAGCCAAAAGGTTCAAGGAGATGAAACAACTTCCCTATGATGAAAAGTTAAAGCTTTGGGGGCTTTTTAGCTTAGAGAAAAGGCATCTAAGAGGAATCTGATAGAGCTGCATACATACCATTGCACATGGCATGGAGAAGGTAAATAGAGAAAAGTTTTTCTTCCCTGGTTGCAATACTAGAACGTTGGTAAAGCCAATGAAGCTGAATGTTAGAAGACTTAGGGCAAACAAAAGACAGTACTTCTTAATGAAGCACATGGAACTATGAAATTCACTCCTGTAATATATAGTGATGGTCGCCAACCTTAGAATGGGATTAGACAAATTTATGGAGAATAATGGTATCAATAGCTGCTAGCCAAGTTGGCTATGTTCTATCTCCACAAAGCCAGTATGTCTCTGAATATCAGAGAATCTAGGAATCTAGGAACCAGAGATACTAAGAATCAGAAGTGAGAAGAGTCAGTGCTGTTGCGCTCATATCCCGCTGGCAGGCTTCCCATAGGCATCTGAGAGATTAGTGGATTAGATGGGCCTCTGATTCAGTGGCCCTCTGATCTAGTGGGACCCTTTTCTTAGGTTCTAAGCCCCATTAAAGTGTTCTGCCATTAAAGGGGCTGCCTAATATTTATAGCAAGCCACAGTAAGGTGGCTTCTGGAAAACACCATTACACGGGGAGACAGCAAGTGAAATTCCTGTAAATCAGAATGAAAGCGAAACATGAAGAACCTCTTTACCTTTCTGTTGAGAGAGTAAAGATGTTTTGAAGGGAGCTTGGACAGGGGAGGGAACTCCACAAATGCTAACATAAATCAGCTCAGTAGTTCACATTGGTGCATATGGTACAGTTACAGTGCTCAGAGCTCAGAGACCCACTAATGGAAGACCATATGTGCTGTTGTAATATCAAAACACAATGGACTTGAGTTTTGAGCTCTGCACCGGCCTTGGCTCATCACTTCCCTTATTGTAATTGGTGTGTTACTTTAGTTTTAGTTTCTTTGCACCAGCAGTACATTTGTGTGGTTTTCTTAAAATAAGTTTTGCATTTATTTTCTTCTCTCCCTCTCTCCCAAAATACTTTAGTCATTTCAATTCACTGTGACAGGCACAAAAACGGCATTGCAGGATCAGATCTAACACAATACTCTGTCTCAACAGTGGCCCTGAAAGAGCTCATTCATCAAGTATATCAGTCTTCTCAAAACCCCTTATCACGACTTCTTTATTTCAAAAATGAATGTACATATTTATGAATGGCTACTCATTTTTTTCAATCTGAAATTCAGTTCTCCACTTTTCCCCATTTGCATTTTAAAAAGTTATGAAGGTTCATCAACATTTTAATAATTTCTAATAATATACAAAATTTTGTATGCAATTTTAAATATATGCATTTTGTTTGTGTACATTGTATACATTTTGCATGTATGTTTTTGCAAATTTCCCTTGTTGTTTAGTTGTTTAGTCGTGTCCAACTCTTCGTGACCCCCTGGAGCAGAGCACGTCAGGCACTTATGTCTTCCACTGCCTCCCGCAGCTTGGTCAAACTCATGCTGGTAGCTTCGAGAACACTGTCTAACTATCTTGTCCTCTGTCATCCCCTTCTTCTTGTGCCCTCCATCTTTCCCAACATCAGGGTCTTTTCCAGGGACTCTTCTCTTCTCATGAGGTGGCCAAAGTATTGGACCCTCAGCTTCAGGATCTGTCCTTCCAGTGAGCATTGATTTCCTTAAGAATGCATGGGTTTGATCTTCTTGCAGTCCATCAAGTCTGTAAGTGACTGTGGCGGCCAATTCCAAATCATCACAAACCCTAAACCATACCTAAAACTTAGACCTTACGCTAACCTAACAACTGACCCTCACCCTAACTTTTTCCATTTTGCTTCATTTTTGGTGGTTTGCTTCGTTTTGGGGTTTTGTTTTTGCGTGTGGTTTTGCTCATTTTTATTCTCTTTTGGTTATGCTTATTTTGGCGCTTTGTATGATATTGCTTCATTATGTGGATAATCTCCAAAAACACCTGATGTGAAGTAATTAACCAGAAACGCAAAAACTATTTGAAAAGAAACTCAACAAACAAGCAACCCATGGAAAAACAAATTTCCAAGAAACCCACAAAGAAGCAAATCAACCCCAAATAAAGCAAATACCCCGAAAATCAGAAATCCCTAGAAACTAATATGCTAAAAGTTGCTTGGTTTCTGGGTTTCTGAAGATTTTGCTTTCCCTTGTGTTGTTCTGTTTCTGCTCCTTGTTTTTGTGTTTCTTCTGGTATAGCTTCATTTTGGAGTGTTTTCTTGGTCTTTGCGATTTTCCTTTTCCATGAGTTCTGGCATTTCTGCTTCTTTTCAACAGGTTTTTCCACTTCTGTTGGTCTTGCTTTCTTTACTGAGTTTCACTTCTTTTTTAGGATTATCAAATCCTAAAAATGAAACAATATTTAATAACAGAAGTGCAAAATTCAAGAAAGATTACAGAACCTAATCCTAACCCCTAACATTATCACTAACCTCCAACCTAACCCCTAAGCTCTTCGGTTTCTGATGGTTCTGCTTCTTGTTTTCATCTGTTTCTTCTGGTAAAGCTGCGTTTCTGGGGTGTCTTTTTGTTTTTGCATTACTGGTAGTATTGCTCCATTTTTATGTGATGTGATAATCTCCAACAAACAAATCCATCCAAAGCGAAGCAACCCAAACCACCAGAACCACAAAAACTTCTTGAAAAGACACAGATCAGTGACCCAACTAATGGAAAAGCACATTCACAAGAAACTCCCAAACAAGTGAAAACTGATATGCTACGTATTCCGTGTTTTCTTTTTTGCGTTTCTGTTGATTTTGCTCTTCCCTGTGTTGCTTATTTGACTTTGAGTTCCTGCTTCTGGTGGTTTTTATTAGTTTTTGGTGATTTTGCTTCATTTTGGGGTTTCCTTCTTTTGTTTGTGTATGTGCCTCTTCTGGTATTGCCTAATTTCTGGGGTTTTCTTGGGTTTTGCGTTTCTGGTGGTATTGCTTCTTTTTATGTTATGGGATAATCTCCAAAAATCAGCAAAATCACCCAAAGTGAAGGAAACCCACCAAACTGAGCCACCAGAAACTCAAAAAACAAATGAAATGCAAAAGTACTTGAGGAAACAAAATCACCAGAAACCACCCCAAAGCAGCAAATTCAAAGTCTTGGGGCTTTTCTTGATTTTTGTGCTTCTTGTGCTCCCTTTTTATCTGGTGAGATAATCTCCAAATACAAGGGAAACCACCAAAAACGAAGCAAACAACCAGAACTAAAAAAAGGACGAGAAAAGTTGCAGAACTGTCATAAAACCCAACAAACAACTCATTGAAAAGGAATTCATTAGAAACCCCCAAATGAGTGTAAACTAGTATGCTAAGTATTGCATGTTTTTTGCATTTCTGTTGATTTTGTTTTCCCCTTTGTTGCTTTTTCGGTTTCTGGTGTTTCTGATTCTCTTCCATTGCTTTTCGTGCTTCTGATGGTTTTCCCCCTGTTTTTGGTGATTTTGCTTTGTTTTGGGGTTCTGGTGAATTTCCTTCTTTTTGCCAATTTTCAAGGAAATTGTGGCATAGGATGGCAGTTTGTGAAACAGCAGTGCTAGGAATATGTTTTCTTTACAGTTCATGCTGTAAATTTTTCTGAGTAAATTTGGTGTTCTTACGTGTTTCCACTTCCCTAAGGCCGAGATGTTTCAGGTGTTGTGCTGTATTGCATTTAGTTTCCCTTTGATGAGTGAGCACAGAAGACTTATCATGTATTTGTCACATTTGCTCTATTTGAAAATAAAGTAAGTAGATGCAAACAAGCACTCCTGCAGCAGGCAGCAGATCCCTGGAGATCCCAGTTCCTGTTAACTCCAGCTACAAATTCTAGCTATAAATTTTGCCTCATCATATAGACTGCAAAACTGCAATTCTGCCTGTCTGCTATCTCTTTCTCTGTCTTGCATATACCCTGCAGAGGACTTGTCTGAGCTCCCCATCTTAGACGTGACTTGCCCTTCAGAGGACCATTTACAACCATTAAGAAACTAACATTTTTTTATCAGGTTGACCCAAGCCAACCAAACTTAATATTCTGGCCGATCTCTTCCTCATTTGAGCCTGGTTGTGCTTGCTGTTTGAGTTTGTGGAAATGACCTTTACCATGCCTGGCCTAGTGTGATGTGCAAATATGACTATTATTATTATTATTATTATTATTATTATTATTATTATTATGCATATACCCCAGAGCTGAGCCTTTGAGATTTCAGAGGATATGTATTATGCAACAATAATCAAGACAATGTTTCTGTTTGGAACATAATTTTTTGAAAAAATTGGAGTTAAAAAGGATTCCAGAATTCAAATTATGCCCCAGACAAAATTACTTCTAACAGAGAAGGATGTGGTACATAGTAATTGTTATGCACACATTAAAAAGAAGTATATGTTTGTTTCATATTTGTTCTTTAATTGAATTTTGGGGACAGAATTCAGTGAAGAATGGAGTTGTCATTCTGTCTCCTTTGGCAGCAGAGCACTCTGTCATCTGTTGGAGTTCAGGCTGTTTTAGCTCTGAAGATGTGAAAAACAAAATTCCTGGAGGCAAAGCTCTCCTTGTTCAGTGAAGCAAAGTATCCTTTCCATTTACCTACCTTGGAAATCAGAACTGCAGATGCTCCTTCTGTAACCAGCAGGAGGATATTCAGTATATGTAATTCAGTTGGAATTACATTGGGCTGGTTTATTCCAACAATTCAGGTGAAGAAATAAATAAATAAATAAATAAATAAATAAATAAATAAATAAATAAATAAATAAATAAAGCAAGCATTGGCTGGTTAAGGAGAATGTCCTGCTTAGAGATGCCCTTGCTAATTCCATCCCATATTTTCTGTGCGAATGTAACCTCCTAACTACCATATTGGTGACTAATTTGTAGCACAGATGCCACAGACAAGCAAACAATAAGCCTTTGAGCCTGGATATGGTAGGGTTGCCACAAGTCCAGAATTTTCCTGACATATCCGGAATACTGCAGCCACAGGCAATGCCTGGGTTGAATTTGGCTAAATGTCTGGGGAAATCTACCCATTGCGCTCAACAACTTTGCCCTTCCCCCCTGCATAAGCTCAACAACTTTCTGTCCGGATTTTCACTTTTTGAAATACAGGCAACCCTAGGATATAGTGTAATATGCCTTTCCCCCATGTCAAAGAAAACTATCCCCAAACATAGCAGTGGTGTGTGTGTGTGTGTGTGTGTGTGTGTGTGTGTGTGTGTGTACATGCACCCACCCACTAATGTACATGATATATGGCACTTTTCCCAAATCTTTGACCAACAGCAATCTAATCTGAGGCCTGGTTCAGACACATACAAAGTCACTGCTGCAAATCATATAGTAAGAAAGCAAGTGTGCTTTCTGCCCCTTCACCACACCCATAATACAAAGTATGATGCAGGCACTCCAAGTGGGGCCCAGTATCAACAATGGCTTTTTTGTACCATGGGTGTGGGGTGCTTTGCTTTGCTTTTTTGAATCTCTTATATGCTTGGCTCCCCTGGGTCCTGCCCCAACTGGAGTCTGAGTCGTATGTGGTACTCAGGCCTACCATTAGGCAGATGACTGCCTCAAGAGGAAAACACTGTATGTGTGTATGTGTAGAAGCATCAGCCCCCCTGGTTGTTTTTCTTCACCTCCCTGACAATATCCTTTTGCTGGCAGATAAAGCTGTATGTTCTATGTATATGTTCTATAAAGCTGTATATTCTGCACTCCCATGACTGGCCTTTAGCGGGGGAAGAGACACTTCTGTTGTTGGCATTGAAATAAGATTCAGCTGCCAATCCGGCTGGCTTCTGTACATAGAAAGGTGTGGGTGCCATCTTGCTCTTAGCCTCAGGCAGCAAAATGCCATGAGCTGGCCCTGGTGACACTCTAGATGTCCTACTTCCATGCTCTATGGCTTTGGCTGTAGTCTCTGATTTAAAGACATTTCAGAGGATGTACTGTTTCTTTATGTAGGAAGAGGTCTTTCAGGCAAAAATCTGTATCTCCCTGTTTGTTTTTGTAAAGTTTTCTGTGCCTTGCAGATGATCCAGTTAGTCTTGGAAGAAGGGCTGTAGCTCAGTGGTAAAGCGTACACTTGGAATTCTGAAGGTCCCAGGTTCAGTCCCCAAATGGCCCAGGTCAGGCTGGGAAAGTCCCCTGTCTGAAACCCTGAAGAGCCCCTAACAGTCAGTTTAGGCAGTTCTGAGTTAGATGGACCAATGACTTGACTTCCTAAATTCACTCTTACACCATGCTAGTGTTATTTTCCTCTCTATACTTGTCCAGTGCCACCGAGGGGCCGTGGTGTTTATACACTGTTACTATCACAGTATGATCTGTGGAAAGGCCCATCGGTTTCCATTCTATTTGACATATGTGTAGCAAAACAACTGACACCTTCAGCTTTTTGTACATTACTTGATCTCATGTGCTTTTGGTTCTGTGGGACCAACAGGCTACCAAGCATTAAGAAGTTGCTGTGCTTCTTCTAGTATTGGTCCAACACAACGGACATTAATTTACATTGACAGGTGATGGCACAGCTGTTACCTTGGAAAGATGGAAGGTTAATTAAACCAAACAGTGTGCACAAGGCTGGGGCAGTCTGGAGCAGAGAGAGGATGAAACTTTGCAGAAATATATAATTCTGGCTATCCCCTATATTACATGTTCTCTGTGTTTATACGTGTGTGGATGATTCCTCAGATAGAGTCCAGCTGGATTTAGTCACCATGACTACAAATGATTTATTCTTGTGTCCCCTTAAAGCCCTCACAACAGCCGAGCAGCAGCGCAGTTATAACCTTTGGCTTACAGGGCTCCCATTTTAGACAATAATGTGTATTAGTTCAGTTGTGAAGAGCACACCATTAGCATTTTTCCACCTCACTCCTTGGCATTCCTGATAGGTTAGAGTAAAATAATCAACAGCAATCCTGATAATATATTTTAGATAAAATATAAAATGAGCACTTGTAACCATGTGCACATGATGGAAAACTTGGTGATGTGGAAAACTTGTGTGTTATTGAACTGCAGTTATGGGAGACTGAAGGGAAAGTGCTCATCTTATTATTACTCCACATTTCAACATTTCTTTCTGAGGCTTGATTAGGTCAAGGGGTGTGACCACAGCTTGCTTCTGTTATACCTTCCATATAAGTGTTTCTATTTTTGTTTGATATTGTCAGAGGTGGTAAGTCTGAAACTGAGGATCATGGCATTTGAAGCTCTGGGGGATTTTCTGCTTGACAGGTCTGATTATTCTATTGAGATCCTGGTTTCACTGTGGAATGGCAAGAAGGATAGTGCTATTGAAACAATGGTTCCCAAATATTCTCTTTGATGCTGTGGAGCCCAGAGTTTACTGGGGACCGCAGGGCTACAAAACAGGCTGGACAGTGGCCAGAGAACATGGGGTGCAAGTCATGCGGCAGTGAGGGTGGCAAAAAGAACTTACTTCTCCACCTGGAATCCTATCTTTTTGTCATTCTTAAACACTTCTTTAATCTGAGCATAGTGTAACCAGTCTCGCACTTTATCTTTCATTTTCTCTAAACTCTGCAATTTCCAATTGTCTCCGTCTCTTTCTAATATTTCCCAATACTTTGGCCAATTGGCCTCCATATTGGGTCTTTTTCGGGCCTTGGCCTCCAGGGGTGACAGCCACCTCGGAGTTTTATTTTCCAGTAAGTCTTTGTATTTTGTCCAGACATTAAATACTGCTTTCCTGACAATATGGTTCTTGAAGGCCTTGTTAATCTTAACCTTATCATACCATAGATATGCATGCCACCCAAATGCATTGTTAAAACCTTCCAAATCCAGTACGTCCGTGTCTTCTAGAAGTAGCCAGTCTTTTAGCCAGCAGAAAGCTGCGGCTTCATAATATAGCTTTAAGTCTGGCAGGGCAAAGCCCCCTCTTTCTTTCGCATCTGTTAATATCTTAAACTTAATTCTGGGCTTTTTGCCCTGCCAGACAAATTTAGAAATGTCTTTCTGCCACTTCTGGAAGCACTCCGTTTTGTCTACAATTTGTAATGTTTGAAACAAAAACAACATTTTTGGCAATACATTCATCTTAATGGCAGCTATACGGCCTAGCAATGAAAGTTTTAACTTTGACCAACTATCCAAGTCTCTCTTAATTTCCGACCAACATTTTTCATAGTTATCCTTAAATAAACTCAGATTTTTTGCTGTTATGTTTACCCCTAGGTATTTCACTTTCTTAACCACAATTAATTCTGTCTCTCTCTGAAACCGTTCCGACTCTATGTCTGTCAAGTTTTTTCCCAACACCTTAGTTTTTTGTTTATTTAATTTAAATCCCGCCACCCGACCAAAATCTTGAATCAGTTGTAACACTTTTTTCGTACTAGATTCTGGCTCCTGCAATGTCAATACTAGGTCATCTGCGAAAGCTTTAAGTTTATATTGTTTCGCTCCGACCTGAATCCCTTCCACCAACTGATCTCCTCTAATCATATTCAGGAGCACCTCCAGGACCGAAATAAATAACAGCGTTATTAACAGTGTTATTTATTCCGCTGTTATTGATTCTCCTTAATTTCTCAGTAGCTTTTGATACCATCATCCATGGTTGTCGCCGAGAGGAGGCAATGACAATAAAGATATTATTATTATTATTATTATTATTATCCTGCTGGGTGGGAATTAGAGGCACTGTGATTCTGCTCCTACCTGCGGGTATTACCGGTAATTCCAGAAGGTGACATGGGGTATTTCTGCTCTTCCCCTTGGCGCTTCTCTGGGTCCCCCCCAAAAGAGTGGGTTGAAGGGGAATATCAAGAGAGAGGACCTTTTCAGTTGTGGCTCCCCATCTGTGGAATGTACACCTGGAACCTTTGGTGACACCTGTTTGGTAAAGACTTACATTTCCACCAAGGCTTTTGATTGAGTGAACTGATTTTGTCTCACTGTTAGTGTGCTGCCAAAGTTTTCTGTGGTTGTTATGAGGGTTTCTTGGGGTGTTTATGCATATGTATGTTGTAGCTGTTTGCATGAGAATGTTAACATATAAATAAAGAATAACAATAATCTTAGGGTACTGTAGATTTCCATATGAAGCTATATTTTCTTTAAATACACACATAAATAAAATAAACCAGACATAAGAACATAAGAAGAACCACTCATGGTGTCCAATCAGAAGTCCATAGGAAGCCTGCAAGCAGAATGTGATCATAACAGCACTCTCTCCACCTCTGTGGAGGCTGAATATGGTCATCATGCCTAGTAGCCATTGATAGCCTTATCCTCCTTTAATTTATCAAATGTACTTTTAAAGCTATTCAAGTTGCTAGCCATCACTATTTTCAAGTAGATAAAAACAAAAACCAACAATTAATTAAAGATCTATTTTCTTCCCCTCATCGCTTGTGATCTCACGGTGGGTCACAAAAAACAAAAACAAAAGTGCAATAAAAACAAATATATTTCAGGGCCATTATAGCCTTTTCAAAAAGTCTGAGGGAAGAGGAGAATCTTCAACTGGCACCCAAAAAATAACCCAAGTTGGTGACCAGTCAAAGCTTGGAGAGGAGAATGTCCCATAGCTCAGGTGTTACTGGGGAGAAGTCCCTCTGATGAGATAATCTCATGCAATGAAGACACTACCAGAAAAACTTCCTCAGCTGACCTCAAAACACTGGGCAGAAGAATTATAGTGGGTCCCAGTAACTGGGAGAGACACTCCTTCAGATGTCTATGTCCTAACCCAAATGGGAGATTAAATGAATGTAATTAAATGAATGATGATGATGATGAAACTTTTAGTGAATGGAGAAATAAAATCCCATGCACACGCCTACGACACAGTTTTAGCTGCTTTGGGGAAATAATCCATAGATTACATTTTCAGGGAGCAATTCTCTGTTCTTAATTCTACACCAGATCTCTTTTAAGGCCCTGCATCCTGCGGTAAATAATGTTTTCCCTCTCCTTTGTTTGTACAATCCCCAAGTCTGTGTAGCCTGAAATTGTGTCTTCTTCCCACCACCCACTTGATTGTCACTTAGGCAAGGTGCTCAGGCAGCATTTTGCTTCTTGAATCCTGATAATAATATGCTTCTGTCCTCTTAATTATTTTTCTGTTTTCCCCTCTGAACTCTCTCCAGTTTCTCAGCATCTCACTGGGAACTGGCAGGAGTTTATTTGGGTATCCTGTTTGCTACCAAGGTTCTTGCATGGACTATTTCTGAGTGTTTAGATACTACTCCTTTGATTAAGTCCTCTGGGCTTTTACAAAACATTATAAAAGTGCCCTAAAAAGGAAACTCACATTTTAAAACCATAATTTTACAACTAGATTAAAAAAACAACCACACAAACATCAGCCTAAAAACAAGTCAAAAGCCGCATAAAATGCAGCACATTAACAGAAAATCCACACAAGGCAGTCTAGAAAACAGCGCAGGGGAAAGTAATTAGTGCCAAAAGCTAAAACTGCAGTAAAATCCTGTGATTTAAAAGCTTGGGAAAATAAAACTGGCCCTTCCCCTCAAAATACCGCAGTGTAGGTGCCAAGAAAGCATTGCTAGGGAGATAATTCCATGACTGACCCCCTTTCTGGTAACCATGTGACTTACTTTACTGTATTTGCTGAGAACTTCTGGAGATGAGCCTCTGATGAAGATATTCAAGACCAAACAGATATATAAGGGAGACAGCACTTCAGATCATAACAGGTGCAACATTTTACTTTAGAGATTTTCTAATTGCACTGTCATATTATAGTGTAGCCTTTGTCAGCCTGGTGTTCAACAGATGTTTTGGATTACAACTCCCATCTGTGCTTGCTGGGGCTGATGGGAATTGTAGTCCAGAACACATGGAGGGCACCAGCTTAGCAAATACTATTATAGTTAACACCCATTTTCACCTCTCCTTTTTTTTTTAACATTGATGTATTCCAGGTTTTCCTCAGATTGAATTTCAGAACATTTCCCCCTCGCAGATAGTCTAATATCTATCATTCTAAATTACATCATAGTTTGTCATCTCCTTCTTCCTGTTATTATTTCAATGTTTCCAACCTTTTCAGATTTACTATTTTGTTGTCCTTTCTAATATACACCTCACCCAACTTAAAATTTATGCGTCTATTTTTTCCATTAGAAACAACATGCAAAACCGCACTATAGCTTAGGAAAAGGTAAAGGGACCCCTGACCATTAGGTCCAGTTGTGACCGACTCTGGGGTTGTGGCGCTCATCTCGCTTTATTGGCCAAGGGAGCTTGTGTACAGCTTCTGGGTCATGTGGCCAGCATGACTAAGCCGCTTCTGGCGAACCAGAGCAGCGCACAGAAACGCTGTTTACCTTCCCGCTGGAGCGGTACCTATTTTTCTACTTGCACTTTGACATGCTTTGGAACTGCTAAGTGGGCAGGAGCAGGGACCGAGCAACAGGAGCTCACCCCGTCACGGGGATTCGGACCACCGACCTTCTGATCGGCAAGCCCTAGGCTCTGTGGTTTAACCCACAGTGCCACTTGCGTCCCTTGCACTATAGCTTACTTGATTTTTAATTATTTTACAAACTAAGAGCATTTTTACATAGTACCATCATTTCCATTTGATTTTAACATTACAATTATGCTATATAAATATGTTCTCAGGCTACATTTATTCTCAGGAAAATTGTGAATATCTATCAATCTATCTATCTAATGAAAACAGTCAACACTGTGTATATGTGTGTGTGTGTATCCAATTTATATTTATTTCGATTTCTACCATTCCTTTTCCTTTTCAGGTTACAACAATTTAAAATATAAAAATAAATTCAATTTCTTTGGTCTAGCAGTTGTTTGTGTGTTGAAAATCAGTTGTGAGTTTAGAATCTCCATCCCTCTCAACAGCTTCTCCATTCATTTGTATGGAGATACAGTATCTGCACACATAAAGGCATTGAACAAAATTGCTGCAAGTATTCTTCGGTTCAGGCTATTAATACTCTCGTACTTCTTCAGTTGGAAACTTGTTTGCTGCTCCTCTGTTGCTTTAACAGGGGAACTTTGAGCGCACCTGGCACAGCCAGGAAGACAGGAATCAGCTGCACATTGAAAGACCTGAAGAAGGAAGTATACCTGTTTGGAAGGGTACCTAATCTGGCCCCAAGGGGGCATACCAGTTGAGTCTTATTGATCACTAGACAAATTCCTCAGGAGGGGATATTTCTCTCTGCGTGTGACTGCAAGCCTATTTCCACTTACCTGTGAGTAAGCCCTAGTTAATTCAAACTGTGCATCTTGTGCAATATGTGTCCCATTATTAATGGGTGCGATTGTGGAGTGGCACTTTCACAGTTGCACAAAGAGCAAAAAATGCCATTTCTTAGGCCTATTGTTGATACCAGTAATCATATATAGTGAGAAAAGAGAGAATGGTGGTTACTGGGCTCTAAAAGGTTCATGTTTCCTGTGATTCTTGAGAGAGGCATTTAACTGTCTACTTCATCATGGCCTCGTGATGCCAAACAATGCCAAAGTGGTGTTTTTTTAAAATAAAAAATCCTCCCCAATGGGTGCATTTGGCTGGTAATATATGTCACAATAAGCACATCTTTAAAAAGCAAAGTAACAGAAAAGAAGACACTGTAGGACTGAGTTTTGTCTCTTCCTATCAACCCCCATTGAGACAGCAAGAGCCGGCCATGTCTTCTTTTACCTATTATCTCTGAATCCTTGCAATAATTAGCCAAAGTAAAATGAATATTAACTTATGCTTAACTGCCTTTCCAGCATGTTCCTTCGCTTTGACCTAGTACTGCTAAACCAATTTTTTTAACTTTATGGATTTAAATAATCCTTTGCTCTAAAACACCCTCTACCCCCTCAGCTACTTAACCGCAGGCCCGACTGCCCTAAATCCTTTTCTTATACTTTGTAGCTTTTTAAGCGAGCCCCCTCTTTAAGTAGACATAATCCCTTCTCTGTAGAAAACATGAAAGACCTTGAACAAATCAAGATTTCTCCATGGAGAATTCAGCTAATCCTGTGCTTAGCTCCTAACAAGGAAATCCATCTCTCCACCAAGCAGCCCATTACTAGGACTAATGCCTGACTTGAATAACAAGCAAATTATTGTGCTTTAATTGTAGCATTGCTCTATCACATGGAAAACTTGAGGGAGGAATGTGACTAGGCTTCACTAGGAGAGACAGGTCAGGCCTTTTCATTGCTGTTAAGGTTTCCACAATCTAAAAGCGAGCTAAATTAAGTATTAATATGGACTGCACACATGCTTATGATTAGATGACACAGCCACACCCACTATAGCTGTGTTGGCTTGATTGCCGCTAGAAGAGATTAGATGGGTTCTCGCTTTATTGCCTTCTGTATATGTGTACCATTTAGAGAGGTGTTTGTGTTTGGGGTGGGGAGTCACACTGATTTATACCACACAGCAGGAGGAAGCAGGTTCAAGGGGGGATTGTGAGTTATTGTGGGAAGAGCTGGCAAAGGCAGCTGGGAACTTGATTTTAAATAATGAGGTTTTAAAAGTAGTTACTAGTCAGTTTGTGACTCTGCAAGAAAGAAACTGCATGTGCTGTAAATTGGGAGCTCAGAACAGATAAGACTTAGCGGTCCACCCTGAAATATTGTAAAAGACACTCAGCAGCTACATCTGCACTCCTGTTTTCTAAATATACCGTAATATTTCAACTAGGGTTGCCATATTTCAAAAAGTAAAAACCAGGACATCCCGAAAGTTGATGACCTTTTTTTTTTTTAGGAAAACCCCAAAATTGTTTGGCCCTTTTTTACAAGGAAACCACTGAAATTGCTGGCAATTGTTGAGCTTGATTGACTTGCCTAAGATATAGGACAAAGCACCACATTTCAACACCTCCCACCCCCAGACATCAGTTCTGCCTTTGAAATCCCAGTAATGTCTGGGAACGTCCATAGTTATTAATTCATACTTAAGTAATAGTTTCAGCCTTAGCATTTACAGTAGATATTAAATTTTAGTGTATTTGCTTTGTGGTACAATTACACATGCATACATACAGTTTGGTATGTTGAATAAAAATTGCATTTCAGTCTGGAGGGAACATGCATGCTTTTAAGTGAATACTTCAACAGTAAGAGGATGGGGATGACACCAGGTATTTCTGGGAACAGACTTCCTTGCATTTCTTCCTTTGCCTGCTGTAGATTGAGGTGCTTCTGTTTTCATCCGTCATGTCGTAGAGTGCAGAGTTTTGCCATAATGCAAGATGGCTATATTAAGAGCTCTGTGTTAATTGGGTCTGCAGGCACATACTCCAAGTCTGTCAAATGACATGGTACATTTCTGTCATGCCGACTTTTCACTTCATCCTGACCTCTCCCTATATAATTTAATTACTGATCTAGAAGGTAAAAAGGTAAAGATAAAGGACCCCTGACAGTTAAGTCCAGTCATCAATGACTCTGGGGTTGCGGCGCTCATCTCGCTTTACTGGCCAAGGGAGCCGATGTTTGTCCACAGACAGTTTTTTCCAGGTCATGTGACCAGCATGACTAAGCTGCTTCTGGCGAAACCAGAGCATCACACGGAAACACTGTTTACCTTCCCGCTGGAGCGGTACCTATTTATCTACTTGCACTTTGAGGTGCTTTCGAACTGCTAGCTTGGCAGGAGCAGGGACCGAGCAATCTGGAAGGTACGGTATGTTTATCTTAATTGCAATATAGTAAATGTAGCATTGTGTGAGTTGAATGATTCTTCAAATGTACTTATTATAAGTGGGGCAATATGAAAAATATGAGTGTGACTGTTATTACGTTCAGAAATCACTGCACTGATGTCATAAAATATCCACTTAGTCTTGATCAGGAGAGCTGAGTCCTTTGTAATATGGCTGGCAAATCTGAATCCACATGGTCAAATTCACAACACCACTGGGTGCATGGCTGAGCATTTAGTTCCTGCTAGTTGAGGCCCCTCAGTGCAAGTGGAGCACTGCTCACACTACCAGGGCCCAAAAAATATAGTCCAGTCTCTGTTTCATATATTCATATTCAATACTATATAATACATTTAGACACCCTGGACTTGTTTCTGCTCATCTCCTGTGCTGGCCAATCATCTCTGGACATCTCACAATAATTTTAGCAATGTTATCAACTGTTGTTCACATAGTCATTTATTTACCACCCCCTGTCTTTAAAATGAAAAAGGTTTATGCATTCAGCTTGCTTAATCATTTGTAACGAAAGTCACTCAGTGTGTAGAACTAGTGGCCATAAATACTGGTGTAACTGAGAAACAGGGGCTCTAAAAATACTGCTCCTGAATGATGTGTCAAACTGCAATCTCACACACTGTTCCCACAAATGTCTTGCCATGTGTACGTGAGAAACAGAGAAGAAAACATGTCTACCCATGTGCCAATTTTGTGTGTATGTACTTACCTGTGTGCATGGTTTGTGCACTGTATACACATATACAGTCGTACCCTGGTTTTTGAACAGCTTAGTTCCTGAACGTTTTAGCTCCCGAACACCACAAACCCAGAAGTGAGTGTTCCGGTTTGCGAACTATTTTTGGAAGCCAAACATCCAACTGGGCTTCCACAGCTTCCAATTGGCTGCAGGAGCTTCCTGCAACCAATCAGAAGCTGGGCTTTGGTTTTTGAACGTTTTGGAAGTCGAACGGACTTCCAGAACAGATTCCGTTCGACTTCCGAGGTATGACTGTACAGTTAATTTAGTCTTCTTCTGAGATATGTACCTTTTTATTTTCTAGCAGATAACCTAGCTGATGCAGCAGCTACTCTTTCCCTGTGTCCCCACACCCCTGTTTGTATTAGGAAGAGCAAATTCACTGGGAAAGAGGTGCAGGCGGAGGACTTGGCATGAGTAAAGCAGAAATATTAGAGGCAATCTGACAGCAAAATGGCAAGACATCATTTTGAAGTACAGTGGTGCCTCTGGTTACTACAACTCCCATCAACCTTGACTTTCAGTCATGCTGGCTGGGGCGGATGGCAGCAGAAATGCAACACTGCGGAAGGGTCACAAGTTCCCCAGTCCTCTTACAGAGTGATGAAAAATAAGGACAAGAATCCTTTTTATTAAATAGTACAAAGGTCATCAACTCAATTTTTCTCTTGCCCCCCCACCCCCAGTTTTGTCAGCCAACAATTTCCTCTGCCTATAATGCAAGCTAGTTTTCTGCAGTCATGTTTCCAGATCCTGAAAATCAACATAAGGCAAGGTTGGGAGGGTGCATAAAGATCAAGCAGTAGTCTTACCTGGCTTAGGCTAATATAGTGCAAGGTTTTAAATTCCCATGTCTATGGCAAAAATTCCTGGGAGATGGCAAAGAACTCTTAATAACCTGAATGCAAAGACCTCACTGGCTGTTCTTTCAATCTCAGGCTGTGATACAAAGCACCTACTAGAAGGGAGGATTAATGGGTTGTAGTTTTACAGGAGTTCCACTAGATGATAGTATAAATCTTCATAATGAACAAGCAGAGAGTGGGCAGCTTAAACAGGAGTTCAGGAGACGCGAGAGTCTACATAGGCAGTGACAACTGTGAACTGCATCCTCCCTACCTGCCTTATTACAAGGCCAGGACGCATCATTATACCAGCTGCACAGATCTAAGCAGCACTCAGCATTCTCATCTATAACAGAAGAGCCCATAGAAAATGAACCAAGCAGATGACTTGCTTGATTTAAACATCAAATACGAATATGCCTGATTTATTTTGCAAATTAGAACGGGCTGACGTCAATTCATTTGTTAAAACAAACTTGCTAAATTGAGAGTAATTGTATAATTAGTAGTAGATTCATTACAGGATAATATAACCATTTGCATAAAACTGAAATGGAAAATTAGAACTGAGTTGTTAATGCACCTTCCACTGGCAGATGCTTCAGGTAATGGTGGAACAAAAGCCCCATCTCCCCTAGATGGGGAGAATCTGTCAGTTTTGCTTTATCACCATTTCTCATTTTTCCACTTTTAAGTTCTGCTGCTCTGTTTCAGGTTACTTTTTTCTGTCAAAAAGAATCCTCTATGAAAATTAATTTGCATTTTCATGCAGATTTCTTCCCAGTATAAGCATTTTTGTAAAAAAAATAAAAGTCCCTAGAATACTTGCATTTTTGTATATTATTTTCAGTAATAAATGCCTTTTTTCTGTACACTTTCCCCACATATATAGAACCATACTATTGTATGTAGAGTTGGAAGGGAGCACAAGGGTAATCTAGTGCAACACATTGCACTGTAGAAATTTTTGGCCAAATGTGGGGCAGAGAAAGGGGAAGCCATGAAGTATCGTACCCCACACGTGCAAATAAACAAGGAATCAAACAAACCAAGACTTTACCATGTTTTTCTGAATGCAGTTTTGAATTGTGCTAAGTGCAGAGAGCCAGTTGTGCTGCAGTGTTTTTCTGTTTCTCCTCCTTGTTTTTAATGTATCTGTGTGGGTTGGTTTTTGTTTGTTTGGTTGGAAGTCACTTTGTGTGTTTTTTATATAATATTTTATTGAATTTCCTTTTTATTATATTTAAATACATCCTTATTATATTTAAATACATCCTTATTGTTATCTTAACTTTTTGCTCATATGAGCTAGTTGACTTCCCTCCCTCTCGCCTCATGGTTTTCATAATTCATTTTATGTCATAGCATTTGTACCTCTTCCAATTTACATTTCACTTATTCCAATTATCACAAATTTTAAGTAAATATAAAAAGGTAATAATCATTAACACGACAAGTCTTTTTATATCAACCCGACTAGAGGCGGTTCGAATCCCCGTGATAGGGTGAGCTCCTGTTGTTTGGTCCCTGCTCCTGCCAACCTAGCAGTTCGAAAGCACGTCAAAAGTGCAAGTAGATAAATAGGTACCGCTCCGGTGGGAAGGTAAACAGCATTTCTGTGCGCTGCTCTGGTTTCGCCAGAAGTGGCTTAGTCATGCTGGTCACATGACTGGGAAGCTGCACGCCGGCTCCCTCGGCCAGTAAAGCAAGATGAGCGCCGCAACCCCAGAGTCGTCCGCGACTGGACTTAATCGTCAGGAGTCCCTTTACCTTTATTGTACAAATTTACTCCAGTCTTTTTGGAAAACTTGATCACGCTGGTTTCAGATTTTCCCAGTCAGCTTCACCAGTTCTGCATATTCCATCATCTTCGTCTGCCACTCTCCTCGCCAACTATACCCAGTAGGAATGCTTCTGTTTTTTTAACAAATGTACTTTTATACATTTTCTTTAATTCATTATATATCATTTCCCAGTAAACTTTCACCTTGCTGCAAGTCCCACCACATATGATAAAAATTCTCCTCTTTTTCTTTACATTTCCAACATTCCTTATTTCTTGATAATGGTCGCTGATTGCATTAACTGGGCAGCCTGTTAGCCTGGCAGAATGTTAGCCGCTTTGAGGCTCCTTTGGGTAGTGATAAAGCAGGATATCAAATCCAAACTCCTCCTCCTCTTCTTCTTCCCCATTTGCCTCCCTTACTGCAGAGGAATATCTGAGGTCATTGGGAGAGTCAAAATGGCTTCAGGAATGCTCTCCTGTACTATTTCAGACACATGGTTTAGTTATTTAGATATGTGTGCATTTATGAATATTTATTCTATATCTGAGACCTTAAAATTCTTATAACAGCTGATAGGCAGTGACTTTAAGTCTGCGGATCAGTGGTGCTTCAAAGCACTGCACCAGGCTCTTTGTAGACCCTGCATGATGTTTTGAAGCCTTGATGATACAGTGGTACCTCGTGTTACAGCCGGGATCCGTTTTGGAGGCCCGCCCATAATGTGAAAAGCCCGCAACTCGAAGTGGCGTGTCTGTGCAGGTGCACAGTGCAATTTAGTGCTTCTGCACATGCGCGAGTGGCGAAACCCGGAAGTAACCCATTCCAGTACTTCCAGGTTGCCGCGGGATGCAAGACGAAAACACGCAACCTGAAGTGGACGTAACATGAGGTATGACTGTAATCACCTAATGCTATTTTAATGTCAGGTGATCGACCAATGCCCACCTGTCACGTTTGGTTTGTTGGGGGTATGGGAGATAAGGATCTGACTCACTGGCCACATCATATTCCCCATCCCTGGTCTGGAAAGATCTGCCAGGGCAGGGAGTTCAGGATTATGAATGCTACCACCAAGAAGGCTCTGACTTCTATGCTTCTGCCAACTATGTGTCAGCTAGTGGCAGGACATGTGGATGTGTGGAATCCTGCAGCACGAGTTGGCCTCCGGCCATTTAGGACTTTAAGGGTAGTCAAATGCACTTTGAATTGTGCTTAGAAATGGCTGGCATCAAGTGTAGCTGACAAGTTCCTAAAAACTAGCTTTGGTCAAGCGTTTTGCTGCTGCATCTTCAACCAGCTGATGTTCCTGAACTTTGAAGGCAGCTCCATCTAGAGCACATTGTAGTAATCCATAACTAAAACATGCGTTACTTAGGCCAGATCCACCTGTGGAAGACAGTATCTTGAAATATTATTTAATAGATTTAATTATAAGAAACATTTCAATGTGTATGCACTTTTCAAACCCCTCTCCCTACTACACAGATCTCCATACTGAATGTGCATCCCCATTCATTTCAATAGAAGGTGAAAGTTGCTTATAGTTGTAGGAGTTGCAAAGAGAGCTGCTCTCTTCAGTGATGAAAGCTTGGGGGAATTTCCTTACTACAACGGAGCTCTCATGTTGCCCTCAAGGAATTATTGAATAAGCATTGATGTTATTCACCCTTTCTCCGCAACCCTTCCCCTCTGCAGGGAGGTGGGACCGATTCGGATGGTCCGCCCCCGCCACTTAATGGATCCAAATGGTTTCCAGAGAGTGGTAGGGGATGCTTTATCCCATGTTGATGGCCTTTCAGCTGATTCCCTGGTGGCCCGCTGGAATGTGGAATTAAGCAGGGCTATTGACTGTTTGGCTCCGAAGTGCCCTCTCCGATTGCATGGAGCCCGGACAGCCCCATGGTTTTCCATGGATCTGAGGGCAATGAAACAATCGTTGAGATGGCTAGAGCGCCGGTGGCGAATGACCCATTCTGAAGCTGACCGGAAACCGGTTAGAGCTCAATGTTGAGCCTACCAAGTGGTGGTAGCGACGGCGAAGAAGACTTTCTTCACTGCCTCTATTGCATCTGCAGAAAACAGCAGCAGGAGACTTTTTCAGGTGGTCCGCAATTTAGTGGAACCACCTGCTACATTGGGGCCCAGTACGGACCACATGATCTCCTGCAATGATTTTGCAAAGTTTTTTTGCAGATAAAGTTGCTCAGATTTGGGAAGAGGTAGATGCCACCGTGGGAGCAGGGCCGGGGCGGGAGAGTGCTAGAGTCCTGTCTAGTCAAATTGCGTGGGATCAATTCCAATCTGTTACCTCCAAGGATGTGGACAGGCTGCTTGGACGAGTGAAACCAACCACCTGTCTCCTTGATCCTTGCCCATCCTGGCTTATAAAAGCTAGCCTGGAAGGGCTGGGCGATGGGCTTCGTGGGGTGCTGAATGCTTCCCTCCGTGAGGGAGCCTTCCCAGACCCGCTGAAAGAGGCGGTTATTAAACTGCTTCTTAAAAAACCATCTTTAGATGCGACCACGATGGCCAACTATCACCCAGTCTCAAATCTTCCATTCTTGGGCAAGGTGATTGAGTGAGTGGTTGCTGAACAACTCCAGGCACACCTGGAAGAAGCGGACCATTTGGATCCCTTCCAGTCGGGATTCAGGCCTCATCACGGGACTGAAACTGCCTTGGTCGCACTGATTGATTATCTCTGGTGGGCTAGGGACAAAGGTGAGAGCTGTTTCCTAGTTCTGCTGGATCTCTCAGCGGCGTTTGAGACCATCGACCATAACATCCTTCTGGACCGTCTTGAGGGGCTGGGAGCTGGGGGCACTGTCATACAGTGGTTCTGCTCCTTCCTCCTGGGCCGTGTTCAGAAAGTGATGGTGGGGGATGAGTGTTCAGACCCCTGGGCTCTCACTTGTGGGGTGCCTCAGGGTTCTGTCCTCTCCCCCATGCTTTTCAACATCTACATGCAGCCACTGGGAGAGATCATCAGGGGGTTTGAGCTAGGTGTTCATCAGTATGCGGATGATACCAAGCTCTACCTCTCTTTCAAATCAGAACCAGTGAAGGCGGTGACGGTCCTGTGTGAGTGTCTGGAGGCAGTTGGAGGATGGATGGCGGCTAACAGATTGAGGTTGAATCCTGACAAGACAGAAGTACTGTTTCTGGGGGACAGGAGGCGGGCAGGTGTAGAGGATTCCCTGGTCCTGAATGTGGTAACTGTGCCCCTGCAGGACCAGGTGCGCAGCCTGGGAGTCATTTTGGACTCACAGCTGTCCATGGAGGCACAGGTTAAATCCATGTCCAGGGCAGCTGTGTACCAGCTCCACCTGGTACGCAGGCTGAGACCCTATCTGCCTGTGGACTGCCTCGCCAGAGTGGTGCATGCTCTGGTTATCTCCTGCTTGGACTATTGCAATGCGCTCTACGTGGGGCTACCTTTGAAGGTGACCCGGAAACTACAACTAATCCAGAACACAGCAGCCAGACTGGTGACTGGGAATGGCCGCCGAGACCATATAACACCAGTCTTGAAAGACCTACATTGGCTCCCAGTACGTTTCCGAACACAATTCAAAGTGTTGGTGCTGACCTTTAAATCCCTAAGCGGCCTCGGTCTAGTATACCTGAAGGAGCGTCTCCACCCCCATCGTTCTACCCGGACGCTGAGGTCCAGCGCTGAGGGCCTTCTGGCGGTTCCCTCACTGTGAGAAGCCAAGTTACAGGGAACCAGGCAGAGGGCCTTATCGGTAGTGGCGCCCTCCCTGAGGAATGCCCTCCCACCAGATGTCAAAGAGAACAACAACTACCAGACTTTTAGAAGACATCTGAAGGCAGCCCTGTTTAGGGAAGCTTTTAATGTTTGATGTATCACAGTATTTTAATATTCTTTTGGAAGCCGCCCAGAATGGCTGGGGAGGCCCAGCCAGATGGGCGGGGTATAAATAATAATAATAATAATAATAATAATAATAATAATAATAATAATAATAATAATAATAATTACTTTCAAAAGTGGACCATTGTTATTCTTCCAGTCCCGCGGGTGATTTGACACCAGTAACTTGCCACAGGCTGTCCATTCAACTCACAGTTTAACATTTGACATAGGGTCTTCAGGAGCCAATTCCAAATGCAGTTGGATCTTAGACATGTTATTGTAAATGTATGAAGTTATATGATTCTTCATAATCACAGGGGAATGGTGACAAGCCCAACTGTAGATAATGAAATTGCTCATTAACTAGGTAGATACAAATATATTGCTTCCTTTGCCAATGAGATACTAGGGAAAAGTTGCCAATTTTATTTAGGTGATTGTTTTATTCCATGTCAGCTTAAGTTTGTCACTAACTTTTACTTCCATTGTAAAATAAATACAGTACCAAAATGGCAAATGGAACAATATGAAAAGTGATCTAACAATGAAATGCTACAATATTCTATCAATATAATTTCTATGCAGAGCTTTCAGGGGGCAGGACAGCAAATCAGTTAATGAACACAATACAGAATTCATAGGATTCACAGAGGCTGTTGGTCAGGGACGATGGGAGTTGGATGGGAAACAGTGAGGAGGCTGCTGTTTGCCACTGAATTTGCTCTCGCTTCTCCCACTCCTCAGGTACTGGGAGCTGCTTGGGCAGAGGTGTGAGCCAAGGGTTGAGAACTGAAGGGCTCTAAGGCCATGGTTTCCCTCTGGTGGATCATGATTGAGCCAAGCAATTTTCTTCTTCTGCAAACAATACCAGAACATCTGCAGTTGTTGATAGAAGGTACAGATCACCCATCACCACTCAGCTCAGAACTTGAAAATGGTTGGCTTTCATATGGCCAAGCTCAGCCCATTATGGCAGCAGTGAAAGTGAGCGTAAGCTTCATGAAAAGTTGTGCCTGCATCACAGTCAAATTTTCTTTGGGATAGGTCCCCACTGTACTTGATAGATGATGTCACAGTGTGAATCCAAATCACAGGATCATAGAATCTTAGACTTGGGAGGGACCCCAAGGTCATCTAGTCAAACCCCCATCAATGTAGTAAACAGGTAAAGCGTCCATGACAGATGACCATCCAACCTCTGCTTAAAATCCTCCAAGGAAGGAGAGTCCACCATCTCTCATGGGAGTCTGTTCCACTGCCAAACACCTCTTACTGTCAGAAAGCTTTTCCTGAGTCAGAATCTCCTTACATGGAGCTTGAAGCCATTGGTTCAAGTCCTACCTTCCAGAGCAGGAGAAAACAAGCTTGCTCCATCTTCCATGTGACAGCCATTCAGATAGTTGAAGATGGCTATTATATCTCCTTTCAATCTCCTCTTTTCCAGGCCAAACATACCCAGCTCCTTCAAGTGCTGCCCATAAGGTTTAGTTTCCAGACCTTTGATCATGTTGGTCACCATCCTCTGCACATGTTCCAGCTTGTCAACATCCTTCTTAAATTTTTGTGCCAGAATTGGACACAGTATTCCAGATGTGGCATGGCCAAGGCAGAATAGAATGGTACTACTACTTCCCTTGATCCGGACACTCTACTTCTGTTGATGCAGCCTAGAGTAGCATTAGCTATTTTTTTGCTGCTGCGTCACCCTGTTGACTCATCTTAAGCTTGTGGTCCACCAAGACCCCTAGATCCCTTTCACATGTACTGCTCGTAAGCCAGGTGTCCCCCATCTTATATTTGTGCATCTATTCCTTCCTGTCTAAATGACGAACCTTACATTTGTCCCTACTGAAATTCATTTTGGTAGCTTCACCCAGTTCTCCAATCTGTTAAGGTCATTTTGAATTCTGATTCTGTCTTCAGCAATGTTAGCTACCCTTCCCAGTTTGGTGTCACCAGCAAATTTGATGAGCACCCCCTCTATTCCTTCATATAAGTCAATTATAAAGATGGTGAACAACAATGTGCCCAGGACAGAATCCTGTGGCACCCCACTTGCCACTTTTTCCCAGGATGATGAGGAACCATCAATCAACCAGCTACAAATCCACTGAACAGTTACCTCATTCAACCCACATTTTACCAGCTTTCTCGTGAAAATTTCATGGAATCAAGATGCATACTATGCCCACAGCATTTCCCTGATCCACCAAGTTGGTAATTCCATCAAAAAAAGAAATGAGGTTTGTCTGACACGACTTCTTTTTGAGAAACCCATGTTGGCTTTTAGTAATCACAGCATCCTTTTCTAAATGCTTACAGACTGACTGTTGAATTATCTGTTCTAGGACCTTCCCTGGTATTAATGTCAAGCTCACCAGCCAGTAGTTACCTGGGTCATTCTCCATCCCCCCTTTTGAAGATGGGGACAACATTTGCCTGCCTCCAGTCTGTAGGGACCTCCCTTGTTCTCTAAGATTTCTCAAAGATCATAGACAAAGGCTCTGAAATGTGTTGATAGGATAAATAATAACAATACTTTCTAGATTTGTTGTTCTTGTTGTTCTGGTACAGGGACCTTTTGCAGAGGGATATAAAAACCACCAATATAAAAAAAAAACCCATGATGAGAACCAGGAAAAGAAAAAGAATAGGATCCAAATGAGCACCACAGAAAGCCTTTGTTTCATCATCCACCACCTTTTAAGAGTGCAGGGCTGAAGTGGACACCAAATGTCTAAGGTCATGCAGACATAAGCAGGATTTTTGTCCTGCTAATGAAACTCCCCCCATGACCTTTCTCTTGAGATGTAGACATAAATTGGCCTTAACTACTGCATCGTTCTCATTAGTGTAGATCCAGTTTGCAATGTATGTTCAGCTCCATTCATCACCTCATGTTTTCACTTAGGTGCTCAGTATTCAGCATCTGAATTGTTTGAGATGGAACATTTGTGCCATGCTGGGCTGCTTGTTTAATTTACCTCAATAGTTAACAAAAAAGAAGCAAAACAGCTTGCCACACATCATTTACCAACTAATTGACTTTAATTTCCCTCTTTCCCTGACTACAAGATTTAGTAATATTTCCAACTAGGACACATTAGGTCAATTTTGTAGTCTCCTAATTCTCTGTTTACTTGTAGGTGTAGCAAAAGGGGGCACCAGAAATTTGCTGTGCATGAAGCTCCAATGCTTAGTAGTAGTTCATCAAGGGAAAATAGAGAGGAATTCTCACAAGCTGACATTGGAAACTTTCCCAGACTTCAAAGACATTTCAGCTGCTCGTGTGGCTTCATTTCGATAACCAAAAAGAATGGTTTTAGGAAATCTAGGAGTGAATGACTTTCCATTGGGGCAGAACAGAACAATGTATGAAAGAGATGAAATCCCTACTGGTAGACTGGGGATGAAATTGTCAAAGTGATAGAGTGGACTCTGGACTTCAAACTGCTTAACATAAAAAGCCCACCCTCCTTCCTTCCATCACCCAGATGAAGGTGGTTCCATTCTCTTATCTATAATGTGAATCATAGAGGTTAAGAATTTGAGTTGAGAGCTAGGAAGTCAAGTCTCTGATTCAACATATAGTATTTACTAAAGTCCACAGTAGAATCTTACTTCAGCACTGATGTTAGGTCAGCATCCTGCACCATACCTGATGGCAGCAAACTAGCTAGGGTGTGCAGGGTATGCCATATAGCATACACAGTTCTGCCCAACACCTCACTGCAGCTGCCCCCACTCCAGCACCCGCCAGCTGCCTCACTAAGTCTATTGGTAGGGCTGGCCACCAACTTGGATGACTTTAAATTGAAAGAGGATTAGACGGATCCATGACAGTGCTGCTAGGAATGATGGGTGTGTCCACTGCTGGTGTCAGTGTGCCTCTGAATAACAGCTGCTGGGGATCACAAGTGGAGGAAATGCTACTGGACTAAGGCTGTACTCATAGGCTTCTTATAGCGTCTGGTTGGACACTGTGAAAACATGGTGCTGGACTAGATGGGCCTTTGACCCATCCAGCAGGACATTTCGTGTACAAGTCATTACATTTTAATTATTTTTAATTATTTTTAAAAGTACATTTTAATTATTTTTAAAATGTACACCAATTTTACCAACTCAAGGTGGCTGACAATTCACAGTTAAGGATGGAAGGATCTGTCAGTCTTTGTTCTCAGCTTCTCATTTTTTGAATCTTCAATTTATTTCCTCACATTTTTGCAGCAATTTACATTAAAAAAATTCTTATGAAAATTCACCAGCATTTTAATGTGAATTTCTCTTAATAAACACATTTTTGTATGTAGTCTGTACCAATGTACACATTTTTACAATCAATTTCCTAATATATCAGGCATTTTTATTTGGTTTATAGAACTGCATCACACAATTTGGATAAATGTGAATTCTGAAGTATAGCTGTATTTTGACTCGCACACTGTTTCAATAAGTGTGAATTTAGTATATTTCCTTTTGGACCTCTTGGAGGAAGGTCCTTCCATCAGAGTAAGAAGGCCTTGGCACCCAGCCTGTAAAGTATGAGCATGATGAACATGTCCTTGCAAACCTGTGTGTCATACATGTAGATTATTAGGGATCTGCGCTTGCTTGAATTTCTTTGTTGAATGTATAGTTGGTTGCAAATGCAGGTTTGCCTCTGGGTAATGTGTGAAACCAATTCCCAGATGAATGTGATTCTGATTTGGCATAAATGCTAGTGAGATGGAAAATAATGTCAAGTGTCCAGGAGAATCAATTCAGTCAGGCTGGAGAGAAGCCTCAAGGAAAAATGATGAGATGTAGGGCAGGACATCAGGAAAGGTGGCATAAGGAGTGGTGGGTGGAAATCTTCTGGATGATCAGACCAATGCTCTAAGCATGATCTCTGAAATGTTTGTGATGGTGGAATGCACACATCTGCCTACCCCAGCTAGCTAGAAATTAAGAGAGGGAGCACTGAGGTCCTGCTGTGACTTAGAACCTCTGAAATATGTTGACATGCAGGCTATCTTTGGGTTTGCAAACCTAGGAACATGATTGAACTTGTGTTGCAAGTTTGATTCCTGACAAGCAGTGGCTTCTGCTGCCATATCTTTGCTTTGCTCATTCCCAGACTTCATCAATATGTCCAGTATAAGGCAATTACAACAGTTTTAGCTAAACCATTCAGCTGAATCCAGTAGGCAAGAATTTCACAATTCCTATATGTGTCTAAGCTATAGAGTTGTAACTAAAGAGACTTTTAGAGGCATAGCTGTGTTACTCTTTTGCCGCAAAGACAACAAAGAGTCTTGAGGCACCTTAAAGGCTAACAAATTTATCATGGCATCAGATTCTATGAAGTAGAGTCTACTTCATCAGATGTTGAACGTTATGCTATGTTAACTCCTAGAAGACAAAGTGCATGAAGACTACAAGCAACTAGCCATTTACTCCAGAACAGCACTAAATAGCCAGTTTCCAGTTAGCAAAATCAAGTGATAAAGCTACTTCAGGTTGCAAGTGGAAAGTTTTAGCTTCAGATGCTGAGAGACCAGGGGCAGGAGCTGTGGCTGCCCAGAGGACTCTCTCCCAAAGAGAGGGGATAGGTGAGGAGGCTGCCAGCTCTGCAGGCAAGGGGTGATATACCGGTAACTGGGCTCCTGAGGTCCCTAGTAGTGCTGCAGAAAGAACGTAGTTGGTCAAGGGAGCCATGAACCCAAAAAGGTTGAAAACCTCTGGATTACAGTATTCCAGGTTTGGTCATACTGTAGACTTATATACAGTGGTACCTCTGGTTGTGAATGGGATCCATTCCGAAGGCCCATTCGCAACATGAAAAGCCTGCAACCTGAAGCGCCGTATCTGCACAGGTGCACGGTGCGATTTGGAGCTTGTGCGCATGCGCGAAGTGCGATTTAGCACTTCGGTGCATGCGCGAGTGGCGAAACCTGGAAGTAATCCTTTCCGGTACTTCCGGGTCGCCGTGGGACGCAACCTGAAAAAACTTAACAGGAAGCAGACATAACATGAGGTATGACTGTAAAGGCATTATTAGGATACTGGCAGTTTCATTTTCAATCCATTTGCTAATAATCCCTGCCCTGGCATTCACCTTTTTCACAGCTGCTACACACTGGGCCAACTTTGTCCACTGAATTATGATCAGATGTCAAAGCGATAAACAACTACCTGACATTCAGAAGACATCTGAAGGCAGCCCTGTTCAGGGAAGTTTTTAATATGTGACATTTTTGTGTATTTTTCATTTTTGTTGGAAGCCGCCCAGAGTGGCTGGGGAAACCCAGCCAGATGGGTGGGATACAAATAATAAATTATCATCATCATCATCATCATCATCATCATCATCTACTATGAACAGACGATCCTTTTCTTTGTAGGACACTGCCAGCTCAGACCTCATCATGTATGAAGTGAGGGGTTTTTACCTGAGTATGTATCATTTTATTTACAGTGAAGCAGGAGCACCACTGCTGTGGGATGCTGCCATGCTGCCACCTTCCCAACAAAAGTGTTGCTTCACTTGTGGGATGGTTTGGGGACAGGGCAGTGGTGAGATGAGATTGTACATTGCCAGGAAGGCCTTTGCCAGGCTCTGCTGATGCACCTGCACAGCACTGACCTAACCTTCCTCCTCTACATCCTAGTTACACATCCTAGTTACACTGCTGTTGGGATGACAGCATGACATTGCTCCAACATGCTGGTCACACTTGGAACTCTTCACAATCCCTTTTTGTTTTCACCATGCTGAATAAATTGAAGTCATTAGCAAACTTATGAACACAATGTATGAGCAAGTTAAGAAGCATGTTTCCCAAGGACTCAGCTACATTAGTCAAAATACAGTGGTACCTCGGAAGTCGAACAGGATCAGTTCTGGAAATCCGTTCGACTTCCAAAACGGTCGGAAACCAAGGTGCGGTTTCCGAATGGCTGCAGGAAGCTCCTGCAGCCAATCAGAAGCTGCGGAAGCCCCATTGGACGTTCAGGTTCCAAAGAATGTTCACAAACTGGAACACTCACTTTGCAGCATTCGGGAGCCAAAGTGTTTGACTCGCAAGGCGTTTGGGATCCAAGGTACAACTGTACAGTGGTACCTTGTTTCTCAAATGCCTTGGTACTCAAACGCCTTGGTTCTCAAACGCTGAAAACCTGCAAGTACCAGTAAGTGTTCTGGTCTTTGAACGTTTTTTGGAAGCCTAACGTCAGATGCGGTTGTCGGCTATTGTTTCCAGGGCACCTGCACCAATCAGAAGCTGTGCCTTGGTTTTTGAACATTTCGGAAGTCCAAAGGACTTCCAGAACAGATTAACTTTGGTGTTTTGTGGCTTTTTCGGTTAATTTGTTTTTGTGACTGTGTGGAACCCAGTTCAGCCACTGATTGATTGATTGATTGATTGATTGTGTGACTGTGGAAATGGATAAAAGCCCCCCATCCAAACAATGAATATCATCAGTGCAGCTACGAGAAAAAATATATTTTATTTTTTATCATCTACAATACTTATTTATTTTATAGTACAGTATATTGATTATTGCATTCATTTTATGGATCAATGGTCTCGTTAGATAGCAAATTCATGTTCAACTGCTGTTTTAGGGGTCGTTTTTAAAAGTCTGGAATGGATTAATCCATTTTGCATTACTTTTTATGGGAAAGCATGCCTTGGTTTTGGAACGCTTTGGTTTTGGAACGCACTTCTGGAACGAATTAAGTTTGAGAACCAGGTAACACTGTACAGCGATTTGAATGCGTTATAAACATGCAACACTAGATAGCGCCAGGGGGCAGGAAATTTTAAAATACAATTTTCTATAGAGATTTTTTTCCTTTTTTATGTAACGATAAAAAACTGACTTTTTTATAGCCTTTCCCCCCGTGTCTAGTTGAGTGTTGCTATACGTCTGGAATTTCCTGGACATAACCGGAATACTGCAGTCAGAAGCAGTTTCTGGGTGGAAATCGGCAACCCATGTCGGCAGTGTAGTTTCCCCCGATTTTCCATACAAATTGCTTTAAAACGTCATTTTAGAGCTCAACAACTTGGGCCCTCCCAAAAAACAAACAAACAAAAATAGTTCAACAACGTTTGGGTCAGGATTTACACTTTTTGAAATATGGCAACCTTCGTAGATCCACCCCAAGTAGATCTTTGGTGGACCTAGTGTCTTACATTCCTCCAACTCTTCTTCCTATAAAGATAAGAGGACCTGCTCTTTTATCCCATGACTGCTAAGTTTGCAGAGGAGCCTTTGGAGGGGGACTTTGTCAAAACCAAATACAGTAAGTCTGCAATTTATGGAGTGGGGAGTTACTTCTGGGGATTACGCCTGAGGCAAAAATTGTGTATAGTCAAAACCCATTTTGGTTCAATTGCAATGTCATTTTCCTGGGACCCTGTCCCCCTTTTCACATACATACATACATACATACATACATACATACATACATACAGTGTGGTGTAGTGGTTAAGAGCGGTAGACTCATAATCTGGTGAACCGGGTTCGCGTCTCCACTCTTCCACATGCAGCTGCTGGGTGACCTTGGGCCAGTCACACTTCTCTGAAGTCTCTCAGCCCCACTCACCTCACAGAGTGTTTGCTGTGGGGGAGGAAGGGAAAGGAGAATGTTAGCCGCTTTGAGACTCCTTAGGGGAGTGAAAGGCGGGATATCAAATCCAAACTCTTCTTCTTCTTCTACTACTACATACATACATTTATTTCCACACACATAAAGCTGAAAGTGCGCAAGTTAAATGTGTGTAAGTTGTGGGCTTACTATACAAAAATAACACCCCTGTATATCTGCTTTTTGGCACTGCATGCAGAAGATTCTAAGTCCACTCACTGTCACTTCCAGGTATAGCTGGGAAGGACTCCTGCCTGAAACCTGGAGAGCTGCTGCCGGACGATCGTGAGTGTTATGTACTGAAGTTCTCACCCTGGGCCAGCAGGGGGATACTGTAGATAGTTATGCAAATGAAGGATCGAAAAGTGACGTTCAGTGATTGGATAATTTGTATGCAAATGAAGGATCAAAAAGTGACGTTCAGTGATTGGATAGTTTTAGAAAATGGCAACAGTTACATTGTTCTGGAGCTCTATATAAGCAGGCTGACTGAACCCCTCAGCTTAGTTCTGTTCTGACATCTGAATAAAGAAGAGCTGTTTGAAGAATCGCTGTGTCGTCTGCTATGTTCGCCCACAACTTAACAGTGAGCCAGGTAGACTAATGGTGTGATGTTGTGAGCCAGCTTCCTATAATGCAATGGGTGGCTGACCTGTGGCTCTCCAAGTGTCGTTTAACTCATGCCATCTCTCACCATTACCTGTGCTGGATGTGGCTGAAGGTAGTTGAAGTCCAACAAATATATGGAGGTTTTTGTTAACCACCCCACTACTTTTCTATGTGCAGGCAAGGTTTTTTGTTTGTTTGTTTGTTTTTAATGAGGCTGCATTTAAACATCCTTAAGTGGCATAGTGCAGAAACATTCCTTGTATAATATGTGTACTCTCAAAGATTAACAGGGGTGCAACTAAAAGGAATGAAAATTGGATCAATGCTATATATAAGTAAAACATTTGTGTGTCACCTAACCACACCAGTTATTTTTTATTTTTTCTTAAAAGAACGAGGGGGAAAAACCCCAAGATCAGAAACTAGTTTTTTATGGCATCAGAAGCTTAGAAGGACACGCGCACACACATTTAGCTAAAGAGCAAAATGTAAATGATAATAACTTGCAAAAGCTTGAGAGCAGTCTATTATCCCAGTTCTATAATTCTTCTTTCAGGGTTTTCTGAACATGTGATTCTTAACTAATGCTAATGCAGTTAACCCCTTTATATGAAAACTGATTAGAAAGCTGGTGTTCTAGCTGCAGATTTTCTCAAGGTCATCTGAAAATTGGGGATTTTAGATTTATAAATATCTGTGATGGAGCTGCACATCTTTACAGTAGAAGGTTAAGACGTCAAACCCCAGGAGGGATTCAGTTCTTTGAAAATGACATGTGGCTCCCCAGATTTGCTTGAATTTCTTTCTAGCAACATCTTGGGATTTAACTATAGTATATTTCATAGCATTTTGTAGAACCAGAGATTGCTTTATTTCCTTGCATAAATAACACAGATCTCTTGTACATTCCCCATTTCTTCCTTTAAGCTGCAAGAATTGCAGCAGATCTGAGACTTCTGAGTACATATACTTGATTAAAGGTGCATGGTGCAGTGGGAATAATAAGGCTTAAACTTCTTATAGACCTCTCTCATTAAAAGTCACCTTAAAAAAAAGTCCTGTTCTTTCCCCCTTACAATCAAATGGCATCTCACAACCACCTAACCATTTTTAATATCCCCTGGACTCCATTGTATTATGCCAAGGCTCAGGCACTGTCAAGGAAAAAAGCCTACCATCGTATTTAAAGGCAGTTATTGGGACAGGTTTTACAGGCAGTGGGCTAAGACAATTCAGAAACAATTGCTTATGTGATAGTTTGAGGATTTGTCCCTGTCAAACAGTTAATATTGCTCTAATACATGAAGTAGGCCGTATAAGACGGCAATAATGAAAAATGTCAGGAAAGACAATATCAATTGTTATTCAACATCCACATCAAAAGATTACTTTTTTGTCAGTAGCTTTCAGAAAATGTATTTTCCATCAGATCTGATTGCGTTCCTCTTTGAAGTGCTCTATCCTCCCGGTAGATTTAATGTGACATCCAGGCACTTTTTAGTCCCTGGGCCTCTGAGGCGATTCAAAGAGGCACAACAAGCCATCACAGGTTTATCCTCAAAGGCCGACACTGTCTGTCTGATTTATTGTAACTTTAAGAATCATCTCCAGCAAAGCATGAGGCTTCCTTACCCATCCGCAGCTCAAGACTTTTATCAGTTCATTGGTATGCAGCCCGTTCGTCCTGGAACTGAGAGCCCTATAGCCACTCATGGAAAATGCATTACCTGCTACTAATCCTTTTTATCTGTAAAGTCTGTATTTTTTATGTATAAGTCATTTTGGGTTATCATAAAATATACATAATTCTCACTTTCCCCCCTCTCCCCTCTCTGCCAAAAAAGGCAACAAAAATGAAAAGGGAATGTATAATAAGTTATGCGCTTGTGGCGACTTTATCACCAAGGATTCTAAATAAACAGCTCTCTTTATGTAAACACTGAGGGATGTAAAACCGTGATTACTTTCAATAGGGAATATGAGGGTTTCACTTTTTCCCCTTGTTTCAAAGGAAAATGCTGAGAGAAATCATTGTAACTGTGCCTGGGAACAGCTTTATTACACACGTCATTGGTTTGTGGGGCCTAGCCGTGGAAGGCTAAATGGTTCTTCACATTTCTTTGCCCCACAAAAACCTTCAAAGTTCCCCATTCAGCTGACCTCCAAACTGAACTTGGGACCATTTAAAATTAATCTAGCACTGTTGTTTGAAAGAATGCCAGGAAGAGACAGATTCCAGTCATCAACCTTCCCTTATCAACATAGGCAGAAGTGCAATTTAATTTTAATTAAGGAATATATATTTAAATGCTAGTGTGTGTGGATAGACAGTATTATTATTGCCAGATTCAGAGACTGAGAAGACTCCTTTATCTATCGATGGAGTTCTACTCTAAGAGTTCAACAGAAGAGGAAGTTCCATTAGCTGCAGCTGCTCCCTTCTGAGGAATACTATGCAAGGAGCATTCTGTCTGTGCAGCTCTTAAAGCTAAAGGTGCCTTTTTGTATCTTGACAGTGCAACCTTACAGTAGTGAAGGATAGTCCATTTCAGAACGCAGGTGGCAAAACAACATGCATGGTTTGAGAGTGTTGGAGGACTACAACTCCCATCATCCATGACCACTGGCAATGCTGACAGGGGATGATAGGAGCTGGAGTCCAGCAATATCTGGAAAGTCATGTGTTCCCCATTCCTATGAATATGAAAAACCTTGGCACAGCAGGTTAGCCAAAACTCATTTCTCTTTCATGTTTTCTTTCAAAGAGTTTCTGACATGGGGAAGTAATCAATTACCTCATACAGTGACAGGGTGTCACCCTCAAGATCTTGCAGGCCTCCAGCACCCTTCATCCCTGACCATTGCATATGCTGGGTGGGGTTGATGGGAATTGGAGTCCAACAACATCTGGAGGGCCATAAGTTCCCCACCCTTGACTCTGAGGTGGTAAAAGCACTGCTATGCTCCTCCTCCTCCTCCTCCTTCTATAAGCAGCCCTGCAAGGGGGGGGGCTGGATGACCTTGAGGGGGCTGGATGGATGAAGTGGCGTTTTGTTACTACAGGGAATGCCAAGCCAGGATCCCTACAGGCAGAAAGAAAAGCAGTAGAGTTTCTAGTTCTGTTTCTAAAGAGTGCTCCTGTTCTTTTAAAAGTGCAGTGTGGCAGGAAGTGGTTTGACAGGTGAAGCTTCTTCCATCATTATGTTGCACTGACTCAATCTGTAGTGCAGAGGTCATCAATGAAGAGTGACATTTGAGAAGAGTAACTTGGGGGTTTGCTCTTGTTGTTCTTGGAAGTACATGTTCTTGGAAGTCACATCGGTGTCTCAAGATGAGTGAGAACATAATGCCAGAAGGGTAATACATATGTCTATTTTGGAGAGAAGACTTCTGTAGGGCAAGCTTCTGGTTGCAGTTTTGAAATCTGTGTGCCTTCTCTCCAAAATAGACATTAGGGCTGTAAGCATTACACAAATAATTGATTAACCCATCTGGTGTGCCTGAAATAGGATTCCTTTCTTTGCTAGTGATGATGTTTGACTTTGGTAATCTGAACAGCAATAATTTAGTATGCGTTGTGAACCACAGACTTAACTTCTGATAGCATGTTTATGTCGTTTTAAAGTAGTGTGAGAAAGAGCCCTTTTTTCTGTACTGAGGGCTGAATTTCATGACACCCATGGTGTGCTATCATCCATTATGCTCACTGGCTTCTAAGTGCACAGCAACATGTGCTTATGTGACACTTCATGCCATGTGTAGAAATCTGCACACATTGGCTGTTCATGAGGAGTTGCTGTGGAGCCTTGTAGCAAAGTATCCAGATTTCTCAGTGAACTAATCATCTATTGCAGGGTGGGGAACATACGGCCTTCTGTTTTTTGAGGACTCCAGTTCCCATCAGTCTTAGGCACCATGATCTGGGATGATAGGAGTTGGAGTCCAGCAGTAGCAGGAAGTTCTGATCTCTCATGTGTTACTACTACAAGTTTAGAAAACAGCATTTGCAGCTGATTCACAGCATCTGGTTTAAAGGGCTTAGAATAATAGAATCTTAGTGTTGGAAGGGACCCAAGGGTCATCTAGTCCAACCCACTTATATATGAGCTGCTTTCAAAATGAAGTTCCACATGGTGAAATTGAGATGCAACCATGAGAAGTAAAGATGTTTTTTCCGGTGCTTATATATATTTCAATATGATAATCATGCCCTCTACTACTGAACTCAGGTGGTTGGGTGCAGACGTGGTTGAAGTCAAAACAAGGCCACTGAGGAGCAAAAAGAAGTATCAGCTTCCTTGGTGAAGCCTGAAGAATACTGAACAACAAAACATGAAAAAATATCCAAAAGGTGGCAAACCACCCTCCCAAAGTCTACTGAGAACTAAACATGCTTGGATTCCAGAATCAAAACCACTAGAATGCCTATATTACACAAATCCACTTGAAAAAACATGTAGATGTAATAGGCTGTATAATAACAATTGTAAAGTTATTTACTAGAAACTACTCCTCAAAATTAGATACAGCTTCTCATAATGTCAAAACCAACATTGTGACATAACATATTAAAATGTAGCTTATTCAGTTAACCACCAAGTCCAGTATGTACAAAATGTGATTCCTATTTTGTCAGTCCTGTAGTACATTCATTTCTAATTTCTTCATCTTCTCTTGCATTTTTCTATCTGATGTATTCCTTAGAAGAGTACCATGAAATAGTCTTGTAAAGACTGTTTCATGGATTCTAGAAGCCACAGACTATTCTGTATTTGAGGAAAAGGAAACCAGTGTGTGTTGCCAGGGAGCAGGACAGCAGAGGTGACTTGGCCTACTTGAGTCCCTTGCAACTCATAGCATCCTAGAGGATGGTGTGACTGGCAGGAACCCTGAAGATAAGCACTCCTATAGCAGAGATGAGGATACGCTGCAACATTTAGTTGCATGTCCCACTTGTCTTTGTTTTGCAATGTGGCAGGAGTCACATTTATAAGAATGGGATAGCCCAGGAAAATGGTAGAGAAATGTAATTGTCCTGACATTTTAATGTAAGAATATATTATATAAAAGTTATCCTAATGTGAGGGAAACATATTGGCAAATGCCGTACTTTAATATGTAGCCTCACAATTATAGTTCTAAGATGACAAGAGGGGACCAGTTAGACAGCATTCTGACAATTTAAAATTTGAATATCTGTTTCTTATTAATTTTTTTTTTAAAAAAAATATTCAAAGCAATAGCTTTCGTAACTTTGTCCAGTGTGCACCCCCACTTTCTTCTTAAGGCATATTCTGTCGAAATCAAGCCTTGTCAGAGGAATGTGCCACTCTCCAGGCACCCGGCTGATTTCCTTGTTGACCTCCTCGTCTGCGACTCCCGGCAGGATACAGGCGAGGTCTCTCTATCGGCGATCCTCCTCAAACATGAGAAAAACACACCACTCCTTCCCTCTCCTCTCTGCTATCCCCAGGGAGGGGAAAGAGACAGACAGAAATGTATTTACATGCCTTTATTTCTGTCTTTTGCAGCAGTACAGAGAAACATGTCTGCACTCTCTTTACATCAACAGCAGAGAGAGATAGACTCCACCCCTGTACTTCCAGTACAGGTCAGATGACACACTGAGCTAACATCCGCTGCTCAGTACAGTGAATGGACTGCCCCTGTCTTCCCATGGTAACAGTCACAAACATCAACATCCTGTTTGGCTTTCCAGCCAGCTGCAGCTGCAGCTCGCTGCATTGCTCCTTTTTCGTAACATATTCTTCAGACATGAATTCAGCTAAAATGAAAATTGCAACTGCACAATTGTGTAGAAGGGTTAGCACAGATGATTATGGACCCCCCCCCCCAAAAAAACCATGCAAACACAATATCTCTGTCAATGGAAAGCTACCTGGAATGCGATAATATATTAGCAGCTAATTTCGCTGCTTGTTTCAATTTAGTTTTGCTTTGAGCTTTGTCAAAGGCACAGTCCTTCATCGGCACGCACATCCATTTTATATGCATGTATGCATTTGTCTTCTGTGAATCCACTTCAGTCTTGAGATCTTCTGGTCCTCCAAAAGTTCAAAAGTAGTTGTCCTGGTTTCCCATCACCATTTGCCTCTCCTAATAGCAGAGCCTTCTCCATGCAGTTGAGTCAAGGCTCCAGACATTGTTATCGTGGGCCAAACACTCATGTGCTGTGAAAGCCTCCGGGGGTGGGGGTGGGGGCTAGGCACTAAAAGTCACCACTTTTGCTTTGCTGAATCAGAGTCCAGATGCATTGGTAGAGCAAGTTGTGCCTGCATACACAGAGTCCCGTAGTAACCTCTAAGGGCTAAATATGACCAAAGCCACCACAATCTACCACTTCTGCCCCATGCAGGGTGGAAGATTGAGGCATGAACACTGCCTGAGCACTCAAACAGCACTTCTCACTTTCCCTTCTGCTTGCTCATTTCCTCTTCCCACCTCCTTCTTTCTCCTGCTCTGTTTATATTTGATCTCCACAGGCCACAATCCAACAGAACCAATAAGCTCCTGGTCTGCCCAAAACTGTTAAAGAGCCTCATCCCATCTTCACAAGTATTGTCCTGCCAACAAGTGACTTACACTAGGCAGGCTCCTGAACCCCAGCAATCTGTATGATAGTGTTCCCTGTGTGGACCCGGAGCCAAAAGGGACATTGCTCCTACTCCTCTGACTGTCAGACAACTGCCAAGCAGTTCGAAAGCATACCAGTGCAAGTAGATAAATAGGTACTGCTGTAGTGGGAAGGTAAACAGCATTTCTGTGTGCTCTGGCACTTGTCATGGTGTCCCGTTGTGCCAGAAATGGTTTAGTCATGCTGGCCACATGACCCAAAAAGCTGTCTGTGGACAAACGCCAGTTCCCTTGGTCTGAAGATGAGTGTGGCACCCCATAGTTGCCTGTGACTGGACGTAACTGTCCACGGGTCCTTTGCCTTTATCTACCTGTGCATTACTTGACCCTGCAGTATAGGGGTATGTGTAGGTTTTCCCTAATTCTTCTCAAGATAAGTGGAAAAGTATAGAAAAATATTGACGGCACTCCAGATATGATCTTTTTCTCTACTATTTGTGAAGTATACCTCCATATGAAATCTGTCTGATACCTTGTTTTTCTGATCCAGAGTAAAACAGTGTACATTGTTATTCTTTCCTATCCTTTAAAAAACCTATTACAATCGTACCTTGGTTTTCAAACAGCTTAGTTCTTGAATATTTTGGCTCCTGAACACCGCAAACCTGGAAGTGAATGTTCCGCTTGTGAACTATTTTTGGAAGCCGAACATCCGACAGGGCTCCCGTGGCTTTTGATTGGCTGCAGGAGCTTCCTGCAGCCAATCGGAAGCCATGCTTGGTTTCTGAACGTTTTGGAAGTCAAACAGACTTCTGAAACAGATTCTGTTCGACTTCCAAGGCACAACTGTATGTCCGTAGAAAATTCAGAATAAGTCTGAAAATTTCCATCCTTGTATAGTGGACATCTTTGTTTGAAGTGCTTCCTATAGAACTATTCCGAAACTTATTTGTCAGCCTGATGTAATAACGCGAATATCCAACCAATAATTGGAAACTAAGTAAACGAGTTTGTTTAAGCATGATTGCGTGCAGGGGAGTACATTAAAGCAAATCCAAGAGATACTTTAATGGATTTAACATTAGCAATAAGATCTAGACTCAGTACAAATCAGCTAGCATTGCATCTCAGCCTAATGCACGCCCACTCCTTCATTAGCATCATTCAGTGTAGATTATAAATATTAGTAGCAATAAGTTCAGTACCTGAAGAGTCTTTCCTCTAACACAGCAATAACTGAACAATAGTGTTGACAGTCTTATTTTTATGAATCACGATGACTTGTATTGATTTGCACTTGGGGACTGCAGAAAGCTTTTTTTCAGTCAGTTTACAACAGGAAATGGTTACATTATCAGACAACTCAAAGGAAGAGAGTGGGAGAGTGAGAAGGGAGTGGGAGAATTGGCTACATGCTGATGCAAGCATTAGGCCTTTGCTTACTAACCATCAAAAGCTAAATACAAACAAAACCTTTCATATCTCAATTTCCCCAGAGACTCTGTTATCCCAGGCAACTGTTAAGACTCAATCATATGACACCATTTCCTGCCATGTGATGATTCCGGTGATTCTTTTAGGAAAGGAAAGGACTGTTATATGCTGTGATTTCTTCAACAATCTTGTACCAGCTCTCTCCAGACATTTTGAGGATAAAGGCAAGCTGTTGGATGCAGACCCTCCAACATTTCTCCAATGAAAATAGGGACATCCTATTCAATAGTAGTAGTAGTAGTAGTAATAATAATAATAACAATACAGTGGTACCTTGGGTTAAGAACTTAATTTGTTCTGGAGGTCCATTCTTAACCTGAAAATGTTCTTAACCTGAGGTACCACTTTAGCTAATGGGCCTCCCACTGCTGCTGCCTCGCCGCCACACAATTTCTGTTCATCCTGTTCATCTCATCCTGAAGCAAAGTTCTTAACCTGAGGTACTATTTCTGGGTTAGCGGAGTCTGTAACCTGAAGTGTCTGTAACCCGAGGTACCACTGTATACCCCACCCATCTGACTGGGTTGCCCCAGCCACTTTGGGCAGCTTCCAACATATATAAAAACATAATAAAACATTAAAAAACTTCCCTATATAGTAGTACCTTGGGTTAAGTACTTAATTCATTCCGGAGGTCCGTTCTTAATCTGAAACTGTTCTTAACCTGAAGCACCACTTTAGCTAATGGGGCCTCCTGCTGCCGGCGCACCGCCAGAGCACGATTTCTGTTTTATCCTGAAGCAAAGTTCTTAACCTGAAGCACTATTTCTGGGTTAGCGGAGTCTGTAACCTGAAGCATATGTAACCTGAAGCGTATGTAACCCGAGGTACCACTGTGCAGGGCTGCCTTCAGATGTCTTCTAAAGGTTGTCTAGTTATTTATCCCCTTGGCTCCAGGGTCACATAATTCCATACCCTTCAACATTTATCCGATGAAAACAGGGATGGTCTAAAGAAAAGCAGGACATTCTGGGATTGAATCAGAAACCAGCACGGTGTCTGTAAATCCGGGACTATTCCTGGAAAATAGGGACACTTGGAGGGTCTATGGATATCCTCAAGATGCACCCACTCATTCATATTCCTCATCCAATGGCTGCAGTAATCAACGGAAGAGTTTTGTATGTAGAACAGCCATTGCAACCCAAACGCCACAACCATCCTTGCCATGTTATTTCACATCATATTCTCACATGGCATAGGAGCAGAGGAAGGTGCTCAAGGTCAAGTTTCTATTCCAGATTGTTTATAATTCCCAGTTGGCCAAACTGGCCGGGGTTGATGAAAGTTGGAGTCAAACAGCACATGGGCACAGGTTTCCCATCACTTTCTACTAGAGCTGGGTGTCTAGGGACTCCTACAAAAGTCTTTCATATCCTTTGTTACCTGACCCTTTTAACTGGAGATGGCAAGGTTTGAATCTGGAGCCCGCTGCATGCGACTATACACCTTCCAACAATCATTCCAGTAAACGTAGAATGTTGGTCCAGTCCTTTTTCAGGCTTGCAAAAGGAGCAGTTGAGGATCATTCCATGTTTTCCTCCTATAGAATGCTAACTGATTTTAGTTGAAGCCATAATTCTTTGTTTGAAGAGAACTTAATTTCACCCTGACTTTATTAGTTTATAGCTCAAGCTGCTTCGTTCCCCATTTGTCACACAATTAACTGGAAAGTATTTCATTCTCACAGTTTCATTTTAAAAAGGGGCAAAATATAATCTTATCAGGTTGCTCAGGGCCAAAATGCAATTTAAATGCATGTTTGGGCTATGCAGATACTTAAAGGTAAAGGTACCCCTGCCCGTACGGGCCAGTCTTGCCAGACTCTGGGGTTGTGCGCCCATCTCACTCAAGAGGCCAGGGGCCAGCGCTGTCCGAAGACACTTCCGGGTCACGTGGCCAGCGTGACATCGCTGCTCTGGCGAGCCAGAGCTGCACACGGAAACGCCGTTTACCTTCCCGCTAGAAAGCGGTCCCTATTTATCTACTTGCACCCGGAGGTGCTTTCGAACTGCTAGGTTGGCAGGCGCTGGGACCGAAAGACGGGAGCGCACCCCGCCGCGGGGATTCGAACCGCCGACCTTTCGATCGGCAAGCCCTAGGCGCTGAGGCTTTTACCCACAGCGCCACCCGCGTCCCATGCAGATACTTAGTATCCCCCAATGCAGGCTTCCCCTCCAATGAAAATGGCAACTTTCAAGAGACAATTTTTTTTCAGGACTGAGACAAGTGAAAGCCCCTTTCTCCATCCTGTGGCCCCAATCCTGCTCAGCCTTCTCTGACACTGCTATTTGCATAACAGAAACATGCACATTAGTTATTTCATTATTAACATTTATTTTATTAATTAGTTGCTCCTCCCCAAAAGTGAAACTCAAAGCAACTTACAAAAATGAACATTAAAAACAAGGCTAAAACCACCCAATATATATAAGATATATAACACACATAGCCAGATCCAACTCAACCTTAGCCCACTGTCAGATACGCACCAAATCAAAGTAAATAGGAATGAGTGAATAAGAACTTTTTGGCTTTGTTGTCTAAAAACAGATAGTGTTGGTGCCAGGTGTGCCACCCTGGAGAGAGCAGGTCCAGTCTCATGTCGCCACTCCTTGCACCTCCCTCGGACAGGGCACACAGAGCAGGGTCTCAGATGAAGAATGCATGGTCTGGGTTGGTCCCTGTGGGGAGATGTGGTTGTTGAGGTATTGGGGTCCTAAGCTGCCTAAAGCGTTATAGGTCAAAACCAGCATTTTGAATTAGGTCCCAAAACTAACTGGCAGCCAATGTGGTCATGCCTGTATTGGTGTTATGTGCTCAGACCATCTTGCCATAGTAAGCAACCTGGCTGCTGAATTCTGCATTCACAGATTTCTGTATTAATTGCATTCACACAGGTAACCTCATGGCTATGATGAGTGATTCAAGACATTAAACATTAATGCTAGTTACTGACCTGCCAGCTCCTTTTTCCTGTTAAAGACGGGGAAACACAAATATGGGTGATGAGCTGAGGGGACTGGTTCAAACCCCAAACTGGGAAATAGTAAGGGGCAGCGGTCTTTTTCAGTTTCTTCCTCTGATAGGAGGGAAAACCAAAAATGGTAGCATTTCTAGCAAAGTATTGACTAGCCCATCCTCACTTGCCCTTGTGTTAAGTGCCGCAAGGGAAAGACATCATTTGGATGTTTCTCAGGTTAAATGAGGGTTTACTTGGGTGAGGTATGGGCTTAAATGGAGATCCACTTTGCAGTTTGTTTTCTGCTCTGAAGCAAATGGCTGAAGACAAACGTGTCTACTTTACACAATATTTTATATGTGTGGGTGAAACACGAGGATGTCGACTTTATCTGACTCCTTTGGTGATATACTGCTACTAAATAGCAAAGACAATGTAACATTCTGAATAGATGTGATCCGTTATTGTGAAAAACCAGGATCGTTTGATGCTATCCTGTCTTCTACATGTGCATTTTGTTAGCAATGTTTTCCCCATCCCATTCTCTATCTCTAGCAGGCAGAGATTTAAATACCCTCACCAAATCAAGAAATACTCCTACAGATTGTGAACTTGAGGAGGGGGACACAATCTATTTTTCCACTTGTATTGCTTTTGCAAGAGATTGTAAAAGGTGTGACTTTAAGAAACAAAGCAAATAAAAATGATTGTCATGTGTTCCGATTCAGTGCTAAACCGTAGGTTTTTCTCAGGAGAAAGTGTCAGGGAAATGGAGGGGTAGAGTGTTCAGACTCCCTGTTTTTCAGGTATGTGTGCACACTACAAAAGATTCTAATTTAATTGAAATCCAACACCCTGAAGCCTCTGACTTCATGGAACGTGTACTCCTTTCACCTATGTAGGTGTGCTGCATACCTTACCTTCACCTGAGTTGGGGTGCTACATCCCTCACCTTCCATGATACATTACACAATAACAAAGGGAAAAGAAATCTAGTTTTCCTCTGGCATTTGATTAGGAGGATCCCTCTTGCAAGGAGCCAGCCCTGAACCATTCACAGTGGGTTCATCTGTACACAACTGTCTGGGTGTCTTGTTGTTGAGAATGTGTAATTGGGAAAGAATAAAGGCATTTGCACTGAAGTGTCTCTTTCCCCACAAGATCATCAGTACTACTGACCAATGTGATGATGCATTAATTGTAGCATGTGTGGAACAGCACTGTGCCTAAGGGATATCTAGTGCAAACAGAACTCTTGGTAAGTCAGACTGGCATGTTGAAAACAAAGTCACTTCTAGAGGGTCAGTGTTTTGTGGGAGGAAATCAATACCAGAAATTTAGGTTCATACAATTAAAGTGTTTTGTTGCCTTGTGCAACAAATCCAGTTAAGAAGTGGTTCTCTGCAGTTAGGAAAGTGAGGGGGAAATGAAGTGAAAAGGGTGGGCTGAACAAAAGATTAATAGGAAGACATATGAACAGTGGGCAAATAATTCAGGATGAGAGCTAATTGTTATATAACCTCCCCACAAAAAATCAAGCAAATGTTCAGCAAAGAATAAACATAGTACAGTAAAACATAGTACAGTATATAAGCTTTGTGCAAGCAAATCAGGATGAAATGCCCAGTAAACAGGTTGTGGGGAGGAGCTCCAGTTTCCAAGGAACAAAGAATATTACAAAACCTTTGGACACACACAAAAAAGGCCAGAGTTATTCATTGTTTTTTATCATGCTAAGACCACAGCCTGAGAAAGTATAATTACGAAGTGCACTTTGATATGAATTAGAGGCACTATTGATAAACTTGTTTAATTGGCAGAAAATATGCTATAAATAAAGTGATACAAGATACAGGCATTTTAAAAAACTGGTCATCAAAGTATTGCAGGATTCAGCCAGGAACTTTACAAGTTAGTACAGGGTAGCTCATATGAAATACTAAGGATAATTTTTCTTGAACGGTATGTATTTTCCATACACGTTAAAAAACACAATGTACTTAACATTGGCTTTCTGATATCCTCACAACAACCAGATGAACTAAATTACTTGATAGACCTATTTTTACAAACAGGGAATTGCAGCCTATTAATTTCTCTGGATATAAGCTTCAGAGACACACACATTTTTCCTCATATTTAAAGCACACCCACACATTTTAGGAGAAAGGAGAAGGAACAACACAATGTTAATTATATTTCAAATATCTATTGCTGTTAGGATTCATGCTGTAATAATTCCATCCATGAAAAAATGAAAAAGGGTGTGTGTGGCTAGCTGCAAAGCTAAACGATGCCATAATCTTATGTCTCTGAACATGATGGGGTGAAAATTGTATTGAGGGACAACCATATAGGCTTTGGAACAGCAAAAAATGTACACACCAGGAACGGTAACGTTTCAATGATTTAAAGGATCTCCAAGTAAGTTTGCACATTTTGATTTAAAAGAGCAAATTGAAGGCTCAATATCTGAGGCCTCAGACAAGGCCTCACTTATATGGCTAAAGGCAACAGTCTCTCGTGAAAATGGCAGCAATTATGGAGGCTGACTCAGATGCCTACACAGAAAGAATTTTCCAAGCCCTAAAGCGTGACTGGACCATCATGTTGGCATCACTTGCACAGAAATTTGATGACTTTTCAAATCAACTGAAATGCATTTCTCAAACTGCAAATGAAGCACTGAATCTTGCCACCACTAATCAATCTGAAATGCAATTATTGCATAAGGCCACAGACGATCTTGCCCTGAAGTTTGAGGAACAATCAGACAGAAACAGATGTAATTTTATTTTGAATCAGAGGCCTGCCAGAAATCCAGGAAGGGAAAGATATGGCCCAGTTCTTGGTGGATTGGATACTTTCCTTGAATATAAATACCCAATTGCCAATAGTAGATGTGGAGAGGGGAAATAGAGTTCCTGGAGGCAGAAGCAGAGTTGGTGAAACCCCGTGTGATATTGTCATCCGCTTTGAGCATTATAGACTCAAAGATGCCATATCTAAAGCACTCCATAACATCAAGGACTTAAAATATAAAGCACTGACATATTTCAAGCCATCAGTCCAGCCACTCTTGCCCGGCGACGTGATTTTCACTCTGAAGGAGGCTGGGGCTTTTCTTTTGAGGGTCTTCTGGTGGTTTCCTCACTACAGGAAGTGAAGTTACAGGGAACCAGGCAGAGGGCCTTCTCAGTGGTGTGCCCTCCCTGTGTCAGATGTCAAGGAGATAAAGAATTACACAACTTTTAGAAGACATATGAAGGCAGCCCTGTGTCAGGAAGTTTTTAATGTTTGACATTTTATTATTTTTTATACAGTACTTTGCTGAAAGTCGCCCAGACAGGTGGGATATAAATAAAACTGCAGAGTTGGAACTATCCTCTACCCTTTTCCTTTCCCCTCTCCTCCACATCTCAAGGGATTAAGCTCTGATCTCTGAGTGGTGAAGAGATCAGATCTCCTCACCCTTTTGTAATAATTAAACAATTTAAATGGCAAGTTCACAAGATAAGCACTTTGGCGTATTTCTTGCTTATAATATGTCTGTTCTCTCTCTCACTGTCTGTGAGTGTGTGTCTGTTTGGATGAGAGGACAACATACATGTTTATACCACGTGAATACATAAAGAGGGCACTGCTGCATGCAATCAGCTATAAAATACTGTATTTTTCGCTCTATAAGACGCACTCCCCCCCCCCTAAAAAGTATGGGGAAATGTGTGTGCGTCTTATGGAGCGAATGCAGGCTGCACAGCTATCCCAGAAGCCAGAACAGCGAGAGGAATCGCTGCGCAGCGATCCCTCTTGCTGTTCTGGCTTCTGGGATTCAGAATATTTTTTTCCCTTGTTTTTCTCCTCCAAATAACTAGGTGCATCTTATGGTCTGGTGCGTCTTATAGAGCGAAAAATACGGTACGTGTACGAAATGAATGAAATGTGGTGTTGACATACAAAGCACTTTGTATTTGTCCATTCCTGTAATTTTGAAGGAAAATGTAGCCAATCCACTTACTCCCAGGTAACTGCAATCCTAAGCATTTTTACTCAGCAGTAAGTCCCACTGAGTTCAATAGAACTTACTCTCTGGTATGTGCCTGATCATTCTCACAGTTATTATTATATGTTTGTGCTGAGAAGAGCCCAGGAACATACATCCTCCACCCCAAGAAATAAATATTATATTATATGCAAGGAAAGAATAGCATTTAACTCCAGAACAGATAATTCAACAGTACGTCTGTGAGCACTTCGAAAAAGATGTTGTGATTACTAAGACCCAGCATGGGTTTCTCAAAAATAAGTCATGCCAGACCAATTTGATCAATTTGATTTCTTTTTTTTTTAGTGGAATTACAAACAGTGGATCAGGGAAATCCTGTGGACATAGTGTATCTTGATTTCAGTAAGGCTTTTGACAACGTCCCCCATGATATTCTCGTGAGGAAGCTGGTAAAATGTGGATTGAATGAGGTAACTGTTCGGTGAATTTGCAGCTGGTTGACTGACAGAACCCAAAGAGTACTCATTAATGGTTCCTCATCATCCTGGAAAAAAGGAACAAGTGGGGTGCCACAGGGTTCTGTCCTGGGCCCATTGTTGTTCAACATCTTTATAAATGACTTGGATGAAGGAATTGAGGGGATGCTCATCAAATTTGCAGATGACACCAAACTGGGAAGGGTAGCTAATGCCATAGAAGAGAGAATCAGAATGCAAAATGACTTTAACAAATTGGAGAACTGGGCACAAGCTAACAAAATGAATTTCAATAGGGACAAATGTAAGGTTCTGCACTTAGGCAGGAAGAACCAGATGCACAAATATAGGATGGGGGACACCTGGCTTACTAGCAGTACATGTGAAAGGGATCTAGGGGTCTTGGTGGACCACAGAGTCACGGTCCACTTTACAGGCGGTCAAAGTCCCGGCGGAGGACATTGGGACTGGGGGCAAGTTGGCGGGGTGGGAGCAGGAACAGGAGTCAGGAGTCCGGAAGCCAAGGGTCCGAGGGTCAGAGAACTGGGAGTCAAGGGTCCGAGGATCAGGAAGCAAGCAGTCACGAAGCCAAGGGTCTGAGGATCAGGAAGCAAGGGGGGCCACTAGGTGGCGCATCGGAAGATGGCTGACAATAACATCTCTCCGACCCACACGAGGTAATTTGGAGGCTATGATGGGGGTAATTAGCCTCCTTAACCCCCCCCAGGATTGTGGGGGGGACGGCCCTTGCCTGCTGTGCCCTATGCCACCCCCGATTTTGTGGGGGTGAGGGCACTAGGCACAAAGCCCTCCTGTGGGATTCCGGCACTCCTGGACGCCGTCCCTGATTTGCGCCGCTAGTTGCAAGGATCTTCAAAAGAAACAATTTGGACGAGATAAATTGCACATGCTTCAAGGAAAAAGGGGAGTAAAGACTGCTGACATAAGAGATCTCTGATAACAAGACAAGAATAAAATATGAGAAGATATGTCAAGATACGGTACGACAAATGACTGAGGGGGGAGGGGGGGAAAACCTGCCTTCCCTTTTGTATGTGATTTAACAAGAATCCCCTCCCCTAATGAGTCAGAAATTAAGGACTTAAGCTGTGGATTTAAGGCTGTGTGGAGATAAACTTTCGATCCAAAGCAATGTTTCAAGATGAAGCTGGAAAGCTAAGAGTTTTGGAATGACGCAGTTAAAAATGCCATCGCCATTTTGGGAGGCATTGTTGGAGCTCTTGGGTCTGGGAGGAGAAAGAGAGAAATAGAGTTGTTTACATATCGTGGATCAACTCCTCGGTGGGACTTAAGAGCGACAAATGCCAAAATTTATGATGGAAAGAGTGATGTTATCTACGAAGGAGATATATGGAAACCATCTGGACTTAGTGGAGGAACGGGAAATCCACACAGGATTATTATACTTGTTTATCGGCTTAAGGAGACTAACAGAAGAGATCGTAAAGGAAAAAGAGAAATTATATGAACAAGATATGATGTGGAAACACCAAGATAAGACTGGATAGAAGTATGAACTTTGTTTGGACTGATTGGGACTGATTTGGACATTAACGCAGTAATAAGAAGATGATCTGAATCCCCCTTTGGATCTTGAAGTATGGGTTCCCCCAACAAAATTTAAAAATTTGGCTTTGTAATTTGGAATTTATGCGATGTGATTTAATTTGATGTGATTGGCCAGTTAATAAAAATTAAATTTTTTTTAAAAAAAGAGGATCAGGAAGCAAGGACTCCTGACACACAGTCAACAGTGTAATGCAGTTGGGGGGGGGGAGTGAATGCTATTCTAGGCTGCATCAACTCAATAGATTAATAGTCCTACTCTATTCTGCCTTGGTCAGGCCACCCCTGGAATACTGTGTCAAATTCTGGGCATCACAATTTAGGAAGGATGTTGACAAGCTGGAATGTGTGCAGAGTTGGGCAACCAAGATAATCAAGGGTCTAGAAGCCAAGCCTTAAAGTAGAAAGTGTCCTCCCATTACAATCCTAATGGAGCTGGGCTGATCAGCGCTTTCCAGGGAATTGCCTCTGGCAGGAATAATGCTCACACACCCCTTACTTTCCTTTGTGTAGATCATGCAGATAAGTTTCAAGGTGAGTTCCCTTCTTTTGGCTGCAATGGATTTAAAGGGAGGTTTAGACCACAGTATAGTCCATTGGGTAGAACCTTTCATTGCCTACAGACAGCCACCCAATCTTAAACAACTCCTAACCCACAATAATACTACAACCAGACCTAACACGGACACTGGCACCAGAGCCTGCAATAAACCCAGATGCCAACTTTGCTGCCACATACACCCAGACAACACCATTACTGGCCCCAACAACATCACACATACCATCTCGGGACTATTTAATTGCTCATCGTCTAACATTGTGTATGCCATCAAATGCCAACAGTGTCCTTCAGCTCTCTATATTGGACAAACAGGCCAGACCTTACGCCAAAGAATAAACGGACATAAATCGGACATCAGGAATCACAAGACAGAGAAACCAGTAGGAGAACACTTCAATCTCCCAGGACATTCTATACAAGATCTCAAAGTAGCTGTTTTACTACAAAGGAATTTCAGAAATAGACTGGAAAGAGAAGCTGCTGAATTGCAACTTATCACCAAACTTAAAACCATGGAGAAACCTGGTCTGAACAAAGACATTGGATTCTTATCTCATTAAACATGACAAAGCCACTTTTCACCTTCTCACCCCTTGCTTTTTCCTGTAATACCTATTGCAGTCGTTAAGAGTCGTCAACAGGCTCATCACAGCTATCTGCCCATCACCCATTCCCACCACCCTTCTGAGTAATACACCTCCCCACCTTCTCACTATATAGAAGGGTCTGGAAACTTCTGTTTCAGTGTATCTGAAGAAGTGTGCATGCACACAAAAGCTCATACCAAGAACTAACTTAGTTGGTCTTTAAGGTGCTACTGGAAGGATTTTTTTTTCCATTGGGTAGGGTTTACATTATTTCATAACCTATGTCACGGAGGTCAAAGTTGTTGTTATTGGCATTCACCTGTCTTGAAAAACAATGGATTGCACCTCCTGGGGTTAAGTCAAACTGCTGTGTTAGTGGCACCAAAGGGACCTCACACTGGGATTTCACATCACACTGACTTGCAGGGGGCAGGGGGCCAAACCCCCGGGCGCACAGTTTTGAGGTGCAGGGATCCCCATCCTACGCAGCCTGACCCTGGAGTCTCTGGGGTCCGAAGCCCAGCCTGGCTTTGCTGCCGTGTCCCCAGCTGCCTTGCAGAATGACTGCCCGACCAGCATCAAGGAGACTTGCCTGCCAAGGACCAGGCTGGGTGGCCAGGCCTGCATGGGCAGGCAGCGCAGTTTGACCCCATGAACCCTCCATGTCCTGCGCACACCCGGTAGTGGCAACAGCTGAGCTGGCGTGGTGGGTCTTGTTCACCCTCTGTACCCTGACTCTGCTCCCACCCGTTGTGCATGTGGAAAATGTGGAAATGTCACTGCTGACTAGCCCTCAGCTAGAAGAATCAGTGGCTGAACTCAGTAAAACACGGAGTTAGATGAGCCAATGGTCCAACTCAGTATAAGGAAGCTACCTATGGTCTTGCACGAGTCCTGTCCCCTCTGCCCAGCATTTTAAGGTTTCCTGACAAGATCCTCCTCTAATTTCCATGACATGGGAAAGCTGTTGGTGGTCCAGCTATGAGGATCTGAGCCCTCTCAATGGCAGTCCCAGCTTCCTCTTTGGACAGAGGAACACACAGCCTCCCCCCTCCTGCCATTCTGGAAGTTCCACCCCCAGAAAGTCTTTAGTTGCCAACTTACTGTTTCTGTGTTCTGAGGTGTCTATTGGTTTGTTTGCTTTTAAATGGGTGTTTTGCTAAATTTCATTTTGTTCTTAGATATTGCTTTGATTTGTTTGCTCACCACTGTGAAATCACTGCATACAAATATTTTAAATATATAAGACAATAAAGCTGCCTGTTTATGGGTAAGATGAGAAAGTTGGTTGGCTGTGAGACTGGAACCAAGGACGTTTCAGATTGGAATTATTAATTCAGAATTTGACGACATGGCCTTGTGCGTATAATACCAGTAATGCAGGCCTCATGTGGTTGAGCGTTTGGTCAGTGGTGGTTTTCCAATGCTACATGCTCTTTTCTTTTTAACCGAGAAGCAAGTTTTGAAACTGGTTGATTCCTTAGCGTTGTTATTCTAGTATCACATAAGAGGTTCAGTCCAGGGAATAGCAATGCAAATTCCTTTTTTCACTTCTGCCATTGCAGACTTCAAGATGTTACCTCTAGGGCTGAGCTTTATACACTGCATTCCCTTTGGAGTGTGACTGGCATAATGTATTCAATTAGTGATAATGTTGTTATGATGGGCTGTTGGGGATCACTAATCTATTTCACATAGGAACAGAACACACAGTCAGAAGATGATTTCCAACCCTGGAGTGATTTGAAAGACTTGGGAGCATGTTGTCAGCACATCAATGCCATCCGACTGTGTCCCCAACAATGGGGAGACAAGCTTTCAATCAAAACCTCCAACTGGATGTATGATGGAGAGTTAAAAAGAAAAGGGAAGGGTAGGAGTGCGATGGCGGGGGAACATGTTCAGCATTTTTCCTGACATGGTTCTGACAGGACCCCAGCCAGGGCCCTGAAAGATGGTGGTGGCTTGAGTAAAAACTGCCTGACCTTCAGCAGACTGGAATGCCTGTGGGGAATGTTGGTGTGTGCTTGTGTAAGCCATGTTAGCTTACTGTGCTTTCTTAATTTCTGAGAACTGGTGAGTTGAAGGTCTTTCTGCCTTCTGGATGACATATGTCTTGGCAGGGCTTTGCTGAGGGGGTGGGTGGGTTGCTGGAAATTGGGATGTTTTATTTTCCTGGCCTTTGCTTGCTTTGTTGACAGCAAATCCCTGGTAGGCATCTTTGCTCTTGCATGGAAATCCCCCTTTCTTTATGTATCGTTCCCCTCCTCCCTGCATCTATCTAGTTGTATATATGTGTGTGTCTTCCTGCCTACATCCAGTCCTCCTGTCAGTGGATACTGTCCTTGAACCAAACAAAACCTTGCAAACTGTGCTGCGAGTTGAGTCACCTCTGTCTCCAGAGAAGTTTATCTCCCTTGACAAGGTTTTGTCTAGTTTTAGTGGCACAGTTAGTGACAGTCCATGCATGCAGCAGCATGTGACCTGAGCCGCTTGCATCAGACTCTGTAGTCGTCAGAACTGTCACACAGTCAGAACAAGTTAATTCAACATGAGGAGAGGTGCAGGCTGTAATAATAGCAGGCCTCTGGAGAGGGTGCTGTCATACAGTGTGTACAAGCGGCTGCCCAGCTGCTTTCTCCCCGCTTTCAAGAATGCAAGGTGACAGGCAGCAGGTTTCTTTGTGAGAGAGTAACTTGGCAAGTGTGGGCATGTTAATTGTCTGTCTGGGTGGTGGGGCAGGTCATTCTCAGTACAGTTTTGGGGGGGTGTCTTTTGGCTCCCTGTGATGTTTTTTCTTTGCATGATTTGATGAAAAGCCAGAGAATATTTCTCATGGATAGGACAGTGTATAAAGAAGAGAAGAGAAGACTCCCTGGAAAAGACCCTGATGTTGGGAAAGATTGAGGGCACAAGGAGAAGGGGATGACAGAGAACGAGATGGGTGGACAGTGTTCTCGAAGCTACCAGCATGAGTTTGACCAAACTGCGGGAGGCAGTGGAAGACAGGAGGGCCTGGCGTGCTCTGATCCAGGGGGTCACGAAGAGTCGGACACAACTAAACGACTAAACAACAGCAAAGCACTTGGAGAAATGACTATCTGTCTCAATTCTCTAGTTGCCTTCCTGGGAGTAGTCCCATTGGCATGGGAGGACTTAGTCTCAGGGTTTAATTTCTAGATAGACACAAGAGATTATAGGGACACTCGAAGCTGTCTTGTACCAAATCAGTCCATTGGTGTATCTAGCACTGTTGACACTGACTGGCAGTGGCTCTCCAGGGTTTCAGGCAGAGGTACGCTGGCCTTGATGGAAACTGGTTAGGTTGGGCAAGGCTTGGAATGGTCAATAATCATTGCTGTAGGTTGCTGTGCGCTTGGCTGTGGGTTGGGTGTGGTGCCCACAACAGTTTTTCTGGTTTGTAGATGTGCTCATGGGCCCCCAAAGGTTGGCAACCGGTGACCTACACACATGTAATGCATGAATCGAGTATGTGCTGTGCCTGTTGTAGGATCCTGATTGGCAGCTTCCCTCTCCCTACAAGCACAGCAGTGTGGCTGATGGGAATCCGGGTGTGCAGGACCTCCCCTCTACACGAGCCACTCCTGCTTCACTTCAGCACATGAATGGCAGAGAGGGGACAGCAGGTGGGATCCTGGTTTCTTCCCTCCATGTGTTGGCAGCTTTCCCAGTGATTCTGTAGCAGTCCTGGTATTTTAGCTTATGTCTTTTGCCACCCATATCAGACATTTTATACCTGGCGACCAGTGCTTTTTTCAGGGGGTACTCAAGAGTAAGCAGTAATGGCACATTTTTTGTTGTAGTTAAAATGTGTGGCACTTACTGTAACAACTTCATGGTGAGTACCGGCACCTATTTTTCTAGAAAAAAAGCACTGCTGGTGACCACACAACCTTTCAAAATAGGCTCTGTGTATTTTACTTTTTCTAGCAGCATTGCTCATGACTAAAAAGATGAATACTTTGTCTATGCTTTTTTTCAGGAAGCAATTGAATCTAAGCTCTAGGTGCCATTACAGAACATTTAAGTGTATTGACCTTAGCAAATCCAGCATCTTTGATGCCAGGAAAGCAATTTGTTTGAGATGAAGAGTTTCCAGCTCTTGATAAGAGGTGAGGAGGGGCTGCTTCTTGTATATGAATAATTTCTCACAGGAAAGTGAAATCTAGCTGTCCATTTTAGGTGGATGAATTCTTTTAAAGCTAGATTGTCCCCTTAAAAAAAAGGAAAAGGGGAGAGTGAATTAAAAAGATAGCAGACAAGCAGAAATAAGGCTACAAATAAATAACTTGAAAGTTCATAACTACATGGTCAAGAACATCTCAGGTTTAAGTCTAATGAAATAAAACAGCAAAAATTTAAAAATGCACAATTCAGCAATACTGTAGTTATTTTTTCAGAGCAGTTCCTGTAATTGGCTCTGCCAATATTGATTTCAGAATTGTGGATGGAGAATTTACTAACAGAAAATCTTTCTCCTCCTTCAAATTGTACTGCATAGTGTCATAGCATGAATCTTTCTGAGGAGCGTGATTAGGAAAAAAGGATAATATACTATGGTGGGTTTCTTTATCAAATTGACTTGGGCTTAATGGAATGATGGACAGGGGGGAGGGGTTCAGGTAGGAAAGTTGGATTTAAACCCCTCAATTTCATAACAGTATCCAGGACTGGTGAAAAGGATTGTGTTGCCTACATGGTCGTCCTCCTCCTCCTCCTCCTCCTCCTCCTCCTCCTCCTGCTCCTCTTCTTCCCCCCACCATAGCTGCTCCCTTCTCTTTCTTCCACCCCTCCTCATCTTACTCTCTGCCGGCCCATCTTTTACTTAAAGAAAAGTTTCCTCTTTTTGTTGCAGCATTAAAGTTGGCAGAGTGGGTGTCTTCTTCACCACCACCACCACCATCAACACCAACCGCCAACTCCTCCCTGCCTTGTCTCACTTTGAGAAAGGGCAGAGGGGTTCCTTCTTCAGAGCCAGTCATTCTGGGCAAGGAGGCCAGGAAAATGACTCCAAATTTGCTGACTTTTGCAGTGGCAGCTTAGAAAGTGTTTTAAAACCTATAAATTTTGGTTTCTGTTCTAGAATATGTCTGTTAACAAGATAGCCCTTTCTCAGATCAATGAAAGGCTGTATACAAAATATGTACTTTGTGATGTTTTGGGTGTGCTATAAGGGTTGTTCATGTGTCCTGTTTTGGTTTTTATTATGTTGATAATTTGAAAAAATCAGATAAAGAAAACACACACAAACACAAGAATGTGATGATAGGACAACATTCAGGAAGAGTTCTAAGGTCTTGAAGTCTTTCTGATTTTCCCCTAATTAAATCCCCTCTCCATCAAAATCAATGTACATTAAATCTGTTGCCTGTCCATAGTCAACTATCCAGTATTTGGTACAACATTTGGAGGCAAACCTACAATTCATGGAAGCTGGCACTTTTTTTTTTTTGCTGCAGATAATCTCAGTCCACTCTAGAATGTAATCTTCTCTAGGTACAATTTTAGAATAAGTTATATGTCTATTTAAAAATAATAATTGTAAGTTCAAAAAGTCTTTCTAGCTGCTGTAGCAAATGGTGGTGGTGGTGCAGGCATTCTCCTGGACCCTTCACCCAGATTTCCTGGCTCTGAGGGAGAACCCCTTTCAGCCCTTTCTCAAAATGAGGCATAATGAGAGCCTCACATCACTGGGTGCAGAATGAAGAGGTGAGCACACAATTCTTGGAGCTGTATCTTCCTGGCAGCAGACGACAGAACCGTGAGACAGGTGTAAAATACTCAAGCAAGCATTTTATTTGCAACCTTACAAACACAAAGCATGTGGGCGTTCTCTTTTGCAGGCAAATTCAAACTGCAACTTTTCCTTTTGTAATCATCTGTACCTAATCAGCCTAGAAAACCATACCCAGAACTCACAGAAACAGTTCTTAAAGTTACAATCATCTTTTCTGTTTCTTTGCAGAATGACTCCTAACAACAATAGCATCAACTGCTATAACTCTTTCCATTTTTTAAAGTACTTTACAGTTTCTGCTTTGAACATGGGAAGACCATAAACCAGAAGACGGTGCTGATGCTGACAACAACAATGAAAACAACATCAACAGACTCTTCTGCATTGTCTGAGAGACACACAAGGAGTGAGCTAAGGACACACACCTTGCTCAGCATGAAATATGTTGGATTGCTTTGTTTTAAGGAGATAGAAAAGAATTGCTGCAAAAAAATTAAAAGTGAAAAATGGACTGGCACGTTGAATACTGTTCCCCGGAATACCACAGAGAAGAAATAACAGAAGATGAGCTATTATAGACGTTATGCCAAAGGAATAGGCAGGCAGATCTCATAAAGTGGGTATAATTCTCAAAGGAAATGAAAGTGTGGAGCTCCAAGTATCTAGTAATTTGGAGGCTAATTCTCCCTCAGACTTCAGGTCAGTGTCACCAAAGTTTCACATGTATGAATCCAACTCTCAGGGGGCCGGATAATGATAACTTTGAGCAAAGGAGGCAGGAGATGGCAGTAGCTTCTCCCCTGCTCTCTGAAGTATAGGCTGAGAATGAGGGCAGTTCTCATTTGAGTAACAGCTATTACCACTTCCAGTCTCTCTTCTGGCTTTGCAGTGGCACATGGGAACAGAACTGCTCCAGCAGACAGCCCAGAACCACAAGGCTACAACACCCTTTTGCAACAGAGTGTCCCATGAGGTTCAATTTACTGTGGTGCTCTGATGATACCTTGATCATAATGTCACGTTAGCTCTCCATAGTACCGTAAATCCCTGTCTGTTGCTTTTTGCAGCTTAGAGTGTCTTACAATTCTTAATTCTGCCTGGAATCAGTCCCGAAAGGTCTTGTTTTATAGCTGCACCAGACGGAGGGCAGGGGATTGATTTTCATTTGGCTCATGGCTGGGGAGGGGAGGGATCAACCTGCCCTCTCCATGTGCTGCAGTCCAGACAACAACAGCCCTCCAGCACCTGTAATTAATTGCAGTAAAAATGCAGGTGTAGCTGCATACTGTTCATTTTACACAGTTTGGCCCTGAGAAACATAGACCAATGGATTGAAGGCTGGGTGGTACCTGTTTCCATATTACTCACTGGCACCACTGATGCACCACTGGAATCTAGACACATATAAAAAACGCTGTGAAAATGCTTTTTAAAAAAACGTTTTGAAAAATATATTGAATTTGCCATTGTTCACCATCACCATCTAGTGACACATTTGCATAATGCACTTTAAGGTAAAGGTAAAGGTACCCCTGCCCGTACGGGCCAGTCTTGACAGACTCTGGGGTTGTGCGCCCATCTCACTTAAGAGGCCAGGGGCCAGCGCTGTCCGGAGACACTTCCGGGTCACGTGGCCAGCGTGACATCGCTGCTCTGGCGAGCCAGAGCCGCACACGGAAACGCCATTTACCTTCCCGCTGGTAAGCGGTCCCTATTTATCTACTTGCACCTGGAGGTGCTTTCGAACTGCTAGGTTGGCAGGCGCTGGGACCGAGCAGCGGGAGCGCACCCCGCCGCAGGGATTCGAACCGCCGACCTTTCGATCGGCAAGTCCTAGGCGCTGAGGCTTTAACCCACAGCGCCACCTGCGTCCCTATAATGCACTTTACAACACCCTTAAAATGTTTTATTTGCAAACATACAGCTGAGTCCACTGACTCTTTCAGCTCACCAGTAACCTGCCCTGCCCCTGGTGCAAGTGAAAATACATGGCCAGGCCAATAGCTTCATTTTGCCCATTCCTCTTGCTGCTGGCCTCCACTGCTCTACCTGCCAGACACTGAGGCTTTTGCCAGCTGCTCTGCCACCTGGCCCCCCACTCTCTCACCAGCCTCTGCTGGCTGAGGTGGGCAACCACTACGTTTGTCTTCATCCTGTATTTTGCAGTGGCACATATCAGTGGCCATGTGAACTGCAGCATGATGACATTTTTTCTTACAAAAATATTATATAGTAAGAAATACCCTGTGTGTGTGTACACGCACTTCAATGTCTAACAAAATGGAAATTTTAAATTCTTATAGGAAAACATTTTGGCTTCCACTTTCAGCAGTTTCTCTGATAAAAAATGAGGCTCTTTCTAAAGTGGAAGTTGCAGAGCTTGAGGATGGAATCCAGCTTCAGAAGGCCGTCATTCTATGAGGCTAAGTGATACTGGTGCAATCCAAAACAGCATCATTCTTATCACAGCAACAGATGAAGGGAGAAGCCGAAATATTTTCTATAAGAATTTTAAATTTCTGTTTTGTTAGTCACTGTAGCAAATAGATGGTTTGGGTGGTTAACTGCATCCGTTTGAGATCCAGAACAAACTTGTCTGAAGTGTTGTTTGATGCTGTCATTACTATCTAGCTATAAATGTGTGTGTGTGTGTGTGTGTGTGTGTGTGAGAGAGAGAGAGAGAGAGAGAGAGCGAGCGAGAGAGAGCGAGAGAGAGAGAGAAGCTGTGGCCTTGAAAAGAAGAAGCCCTTGCTAGTCTTGGTGCAGAGCTTGAGCGTCTCACCCACCCCACCTCCTCTTTCAGCATTTTGCTCACATGGAAGATTCTCGCCTGAATCGGAGTGGAGCTGATCAGATCCAGACAGATGGCAGGTCTCCTTGCAGCCCCTTGAGCAGCTGCCTCTGCTGACAAAGATACTCTGTGTCTCCTCAGCTGAAAGAACAGGAGAGGGTTGGCAAAGCCATTGAATATTTTATCTGACATGAAGTGATGAAGTGATTTTACAACTTACTTATGGTGATTAAATTAAATGGGTTCCCTTTCATGTATATTTTATTAGGCGCTTGACTTTCCTTGCTTCCTTTCTTGGCCCTCTTACCTGCACACAGAGGCCCACACAGTGTGCAAGTCCATGCACATGCATGTGTGTCTGTGTGCACACAAATCTTCACGGTGGGTGTTTTCTCTTCAGCCCTTGCCTAAGTAGGAGGGGGGTGGCAGTGCTGTAGATTGCGCGATGTTGGTTCTCTCCCCACCCCAGCACTGCACTTAGCCTCTAGATCTTTAAAAAGCACTCACAAAGTGTGGGGAGGTTCTGATTTTAAAAAGTTCTGACACTTGTGCATCGCTGCCTTGTCACTGTAGATCATGTTCCAGCTGATCAAATAAGCCCTTCAGGCAGGAGTCTCTATCCTCCTTTGCCTGCTGCTGCAAGGCTTTAAGCAGACTCTGAGTCAGAGTGTTTCCTTCAGCCCCACCTCAATATGAGGCCACTGGCAATTTTAGGCTGGCAAATTAATTCACACCCCTACATGTTAGGACTCTTCTCCCCACCCCTCAGGAAGAGGTGGCAAGTTTGAAGGCAAGGAAAGCTGCCTTAGCCTTCCCTGATGCTCCCCCCTCTGCCTTCGACTCAACTCACTCATGATATCTGCCAGCTGCTGAACAGATGTGCAATAAGACTGGAAGTAACAGCTGCTTATTGTAGAGTGACAAGGATGTTGCGAGGCTTACTCACCCCAGGCATCCATTTTTATTCCATTCTCAGCTATTCCCTCTGTATTATTTGGGATTAAGCAGGTACAAATTTTATTGCTTAGCCAGGTGGGAGAAAAGGATGTAAAAAGGAAGAAGAAAAAGAGTCTTCTGTCAAAGGAGAGGAGACTTGGGTAGGTGAAGCCTGTATACCTTTATAACATCCAATTGTGTTTATTTTGATTTATACAGCAGACCCCTTATTTCTATAACCAAGTCTATGCAATTGAAATAATGCATTACCTCTCCCTTTTTCCTGCCTCTGTTTCCCTCCCTTCTTCCTGCTGTTTTCCCTTTTTAAAATTTAGGATTGTAAACTCTTTGGGGGCGGAGACTTGTCCTTTTGCTCTTTGCAAAGTATCATGCACACTGATGGAAGAACAACAACTATAAATATGCATGTAGTCAGGTGAACATCATGGCTTCAGCATGCAGGTGTAAAAATGAAGGTGGTTTAAGAGATAAGAAGAAGATACTAAAAGGGAGATGGGGGCTTAGAATTTTTGTGAAGAGAGGGTATAACTGTGTGGGAGGTGTGGGACCTTTTTCCATTGGAGTTTAATGTGGATTTGGAGCTGCTTGTGTCTATGTTTTTGTGTGTGGTGTTCATCCTAGTGGCAGTGCATACTCCCCCCCCCCCATTGGGATTTTCCTGATCTGTGGATTATTTGATAAGTGAAAAAATTACAATATAAAGTACTGTAGCATGTTACCTAAATGGGGATGTACTGAAGTTCATTGTGTGTGGGGGGGTTGGTCTTCACCCCCTGCATGTGTGGCACTGTCTATTGCCACACCACCTACTTCCATTTTGTTTCCATCAGCCCAAAAGAAAGGAAGCCCTTTTCCACCAGTTGTTGTTGAAGTCACATTCACACGTGCCATTTTTTACTTGTGCATTTTTTACATGTGCAGGAGGCAGAAAGCTGAAAAGGGAAGGAAACAACAGCTTCACATGGCTTGCAGCAACACACAATATACTTACACACACAAACACAGACATATGCATGATGACAGCTCTTTTGTGCAAATCTGGTATTTTTTAAAAAACTTGTACTTTGAAAATACAATATATTTGAAAGGTGTGCATGCCCAGGTAAACAAGTAATGTTGTTGCTGTTTTATTTGTATGCCGTCCATTTGGCTGGGTTTCCCCAGCCACTCTGGGTGACTCCCAACAGAATATTAAAAACACAATAAGACATCAAACATTAAAAACTCCCCTAAACAGGGCTGCCTTCAGATGTCTTCTAAAAGTCAGATAGTTGTTTATTTCCTTGACATCTGATGGGAGGGCATTCCACAGGGCGGGCACTACTGCCAAGAAGGCCCTCTGCCTGGTTTCCTGTAACTTTGCTTCTCGCAGTGAGGAAACTGCCAGAAGGCCCTCAGAGCTGGACCTCAGCATCTGGGCTGAACGATGGGGGTGTAGACGCTCCTTCAGGTATACTGGGCTGAGGCTGTTTAGGGCTTTAAAGGTCGGCACCAACACTTTGAATTGTGCTCGGAAACTTACTGGGAGCCAATGTAGGTCTTTCAGGACTGGTGTTATATGGTCCTAGTGGCTGCTCCCGGTCACCAATCTGGCAGCTGCATTCTGGATTAGTTGTAGTTTCCGAGTCATCTTCAAAGGTAGCCCCACGTAGAACACATTGCAGTAGTTCAAGCAGGAGATAACCAGAGCATGCACCACTCTGGCGAGACAGTCCACAGGCAGGTAGGGTCTCAGCCTGTGTACCAGATGGAGCTGATAAACAGCTGCCCTGGACACAGAATTGACCTGCTCCTCCATGGACAGCTGTAAGTCTAAAATGACTCCCAGGCTGCGCACTTGGTCCTTTAGGGGCACAGTCACCCCATTCAGTACCAGGGAGTCCCCCACCCCCTGTGTCCCAAGTATAGCTCTTCTGTTTTGTCAACATTCAACCTCAACCTGTTAGCTGCCATCCATCCACCAACCTCCTCCAGACACACAGGACCTTCATTGCCTTCCGATTTAAAGGAGAGGTAAAGCTGGGTATCATCCACATGGGACTTAGAAGTAAGACTATCCAAAGACCAGGGATGAAGTATAAAACAATTAAGTCCAGAAACTGGAATCACTTCACTGCACCATTGCACAAAGGAAGACATCTAACAATATGTGTCACAGTGTCAGCATATAGGATTGCAATGTGACACACATTTTTAGAGACCTTCCTTTGTGCAATTGTGCAATGAGGTATTCTGGTTTCTGGACTTAATTGTTTCATACCTCACCCCTGCTCTTTGGATGGTAATATGAATTATCTTACTTATTTCCTGCTGATTACGTCAAATGTTCTGCCAAAGGCAGCTCTTTTGGGTTTGGAGACAATAACTATGCTTTGGGGCTAAGACTGTAAGTTTTATTAGTTTGTACAGCAAGTATTCAACTTAAACATCCACAATAAACCTATCTAGAGCCTGTTCAGACTCAGCAAAGCAGACTGCTGAGCATTTAAACACAACTAGCAGAAAACCCTTCCCAGACTGCTTCATTCTTACATTCCATCTGCTGTCTGACAGCCCTTGGACATGGCAGTGAACAATCCCCACTAGAGCTGGTTGACACATAGCACCATCCTGGTCTATGCTGGGTTCTCCCTTTCTGGCTCCCCTGGCTTTCATATTTATAAGCTGAATCCTGCTGAGTAGGTACATGTGCCCACCTGAGTCATATGCCAGAAATCCTAAGACCCTCCCATAAGGATCAAAGGGATGAGTCAAGAGACTGCAGGTTCCACTGGCTCATGATCCTGACTTCATCCAGCTGATTTCTAGGAGATGGCCACCTGTCAATCATAGGTCCTGAGGTTTCTCTTTTATATTCCGACAGCAGTGCCTGCTTGTTTTGAACTTGGGAACCGTGATTATTTTTATTACTCTATTCCCTTCTCAAAAATATTCTATGAGGAGCAGGCTATAAATACTGCAAATAAATAAGTAAATAAATTCAGGCCAAAATTCATGGTTCCCAAGTGCCATGGAATCCCTGCCATCAGTCCAACGGTGATAGGAATTGACTGTGGTTTGGCAGGGTCTCTGTGCACATGCAGAGGTAATTGCTAGGCTTACATCACAGCTAACCTTTCCCATGAATTTTTACAGTCTTCTGCTTGTGCTGTCACAATCCTCCCCATATTTGAGGTCAGGCACCAGGAATGTAAATATTGGCTCCAGAACTATAAAAATAGGCACCACACAAAGCAAATTATTCAGGATCCTGAGATGAGGATATGACTGTGAAAATCATGCTGAAAAGAGGAATCATAGGCCAGTCAGTTTATTTTAAGGCAGTAAGTGAAAACAGACAGCAGAAGGGTAATATAGGTAGTAGTAATACACTGCTGATGGGACTTGTATCTTCCCAAAGATTGGAAGAATTGTCACAGAGAATAAATTACAGCAGATTTTCAATATTGAACAGATATGACCTTTCTTTCCCCCATTAAGCTCTTTGCTGATGAATCTGTTTTATGCTGATGCTTTTCCACCAGCACCAGCACTTCATACATTCCTGCACTGCTTTGATTTCTGACCATCTTGTCCTTTTTAAGTATTCTAAAAAGTAAAAGTGCTTTCATATTTATTTCATTTATTTTATGCAAATAATATACAATGCAACCTATTCAGAGTTGAATGTTTTTCATTTTTTGTGTGGATCAGTAACAGAGTAGGTCGGTTTATCTAGATTGAAATATCTCTGTTTGTAACACTGGGATCCTCCAGACAGATCCTGGGAAACTGCGCCAGCTGTAACTGAAGCAGATGTGGCTTGTGCAGGGAAGCTAAGAGAGATACAGGACAGGATAACACATGAATGTATTGTGGTGCTGTGCTGAGCAGTGTCTGAGTGGGAGCTGGGCATGTCCTTACTGGCAGATGATGCTTGGAGGCTGTGGAGCATAGGTAGGCAAACTAAGACCTGGGGGCCGGATCTGGTCCAATCGCCTTCTAAATCTGGCCCACAGACGGTCCGGGAATCAGCATGTTTTTACATGAGTAGAATGTGTGCTTTTATTTAAAATGCACCTCTGGATTATTTGTGGGGCATAGGAATTTGTTCATTTCCACCCCCTTCAAAATATAGTCTGGCCCTCCACAAGGTCTGAGGGACAGTGGACTGGCCCCCTGCTGAAAAAGTTTGCTGACCCCTGCTGTGGAGTGTCAGCAACCAGAAAGGCTAGAAACAGTGGAGGGTGATCTGTTAAGGTGAATGGGGCTCTGTCCCACCAACCTCAGTCTGTCCTCAGCCAGATCCAACTGCCTGCCTTCTTACTTACATCCAGTCCAGGTGGTAGAAACTACCTATCAGTTTCCCCCTCCTCAGTCTCAGTGTTGCCTTGTAGTCCTCAGCAGGGAAGAGGACGGGGACAAGAATCTGAGTTAGTAGGCTCTTGTCATTGGCTCTGACTGCCCATGCTCTTTGGGCGCCTCTGCCTGTCACCTCACCTGTTCCAGTGCCACCAATCACCGCCGACTAGAAGTATCTTAAAGTCACACCTAAACTACTTGCTTAAAGCCCCCACTAAGCACTACAAGCTTACAATAAGTGATTTAAGTAAAGCCCCAAATTATAAGACTTTTGACGAAATTGTGAACTCCCAAACTAGCTCTGAATTATCTGGAACAAATATAGCTAGCTGCTGAAACATGTTCTTGTTTTGTGCTTATTGATTTTGTGCCTTTAAAAAGGTCATAAAGTTCTATGTAACTTTTGCAGGCTTGAATGTGTGAAATGTGTTATCAATGTTCTCCAGAAGCTATAATGGGAAGAGAAGATACAGCTCTGTGGAGGTCCTTTCACTGGCATGGCAGCTCCTGCTGGAGCCTGTGGAGGTGTGTGTGTGTGTGTGTGTGTGCCATGCCATGTGGGTGGGGCATCCCCAGGTGGGCAGGGCAAGCGGCATGGGGTTCACTGCCTGAGCAAACTTCTCCAGGATCACCACAGGCTCAAAGGCATCGTGCATGAGGCGGCAGTGGCTACACAGTGCCTGGCGCTTCCTCACTGACAGGGTGCAAGTGGCGTGGCCCACTGAGAGGACTTCAGAGGCACTGCCCCTCGAGAGCAGCAGCCACTGCAGGTGCCTCCTTCCAGGCCCAGTGTGACATTTCTGGCTCCTGCTTCACTTTCTCGACCAGGCCTCCTCGCCCTCACAAGCCACGCTGCTCAGCAGCTTTCCCGCTTCTGCCCTGAGGCGTTACCCTCTGGCTAGCAGAGCCTTTCCTGCAGGCATTGCGGACTCAGCTTGTGATGGCCTGGGAATCCGATTCAGAGGCTGAACCGGAGGAATCCCAGCCTGCACAGGAGTCCCCGCCTCCAGGGCCGGCTGAACTGGGGCAGGGCCTTGATTCTGAAGCGCCTGCACCTGTGCCGGATCCTCAGGAGCAGGCACCAGGTGAATCCACTCTGGCTCCAGAGGTGGTTGAAGACTCAGTGCCTACAGGTGAGTCTCCCCCTGGGCCCAGGAACCCTTCAGCATCTCCTGAACTGCAGAGGCTCAGGGCAGAGAGGTGAAGGGAACTGGTTTCTCCCAGGAGGAGTGCTCACCTTAAGGCCAGGAGAGGTGGGTCAGCTGGGGGCCGGGACCGCCCCTGGCCTCAGAGAAGATAAAGGCCAGTCAGCCCGGTCCCAGGTTGCAGGAGCAACGTCATTGATGAGCTGTTTTGGCCAGCATCCAGTCCTGTTTGCCCCAGAGTTCCTGTCCTTGCCCGGCTTCCCGCTGTGGACCCCGCTTCACCCAAGGAGGACTGTCTGCCGACCCTCAACTCAGGTCCTGGACCTCGCCCCATGGTAACCTCCCCCCTGGACCAGCACACAGCTGCTTCTATTTATTATCTGGCAACACAAAAGAGCCCTTATTTTCAACAATAAGATGGGCTGTTACATACAGGGCAAATTGGACCACTCTTTAGGGTATTCCGCAAGTTGGGAGGGCGGCCAGGAGGGACTGGGAGGCAGTGGCTGGGGTGCCCTGTAGGCCGGTGCACACCAGCTATGGCGTTCCTCATGCTGCTTTTTTTGGACAGTGCTGGTCCCAGAGGGAGCCAGGGAGGGAGGCAGCAGCTTCTGCACCCTGCAGCCCCAGTGCCACCCCTTCCCCCCCCGCCCCCTTCCTACACTACTGGATCCTTTGGAAACTACTTTATTTCATTTTATTTTAGCATTAGTATAGAATGAGTGAATTTCTGTTGTTGTTCAAGGTATCTTGGGGCCAAGTTGGCACTGTTATTCTTTCAGTCATAAATGCTGAGGAGCAAGCTGAGAGACAGTGAGACACCTGCAAAAACCATGGTGATGTTGTGCTAGGACCACTACTCTCTGACTTTCACATCCAAATCCAAGGCTATATCCAATGGTCCTTTCTTCAGTCATTTCAGCGTGACTAGTAGTATGATATGCAGAACAGACCACTGATTTTAATGGAATCAGTTGAGAATTTCATGTAATTGAATGAAGCTGTGCTACTTTAAACCACATGTGATCTCACTCCTGCTGAATGAGTTCATTAGGTATATCAATTACCTGGACTCAAGATCTGGAGTTTTGAAACAGCAACTGCTGGGGTGGAATGAGATAATTTTGTTTACCAAAAGAACATTGTTGGAAATATATTTCTGGCTGCAAACAGCAACACCATAAAAATCCCTCTTAGGGTAGGGAGTTGCTACAAGAGTGAAACTCCTTTTCTGGCTAAAAGGGCTATGTTCTCCTATGCAAATGTTGTAAAGCCCAGAAATTAGCAATGACTGCTAAATTAACACACTCGAAGAGCTTGGCTGGTTCTAATAGGCAGTCAAATGGTCTTGTTACATTGTAATGGTGCCAAGCTAATTGAAGTGATTACTGTTGCTCATGAGCAGCCCTTTTGAAGTAGAAGGCTTTGAAATTATCCATAGACGTTAAATGTCAGACAGTATTGTGTAATTATACTTTGTAAATGCTGAATGTCATAAGGCATCACAGGTAATTGAGGTTTACAGAGAAGAGCTTTATCTAAACCTAATTGGGCATCAACTCTTTGTCACTCTTTCTAAACCTAATTGGGCATCAACTTTGTTACCAAGGGACACTCTCAAGCTTCACAGCAGCCCTCTCAGACACTGTCATCACATGGGAGCAATGGATAAGGACCTGATTCTTCAGTCCCATAAATTTATCAGTCTGTCACCAAATTTACTCCTAGGAACCGCTCAGGATTTGATGCAGGATATCTTTTCCTCTGAAATAATATCTACAAAGGACATAAGCATTGCACTCCTTGAAAGTTACTGGAATGTACAAAAAAATGCAGATGTATTACATTTTTATGGGATTCTACAAGTGGCCACCTTTTTTCTTAAGCCCCAGGCTTAAATAAAAGGCAGTGAGTGACCCTCACACTATTTTCCAGTACTATTTCAAAGTGAATTACAGTTCATCTATCATTTATTCTCATTGGATTGCTGTGAGACAAGTTGGGGTGAAAGAACTTTCTGGAAGGTAAGTTAGGCAGACTTACTGAGACCTAACTGTGAATGTAATCAGTCAGTAAGGATTTCAACATAACTGCTGCAAATGAAAGCCATATCACAAGGGACATGCTTTGGGAGAGTGTGAGACTTTGCTAAGCTATGATGTGAGGTTTCTGAGATGTTGCAATGCTAGCTAGGTAACCACCAGGAATGAGCAAACTACCTAGACAATCAACTAGTTTATTATCAAGGAAGACAGGGAATATTGTGCATATATTGGCTGGGCCAACGTGGAAGAAAAATGTGATCTGAGGTCTAGACTCTTAGTTGAAAGGAATAAGCAGCTCCACATAACATACTGAACCTAAGTGTGTGCATGATGAGGAAAAGTAAACAGAAAGTCATAGAGAGGTGCATAGCTCTGCTGAGGGGCAAGAGAATAAGCATTACAGGCAATCTTCTATGTGAAACACAAAAAATCTTGAGGCAAGTTCAAATGTGGACCACATTACTAATGACATCACTTGGTCTGACCAGCCAAGGATATTAGAAGAAGAGAAGAAGAAGAGTTTGGATTTGATATCCCGCCTTTTACTCCAGGAGTCTCAAAGTGGCTAACATTCTCCTTTCCCTTCCTCCCCCACAACAAACACTCTGTGAGGTGAGTGAGGCTGAGAGACTTCAGAGAAGTGTGACTGGCCCAAGCAGCTGCATGTGGAGGAGCGGGGAAGCGAACCCAGTTCACCAGATTACGAGACTACCGCTCTTAACCACTACACCACACTGGCTGTTGAAGTGACTCACAGCTGTAAGAATATCTGCTTGCTCTAGGACAGGTGTGGAAAGTAGATTGGGATCCATTGGTTATAGCGCTGGGTGATCTGCAATAGACCAGCAAGGGTTTCTGACTTCTTTATAAAGAATTTCCTCCAGTTCCCACAGGGGAATGAGAAAGAAGGAGGGTATCCTACATAGACATTTTCCAGGAGTCTCAGTATTTAGCTGCTAGAATCTTCGTATTAAGCCTTTGTCTGTGTTGGTAACCCAGAGACAATAGAAATATTTATAAAAGATGTATTTTGAATTATAATTTATATACACACAATTATTACAGCTGGGTCACACCTCTTGGCCCAAATGACTGCAAGGTGCACAATTTGACATAATGTGTTGGGTGTCTCATATAATCTGGCTGCTTTTTAATAAAACAAATGAGGAAACAGTGTCTGCCCATTTTGCTTTGCATCTTGGGTTCCACCAGTGCTAGACACTTACTTTTGAAAAGGGCATATGACTCATCCAAGTGTTGTTGTTTTTTTGGTGTGGCTTATTCAGGGGAGGGGAGACTGCCTACTGTCTCCTCACATATGCCCATAGTCTACATTTGGAAAGTTACATGCACTTTGATGCTGTATATTTCTGTAAATGTGCTAGCTACTGGTCCAGCTCTACCAGGCAGATAGTAGCCTATTTTCTGGCAGAGTAGATAAGGCATAAAGTGGGGAGAAATTCTCCTAGCAGTTGAGCTAAGATCTCTATCCCAAGTCATTCATGTTCTGGAAAAGCTTACTCCCTAATCACAGAGAAATAGTTTGGAAATTTGCATAGATACACATTTCCCGAGCAAGCATGGTAACAATATCGCAAATCTCAGCTGCTGCTTTTAAAAAAAATCTAATGCCACATTAGATTGTGCATGGTTACACAGTGTGGATGTGTATGGAGAAATTATCTGAGTGAATCTGTAGCACAAAGCAAAGTAAAAAAGGTAAATAGAATTTCTGTGGCTGATCAAAAGCAGGAGTGTTTGTGTCTAGAATTATCTTCTGAATGCCAATTGCCTCACACATGGATGCCTCCAAATAGTCAATCTAAATGTTAGCAGTATAGCAGAAGAGTTTGCACTAAGATTTAAAAAGTCAAATGTTTATATAACATGGGGGGGGGGGAGAGAATCTTTCTGTTGCATCTTTCTCATCTAAGGAAGCTACAGACCTTTGAAGATGATCTTCCTCCTCTAGCAGGTGCATTTTGCTCTCTAGCTGGCACAACACAGGATTCCTCCTCCCCATGTGTTCCAGAAGGAGGACAGGGGAAATAATATATAGCAATGCAGTAGCAGCAGATGGGGTGGCATTAGTGGGACTGTGTTGCTCTCCTTGTTTCTGAACATTGTGTGCCACTTTTTGGAAGGGTTTGGGAATGGACCAGGCAGCAGGGAGCTCAGCAGATGTGGTGCAGCATCAGAGCAAACCCAACATTCCTGCCCACATTGTGGTGAGCTCCTCGTTGTCTTGGCCCTCCCTCTCTCAGGAAGTGGCAGCAATACACTGTGTGGGGAAGCCAGGAGAGCAGCACAGCCCCACTGTGCTTCTGGCCACTACTGCCAATGGACTCATGGAATGGGACTTTCCTGATGGCAAAACTGTTGGTGTATGTGAAACTGAAATTGGTGTCTATTCATTCTTTATCTACACTGTGTTCTGTAAACTATGTGGAAGCAGATGGCTTCAAGGTCAGGAGCATGAGGTAATGCGCAGTGTTCTTTGGGACCTGATATCAGACTTTGAGAGAGGTCTGAACTTTTTCTTTCTTTCTCTGCTCTTCTCCCTGCTGGGAGTGAGAGAACCATCTTCTGAAGCGGACCGTCCTAGCAGCATGGTAGTGACTGATTTATGGACTAATTATGTACGGGACCATTAAGCTATAAACCGGCAATAAACCTTACTGCCTGAAGCATGGGTGTGAAGTGATTTTATTGCACCGGTGAATGTCTCCGAGCCTGAAGTCGCTGTGTGGTGAAGCAGCCTGGATGTGGGCTGGACCCTTGTGAGTATGGGAACATACTCACTATAATCCAACAAAAACAAGGGTGCTTCATGACAGATGACTCTGGCTTCTAGCTTCTACTTCAATTAGGGTTGTCATATTTTGAGGAGCAAGAAAGAGGACACTCAATGGGATTGGCCCAATTTAGCACCAAAAAAAGAAAGATAAAGCTTCAAAGAACCAGCTGAACAAAAGGAAGATTGAGGAAACAAGAGGAATTGCAGCTGCAACCCCAAGGCTCAAAGCAGGTAGGGAGGCAGGGAAGAGACCAAACTATGGGAGCCGCATGCCACAAGCAGCAGATGAGGCTGGGCGGTGGAAGAGGGAATGCATGAGCACCTGGTGTTTTATGACACTGTGTACACATGTGAGGGACAGACGGAGGGGGAGAAGATTTTGGCTGGAGAAGTCCACACACACAAAAAGGAAAAAAAAAAACTCCAGACTTTAAACAAAATTTTGAAAATTTGGGTGGGGTATAAATACAAATTATTATTATTATTATTATTATTATTATTATTATTATTATTAATCTCTGAAAAAGAGGATGTGTCCTGGAAAAACTGGACATATGGCAACCCTAACTTCATACACCTAAATTCTGGCTTTTGTCTTTCTAACTACCAGACGGTTGAAGGAGCCCCCCCCATTCATTTACCCTCTGGCAGAGAGCCACTTCCTTTGTTACCTTTACCTTTCTTTAGAGGGCCAGTACCAAGAAACTTGCCTGGCTAGTCCCACAATTGAATCATTGTTGGATCCAGGCCTTAGAAGGGACACAGGCATAGAGTCTCCCCGACTCACAATCCCCCCCCACTTCTTTGACACATAGTCCTATGTCACTGAAATAGCATCTTTTGTGAAAATTGAAATCCATCAAAAAATAAGATTATCCCTCCTGAAGAGGAGCCTCCCCCTGCCCCAATATACTGTATATATATAAATAGAATGGAAAGGAGACCTCTAATCTTGCACTCTTTTTTATTTGTTTTTCAGCTCACAATTTGCACAGGTATGCATGTTAAAAGAAAAAAAAACCCTTGCTGTTTGTTTGCCTTCAATTATTTGTTTTATTTACTGTATTACAATGGATTCTTAAGTCCAGTGAATAATTTATAAACCCATTCAGTGCAGTTTTTTTTTTAAAAAAGATTTATTTTCCCTCTTCAGCAAACAATTCTAATATCAGCACAGCATCTTATTCCAAACCTGACTGTTAGCCAGAACACAATGCGTAACACTGTTGGCGTGCTCAGTCCCATTCAGGTGTTCTCTGTCACAAAACATTACATTTGGGGATGAGCTCGTTGGTCCTTCCTCCACATCCTTATACCCGATAGCATTGCTTTCCACATGTTGGGAAAGTGAGTGTCTGAAGTGAGTGGACTCCTCTACTCATTGAGTCTCCCTGCACAATGTAGAACCTTGCTCTTACATAAACAATGGCACATAAAAAGCCCTGCCAGAGCTGGCCAAAGATCCATCTAGTCCCGGCATCTAGTTGTCTGCAGGAAGTCTGCTAGCAGGACATGAGTGCAACAGTGCTCTCTCATCTCCTAGAGCAGGGTCAGCAAACTTTTTCAGCAGGGGGCCGGTCCACTGTCCCTCAGACCTTGTGGAGGGCCGGACTATATTTTTTTTTGGGGGGGGGGAATGAACGAATTCCTATGCCCCACAAATAACCCAGAGATGCATTTTAAATAAAAGCACACATTCTACTCATGTAAAAACAAGCTGATTACCGGACCATCTGCTTGGGCCAGATACAGGCCCCGGGCCATAGTTTGTATACCCATGTCCTAGAGTTTAACGTGGGTGGCAAGCTTCCTGTACCTCCTCCATCAATTGCCTGTTGGCCAAATGACATTCTCTTCCAAACCACTGCCTTCTCACACTTCCCCTCCCTTGTTCCAGATTTACTCATGCCCTCTCCTTTTCGGAGTATCCATGGTATAATAATAATAATAATAATAATAATAATAATAATAATTTATATCCCGCCCTCCCCAGCCGAAGGGGATGCTAACAACAATAAAATAATCCAACATTTTAAAAACATTTCATTATGAAAAATAATTAAAATCAAATTGATGGCAACCGTTAAGCAAAATTCTGTGCTGATTGCCAGAGGAGGGAGTCAGGCTGCGCCCTGACCAAAGGCCTGGTGGAACAGCTCTGTCTTGCAGGACCTGCGGAAAGATGTCAGGTCCCTCAGGGCCCTAGTCTCTTGTGACAGAGCGTTCCACCAGATTGGAGCCGCAGCTAAGAAAGCCCTGGCGCTAGTTGAGGCCAGCCTAACCTCTCTGAGGCCTGGGACCTTCAGGATGTTTTTATTTGCAGACCGTAAGTTCCTCTGTGGGACATACCAGGAGAGGCGGTCCCATAGGTACGAGGGTCCTAGGCTATATAGGGCTTTAAAGGTTAAAACCAGCACCTTAAACCTGATCCTGTACTCCACCGGGAGCCAGTGCAGCTGGTATAGTACCGGATGAATGTGATCTCGCAGCAAAGACCCCATAAGGAGTCTTGCCGCGGCATTCTGCACCCGCTGGAGTTTCTGGGTCAGTCTCAAGGGCAGCTCCACGTAGAGCGAGTTACAATAATCCAGTCTGGAGGTGACCGTTGTGTGGATCACAGTGGCTAGGTCAGGGCGAGAGAGATAAGGAGCCAACTGCTTAGCTTGGCGGAGATGAAAAAATGCCGCCTTTGTTATAGCTGTAATCTGCGCCTCCATAGAGAGGGAGGTATCGAAGATTACACCCAAACTCTTAACGGACGGTGCTGGCACTAATTGCACTCCCGCAAGAGATTGGAGTTGCCCCCTCAATCCCATATTGCCTTGTCCCAGCCAGAGGACCTCTGTCTTCGAAGGATTTAACTTCAACCGGCTCCCACGTAACCATCCAGCCACAGCTTCCAGACATCTGGTCAGTGTGTCTGGGGCCGAGTCAGGATGGCCATCCATCAACATCGGCATACTGATGGCAACCCAGCCCAAAACTCCGGACAAGCTGGGCGAGGGGGCGCATAAAGATGTTAAAAAGCATTGGGGAGAGTATCCCACCCTGAGGCACTCCACACACCAAGGAGTGGCGCGATGACAATTCCCCCCCACGCGCCACCCTCTGTCCCCGACCAGAGAGAAACGAGCGCAGCCATTGAAGGACTGTGCCCTGGATCCCCACGTCGGCAAGGCGGTGGTCCAGAAGTTCGTGATCGACCATGTCAAAAGCTGCTGACAAATCTAGAAGAATCAGCAGCCCCGACCTGCCTCGATCCAGCTGCTGCGGAGATCATCTGTTAGGGCGACCAGAGCCGTCTCGGTCCCATGACCAGCGCGGAAGCCGGACTGGAATGGATCCAGAACCGATGTTTCATCCAGAAACCTGCCAAGCTGTTCAGCAACCGCTCTCTCAATCACCTTACCCAGGAATGGAAGATTTGAAACCGGGCGTAACTGGATAGATCTAAGGGATCTAATGATGTTTTCTTTAAGAGCGGGCGCACCACTGCCTCCTTCAGTTCCCCTGGGAATATCCCGGTGCCAAGGGACAAATTGATGATATCCCCCAGGGGGGCCCGCACCTCGTCTGGACACACTCTAATCAGCCAAGACGGGCACGGGTTGAGAGGACAGGTGGTGGGCTTTCCAGCTCGGAGGAGTCTGTCCACATCGGCTGGGGATATCCAGTCAAAGTGGTCCAATACTGGACCCGAGGACAGTTGAGGGGCCTCCAGTTCCTTTATTGTATCCAAATTGGCAGGGAGGTCATGGCGGAGCAGCAGGACCTTCTCCACAAAAAAGCTCGCAAATGCCTCACAGCTGTGTGTCAAATTGTTATTTAAATTTGGCTGTCCTTCAAGGGACGTTAAAGACCTAATTATACTAAATAATTGCGCCGGGAGAGAGTTAGCGGATGCAATGGAGGCCGAGAAGTAGGACTTCTTAGTGGCCTTCACTGCCATCTCATAGGTTTTCATAAAAACCCTATAAGATGTTCTTGAGGCTCCGTCACGGGCACCCCGCCATAGTCGCTCTAGCCGTCTGAGGTCCTGCTTCATTTTCCAAAGCTCCTCGGTAAACCAGGGAGCCCGGTTTCTGCAGGGTCGCCGAGGGCGCTTAGGTGCGATCTCATCGATGGCTGCCAGGAGCTGGATATTCCAGCCCTCAACAAGCTCAGTCAATGGGTCACCAGGGGGAGCAAGGTCCCGCAAGGCTTGGCGGAATCTATCAGGGTCTATCAGCCTCTGCGGGCGAGCCCAAATCGGCTTGCCACCTAAGCAGGGTGGGGGTGGAAAGTGAATCCTGGCTTTCAGAGCGTAGTGATCAGACCATGGCACCTTCATCGAAGGAGACATGATCACATCTATACCGACCCCAAAGATCAAATCCAGCGTGTGGCCTGCTTGATGTGTGGGGCCCGAAACAGACTGGGAGAGCCCTAGTGTCGCCATGGAAGACACCAGGTTCAGAGCCTGTGAGGAGGGAGTGGCATCAGCATGGATGTTGAAGTCCCCCAATACCAATAGGTTAGGGAACTCCAAGGCCCAGCCGGCCACCGCCTCCAGCAGGCCTGACAGGGTGGCTGCTGGTACACCAGCCAGACAGCCAAGCTCACCTCAGAGCCCCACACTAGGCCAACACATTCAATGCCGGGGATCGATGGCGATGGTAGAGCCCTGAAAGAACAATCTTCCTGGATTAATAATGCCACCCCTCCCCCCGGCCCACAGTCTGTGACTGGTGGCGGATGGAGAAACCTGGGGGCGCCATCTCTCATAAGGTAACAGTTTCCCCTTCGCGCACCCAGGTCTCTGTCAAACAAGCCAGGTCGACCCCCTGCGAGGTAAAGAAATCTCGCAGGGTGGCGGTTTTGTTGCCTATAGACCTGGCATTGCACAACACCAGTGACGGAGGTGAGTAATCCTTGCTCACCCTACCCTCGTCTCTCGGGATGGGGCGCAGATTGGAAGGGGTACGAGCATATCCGTATCTCGATCCCCTTCGCCTATAACATCTGCCCCCACCGCCATACCTCCCTCGCCCCTCCACGGTAGCAACCCCAAGCCTCATACTAGCCTCCATTTACAAAATAGAAAAACAAACAAACCAAAAACAATTACACCAAAACAAAACCAATCCCCACCCCACTCAACATCCAACCCCAAGCCAAAATAAAACGGAACAAAATAAAAATACATAAACAAAAACCACCGTTTACGGTGGTACAACCAAGTAAAAAGTAAAAACACTTTAAAATATATAAAAACACTTTTAACATTTGCTGCAGCAGCACCAGTGTCCTTAAAGCTGTGGCGGAGGTGAGCCTGGGCCCCGCCCCCTAGGCCAGGTGGAATTAGCCTGAGGAGGGAGCGGCCTTCTCCAACACTCACGGAGCAGCAGCAGCAGCAGCAGCAGCAGTAGCGGTATGAGACAATGTGGTATGAGGAAGTGCAAAGCACACGGTTTGGAGGAGAACATCATACGGGCAACACAGAATTAATGCAGGAGGAACAGGAAGCTTACTGTCGCCATAAACAGCAGCATGGATGACTTGTCATGTGAGAAACCTACTCGAGTGGAGGAGACAGCCCTCTGCAGATATTCAGCCTTTCAACCCATGGAGGGCAATAAGGCTGGCAAGAGAAGTGATGGAACTAGTGTGTTCATCATCATGCAAGGGATTTGAAAGCCTGAATATGACCTTGGGTCTTCAGTATCTGTGCTTGACTTCTAACATTCTTTTAAAAGCAGCTTTTCTTGTATGCTGTCAACACGATGCTAATGGGTTCCAGGCATAATCTATATGCTATAGAGTTTATTTAGAATTTAAAGAAAATGCTCCATTAATAAAACCTCTGCATTGATATATGACACTGTATACTGTTAAACTATTATCAGCTACATCCAGCATAGGATAATTTACCCAAAACATGCTACATTTTCATTGGCTCCAATAAACTCAGTTCTCTAATATCCGCTACTGAAGTTAAGCAAATTTCACAATACTTTGAGGGGATTCTCTGGTATATAGCATGGTATTCAGTTTATCCATAACTCCTTTGAATATAAAAGATGTGTGAAAGGTATAGATTTGACACTTTCCATCTCACAATTCACTCCACAGCTCTGTCTTTAGATCTTCCCAGTTGTTTAGTGAATGAGCTGACAAAATTGTCATTCTGCAGCAGAGAACCATAGCCTTTGTCATGTCCCTTATTCTATGCTCTAGGGAGCTGTGAGGAAGCTTTGTTCTGGCAAAATGAAGAGCTGGCTTCTCATTCTCACAGTGGTGCAATCTGTTTCTAATTTTTTAACACCATCAGTCTGCTATTTTGAATCCTCAACTATCTGTGTCCCAATGCAGGAAAAATCCAAGGTTGCAGAGTGGTGGGGTATTGTTTTGTTTTGCTTTGCTTTGATCTTCACGCAGTATTATTTTTCTAGAAAAAGAGGTGCCAGAACTCACCACAGACACCTCCCTCATTCTCTTAGAATGGCAATGGCACCCACCTGAGAGGTGCTGGAATTGAGTTCCTGTGAGTTCCCCCTGAAAAAAAGCCCAGGCCTCCCCCTGCTTACTTTTTGAAAAAGCTTGATCTGTACAAGGGTTGGTAGTTCTGCCACAAAGAGAGAGCAGATGGCTACCCTTCGGGGTTTTACATCCTTCCCAACTGGGATCACTTTTCTATTAGAATGAAAAAGAAAATAAGCTGAGGTATAAGTAGGGTAAACCATAGTCATCTGGGTCTATTTCTGTGGCAGCCCTTTCTGTGCATCCTTACTTTATCCTTCCTATTTCCTCACTTATCAAATATTTATTGTCAACAGTGGGCAGTTCTCTCTGCACACATTGCAATTGGATAATGAGATAGTTAGGTTTACTTCTGTTATTGATGGCGAGTGCTGATGGCATGAATAATTTCCTGTCTTTTATAAATGGGAATTTAATTATTGATGCATTGTTTGGGCAGTGATAAAGGTGTTAGCAAAGTACTACCACAGCTATGGGTTGCAGCGTTCTTGAAATCATAGCTGTAGTCGATTGGCTAAATTTCTTCTCCTATTCTTTGTCGTATGAATTGAAAGCAACTCTGGATATTTGAGCTTTCCTCAACATTTTCCTGGCTGTAAGAAAATGGGTGCCTCCATGACTTAAATTTAGCCCATGGCATGGACAAGATCACATTTTGAGCAGCATACTATGAGAGTCAGAATCTGTAAACTTAGTTAGGCTCCCAACCCAGACAGAAAGACAAAAATGGACATTGTTGGGGGAAATGGGAAATTTGAGGAATAAATGGAAAAATCTGCAAGTGCTCTTTGCTCATTGCAGGACTGAGAGATTTAATTTTATGCAAGTTAAATGTTTGCAAAATATCAGAATGTAAATATATTTCTGTATTGTTGTGTATATATTTGTGTGTCACCTTTCCATTAAAAAATGGTTAATTCAAACTTGTTATTTTGCATTTCATAATTTTAAAATATCACTTTCAGGTGTTTTTGCTATTGCTGCAAATGTCTGTCATAAATTTCATTGACTTTTTAGGCACTGTTGTTAACAATTATTTCAATACAGTCAGTACTTTTAGGCCTCTGGTCCAGACAAAATGTCATGTAAGAGGGAGCTATGCTCTTATAGGAGCATATTTTGGGTGGGGTGGGGAGAACATGTACCGTATTCTAGACTAAATCCTATAGCCTTTGAATAGATGTCCTTCAATTTGCATTGAGAGGTGGAGGTTAATGCTAGTGGGGTGGAAGGATTTATAATGCTGAGCTTTTTCAAAAAATCTACCGTACATTCTGCGTTTTAATTTTGACTATTTTTATTTATTTCAGATGAATTGTTGCCTCTTTAGCAGCGGTGTAGCTAGCCGCTCGGGTGCCGAGTGTGTCCTGCAGTTTGTGGGTGCACTGCTTGGAGCCTCTCCACCGCGTCCCCCTCAGCTGTAGGGCGGATGAGGGAGAGGCGGTGGGCAGACACAAGCCCCACACTGCTGTTTCAGGCAGTGCGGAGCCTGCAGGCGCCCAAGCCACCACGTCACTCCCAGGAGAGACACGTGTCTCAGGCACGCTGCAGGCTCCGCGGTGTGGCGCCCAGTGCCAGCCGTGTTTCGTTATGTTTGTTGACTGAACTCAAAAGTTTAGTGAGCCCAATTTTTTATAATTATTTACATATTTATGTCATTTCGTCACCCCCCTCAGTGATGACACCCGGGGGGCCCGCACCCCCTTCCTCCGCCACTGCTCTTTAGATCCTTGCAGATTTGGCCAGCTAAAAATCTAAGTATGGTGCTAAAAATCTAAATTAATCAGTCCCAGTTCGTAGAACATAGTGTATAAATGGTCTGTTATGATGCCATACTGTCCCTTAGATTTGTCCTGGTGCCATGGATCAGTGCAGATGAGCCTGGGCAGACAAGGGGCTGAGAGATAATTTTACATTTCTTAGGCTGAAATAACATGGTGCAGGAGATGTTTCCACGTGTCACTATTCTGCTGTATGCATATAACTGCTGCAAAAAAGCATCAACAATTGCCCTGATCCTCCATCTGTATCCTCCATAAAGCTGGTTGGTGCCCCCCGCCCTGAGAAAAAGCATCTGGGCAGAAAAGCCCTCCTCCTCCTTTGACTCCAAACCCACTGAGTCATGAAAGGATAGATAAAAGTCACAATGACACCATCTCTTCCCTAGCTGCAGTTAATAAATCTCACATATATCATTCTGTTCTTTGGCTTTCTATGCTTCCCCCTTTTCTTTTTTTAAAACCAGGGAGGGACTGTCACTGAAACTGCCCACCTTATCCTGAAGATCAAATATATGCAAGATCAATAGTGTGTGTGTGTGTTTAAAAAAAGGGAAGGGGGTGGGAGAGAAAAGAGGGAAAAGAAGATCTCATACCAATTATTTTTCTACAAAATACTTTATATGACAACAGGGGCAGCCCCCAAAGGGCAGCGTGGAACAACTGAGCCTAATTAGAATGATTTCAGTGTAATCATTAACTAGCATCTAACACCTACGAGAGTATTTCTGTTTAAACTAAAACATGACCTGCATGGTGGAGAGGCCTTGTAAACTGTCTACAAAATAAAAATGTGACAGTAAAGGTCAGAGCAGCACTCATTTGAATTTCAAGCAGGAAGCGGGCTCCACAGTCGGCTCAAACAACCAAGAGTGGTGGCTCTTTTTGTGAGCTCTCCTTGCCAACAGTAGCAGTTGGAGAAATCCTCCAGGACTAATTACCGAGGCTGCAAAACAAGTATTATTCTTTTGTCTCTCTCTTTTTCTCCCTGCTTCCCCCATTCGGTAAAAATGTTCGCATCCTAATTGCACAGTGTCAAATATTTTTTGTTTGTTTGTTGTTGCTGTTGTGGGAATGAAGGTCGTGAATGGAGAAGGCAAATGGCACCTTGTGACGAGCTCACAGCCACCTGCCGGCAGCTTCCTTGGCGGTCATTCTAATCACATCTCCTTGTCAGTAAAAGTAAGGGAAGGCTGGTGAATAAACTCTCCTCCTCCCAGCGAGAGCGATGCTCACACATTGCCTTCCAACGGGCTGCGTAAAAAGCAGCGATCAAATCGGCAAGATGCAACTTGATTTGTAGGTCCCTGGTGAAATTTAAGAAAGGAAAACTGTAAAGCGTTCAGGAAGAAAGAAGCGTGAAAACTTGTTTTTTTAAAAAAAGGAAAACATTTTTTATTTTTTAAAAAATCAGAGACAAACATCATAATAATAAAACCCAAAGTTGGCAGGGATGGTGTTGTTTTCGAACTGCTAGGTGGGCAGAAGCTGGGGCAGAGCAATGGAAGCTCACCCCGTCCCACAGATTTGAACTGCCAACCTTCTGATCCGCAAGCCAAGATGCTTGATGGTTTAGATCACAGCACCACCTGTGTCCCTTATTTATTATGAAGGGCTCCAAACACTCTTTCCTAACCCCATAAACACACTACCATTAATAGCAGAGATCTTTTTCTTTTCTTTTCTTTTCTTTTCTTCTCAAAAAGCAGGCTATTTCTCTTGTTCCTATTTCTCCAGGATTTTGCAGTCCTGGGAATGGTTTTACAGCCAAACCATACAATGAGCTAAACCAGTGTTTCCTAAAGTGGGTGATATTTCCCCCTGTGGGGCACTGGAACAATCCGGAGGGGTGGTCGTAGCCTTGGGTGCGATTGGGGGGCACTGAATAAAAATAAGGGGGAGGTAAAAACATAAAGACAGAAGAAAATTTTGGAAAAAAACTATTTGTACATGATTCATCTGTTGTGTGATGATGCTTCCCGTCAGCTTGGGCACTGCTGAGGGACAGCAACAACACCTCCCTTGGATCCAGTGGTTGTGCTGGAGGCGAGGGGTTTTCTTGGGTTTCGGTGAACCCTTTTCAGCTTCATCCAGGCTCGGGAAGCAGATCGCATCTTGCCAGCCTATTTGGCTAATGGCAGTGGTCCCTGGGGTGGATAAGCTGGCAGGCTTCACTCGGATCCATCCCATCCTGGGGCCTAGTCCACCTCCTCATCCAGTTTTTTGAAAAACCATTCATACATGTTTCTTCTGTTGTGTTATGATGCTTACCAATGTAACAGAGTTAAAGTCGTAATGATGACTCTATTTTCCAAATAAACACACAAAATTCAAGTTATAACCGATCAGTGGTCAAGTCCGCCAATGCAAATTTGTCACTGCAGCTTTCTGTTTGTTTGCTTAAAGAAGGTAAGTTTTCAGGGGGTGCTGAGTAATTTTTTTCCTGAAAGGGGGCGGTGGGCCAAATAAGTTTGCGAACCTCTGAGCTATACTGTACAACACTAAAGACAATGTTTTCTTGCTTCTTCCTCTCCTGTTACAATTTTCTCTCCTCTATTTCTGACTGTCAACTCCTCTTTTAAAACAGAGTTTTTCCTATTTTAAGAAATGTGGCTAAATGGAGACGGGCTGCAACCTTTGCTCCTCCCGTGACTCAGGGGGTGGGATTTATAGGGTTGGTGTGTTTCAGCCTTCTGCCAGGTCATTTCAGTGTTCTTTTTGAGTCTGCTATGGCGCAGGGTTAACAGGAAGAAGTACAATCAAATAGGCAAATACACAAGGAATCATGGGCGTAGCCAGGATTTATGTTATGAGGCAGGACAGACATCTGTCATTACCCACTGTCTGGCTCTGTCTAGCAGATTTGGAATGAAATGTCTCAGCAACAGTTGTTTTAAATTACTTTCTTTTGACCCCAAGTGCTCAGAAAAAATCTGTCAAAATCTTTCTACAATTTCTCTTTTTAGTTAAATATTTTTATTTATTTACTTTATGGGAGGCAGCTCCCATCCTTGGCTACACTCATGCAAGGGACCCACTTAAGAATATTTCATGCAGTGCTACAGATCACGCCCGTTTATGCGAGGACCTCCTGTCAATAAATTAATGATGCATGAAGCATTTCGGAGTAGTCAGATGTTTGGAACCAACAGATAATGAATACATGAAGGAAGGTTGTGTCTGCTGTCTCTTCTCCTTAACTCCACGTATTTGTGAAGCTTTAAATAGAGTAGGAGAGGGGAACCTAAGGCAGAGGCGAAACATGGGCGGGGCTAGAGGGTGTCTCCCCAGGTGCAACCTGGGAGTGCAACCAGGTGCCTTCATGACAAGCTCCCTCATTGAGTCACAGGGATGGAAACCCCACCTGGGCTGGGCCTTCAGGGCTAGGGCAGCGCCACCTCCTCCTCCTCCTCATGGCCAGTGAAGGGACGGCCAAGAGGGAGGGAGGGTATTACTGCTGCTGCCACCACCCTGTCACGCCTCTCCTCTGCTGGGCTCTGGGGCACAAGAGAGCTGGGGAGGCAGTCTCTTTGGCGATGTCCCAGCACCGCTGGGCTGCCCAGTTCTCCTGGGGGGTTATTGCCCCCCCTCGGGTGCTGGCTACGCTGCTGATCTAAGGTCCTCCAAGTGGTTCTGGACTACGGCTTTAATGTCCTACAATTCCTTTATTTTCTACTTGATGATGGTTTTAGAAGTTGCTGGTTTACTTTAAAATAATGGACACTATGGTTTTAATTTATGCATTGATGGTGTGGATTGATTGTTATTTATAATTATTTCTTTAAGCGACTATGAAGACAACTAGGCAAAAAAGCGGACAAATTAAATGCTGTTTTCTGTATCTTAAAATACAGCAATATTGAGGTTTTGGCGATCTGCACATTTAAATTCAATTGCTTAATTAATTACTCAATTAAAAGGGTTAGATGTTTAATCAATTAAACAGTCATGAAAAGGCTATGAGACCTAATTAATGCTCCTGTTTGTATCATTACATGGGAAGTAGCCTTAACAACAACAAAAAAATTCTGACAGAAAGTGACTCCTTCAAAAATGTGGGACTAAACTCTCTGTCTTTGTGGGTCCAGACAGTTTGCAGTTTCTTCCCAGCGGGAGAAGCCAGAACAAAGCAATCTGTTGAAAAGGTACTGGGTCAGTGCTAAGAATGGAAGGAACTGTCAGCTTTGGTTCTCTGGTTTCTCATTTTTCCCCAGTCTTAAATTATTCTTTGCATTTCGCAGTAATTTGCTTTTTAAAAATCCCCATGAAAATTCACCGGCATTTTAGTGTGAATTTCTCCCAAGAAGCACACTTTTATTAATGTACACATTTTTGTAAGCAATGTCCCCTAAAATAATACAACTTGGTATTCACCAATATATTCATTTTTATGTACACTTTCCCCAATAGACATATTTTTGTAAACGTTCTTCAGTTGGAGAGCTGCATAGAAAATTTCAAACTGTATTCCAGTTCACATCTTGTTTGACAAAGTGTATATTTGATAGATTCAGCTTCCAGTGACACCTGAATTGATTTTCTTCCCCTTCTCTATTTAGCACTGTTAACAGTGGCATGAAAGAGGTAAATATTTCACTTATTCCCCATGCATGGAACTCTTGAGTATCTGCTGAGATACTCAGCAGAAAACTATATTGTTACATACCACCCCAATTTCCACAGCACTGTGAGTTTCCAGGGGTCCCAGGCAGACTAAAGCAAGGTTTGTGTTTCTTTTTGGAAAAATGAGGCACACGGTCACACCTGAGACTCTTCTCAGGTGACTCTTGTAGCTGGTTAATTGGTTGTTCCTCATCATCCTGGGAAAAAGTGACAAGTGGGATGCCACCAGGTTCTGTCCTGGGCCCATTGTTGTTCAGCATCTTTATAAACAACTTGGATGAAGGAATTGAGGGGATGCTCATCAGATTTGCAGATGACACCAAACTAGGAAGGGTAGCCTAGACTGCTGATGACCAGAATTCAAAATGACCTTAACAGATTGAAGAACTGGGTGCAAGCTAACAAAATGAATTTCAGTAGGGACAAATGTAAGGTTCGGTGCTTAGACAGGAAGAAACAGATGCACAAATATAAGATGGGGGACGCCTGGCTTACTAGCAGCAGATGTGAAAATGATCTAGAGGTCTTGGTGGACCAGGAGCTTAACATGAGTCTGCAATGTGATGCAGCAGCAGCAGCAAAAAAGAAAGAAAGAAAAAGCTAATGTTATTCTAGGTTGAATCAGCAGAAGTATAGTGTTCAGATCAAAGGAAGTAACAGTCCTACTCTATTCTGCCTTGGTCAGACCACACCTGGAATACTGTGTCCAGTTATGGGCACTACAATTTAAAAAGGATGTTGATAAGCTGGAACGTGTGTAGAGGAAGGCAACCAAGATGATCATGAAACCAAGCCTTATGAGGAATGCTTGAAGGAGCTGGGTATGTTTAGCTTGGAAAAGAAGAGACTGAAAGGAGATATGATAGCCATTTTCAAGTATTTAAAGGGCTGTCACATGGAAGAGGGTTCTCCTGTTCTGGAGGGTGGAACTCAAACCAATGGCTTCAAGTTCTTTGGGGGACTCCGTGACTGTTAAAGTGGTATAAGGGTGCTTTAAATGATGCTTTAGTTAAGATTCCTGCATTGCTGGG